>NC_137459.1:282508046-283708046 GCF_964235325.1 Thermobia domestica
ATTGTTACGGCGCTTTTACTTTCCTCCTCTACTTTACGGCACTGCTGCTTTTGACTGAATAACGCGCAGTCGTTGTCAGTCACAACACTTCATTGACCACATTTTCCTATCAGCTACGGAAACCTTTGGTGTTGAGACACAGCCCTCTGACGTAAAAACAGTTTTCCCACTACGTTTTATCCAACCTTTGCATCTTAAGGAACAATAAACAACGCACAACATTTGGTGGTTCATGTGCTCTTGTGAACTACGTAAGTGGACGTCACTGGTGTTTTTCATGAATTCTGAATAATCAAAGTTGCTCTGTAGGTTAATGATAGTCACACTCACATCCACTATTATTCTTCTCTGATGATTTCTTGCTGTAAGTTTTGTACGTCGTCATTATTTCGGATTTTTTTTTTCTCTCGATACATCTGATATACTGGCAATCTTGGATACATTTGGTCCAACAAGTCATTTTGACCTATCACATATATTTTGTTTCATTGATCACACTAATTCATATAGTACACTACCTGTGTACTACTTACTATCACTCAACACACATTATCGCTGTGCGGGAATGTACAGTCTTACTGGGTTCTAAAGACCACACATTGCAGAGTTGGTGCTTGTGTTCTTTGATAACTATCTGCGTGCGCAAAATGATGATCATGAAGCAATTATTAAGCCAAAATTGGAAGTAAACTTCAGTATGAATGGCTGCATTGTTCTTCTAAGTATACTTATAATTTTGCAATATATATATGAACATATTTTGGACAACTAGATGTCATTCCTCATCCATGGTTATCATTCATCGCAATCTGCTATTTTATTGTTACTATTAAATGACACACCGCAATTGAACAGACTCAGTAATTCAGAACTGCATACTCATGAGTGTACGTAACTATGCTTTCAAATAATAACATTACAATCTCAAGAGAAGTAATCAATATCTTACTAAGCTTATTATTATTATTATTATTATTATTATTATTATTATTATTATTATTATTATTATTATTATTATTATTATTAAAAAAGGAACTTTGGACTAAAGTTATTAATGCATGCACTTTGGATGGACTGAGAAGACTAATATGGGAATTAAACTTAGAAATAAAACGAAAAGCTACTGACGAAAAATTAACTTTTGATTATTCTGTACGCGAGCAGAAAGAAAATAATTGAAAACCGTCTAAGCGGAAGAAGATATGAGTGGAATCCTAAACAATCTGTGGAACAAATGTGAAATGCAGAAGTCTTTCTGAAACTTTGAACATTTCTCAGGTAAGAGAAGATATTTCACGGCGATGAATTTAAGAACGAGACACCCAAATTTCCTGAGTGATACAAATGAGTAATTCAGTTCATTAGAATTGAAATATAATATAATCATGTTTTAGAAACTCAAAATATAAAAAAAAATCTCGTTGAAAAAAAAATCTTCAAAGATTCACATTATTTTCATTACTTCATCTCTGTTATTTTGTATTAGTGTCGACAGTTTCAGAAAATTAGTTGTTCCACCCGAGCCTTCGGCCCGCTTTACACTATAGGTTAAAATCCTGCTAATTGGGCTCATTTGATTATCTTTAGAAAATATTATTTATTTAATTATTTATTTAGTTTTAGTTTTCCAACCAAGCCCTCCCTCCCAAACACCATCTCGTACACAATATACGAATTTCCGAGGACTTCGTTACACAGTAAGGCAATAGCGTAGGCAATGACATTACTACTAGGATTAGCGTGAGACAGACACTGAGACAGACGTTTATTATTAGGATACAGTGATTGTAATATTCTTTACGAAGCCAATATAGTAATTTGTACTTCCGGAGAAGAGCGGACTTAATAAATAATAGTCAAAACGATTACTAGTTTTGTTTCTTATGTGAAACTGCCTCCATTAGTACAGAACACTATATACATTCTATGAGGGCGAACTAATTTTCTGCAAACGAGTAACCCATCTCACATATATTAACGCATTGTTGCTCAAACTGTGTTATGTGGCACAGAAAATGAACAAGTTCCGATTCTGATCCCTCTGTGGAGCATTGTGGTGGATGAAAACAATGCTTGAGAGTTATATGAACCCGACCTGGTTCTATTCTTTCCCACTTGATCATTTCATTTATAATTTTAACCTTATTCGTTGCATCCGATTGTATTATTTAACATGACATAGATTGTGTGTGTGCGGGTTTTACAATATATATACGGTTTTTATCCACGTATATATATTGTAATATATACGTTACATCATAATATATACGATACGGTTACAATCACGGTTTTTTCCAGGGCCTCCTGATAGCAAGGACTCAATTTTCCAATGAAACTTCTGTGCTTTTTCTGGTTACTACAAATTTATTCCTTTGTTTGCTTAAATAGTACACAAAGGTATAGACATTCTGAGCAAGTTAAAATTGCATTCCTCATTGGCACAGAACTAAATAGGTCACAGAAGTTTAACCCTTCGTTTGTTTAAATATTACAAAAATGTATAAAATTCTAAGCCAGTTAAAAAGGTTCCTTCCCTTTTTTCTCGTTGGTACAAAAAGTAGAACGCCCATATTTATTCTTTCATTTATTTGAGTAGTACGAATGGTACATAGATACTGATTCCTTTTTCGCTTTTTTCTAGTTAGTACTAATTTATTCCTTTGATTGTTTAAATATTACAAAATTGTATAGAATACTCAACGAGTTAAAATGGCACTTCTTTGCTTTTTTTCTGATTGGTACAACGCTGCTCCGTTTGCGAGTTATTCGGGTTTAAATGTTTGACCTTTGACCTCGATGGTCAGTAATTTTGGTGCATGTAGTAACTGGTGACATATTACTAAATGTGGAAACTCCACCTCAATACGTTGCTCCGTTTACGAGTTATTCGGGTTTAAATTTTTGACCTCGATGGTCAGTACTTTTGGGAGATGTAGTAGTTGATGATCTATTGTTAAATCTGGAAATACCACCTCAATATGTGGCTCCGTTTACGAGTTATTCGGGTTTAAATATTTTATATTTGACCTCGATGGTCAGTACTTTTGGCAGATGTAGTAGTTGGTGACCTATTACTAAGTGTGGAAACAGCACCTCAATACGTTGCTCCGTTTGTAAGTTATTCGGGTTTAAATATTTGACCTTTGACCTCGATGGTATGTACTTTTAGGACATGTAGTAATGGATGACCTATAACTAAATGTGGAAACACCACCTCAATACGTTGCGCCTTTTACGAGTTATTCGGCTTTGGGCCTCGATAGTCAGTACTTTTGGGACATGTAGTACTAGATGAATGCTTGTGTAATAGGGGTTGATAAGAAGGAACTAGTGCACTCCTGCTATTGGTTCATATTCTCTGCTGTATTAAATACGGGTTGAAAAATAGGTCATAGGGGTTGCGAAAAGAGGTGTTCGTAGTCCTTGTGTAATCTCTGCTTTAATAAAATAAGTGTTGATAAATATGTTCATTGTATTAAGTAATTTCTGCTATGTTAAAATAGGGGTTAAAAAAGTGATCATAAAAGAGAACGAATACACCCCTGCTACTGGTTCATATTCTTTGCTGTATTAAATAGGGGCTAGAAAATAGCCCGTACTATTTTATCTGCTCTGCTATATTCGTAGTATCTGTGTAATCTCTGATTGAATTATGTGTCCATTGTATTAAGTAAGTTCTGTTATGTATATATATATATATATATATATATATATATATATATATATATATATCCGGCAGGTCATGTAGCTAGAATGGAATGAAGTAGAAACGCTTTCAAAGTCTTGACTGGAAGACCAATCGGAAAACGACCATTAGGAAGACCTAGGCGCAGATGGGAGGACAATGTTAAGATTGATCTCGCAGATATAGGAATACAAAATAGAAACTGGGTCCAATTGGCTAAAAATAGAAGTCAGTGGAGAGGTTTTGTGAACGCGGCATTAAATCTCTGGGTTTCATAGGCCATAGAGTAAGTTAGTTAGTTATATATACTAGCCTTTGCCGGAAGTGCCTAAATATTTTAGGATGCAGAAGACGTCCCATATAAATGACATGCGAAAGTTTTCCAGTTCTCCATAAAACAACTCTACAGTTGATTTTTTGGCGATTTACGTAGTTAACGCTAACAAAAATGTATAAGCATACCGAATTTCAACTTTCTATTACAATTTCAGGTACATAAAATATGAGATTGTAATTCCAAAAGAAGGCTGATTTAAATAACATGCTGAATTACATCATCACCCCTTTAGAACTTCTAAAACTTAAAAAAGTATTCTCTGATGTGGCATTTTTTTTGTCTGTTTGTCCGGAAAAGCTACAACCATGTCAAATTTAATCATTGTAGTCCAACGGGAAGTGTCTAATAATTTTGGGGTTTAAAATGTGTCCCATATAAATAACATGGGAAAGATTTTTCAGTTCCCCACAAAACCACTCTAAATTTGATTTTTTTTTCATTTTTAGTGATTTACTTAGGTAGCGCTAACGAAAATGTACAAGTATACCGAATTTCAAGTTTTCATTCCAATTCCAAGTATCTAAAACATTAGATTATAGGTCGAAAAAAGGCCCATTTAAATAACATGGACAATTGCTTTATGCCTCCTTTAGACCCCTAAAAATTAAAAATATTCGCTTTTGCCAATTTTCCTGCCGGTTAGTCCTTGAAAGCTACGATCATACCAAATTTCAACTTTCCACGTCAGCCAGAAATACTCCTATATTTTATGCCAGTTTATGTAGTTATATATATATATATATATATATATATATATATATATATATATATATATATATATATATATATATATATATATACAATAATTAAGTCTAGCCGGAAGGAAATCGGGCATTCCATGTGAAATCAAACAATGAAATGGCAAAATCTGACCTGACGATCTTAGATTTTTGTAAAAATTGGTGTACAGCTTTATTACAGTGGGAGATGGAAAAAAAAAATCCAAATATTACCTCTCTCTTCCTGAAAGTTTCCTCATACAGGGTGTTCAAAAAAGCCAAAAAAATGGCATTTGTGCAGTTACAGTGATTATTAACAATTTTCAAACATAGTTAACATGTGCACTAGAGACGTGGAAGAAACACCATTGGAAAGCTTAAAGATTGCTCTACAAGTTGTGCTATATTAAGAAAACCTGTAAAATGAAAGAATAACACTTCAAAGATTCAAATTCAAATTTAATTTTAAATTTCGAATAGAAATGTACCTCTGATTTTTTTTCAAAATTGTCCAGATTGTAGTCCCATATGTGTACTAAAACACCACAAAGTTGCATTTTGGGCACTCACTGGAATCCGATTCAAAATTCAACATAAGCAAGCATTGCAGGATATTGACCATGGGAATATCTGAGTTCAGATAGATAACCATTTGCCTGGAGCTATTTACCTGCAGCATCAAAGGAAATTATATTCAATTGCATTTATTTATTTATGTATTCATTTGGATTTACACAATTATCCACCTTTTGAGTTATTTAGAGAGGTATTACGTTTTCAAATCGTACTTAATACAGGTCATTATTCTTGTGAGTCTGTTTAGATGTTTCTAAATTTATGTTGGCTACATTGCTACATATTTTTTTCATTCATTTGTTTCAGGATTACTATTACGGAACATATTATGAAAGGGAGGGGTATATTTTCCTCCCTTTCACATTATGTGTATCAAATATGTTACGAAACACAGTAACACTACTCACAATCACTTCACACACTTTCAGCACAAACAATTAGTCAATAAATTATTTTTCCTATTTAAATTGTCCACTTCCACATATCTGTAACAGCAATCCTGAAACAAAGGAATGAAAATAACATATATCAATGTAGCCAATATAAATTTAGAAACATCCATACTGACTAACAAGAATAACGACTTGTATTGAGTACTGTTTGGAAACGTAATACCTCTCTAAATAGCTCGAAAGGTGGATAATGGTGTAAATTCAAATGAACACATCAAGAAACAAATTAAATTGAATATAAATTCCTTTGATGCTGTAGGTAAATAACTCCAGGCAAATGGTTATTGATCTGAACTCAGATATTCACATGGTCAATATCCTGCAATGCTTGGCTTATGTTGAATTTTGAATCGGATCCCATTGAGTGCCCAAAACGAAACCTTGTGGTGTTTTAGTACATATATAAGACTACAATCTGAACAATTTCGAACAAATTCAGAGGTACATTTCCATGCGAAATTTAAAATCCAAATTTTAATTTGATTTTTTGAAGGGTTATTTTTATTTTACAGGTTTTCTTAATATAGTGCAACTTGTAGAGCAATTTTTAAGCTTTCCAATGATGTTTGTTTCACGTCTCTAGTGTACATATTAACCATTTTATAACAATTTTTAATAATGACTGTAACTGAAAAATGCAATTTTTGACATTTGTGAACACACTGTATGGAGACACTTTCTGGGGGGAGAGGTAATATTTGGGATTTTTTCGTTCCCCACTGTAATAAAGCTGTACACCAATTTCAACACAAATCTGAGATGGTCAAGTCTGATGACTTGTTGATTTGACATGGAATGTCCCTATGACATCTAGCCGTGGCTACTTTCTCTAACATGAGATATTGAGATATGATGTGTTTATATGGTGTTGAATTTAAAACAGACCATTGTATTCTTGAAAATGAATATTTCTTCTTTTACACCCAGAAACAGGAAGGTGATTGGTCATCAGCTGTCTCAATGGTCAACAAGAGATGTTACTTGAAGCGGCTCTGCTAAGGATCGAAGTCAATGGTACCCGTCGCGGAACAACGTAACACAATCTAGAAATCCTGCGATTTACTAAAAAAAAAAAAAAAAGTGATGTAGCGCAGTAATAATTGATAATTTATTTTAATGCTGAAAATTTAATTTATTTGTATACTGAATATGTACTTATAACAAAGGGATCTTTGCTGTTTATCTTCTTATAAGATTGGCATTTGTAAAATCAATTTATCAATCCACAGGAACATAATGTAGTTGAATTCTGAGGTACCCTCTTCGGTTAACTGCGAGTATTCTGTTGTTATTAGAGCTCTATTAGAGTTTTACAGGATCCATATCTCTTAAGTGCAAAGTAGAATATACAAAGGAACAAAAAATGTTATTTTTTACCAACCCACTAGTTTCATAGGAATAGTTAGTATTACGAGAAACGTGCGTAAAATAATCTTTGTTAACGAGAATAACATCACGTGTTTATTTTTATAGAAACAGTTTATTTTAAAAAAAATGTATTATGCGTAAAAAACAACTAAAATAGTACCATTGCTTTTAATGCAATCGGCAAGGCTTAATATAATAATAATAATAATAATAATAATAATAATAATAATAATAATAATAATAATAATAATAATAATAATAATAATAATAATAATAATAATAATAATAATAGCCATTGTCGCTGGTCTAGTAGCTAACGCGTCCATAAGTTGTACACGCAGTCCGTGTGGGAGAGCGTTGATATTTGAATGCATAGAGTGTAGATCCATGTATCATATAGCCTCGGTTCTGGACCGGGACGTTAAACTTCAAAACACATGCGCATAAACAAACAATAATATCACGGAAGCAGGGACGATCACAGAGGGTGGGTACTGGTGGTCCGGACCCCCCGAAATTTCGACTTTTGTGTAAATTTAGCCTAATTTTAGGGGCAATTTTAGGAATTATATTATAAAAGATCTTCTTATTTGAGTTTGGACCCTTCCGAAATAAATTCCTGCGTACGCTACCGCACGGAAGGTGCGAAATTTATTGGTCACTGTAAACTTGTGCAGGCATGAGCAGGCGTGGCAAGTAATAGAATTCTTCCAATATGCAACGAATAAAGTAGGGTCTTCATTTTGATATGTTTTACTTAACCATTTGCTGGCAACCACTTCTGTGTAAAATTTTAACACATTCCACTAAAGAGTTACATCAGGTCAAAAAATGTGCATGAACTTTCGTGTTTCTTCTTCTTTCCCCCAGCGTCAAAACTACGTATAACACTCTTTGCACTTCCTACTAACAAGCAAGGGGCGCAATATCGAGTCTCGAGTTGCGCAATAAGAGTTGCATGTGCTGAAAGAGCATCAGGGAGTTAGTAAGTTACCAAATTATTAGCTGCAGTCCGCCAGTAGGGAAAAAGTTATGGGACTGTAAAGTTCAGAGCCTAGCGTACGAAAACCACACAGAACTTAGCACTCGGCTTGTTCCTCTTTGTATTAACAAGATATAATGAACTCTAACGTATTCCCATCACAGAACATGATGTTTGACATAAGAAAATATGTATGAGAAGAATTGTCAATGTTGCCACCCATAGAAATTAAGTATTGCCAGAATAAGAATACCGCGAAAAGCTTTGTTTGCAGCGAATGAAAGAGTGAACATAACGGTGTTTTGTGTCATCATGTTTTCGTGGTTCGTACGGAACTACGTTTTACATAATACGTTATTTAGTTTGTAAGAATCAAAGTAGTTATAACATACTTGTATTAACATTACAGAATATTATTTAAACAGAAGTCAAAAGCTACCAAGAGAACACTAGTATGAAGGTCCTTCGCAAAGTAGACCTCACGATAAACCTGTGAAAATGTCATTCGGGTTCGAATCGGTTTATTCGTTGGGCATTTATCATGAGGCATGCCGACAGACAGGCAACACAAATGCCGAGCACCGCGAATCGTAAAATTCGGTTCGTGTTGTCAGTGATATATATCATCCAACGACGTTGAATTAATTCTTGTAGTCCGTGCTTTAACGAAGAGTGTAGGGTATTCTAGAAACACTGTAATGTCTATAGATGATGTGTTATCATTGCGCGTCTCTGGCTATCGTCCGATGTGCATATTGTGCTAACTGTTTTTGTTTGGATCATTCGATCTTCCTACTCTTCATATCAATTATGTGGCTTAACATATAGCTATCTTCCCTTCCCAAACAAATACTATTTGCTATTGCACACACAAACAGGTTATTCCTTCTGTTTGCCATAGTCTCTCATGTTCACTTTGCAGCCCCATAATTTGGCCCTATTGGCGGACTGCAGCTAATAACATGGTCACTTCATGATTGATGCTCTTTCAGAATATACTTTATAACCCGTATTGTGCAACGCAAGTCCCGATCACGTACTATTTACTTGCAAGCTTTTCGAGGTGTTCTAATTTTGGCAACACTGTAATTTCTATGGATGGCAACACTGACAGTTCTTCTCATACAGATTTTCTTATGTCAAACAACAAGTTATATGATGGGAATACGTTAGAGTTCATTATCTCTTGTTAATACAAAGAGGGACAAGCCAAATGCTAAGTTTTGTGTGGTTTTCGTATGCCAGGCTCTGAACTTTACAGTCCCATAACTTTTTCCCTACTGGCGGACTGCAGCTAATAATTTGGTAACTTACTAACAACCTGATGCTCTTTCAGTATATGTAACTCTTATTACGCAATTCGAGTCTCGATATCGCGCCCCTTGCTTGTAAGCACTGAACTGTAAGAAGATACGGTGCTTCAAATAGGCGTCACAACAAGTTTCCACATTGCATATGCGAAGAAGAGTACTATCGTAAGCTTAGGATGTCCGAATTCAGCGACTGTCCGGAACCACCCAAACTTACTACATATATTTATTATTATTCAATAAACTAGAACATTAATTTCCTCGGATAGTTCCTCTCTTTTCTACTTGATTCATTACGACAGGAACATGAACAAAAACCGCAGTTAAAAGAAAGAGACTCGAACACTCGACGCCTCACTATCATCAGGCTAACGCCCAAGACAGCTAAACCACATCACATTGTCAATCGCTAGACCAGCAGAGAGAACTGAAAGTATACATAATTTGCATATGATATATGTTATTTTGTTTCTGAATAAATTTACAGTCATGTCCAAAAGGATTGTCATATATCTATAACTGTCTGGTTGTGGGAATATAATTTGATAATGATTTTGCAGAATACTTTTAATACTGTTAATATGTGTGTAATAGAGGAAATGTATATTTGTGAGAAATTTCATAGGAAAATAATTATAAATACGAAAATTAGAATGAGTAAATCAAAATTTTGCTAAATGGACAATAAAATAATTTGTTCGTTATATTGCTCTTATTTACTGCTCTTTCGACATGAAATTTACCGCATATGTATTTGTCCATTATAAACATAATAACATTATAAGAATTACCTGGTGAAATCATTATCAAATTATATTCCTACAGCAACATATTTATAGACAAGCGAAAATTATTTTGTACATGAGTGTACATACTGACTAAAAACAATAATTTTGTTTTGTAAAATATAACATATATAATAATGCTAGTAACGAACTCAAAGAGTGTAATGCCAATATATATATATGTGTTATATTAGAAACGTGAAAGCTTTCTCTTGAAACAATACGTTCAATGGTGAGTGTTATAAACTACAATTAACACTAAACTTCGACAAACAGAAGTAAGTCAAACGTTTCCTCTAAGTGCAGATTCAGAGTTTGCGCAGTAAACATGAAAAAAATATATATTTCTTTGGAACTATACTCTATTTCGTTTCAAAGTTTCCACAAAATTATTGATGGCTTGTGTTCACGAATGGCATGGTTGACTGCTTGAAGTAAGTTTAAGAAGCTTATATATTTAGAAGAGGAAGTTTTAGAAAGAAACCGCACAATTTACCCCTTTTCCTATTTCCTCTTTGACTACTGTCTTATAGCGTGCTCAGTGAACTCACGCTAACGGAAATTGATTCTTCTTCATAACGCAGTTGGTTCAGAGCCAAACTATTGACACTTTCTAGTTAAAAAAGCAGGAATTTACTTGGGTCGGCATCAGTTAAACAATTCTGAAAGATAAAGCATTTGGCGGAAAAATCATTAAGAAAAAGAAATAGCATCTTCAATATTTTTAAATCATTACAAATTAATAATAATAATAATAATAATAATAATAATAATAATAATAATAATAATAATAATTATTATTATTATTATTATTATTATTATTATTATTATTATTATTATTATTATTATTATTATTATTATACATTGGCAATGGTCCTTGCGAGTCTTAAACCCAAGAGCCCAAACACGAGAAGCGATATTGATAAAGTATATTTTTTTTCGTTATGTTACAGAAAGAAAAGGTGAATTCGGAAATATGATACAAAAGAAGGTAATGCTATTGTTTAGTAGTATATCGCAGTTTTAAACTACACATCAGTTTACGTGTTATATTGTTGTAAGTTTTCTTGTGTCATGTGGAGCGCACATGCTATATAAATAGACTTTTTTCATATATTCAATTTTATTCCCAATTTATTGTTAGACCTATCACTTTAATGTTTGCTACTTGGATTTACAATTATTGACTATCTCTTTCATAGTTTGGGAGTTTAAATCCTTCTTCAGCAATAAAGTCATGTGAAACGTGGACCTACTTTTCAACCTGTTATCTGAATCGTTTACTTCTACAAGGATTCGAACGCAGAATAATGGTCATTTTACTATCTGGAACCTCTTTTAAAGGTTTGTATGAGAGATAATATTATGCCTTATGATTATTCTTTTCTTTTTTTCTTAAATTTCACATCTGGAAACAATATCTATCTATCCATTTTTATACTTGCATACGTTGGCAATAGCTCTCTTTCTGTTAAGTAGAATAATATTTGGTTGTGATTTGTAGAAGTAAGGACATCAATGGTGGGTATGAGTGGAAAACCTTATTATTCCTGCTTAACAATCTTTTATGAATTATTATTTTTCGCCCTATTTAGAATCTTTGCTTTCGTATCTCCTACAACGTTCGGTTTTATTTAGACTTCTCACGCTTTGGGAGTTCTCCCACACGATTATTTGTGCATTAATTCAATTCGATTTGAGAAAGTAAAGTAGATGATAAGACATTGGACGTATCACATTACAAAATATGAATAGATAATATATGCTATTGAAAGGTAACAAAAAATGTTATTAGTTTTAAACATACACACGAAACAAATGAAGCTTCGCATACTTATTTCCCAAACTTCCATATGTGGAGTGTGCGACCGTTTTACATTATAGCAATTAACAACGAGTAAAATGACAATGAGAAAGAAAATTGATTTAGGTCTTGCATTTAAATGTATCATCCTTGACATTTTTGGCGGAACTGAGAAAAAGAAAACTTCAGTGAGTATGTCCAACCACATCATTTGAGCCTGGGGCCCCGTTACTCCGAAGCAAAGACCCTAACCACTATTATGCAATAAAAAATATTAGAAAAAATGCTATAGTGCCTTATACAGCAATATATAAAGTTGCAAAATAAGTGAAATGTGGTTTTAGCTATGACAATTCAGAGCAAAGATGCGATTATAAAATGTGTTCTATTCTTCGAGGATGTTCGGCTATCCCATTGTTTGCGTTCATTCCAATCCAATTCCCTTTTGCTTCTGGTCTGAAGCTGATATCAAGTATCATGTATTGACTTTCTGCGTCACGAGAATTACCAATTGGAAACACGTTGCAATTTTGCGAGAGTCACATTCAATTAACCGAGCGTGGCTGGTTGTGGCATTATTGCGAGGCCAGTAGTGCAGAACGGTCGAATGTTCAATGAATAAATGACCTAAACCCTGTGCCATTAGGTTAGAAAGAAAATAGTAACTTTGTTGAGTTGTTACGAAGATGATCTAATCTGAATGTTAGCATTAACATGATCTTTTAATCCATAGATGAAATTGTAGAACTTTTAAATATTTTAAAAATGTAAATATTTAGATTGACAACATGGGGCAAAATACATGTACATTAGATAAACAAACACACGCAATGAAATGGCATTGACACGAAACCTCTCTTATTTCGTATCTTCCCATTTAATTTTGCAAATTAATTCTTCTTTTTCTTCTTCTTCTTCTTCTTCTTCTTCTTATTATTATTATTATTATTATTTCAAAATAAGAACTACTGAGTAAAGTAATGAAGTTTAACAATAATTTAA
This sequence comes from Thermobia domestica, assembly GCF_964235325.1. Taxonomy (NCBI): domain Eukaryota; kingdom Metazoa; phylum Arthropoda; class Insecta; order Zygentoma; family Lepismatidae; genus Thermobia; species Thermobia domestica. The sequence goes on from NC_137459.1 coordinate 282,521,067, forward strand.
AATGTAATTTACTGTTAGGAAAAAATAACAGAGTGCTCCTTAAAAAAAATAGACTATTTTAACTACCAATCTTGTTTATATTGTACTACCAATCTAACACTACCAATCTTATTTATATTGTATTGTGTATCTCCAATATATATATAAGGTTATATTCTTTTAACCAATTTCTTATACAATCAATCAGTCTTTTACGTTGAAATATTACAATAAAGTGTCTAAGATCCTTTAACTGCCGGATGCGCAATTTTGTGCAATTTTGACTAAATATTTTAAATAATAGTTAAATGAAACTTTAATTTGCATTGTAGTGAAAATGGTATATTATGAAATTGACTGTCTTGATTTTAATTTTGTTTTATAAATCTGACTTGTAATTTGAGTATATTGTCTTTCCGACAAGAGCATTAGCCAGCTGATGCAAAACCTCACATTCATTATATACTGCAACATTTTTGGTATGTTGTAATTGATTGTATAATTGAACCAAATTTGTATTTTTTTTTTCCAATGTACTGAAAATAAATTTATTAAGATCAATATTATTATTATTATTTGCATGTTTCTTTACTCCTCATTTGAGCAAGCGATAAGTAATGCACGTAACACACTCGTAGATTACTGTTTCTGTCTGTCTGTCTGTCTCTCTCTCTCTTTTTTTTGTTCGGGTTTGTGGGAAGTATCTTACAATTATAGCTCTATTCTTTATCTTATTTATGCTCTCTGCTTCAAATTCAATTGTTTCAATTCATTTAACCGACTTAAAAAAAAAGTTTTAAGTTCAACCTGTATGTGTGTATGTTGCACACAATCAAGGGGTAAGAACACTTTTCAGCCAACTTTCTCTGAATGATCTATTCCCTTCCCAGAATTATTTGCATACCACAACAATAGCTCCTTTCATTAACTGAGTAAAACATTCTGTATCCTTCACTTATTAATATCCCATTACGTGGCATCTTACATTACATATTCCTACCAAGTCTAAATTATTTAGTTTCATTTTTTCCTTTAAGATTTTCCCGTTTTCTTTCCAGTAATATTGTACGCACGTTCCATGCTTCTATCGTAAATACGTTGATCTTAGTTGTCTTCCTTCCTCCATAATAAGATAAACAACACTAATTTTCAGTCCCTACCTTACCGTCAACGTTAATTAGCACTAATTTTGGCGGTTTCTAAAATCAGTAGGCCTATTCAAGGTTCGCCTAATAACCTCAGGTAATTAAATTTACAAATGTTAACTCAAGAGAAAGTGTAGCCGAATCTTGAATTCAAGATTCGCATTTCAAGATTTGACTAATGCGAAATTATGTTGGTAGCACTGACAAGAAATGACAAACATTTGTAGTTTCTAAATTTAAAACAATCAATACACTATATATATTTTTAGTTTTGTATGTAGGGGTCTGAATCCGGAACAAAATAGTAACTTACTGAAACTTGCAAGACAACTTCTCTCCAATCTAGTGCAGGCATATGTTAAAGTATCCAGATGTCCGCCTTAAGATTTACCTTATCAAACTTGGCCACCGCCGTCTATAGAACGATCATGCTTTCCTTGATTTCTTACCTTAGATTCAATTCCTTGATTCTTTTTTTGATTTATTACCTGTCTGGAAACCTACAACAAAATATTTTGTAAATAAAATTTATTTCATTCGATTTATAATACATTTCTGTAGGTTATGTAGATACATAGTTACAAATGATAGAGTAGAAATGTGTTGCTTATTCTTGTGTCTGTTTCTTTCAAGTGTATTTTTCAGATTTTTAAAAACTCTTTCATAAAGGCCGATTTCATCAACCAGCCAAAATGTTTAAATATATGAATACATAGGAGGAAACATGGATGATGTGACACTGTTTTTACATGAATTTTCGTGAAGTGACACAACTTTGTTTCAGAAAAGGAAGGAAACTTGTTAGAAACTACTCAAGAGATAGACTATTAATTGCAACAGGTAGCGAGTATATTCAACGAAACTACTACGAATCCTGAAGAACTAGCAAATTACACTTTTATACATCGCATGATGGTGACCCACTGGCTTTCTGTCCATATTTCTTCACATCAGTCACTCATCCCTTCGTTTCGCCCACACGAGCAAGTGCGAGCAAACGACACGTATTGAAGATGTACACTCATGTGCAAAATGATTGTCGCATATCTATAACTGTCTTCTTGTATGAATATAATTTTATAATGATTTTCCAGAATACTTGTAATGCTGAAACTATGTGTATCATTGAGAAATGCATATTTGTGGTAAATTTCATAGGAAAAGAATTATAAATACGAAAATTATAATGAAGAAAATAAAATGTTGCTAAATGGACAATAAAATTTTATTTTCGTTTTATTGCTCTTATTTACTGCTCCTTTGACATGAAATTTACCACACACATGTCTTTGCCGATAATACACATACTAACATTATAAGAAGTACCAGGCAAATTCGTTATCAACTTATATTCCTAGAAAAAAACATTTACAGACATGCGACAATAATTTTGGACATGAGTGTACATCAGGAGCAAACTTGTCTGGAACAACGTATTTCAGCAATTGATTGGGAATCGGAGGAGAAAATGAAGAATGCTACCTAATTACTTGTTAGGACATACCAGTACCAAACTCTTTTCTGAAGCTGGTGTATTGCAAATGTAAATCTTTCATGTACTTAGTTCAAGTGTTCATTTTCAGGATTGTTTTACTCAGACATGTGCAGTAGTTGTAGGGAAATCCCATTTTGGGAATCAAAAACAACAGATTGAAAGTGGCATGTTGGCGTTATCTTAGTCTTGAACTACCCTCGAATTATACGCCACTTTTATGAATCTTTCGAAGTTCCTCTTTATTTCCCTTTCTTTTTAGTTTTTCAGTGTAATATGTACAATTTATGTTCTGAAAGAAGCACAGTTTATTATATAAAACTTAAATTAATAAAATATAAACACTCTCCTTAAAACTCTTTGTTTCAAGGACTTTTTTCACCTGAAGCAGCAGTAGGTCTGATCCAAACCAACCATATCGTTTTCTACCAGGGAAGCAAGAAAGTTCGTGCGCTTTTACACTATGGAAGAAAACTGTCAATTACAGGGTTTTAACGGTTTGTTTATTCGGCAAAATAGCCTCCATTTGCTTCTACAACCTTCTCCCAGCGCTCAACAAGCTTGTAAATGCCAGTTTTGTAGAATATTTGTTCCCGAGACTCGGAAAACTCAGCAACTGCATTTTTGACGTCTTGTTCAGTCTTGAACTGCCTGCCACGCATAAAGTTGTCTATGGCCAAGAATAAATGGCAATCAGAAGGGGCGACATCTGGGGAGTAGGGAGGATGAGATACAAGCTCCCAACCAAGTTCTGAGATTACTTCCAGGGCCTGTTTTGCGGTGTGAGGGCGCGCGTTGTCCTAGTTATAGAGCACACCTCGTTTGTTCACTAGTGCTGGCTGTTTCTGGGTCAGTTTTGTGGCTACCGTTCTCAGTTGTGATGAGTACACATCTTTGGTAATTGTCTTACCACGTTCCAAGAATTTGTAGTGCACGATACCGTTTGTAGTCCACCAAACACAGAGCAAAACCTTGTGTTGATGGATGTTTGGTTTTGCAGTCAAAGGCTTCGGATCATTCGGTGATAGCCAATGGTATGAACGTTTTTTATTGTCATACATGACCCACTTCTCGTCACAAGTTATTATACAGTCCAAAATTGGACAGATTTTGTGTCTTGTCAACAAAAATGAACAGATATTCAGTCTTAGAACTTGGCTCATAGCGGTCAGCTCGTGAGAGACCCACTGACCCAGTTTTCAGGCCTTCCCCAACTGATGCAGACTTACCCGAATAATTTTCCTGCTTACCTCGAATCGGTGAGCAAGTTCCTCACATGTTTGACTGGAATAATCTTCAATAGAGGCCTTCAGGTAGTCCATATCCACTGATTTAGGCCTCCCAGAGCGAGGCTTATCTTGAAAGGTCTGGTCACCAGTTAAAAAGGTCTGGAACCATTTTTGTGCTGTACATTTACTTATTACACCCTCTCCGAGCGCAACACATATTTTTCTAGCTGCTTCTGCACCATTTGTCCCCAATTTAAACTCGTAAAGCAAACAAGCTCTAAAAACTTTATTTGACACTGACATGATCACGAGCGATTTTTACACACCACACTAACAAATGCGTTGTTATATTCACCGTGGCTGATGCGCCGGTGAATAAGCTTTCCCAAACAGTCAAAACTTTCATGCTACGGGGACAGATGTCGCCGCAGCAGCCAAATGGAAGCGGGAGTGGTTCAAAAGCGCACGAACTTTCTTGCTTCCCTGGTATATTCCAACAGTGCACCGTGCAAGGGATGAGTTAATTTTTGTGTCCTTTATGTACTGTACATTAATTATATCATTTATAAAAGGAATTGAATTTTGCTTAAATAACGTTTTCTATAAGACTATTTTGCTAAATAAGTTATGTCCCGTATAATGCCCCATATTTGGTATATATCAATGTAATTATGGCATGTTGGCATATTTCATTTGTTTTCACTTATACAGTGAAACCTCTCAATAATGGACACCAATGGGGCATACATTTTTGTCCGTTACAGAGAGGTTACACAAATTTAATTTCTCGCAACAGTGATTGTATGCAGTAATATACACTAAATGCATTATGTATGAGCGTAAATACTTAAACTTCAATATGAAAATACTCTATTTAGTGCTTATTTGAATTACTGGTAGGGATGAAGGAGAAATTAATTTATGTTAAATATTATTGCTGCGAGATGTGTTAATATATTAGTATACAGCAAAAGATAATGCGTGTACGGCAATTTTCATCCTACATGGGAGGGGAAGCGTATTTCATTTATTTCAAATTCTCAGAACCTCCTCAAAAGATGCGTTAGGAACCAACTAACTGGCTAAACTCATTAGCAAGTGTCCTCTGAGAATCATCAGTACGGTTGCGGAACAAACATGTATGCGTGTGTGTGTTTGTGTACCGGCGTGGTATTTTTGTTAGCGGAATGAATGAAAAGGCAACTTATTGGGAGTGCGTATATTTATTGACCCTGCCCCAATAACAAGGAATATCCTCTTAGAGAAAGTGAAAAAGGAAGCCTGAAAAACTTCCCAGACTTGTTCCAGTATCATAAGTAAACGAAAAATGCTGCTTTTCCAAAAAAAAAAAAAAAAAAAAAAAAGTAAAAGAGGAAACATTGTTCTTTGAAAATGTTATTGTAAAACAGTGTTTGTTTTGTTATGTATGAAATTGTTCGCAAAAAAGGACTAAATTTGTTAGGGAAGACCTTTCATATAGATTTCTTGGCCAAACGACTGACCCTGCAAGAGTGTTATTGCTTATTGAAGGTATTTTTTTTTCGGATTTCCACCAGAAAACAGTTCATTGCGAGGAGAGTAAAATAATTTCAAGTTCAGCTTGAAGCTGTTCTGTTTCATGGTTCACCGGTCTAGACTCATGATAGATACACTTGTGGGGAAAAGACTTTTCTGTCTACTGTAATATATCTTAGATCTGAAAATAATTACTGTTCGTTATGAAGAGGTTATTGAAATGTTTGTGAAGGGAAAGCGCTGTCCGGTCCGTATCTGAGAGTGTTCGTAAAAGGGAGGGTTTTGTTCCGTAATAGAACGTATATTTTTGCCGGTACAAAAAAACTGTCCGTATTATAGGGGTATCCGTTATTAAGAGGTGTCCGTTAAGGGAGGTTTCACTGTATATAAATGTTATATGTATAAAAATCCGAAAACTCAGAGAAACATATATATAAAGAAATGTTAATTACAAAATATTTTGTTATAAATTCAAAGATTATAGAATTGAATCTAAGTTAAGAAATTAATGAAAACGTGACTGTTCTACGGACAGTGTCGGCCAAATTGGATATTACAGTCAAATTGGATGAATGAAAGGCCCGGGTTCGATTCCCGGCGGGAGCTCATGTGGTTCGGATTAAACGATAATGAGTAGGTCCACGTCTCATATAGCCTCACTGCAGAACGGGACGTAAAACTCATAATCAACTCAACTCAACTCAAATTGGATGAAGCTCAAGAAACATGCTCGGGGACTTTTAGGATATTACTATACTTAATGAAAGAAGCTATCCTGCAACCTTCATTAAGCTACTATTTTTTGCTGGGTTTGTTAAATTTTTGACCTACATACTGAACAATTTAATAAGATCTCAAAAATAGTTTCAAGAGGAAGTATTAATTATTAATAAGGTACAGGACTACCAACATATGGGAGCTAAACTAAGTTTCAGAAAAAGTTCAACTTTCGCCTAATAAGAAAATTAACTCAGTGTCATCGCTGTGATTGAAGTTTGAATAGCTAGGAAGTATTAGGCGAAACTTGAAGCCCCGCTAAAATTAGTGCTCGTTACTAAAAGTCGGTGGGACTGTATTCACGTCAATATAGCTCCACCCACTTTTAATAACACAACATTAATTTGAAAATGTATGCTATCAATTAGTGATGACAGTAGTGATATTTAAAAAAAATAAATAAATAACTGCTCCTACCAGAAAGTCAATATCTCTAACGGCGGGATCATCAAAGAAGACAATTATTATATCATTTTCATGACGATTTAAAAACCAATGACTTCAATTTTGTCAGGCATCTTTAATACTAAGTCAACACCGATTTGTTTGGGCAAACTTTTGAAAATATTTTTCCATTATTAAAAAAAAAAGTCTCTCTCTCTTCAGGTGTGGTAAGAGTATTAGTTTTCATTCTATGCAGTACATTTGGCACCAACATAACACACATTTTTGACGTATGTGTGATAATAAGTGATCATGTTAGTGGCGATATCTTCACGGATGTTAAAATAATAATAATAATAATAATAATAATAATAATAATAATAATAATAATAATAATAATAATAATAATAACAATAATAATAATAATAATAATAATAATAATAATAATAATAATAATAATAATAATAATAATAATAATAATGACAATTGGGTCCTAGTACAAACTGGCTACAACGTGAGTTAGAAAATTAATATTTGTGAGAAATAAAATCGTTTTATCTTTATCATAAACTTGAAATTCACTTCGTTGACCTCGATTCAAATTGCTCACTTCAAAAAATCACTACGATTTAAAATTTAAAAAGAAATAATCATATATACACATTAGAAACCCGCTACCAACTTAAGTTGTAGAATGTCAAATTTACAACATATATATATATATATATATATATATATATATATATATATATATATATATATATATATATATATATATATATAGCCTATACATAATTGTTATTACTTCCTCCATATTTTGCTTTTCATTATCATGATGGTTTGTGATACACAATAAATGCATATTATTTCATGTATACGCAAAAGAATAAAATAAATAAATAATGCTTTCTTTCGCTGCGGAAGATGCCATACATAAATACCCAAAACTCATAAATTGGGATTAAAGTTTTAATTTGTTTCGCAGTTTGATACGCACAAAGCAAAATTTAAAAATAAATAAATATTAAAACACTCCTCTGAAAACTTAATTTTATCGGACTATCTTAACAACGGCACATCATCAAACTAAGTTTTATCTTGTGAAATTCCCTGTTCGAACTCAGTTCACCGATGCCTTCCATTAGTAATCGATAAACTTGCAAGAGCGAATGTTTAGAAAGACATCTATTCCTGCTTGAAGTACAAACTGGAGTGTTTTGGAAGTTTTCTTGTGTATTCTTTATCCAAGTTCTTGAGGAAGACGAAATGTTTTCTCACGCTCCGCTTGTTTCCTCAATGCAGTTGTCCAAAGTACTCATTTAGTGGGGTGCTACTGGGTACGGAAATACTAGAATGTGTCAAAATCCACCAGCTGGTACCTTGGCCTTTTTTAAACATCAGTATTATGTCTATTATGGCTATTCTCAATGATCAGGAAATACATTTTGTTTTCTGATATGTGGACAAAATTAATCTTTTCTTACTATTTGATTCGTATGTTCGATTTGAAATAAATAAAGATGCCCTATGTGCTATGACACATCTTGAGGATCCAGTGGATGATAGTTATGAATTATTGGATCTAACAATGGACCTTTGATGTATACAATGTTACGTTATATCGATTCGACACTAATATTAGTCATTTTTATGTACACTCATATCCAAAATGATTGTCGCATATCTATAACTGTTTTCTTGCAAAAATATAATTTAATAATGATTTTTCAGGGTACTTTTAATACGGATATTATGTGTATAATCGGGAAATATATACTTGTGGTAAATTTCATAGGAAAAGAATTATAAATACGAAAATTAGAACGAGTAAAACAAAATGTAGCTAAATGGACAATAAAATTTTATTTTCGTTTTATTGTTCTTATTTACTCCTTTTTTTGACATGAAATTTGCCAGATACATATCTTTGCCGATTATACACATACTAACATTGTTAGAAATACCGGGTGAATTTGTTATGAAATTATATTCCTACAACAACATATTTATAGACATGCGACAATAATTTTGGACATGAGTGTATGTAAGGTACAAAAAATTGCACACGTTATTAATGACACACCACAAACGTTTTATTAATGCATCGTGTACATACATAATAAGTAAACATTTCAAGTAATTAGACAGCAAATGCTTCTAGTATTATTTGTCGATCTTCATTTCATTTTTCTTTTAAAAATCAACCTGACAAGAAAAAAAACATATCAGATATGTACTTTGGTGAACTCATGTAATCTTCATCAAATTTAACATCATGGCAGACCTTAATGTGCTAAGCATTTGTTTTTTTTTTATGTGTATGTGTTTGATTTCTGAGCTATGGATCATCGAAGTTGAAAATTGAATCTAGTCATTTTTCTTTCTAGAAAGAATGAGTAACATTTTTTAAAATGCTAATCAGAGCATAATTATATAGATAAAAATATTAAGCGAGTAGAAGCCATAACGAAGTCAATGACTATATAAGCGTCTCTCAAACTGTAGTCCATGTACCACAAGTTCTGCAGTGTTCGTTGGGTTCTGCATTTGTGGTCTACTTACATTGGACATTAGTTCAAATACTATATATATATATATATATATATATATATATATATATATATATATATACATATATATATATATATATATATATATATATAGATAGATAGATAGATAGATAGATAGATATGTGTGTGTGTGTGTGTGTGTCGACATTATTATTCAATTTTGTTGATATGATATAAAAATAAAATAAGAAAATAACGAGGGTCTAGAACAAAGTGACACTCACCAGGTTACGGTTTACGCTGATGAGGTCTATTATGTAATAGAAGTTAATATAATTACAATGAAAATAAATAAAGAGGTCCCATTAAACTTCTGCGTGAACATGGGCTTAACAATAAATTCAGGAAAACAAGTAGAAATTAACTGTGACCGTAATATTCCAAACTGTGAACACGTTAAAATACCAGCTAATACTTTCAGCAATGTAGGAACTTAAAAATATCTAGTATCAACATTAAGAGACCAAAGTCGTGTCCAAGAATTAATTATGTGTTGACTGAAAGCAGGAAATTCATGTTATCATACTGTCCGAACTTTTCTGTCATCGTGAATTCTGCCGAAGTATCTGAAGCTTAAAGTTACATATACCTTAAAAGATATAGATGATTATGCCTTTGTGTTCTATGGTTGCAAAACATCCTTTTGATGAAAGAACAAAAAGGTACATTTTGAGGGAAGAACGCAGCTATATAATATTTGAAAGTGAGACAAATATTTGGATTCAAAAGGGATGGGAATAGGGGTTGGTGGAAAGTTCATAACAAAGAAATGCACAATTTATACCGTTTGTCTAATATAATATTGTTAGGGTCATCAAGTTAGGATATTCAGATGAATAAGTCATGTAATCACAATCGAGTAAAGTAAGAAACAATTTAAAGTTTCATTTGCAAACCTAATAGAAACATCATTAAGAAAGCCTGGATATTGATGAGAATACAGTAGTAAGACAGATCTAGCAGACATGGAAATACAGAATAGAAACTGGATCTAGTTAGCTAAGGACATAATTCAATGGATAGCTTTTGTGAGTGCGACATTGAAACTCCCGGTTCCACAGGACATATATATACTTCGTAATAGCTTACATACGTTATTACAAAATAAATAAATTATTACTAAATAAATACAAATATTATTTAAAAAGTAGTTAACAAGGAACACAGACAGCATGATAAGTCATCAATTACCATTGAGTTCAATTTTCTAGTCGTTGAATTAACCTAGATTTTTGGGTACTTCAAATTCTTGTCACACTGTAATGTATATGTATGGCAACACTGAAAATTCTTATGATTCATATTTTCGGGTGTAGAATAACACTATCTATTATTGAGGTAAGGCACAATTCATTATCTCTTTTCGTTTACGAAAAACTGGCAAAAGAAAAATTGTTAGCTTTTGAAAAATATTTAGTAATTTTTCTGCCTTCCCCAGTGCCCACTTAAACATCAAGTGAAGGACGGCTATAATGTGGAAACAAGGGCGCCCATGTTGGGGTTTCCAAGCGGGGGCAAGTATAAGCGACGTTTCAAATATAGTTTCAAGTTTTGCTGTAACTAATGTAAAAAATCTATTGGGTTTTCAATATTTCCAAGTACAATTTCCTCTTAGGGGGGTGAGCGCCCCACCTTGCCCCCTGATGGGCGCCCTTGTGTGGAAAATAAGTTTAAACTAACAAAACAGAAGAACATTATAATAAAAAAATAGAAATAGCGTTACCAATAGCCTTTTTTGTTTCTTTAAATCTTAAAGCATTTCAGTAATGTTAGCAGAGTAAATTTGAGATTCAGTTCTTTGTCGGGGTAAATTGAATACCTGTATCGTCAATGATGGAATCGTATTCAATAAAGATCAAAGACTGACTTTAGTAACCTTACCATGATGAAACGAACGAGTCTTCAAATTAGTTGCCCTTTTTTACAATGCAAATTATAAGACACGGTTAATTGATGCCGAAGAGATTGTGAACTGGAACAAACTATGCATCTATCATGTTGGTCAAACATAAACATTTACGTTACATCTATTGATAGATTTACGATTGAAACTGTAAATTCTAAAATTTTATTTTTTAATATGAGTAAGTTATTCTTTTTTTAATAGTAGAAATCATCATTGCAAATTTCATTTCTGAGAACACGTTTTGTTAATGTATAGTCATTAGATGGAAAGGAAAGAGCAAAATTACTCAATTATGTCAAAAACGGTAATAAAATACGAGGTGTGATCAAAAATACAGTGCAGTGAATTCTATTAGAAACAAAGTAATAAGCTTACATGAAATTTGATGCAATCTCCTTCAAAGTAATGTTCTTGGCCAGCAATGCACTTATGACAACGTTGAATCCATGACTGGAAGCATTTCTGGAAGGATTCTTTTGGAGGACGTTCAGCTGATCTGCCGTGGTCCCTTCAATGTCAAGAATGGTGTCAAAAATTGTTCATTTAATCATGGTTTTAATGTTTGAAGGTAGCCAAAAGTAGCATGGTGCTGTATCTGGAGAGAACAGCAAATGTGAACAGACATGAATGTTTTTTCCGGCTAAAAAAACGAGGCAAAAGGAAGGTGTACCATGGCCTTTTCGGTGCTGAAGAAGGAAACCATTTTCCCATTTAATCGGCGGTTGAAATACTTTCTAAGGGCCAATACGAGATGTGTATTTCTTCAGAAATTTCTTGAATATTAATTTGCCTGTTTGAACAAATCTTTTGTGTCACTTTTTGCACGTTTTCATCTGTATCTAACGTGGAAGGAAATCTGGATCGTTGCCCGTTTCCAGCCGACTCCTTGCCGCTTTTGAATCGCTCATATCACCTGTAATCAGCCTTCAGTGCCTGACCTTCATCGCCATACATTCATTTCGACATTTCTTGAGGTTCTTTTTAACACGTCTGCACTCTTCTGCCTCTGAAAGCCAAATAACATGTCACAACTCGTTCAAGCTCGACATTGATTGTGCCAATGCTTTGCGCTACCGGGCTTACTAGTTGAAATGGATACAACATCGATAGATGGCACTGTATAACTACATTTAACGTACTTGTTAATAACATCTTGTACTACTACAATAGTTGTTTTATTACTTGGAAGTGTACGAGGATAGGTAAAGTTGGAGGACAGCGATCTGTAAAATCGGGCCAGTTGCGTCATTTCAGGATTTGCCAGGAAGGGTAATATTTTCCATCAACGTAAGAATTTTGTTTTCTCTATTAATATCTGAATATATATTTTATTATAAAGTATGTTTCTTCTCAAACTCAGACCTGGGAATTGCCCCTCCCTCAACTGCCTAAATGACGTTGATAATCCGACCCCAGGTAACAGTGAAAATGTTTAGAAGAAGAAAAATAAGTTTTATGACAGTTTCACATTCATCTTCAATATACTTTTTTTTTTTAACAAACCATATAACGAATAATGAAATAATATTGAATAATATTGCACATTAGAACAGTGCTTGCATTCTGATAACCATGCATTACATTTAGAGTTTTGAGTGCATGGTCATGGCTTCCTTTTCGGGTGTATTGTGAGATATTTGAATCAAGAACGTGAATCCCGGTTTAGAGGGTTATTTCTCGTCTCGTTTCAATTAACGGAATGTTTCTCTCGTCTGACCTCAACTGTTAAAAGGAGGCTCCGAGCAGTATTGTCGCTGACTCTCTCACCTTTGGTTTAAGCGGTACCAGTTTGAATATATATATATATATATATATATATATATATATATATATGCAGATTGATGTATGTAGTTCGTGTTTGGGTGTGTGTGTATACTAGTGCATATATTATTTGCAATCCGAAAAAAAAGAGTACTGTTTGGGTAAGACCCAATAGCACACTTATTAGGAGATTGGTAGGGGAGATATATAAAAAATGATTGATATTAGTGTCTAATCTATACTTTTCGGAGTCCGTGAGCGATTCTGACAGCTTTGGTCCCTTTAAGTTCAAATTCAGCCACCAGTGAAGGTAAAACCTCCTAGTGCACCTAGGGGCAGTAGCACGGATGACATATACAAATGACTGGAAACGGCCGATATAAGCGTCGGATACGTAGTTTTCAGTATCTTTGAGATTACCAGTGACACTTCCGAAGCAGTTTAAATACAAATTCTTGGTGTCTTAGTACTTCTGAGGGGGCAGGAAATAATGACATGTAGACATAATTGAAAATGACCGATATTAGTATCAAATTCTTATCTTTCGTGCCCCTACATTGATTGGTGACAGCTTAGGCACACTTTAATTATAGCATTAGCTCCCAGTTGGGTAAGGCCTCCTAGATGGAGAGGAGGAGAGGCATGTAAAATGATCGGAAACGATATATATTAGTGTGAAATCCATATTTCTCGGGGTCGCTCAAATAAATAGTGACACTTACGATCCTGTTAACATCCTATTTAAGTCCTCATTGGCACCAATTGAAATTGTTATTTATAAATAATATCGAGAACGACTGATATTAGTTTTGAGTCAATAATTTTTTGCAGCTTCATTGGTCAATTGGTGGCAGTCCTGATACTGTTCAAGTCCAAGTTCAGCCTCCAGTGGGAGGATGCCTCTTTGAGCAATCCTAGGGGGGAGTGGGAGGGTCAGGCATAAAAAAATAAGAAACAATTGGATATTTGTGTTGTGTAGATAGTTTTTGGGGTTGCTTATATTAGAATGACACTCCAAATACTATTTAAGTGCAAGTTCAGCGCCCATTATCATCTTAGTGGGTGAAATTGTGACATATATATATATATATATATATATATATATATATGAAGATTGAAAGTGGCTGATATTAGTGTCAAATGCATAGTCTTCTGGGAAGCTGAATTGAACACAAACGCCCCCAATACCCTTTAAGTTGAAGTTCACCCCATTTTACATAGGGTGGTGTGGGAAAAGTGAAAATAAAATGTCAAAAATCACTGAGATTTGTAGTTTCACTGTCCATATATGCGTATATACAGTGCATGTCAAATGTTCCGGAACGGCTAAATATATTGGTTAGAATGCGTTTTTCTGAAAATTTGAAAGATACAAAAGTTGCACGATATCAAGAGACCTATCGAAAACTCGTGCCTGTCAAAATGTGTGCGGCTCCGTGTGGGCCCCACGGGGTCCATCTGTGACTTTTCAAATTAGAGCCCCCATTTTTTATGACAAATTCGGTATCTGCGGGACAAACTAAATCAGAATATATACTGCTCAAAGCTGTAGGATGTGAATATTAGGTCCTACAGGGCCGGAAAACTACTAGGGTGAGTACTGTGAACATTTCCGGAACGGTTAAATATCTTGGTTAGAATGTTTTTTTTTTCTTTCTGGAAATTTGAAAGATGCAAAAGTTGCAGGATAGAAATAGAATTATCGGAAGCTTTTCAAAACTTGTGCGGCCCTGTGTAGGCCCCACGGGACACATCTGTGATTTTTCAAATGAGAGCCCTCATTTTTAATTCTAAATTCGATATCTACGGAACAAACTAAATCAGAATATGTAGTGCGCAAAGCTAGTCCCATGCCTTACAGCCTATAGTTTTCACTGGAAATTGTTCTGCACGAAAATATGTGAACATACTGTCGGGCTCAGTTCTGTTTTGTTTTGGACAATGGGTTCCAAAGTGCTCAGAAGTGGGTTAATGATGAAATGTCCCAAGATTCTGAATTTGCTAAATGGAATCCCGCGAAACGTACTGACAAGTAAATTCGTAGGTCATGAAAGTAGATACTAAGTGGGTGGTATAGGACACCATTCTCAAAAATCGGAAACTTGCCTGTAAAATGCAAAGCAACCATAGCTTTCTGGGCATTTTCAGTAACTTGGAAAAAAAAGTACAGCCAGCATTTAGTTTTCAGGAATACTGGGAGAAAGAGAAAAGAATACTGCAACTTTGTATAAGGTTTGAACTTGAGTTAATAAGTACAAGTCCTGGGTCCAAATTGATTTCACTACATTTACAAACAGAGAATTTCACATCCAAACAGTATTGAAGCTCGGAAGTGCGTTGTCTCAACTACGAGAACATAAACTGCATTAAGCGCACGACCTAAGTCACATTTTAATCATATTTGCAAATGTTATCTAAAGATCGAATTTGTCATTCACTGAAAGACATGTGTAAAAATAGTGAGTAATCACGATGGCAAGAGCAAATACTAGATCAGAATTGCATCGACGGCTATGATAAGAAACAGTTTCGCACTCTGCACACGTATAAGACTGACAACTGGATCCATACGACAACTCTCTGCGATGTTCCTTCATGTAAATGAAAACATGTAATACCAACACTTGTGCGAAAATTTACTGACGTGAGAGTTCATAACAACATGTACACATTTTTAACAGTGTATAGGGGCCCTGAAAATACCAAGTTTGCTTTATTAAATGATAGTCCGTAGTAATCTTAGTAGATTCCGATGCTAGGAAAGTATTATAGTACAATATGTACTTATAAGGGCTCCACAGTACAAAGTGATTATGGAACATTGGCTACTGGGGTTGTCAGAAATGAATTCGACGTCGCAAAATCATGTTATGTCTAACAACTGCAGAATGAGTTGCTATGCAAGCCTAAGTGGGAAGAAATTATAAGGGCATCAACAATATTGTTCCTGTAAAATGTATCTCATATCCTGTTGGCTGTGTCTACGTGCAGCCTGTTATGTACTGTACAAGATGTCACTACAGAGACAGAGACCCCAAGGTTCGTCCCACCCTTAGTATTTTTCTACTCCAAACCCTCTCTGTTTGAAATGTGTTTGCATTTGAAAAAACGTGTGTGCACTTAATTAAGTGTTCGAATTGATGTCCTTCTGTGACCTGACAATAACCCAGACGTAAATAAAACTCATCCATAACTGCAGCTAACAAATCTGATGTAATTAAGCTTGAAATATTTACTATGCTTTCCTTCAGTTGTTCAATATTATCATATTTCTGTTCATACGTTTTGCTTTTCAGATATCCCCAGTACAAAACGTCAGGCGGAGTTAGATCAGGAAATCTAAATTGCCATTCTATGGCTTTACTATATCACCATTCTATGATACGACCTTACTCTATCACAGTGTTGGGTAAGTTACTTGTAAAAATGTAACGCGTTACAAGTTACTTTACTTTGTCTTAAAATGTAACGCGTTACTTGCCTCAAAAAGTAACTGTTACTTTACTTTGAATATGTGAAAAAAAATCTTATTACTTCAGTTTTCCGTACTGCTATTACTACCACTATTATTATTATTATTATTATTATTATTATTATTATTATTATTATTATTATTATTATTATTATTATTATTATTATTATTATTATAACACGTTCTGAATCGATTT
The DNA here is from genome assembly GCF_964235325.1 of Thermobia domestica. NCBI lineage: Eukaryota > Metazoa > Arthropoda > Insecta > Zygentoma > Lepismatidae > Thermobia > Thermobia domestica. Next base: position 282,537,493 of record NC_137459.1, read on the forward strand.
ATGTAAATGCAAGGACAAAATTTTAATTGACAACTATATGAACATTTTAATGTAATATAACATTGACTAAAATGCCATACTGCGTTACTCGTAGGGATGGGCACGAGTGAATTCGAGCAAGTTTTCTTTGAAACTCGATTCGACTAGAAACAGACATATTTGAGCTCGACTCGAGAACTCGGCCTGAAAAATTTCCTACAACTCGACTCGAAATCGGGTCGAGTTTCGAGTCGAGTCGAGCCAAATCTGGTGTATAGTTTCGAGTACTCTCTTCAAATATCTTACATATACAATATAATTATTATAAATGGTACTACTACTACTACAACTTCTTCTTCTTCTTCTTCTTCTTCTTATTCTTATTCTTATTCTTATTCTTCTCCTTCTTCTTCTTCTTCTTCTTCTTCTTCTTCTTATTATTATTATTATTATTATTATTATTATTATTATTATTATTATAACACTGTGTAATAAACATTAAAGATAGGCGGTTTATACATGAATACTGAAAAAGTAGTTGATTGTCAACCTCGGTAGTCGTGAAGTCTAGGAGTCAAGGGCATTGTTCACGAGCTTCTGAATTTGGGTTGAGGATCTAGGTTGAGTATTCGGGCTCGAGCCAAACGTTGTTAAAAGTTATAGGGCACTAGCCAAATATCTTTAAAACTGCTCGGCTCGGGTTTAGAATTGTCAACGACTCGAGCAGTTCGGCTCACAGCTCATTCACTATCGACTCAAACCGGGAAGTGAGCTGAACTAACAACTCACCCAACCGAGTTGGCTAGAGCCCTTCGCTCAGTTGAGTCGAACCGAGCAGATGGCTTATCCCAACCAAGCCAGCTCGACCGATGTTTCACCCCAAGCGAGAAGGCTCGAGCCATCGGCTTAGTTAAGCCGAGCCGAACTAAGCTTGCTATAAAAAATCTCTTGTTTTCTTGCTATCAATACGAGACGAGATGCGAGCAGTGTCCCCTCTCGTGAACAATACTAAAAGTATTTTATATTACTGCTTAGCTTACATTTCTCATGGCTTTCGCTTTCCAGTGTAATCAGGCCGAGATTTCAAAACGAGTTAAAACGAGCGAGCCATTTATCAAACTCGACTCGACTCGAAACTCGACGCCAAAAACAGTGAATCGGCTCGGAACTCGTCTCGAAAATATTACTTTTGACTCGACTCGAAACTCGACTTGGATTCGAGTCGATTTTTAGCTTGACTCGTGCCCATCCCTATGCGTTAGAAAAAATGATTGCTTATTATTATTCTGCTAAACTATTTATATAATAATAGCAATGTTGCTATGTACAGAATATAGAGAAACATTACACTACAACTGAGAAAATGAGAATACATGAACTGGGGGTGAATCAAAATTTGCCAATAACTTTAAAATCCCAACCAAGCCAGCATTACATGCTTTTTAAATCTAGTTGTTCCAAAGTCTATAATCAACGGGACTTTAGGATATGCAAACTGATTTAAAAGAACCCTAATATTACATACCATCAATATTACATCAATAAAGTAGGTCTGCTCATCAGAACACAGTTTATTCATATTAAACCCTTACTGAATGTCGTTAATTATGGCAACCTAGTTGTTGATAAATATTTCCCGCCGGGGCACCACTTTACTTTTAAATTCTGTTCACCAGTGGCGTATTTACGATTTTGTTTCGGTGGGGCTTTGCTAACTTTCGGGGGGAGGGGACTTTGCCTGAAAATGTGAAAATTCTGCAAGATATTTTATATACTTTACTATAGTAAGTAAGATTTCGGGGGGGCTTAAGCCCGGAAGCCCCACCCCTAAATATGCCACTGCTGTTTACCATCATCTTCAGCTTTTAAGAAAAAGTATTCTTTCAAATGTTCGAACGAAAAAAATATTTTCGTTCTTCATCTTTATAAAAACAACATCATTCAAAGTAAAATAGACTACCAGTACCATTGCACTCGTAGTTCACTCACTGAACGTATTGATTTGGAGCTGCCAAAATCTAAAACAAAATATTCCAGGTGTTTGCAATCAGTACACGTAATTTAAATGAGCTTGTCCTCATCTTCCAAAAACAGCAAGTGGCTTTTTTTTGTTATGTAAATAAACAAATCAAATTGTATCTATGAAAGCCTACCAACGTAAAGTTCGTAAGGCGAAACAGGAAAATGCACATCGAGATTTCCCGTTCCGCCTTGCATTAAGATGAAAAGTGATAACAGGTTTTACATGCAAATCTCATTGCTAGAGGTCATAAGGCGAAACGGGAAAAGGCGAACAGAGCAGGAATTGTCGGTCACTGACATCGTTCATGCTCCATTGTTCCATTCTGAAAAATTCACTTACAGGAAAGAAATATTTGTTTCCGAAAAAATATATACATTTATTGTAGTTACTCATCTGAAATGTAACGCGAAAAAAGTAACGCAAACTAGGTGCGTTACTTAAAAATTTGTAACGCGTTACCGTTACAGTTACTTTGGAAAAAATGTAACACGTTACTAGGAAACGTTACTTGCGTTACGTTACTTCCCAAGACTGCTCTATCAGCATAACGTCTCATCATCAGAATAGTAACTCTTTCTCTTTCGGCTATATTCATTGTGCCCAATAGAATGCAATTAAAGTAACTATTCAGAGGTGAAGACTAAAATAATTACGTAAATACACACTTGAATTCTTCTAAACCTTTATTCTTAATCTGTGCCCGTCTGCACTCTATTCTCTTTACCAATTATACACCACAATTACACTAAATTTGTTTTAATACATCAATTTTGCAGAACATATTTATGACCTGTAACACACTTCCACTTTTTTGGTACAGGGGCACCTACTTGCAAAATAACACTTCGGTTCCCTGGTGCCAATAGGGTATAAACATTTTCATTTTCCAATCAACTCAACAATCGTGTTGATTTTCATGCAACTTTTGTGACTTAGAAGCTTTCAGAAAAACCCATAGTAACCGAGATATTTAACCCTTCCGAAATTTTTCACACTGCTCACCCTAATAGACATTCCGGTTCTGTAGGCCTGGTATTTACACCTTAAACCTTAAGCACTACATGTTCTGATTTAGTTTGTTCCGTAGATATCGAATTTAGAATAAAAAGATGGGGGCTCTCATTTAGAATCACAGATGGGACACGTGGGGCCCACACAGGCCTGCACGAGCTTTCGATAGGGCTGTTGATATCCTGCAACGTCTGTGTCTTTCAAATTTTCAGAAAAACACATTCTAACCAAGGTATTTAGCCGTTCCGGAACCTAAAAAAAATATATATATATATATATATATATATATATATATATATATATATATATATATATATATATATATATATATATATTATTTAGGTAAGTATAATTAACACCTAAAATCGTAAAAGATCATTAGATTTTGAGCATTTTTCAGAACTCAGAAGATCAATAGCATTAAAACGACCGTATTTTAAGTTAATTTTGTTACAGTTTCTTAAATAACTGTATGTCTTATTATTTTTTAATTCTTCTTTTCATTTACTGATCTCTACTGCCAAAACTAATGTTTTCAACTGTAATCAACTCAACGAATTATCTTTATCCATGCTTATTTGATGTGTAGAAAAGTAATGTACAAAGATATGTTTTTGAACTCATCGATCAGTCGTGTTAAAATACACAGTAACTCTACTTTCATTTCGAAACCATACTTTTTCGTTCTTATGAGAAACAGGTCCATGACCAGAACACTAAGATAAAATGTAATAACATTTGAGGGGGGCAGGAGCAACTTGACTTTACGTTACGTTCATAAATGCCTTTTCTTTATCATGTATATCCTATTTGTCTAAAACAAAAGCAAAACTAAAAGTTTTATGAAGTTCTGAGGTTGTCGTAGGGTAAATTGAGGCTCCTCTTGAATACCTAATAGCTACGATCTAATTCATAAATGGGCTTCTATAGACTTATAAAAAAAAAACTTTGGAGAAAAAAAAATAAAAAAAAAGTTCTGTCTACTGATATTTTAAGGCTATAAACTAGAGTTCATATAACAAGAATATATGTTCGTTTTCTTTTTATTTTTTTTGTTTTGCTTTGTTTACAATATTGTATATTACACAACACTATAAACAATTGCCTGCAACTTAAATGACAACAATTTGACCGAATAAACATGTCACTAAATTACCTACTGATGCAAGTAGTTGCGGCGAAAGAAATTAATTCATTTCATCATTTTAAAATGCACTCAAAGGACGACAAATGTAATAATAATAATAATGTTAAAAAAAGTTTATATACAAAGATAAATGGTGTAAATAAATAATGCAATCAAAAGCAGAAGCTATTTTAAAGAGCCACAATCAGGTTTAGCGAAATAAATTAATCCAAGAGTAATAACTGGTGGGAATTAAAAAAAAAATAAAACATCAATTAAATGCATACCAAACTTAATCTGGCAAGTTTGATTTGCTGGTGATTAAAGCGTGGGGTATTAAAAAATATTACATAATTACAATTTGAGGGGTTAAGCACATATGCAATACTGGTCTGCATACATCTAAACAAATTACGAATTTTATATCGTTTGTCGGTAACGCAAAAAAAAAAAAAAAAAAAAGCTGGTGGTAGTTATTATTATTTATCGTGTCTCCCTGAATTGACTATTTTGAGAAAATACGATTCCAAATTATACAGAAAATGATAAAAAAATCAATACTATTGAATTGCTTTGTAATCTTAAGATTGTATCTAGCTGGTGTAAATGTGTTTGATTCCTAATCACGAATTATGTGTTCAAATCTTCTGTCAGGACATAATTGCCGAGTGTTTCTATTCTAGGTATTTTCCTCAATCTCAATGCGCAAATATTACAGTGAAATCGTTCAGTATATTTTGCAGACTTACTTTCAAAATGATGTCCGATCTTTCATTGTTGTTTTCAGAAAAAAAGCAACAATTGGCGTGGTATCAGAACTTTGTAATAAATGAGTAAATAGATAAATAAACCTAAATAACTGGCGTGTATTCATCCGAATTTATCCAAGTTATCATATTTCGTTTAGAATACTGGAAACAAATTACTGTACAAAATTGAGCAGTAAAACGTACATATAATCAAATAAAAGTTTAAGTTAGAGATATATTAATGATATGATACAGAGTTTCCCTGAATATGATTATTGTTGTCCTTTATTTGATTTGTCTTTTTAAAATAAATAAATCACAAGGAGAGGATGTTGCATGCTTGAACTACAAAATGCAATAGATCTTTATTACATTTAGTATGATCAACTTGTTAAGTATATATATAAAATGTGTGTGCTTGTGTTTGTATTTTTATGTGGTTCCCAAGTTTTGGGTCACCAAATTTGGGATTTGCTTTGTAACTTATAAAATTGCATTTAAAAATTCACTAATTAATATTAAGAAAAAAAATATGGATATATTGAACAACTCTGTTAAACGTCAATTTTACATTAAATGTTAATATGTTAAGCGCTAAGTAAATGTTGTTTCTAATTATAATAAATATTCACTAAAATCAATGAAGGATTTTTTTTCTCGCAATGGGGAGACACATCGTTCGTAACTCAAATATTTTTTTCGCAATATTTGCATATTCAATCCATCAATGCAACATTTTTTTACTCATTACACTGACGGAAATACCGGAAACAAGAATTTTAGGAATAATAAAAAAAGGTGCATCAATAGATTCCACTCTTGGCCAATAATTAGTTTTTGGATCAGGGGGCACAACATTTTTGAACAGCCCTTAAATCGAGTCTTCGTATTTTCTACGTAATAAGTACATCATGCTGAGTTAGTAATAGTTTGTATTTGTTACACTATATGTAGTTCTCAAGATATAAGGCGTACAAGAAAATGTTTTATTGAAATACATTGGATCTTATGATCCAATAACACTTATCATACTAATGTTATCTAAACAAGACGTGAACTTTATTTTATGCATAACCAGGTACAAGTTAAATAACAGTGTGTCATGAGTAGCAAAAAGCTTGAACCAAACGCTGTTTTAGCTAATTATGTTATAATATTTAGATGTAAAACGCGTGCGAAATCCTTTGAATTATATAGCATATTAACTTACAGCATATTAAAAAATGCGCTACATTTTTTTTTATTATATTTTAAATGAAATGATGATTCATGATTGGCGTATGTTTTGGTAAAGTACATTCCAACAAATGATTAATGGTTAACTTTTGTTTACGTTTCGCTTATCACCATGAATTGAATATACAATTCAATTATTAATTTTAACATAAAGCAATTCAATCATTAACTACAGAATTGCGATTCATTCAATGCAGTATTTAAAAAGTAACACTATTTCACATGTTGAATTATATCCAGCTCACAATATGATTATTTGCTGTAGTAATTGCTTTGGAATTCAACGTTTAAAAGTTGAAGAACAACAGCGAGCAATTGCTGCAAATAACCAACTTTATTTTATGCCGCAAGTTCAATAAAATAGCATCAATAATATATGACATTAATTCCAACACATTAATTAGATATTAAAATATTTTTCTAGCTATTTCGTTGCAATCGTTTAATATTATTTTTAAAGTTTTTTTTTAATTTCTTTTTATTTTTGTGGGAGCTACCAAACATCCGAGATCACTACACACACACACACACACACAAACAACATATATACCATCGACAACGTTTCGGAGGTGATTCCTGACACCAAGATGAGACAAAAAGTATAGACCAAGCTGGGTGCAGAAACCCGTCATTACGCCGGATTCTGTATGCGTCAATCTGTCGGAGTTATAGGCTGCCGGAAACAAATATATATAGGAAGAAGAGGAAACTTTCTTATTATATATATATATATATATATATATATATATATATATATATATAGATAGATAGATAGATAGATAGATAGATAGATAGATAAAACATATCCCAGAGATTGGACCTCTTGCAGGTAGCTCTAAGCAGCAGTATTCCAACCCACCGCCCCCCACAAAAGTCCGTGCTGGATCCGCCCCTGGTATGTGCCTATCCAAATATTCATGTTATAGAGTTCTGCGATATCCATGCAACAACTTTTATAGAGGGAATTTGGCTACGAGGATGTAATCTGTAGAACTCACTGACTATATATATATATATATATTACGGTAGTGCACGCCCACCCACTAAATTCAGCTCTCTCTCTCTCTCTCTCTCTCTCTATATATATATATATATATATATATATATATATATATATATATATATATATACTGTATGTATGTATCTGAGAGATATAGTAGGCGGATAGGGAGATAGATAGATATAACTTTCTTGTGACATGTAGCGACCTACACAGCATAAAAATGGTGTGACGAAATTATGTTGCACTTCCAAAATCTTGGAAACAAATTACCTAAGATAGATGGTTCTGAAAAAATAAGTAAAAGACCTTCATCCAGCAATGGATTGGCAATTGTTAATAATGGTATGTGTGAGTTTCAAATATAAATAACCCTCACTACTTCACTCATATGATCCCAGTTCTCCTTCTTGATATCGGAGCATTTGAGATTAAGGAATAAACGTCTATACCTTCTTCTCAGAGATCTTACTTTGCCGTGTAGCTGTAAGAATTTCTAATAACAAAGATACATAAAATAAACTTTACCGTTCCTCCCGCCCTCCATTAATGTTCTCGTATGTACAGAGCAAAGCAATGTTTTTTTTTTTTTTTTTTTTTTAATAGGTACATTGCTTTTGGCTGTGAAAAATTTATATTCTACAAGCTCTCCTTTCCAGCTGAAATTTGCATTGCACACACTTGCTATGCTAATAAAAATACAAAAGATATAGACATCTTATCTGCATGGTTTATTTTCGATTGCCCAAAATGGGTTCTGCTACGTGAAATTGCCACCGCCCGTTTATATATATATATATATATATATATATATATATATATATATATATATATATATATATATATATATATATATACATATATATAATGTTTATAAATCCTGAACAAACGAAAATGAATTAGAACAATCGTGAACAAACAATGTGCATGTTTAATTTTCAAATTCTGAGAATGAGTTCTGCCAGGTTTAAACTCATACTTTGTTTGGCTTCTTTCTTTCACGCTTGGCTTGGTGATATGTGTGCGCATGTGTATATGTAGGTTTATCCCGGTATAACAAACGGTTCTGCGAACTCGAAATATTTTAACAACCTATTCGCCCGAACCGGTGCGAACCGACTGAATAGCACCACTGGGTAGGTCCCATAGTATTGGAGCTATTGGCCTTTAACATTTTTTTTTTTCATTTTTAGGCATCCTATGACTCCAAAATGACGTATTTTTGCACCTAGATTGGCCTATACTTGTTTTGTTTTATCTTGGTGTCAGGAATCACCTCCCAAGCGTTGTCGGTGTTGTTTTGAAGCACACTCTATATAAAAGTCGGTCTACATTGTGTGGGTATATAAGTACATACACACAGTATTAACCCAATCAACTGTTGAGAAGTTTGATGGTCTAGCTTCAAAGACTGTCATCAGATTCTGTTAAAAATTATATTGATTCTACAAATGCGTATATACTTTGAAACTAAAAGATGAATATATCAAATCTGTACTTCTGTGATGAAATGATGCGTGAACACACACACACACACACTAAAATTTGTTAATTACGATATTAACATTTATCCGTTCAGGAATTTCAAAATGCAGCTCTAAAGGCTATTGCCATATACTCATGAAATTTACATGAAACTACCAAAATTATTTCAAACAAAAGAAAAATCGTTAAAATTGGCACATCAATGTCAAAGTTTTTTTTTTTTTTTTTGAACGAATATCCGCATATGTAAGTCGGTTAAGTACGGTTATCGTACTACACCGTAAACATTGAAATGTTTAGTTGTCTAGTTTCATAAAGTATCAATGTATCCGAACAAAATTTATGTCGGGGAACTGGAAAAAAAAAACTTTCTTTCATAAATGAAAAAAAAAGTAAAAAAAATGATGCATCGGTGTCGAAATTTTGCGTGAGTATAGACAAATTAAAGTCGGTTATTTGCGATGTTTACACTGAACCCGTTAAGATATGTCATTACCTGACTGCTAAGTCTGTCATTACATCCTTACGATATTTATATATGACCACCAGAGAAAGTTACTTCTTTAAACAAGGAATGATAAATAAAAGCTAGCCACCCATGTTGAAGTCATGCGTGAATATAAACATAATTAAAGTTGGTAAATTACGATTTTCATACGGTACTCTTTGATATGCTTTATATTCTAACTCCAAAGACGCTCACAATTTCGTAACACAATTTACCCTGTACAGAACCACGAAAAGAGTACACTCTCTCAAAAAAGTAAATAAATAAAATAAAATAAAATAACTTGATATTTTTATTTTGTGAGTGGAGTTATGCGTGAAGATACATGTATTAAATTTGGTTAATTACGGTTTCCATTGCAGTCGTTAAAATATTTAATAAGCTAACTTGAAACAGTATCATTACATTTTGATTATATCTAAATGGCAAAGCATACTATTTGAGCAGAAAAGGAAAAAAGAAAAGAATAACCAAAATCGGTTCACACATGTAGAGTCTATGCGTGAACATACATGAAACACCCCCAAACTACGTTTTTCCAACCGCTTACGTCACTTTTCAGTTTTAGGTGTGTTTACTAGCGTCTAAATAAATAAATAATAAATGCATATCACATGTTGATGTATAGCAAATTATACCGATAATTAATAAGAATCATATATGAATCTTACTGAGTAATATAGAAATATATACAATTATGATTAACATAAGAAGATAAAAATATCATGAAATTATAACTATTTGGAGTTATTTCCTCAAATAAAATAAAAAAAATATTAATTTAATATCAAATATTTTCTAAAATTTAGAAGTGTCATACATTAAGCATTCTTTTAAATCTATAAAACTTTTGATAGATATCGATCATGTGATTAGAGAGAAAATTGTCAAAGAACTCGAATATGTTAAATATAATTGTTTAACAAAGATTGATCAAAGGTGTGTAAATTACTTGATTTTACGATTTTTACATGTATTTGAGCATGGTGTGATATGGTGTGAGCATGGTGGTTTAATAATATACGTATATACTTAGTTCTACTTTTGCAAAATTATCCTTGTATGCACAATACTTGGCTGTAGTGGTGTAAAAAAAAAATATGTACAAAATTATCAGTATATTTCCCAAAGTGATTGGAATGAGAATATTGTGAAAACATTAAACGAAAATAATTGTAAGTAGCTGTTGTTAAGGCTCTTCAACTTTCTTTAACCGAATTAGGAAATATACTAACCTATATAATTCTATAACCTAAAAATGAACTAATCAATATCGCATAATATATACTGGTAGGAGAACAAATTTGCAAAGTGTTCCAGTACAGAGAATTAAACAATAATGCACAAGATAAACGTAAAAAAGGTAGTAATGACAAAATCAGTATTGACCTTCAAATTTAGATAAACATATATGGACAAATATTTTTTATAGAAGTATGATGACCATTAAATAATACCGGTATAACGAAATAAGAATTCACATGTGATGTATATATATCCCAAAAGATCGCAGATTAAAAAAGAAAATACAATATAATTTAAAAGTTCAGATCAGCAACTACTGTTCAATGCAGGCAGAAGCTGAAATATCGTGTACATGATATATTTCTGTCGGTTTTATTTTGAGCGTTTTCTCTTAGCTTTACTTTTATTGGTTACATCTGGATCATCCCTAGCAACAGTCCAGCAGAAGTCGGTCAATCTGTAGAACTTGATTTTCCTTCATATCTTTCTCCATGGCTACAATACATTGATGAAAACGCTCGCTATGTTCATTACTTACTGCTCCACAATCTTCACGAAATGAATCTAGTGTAATTGAAGAAAGTAGAGTTTTAAGGACATATTGTGATCAAGTTTTTCGTAGCATGACAACTTAATCACTAGTTCTTTGTAATTTGTTGCTCGACGTCTTTCCAAAAATGTTAAACAAATCCCCTTAAAGTTTTCCCATGCAACATTATCATTACCTTGTAGTATGTCATCGAACTATTGATTTATGAATAGCTGTCAAATGTGTGGGTGTATTAATTTTAACTTTTGAATCACTTAATCGAGGGATTTTTCCTTCTTAAGTGCTTATAGGCCTCCCCTTCGTGGTCCATACTCAACAAACATTTCATAAGACCTAATTTAACATGCAGTGGGAAAAGCAAAACTCCTTTAGGATCTGCAAATGATTTGTACTGCAGGTTTTCCATGCCTGGCTGATGAGTTACTCTAGTTTGCCAGTGAGCTTTCCAGTAGTGAAAGTTACGATCTTTGCTACCACATTCACAAATAATGCAACAATTCTGTATAACCTAACTTCATACCCAGTAACAGCGCTATTACTTTATGATCACAGCAAATAAGCTACTAGAAGGCATAATATTTAATGGTTTGCAGTAAACGTTTCAAAATATTATAAAATTTTATCATATGAAAGTATGGAAACCGGAATGAAAGAAAGTTCGTTTCCAATATGTAAAAGCACGAACTCTAAACTTACCTTTGAAAAATCTATCAAGAGCCTCCATTCCATGGGGTCACAATTAATTCTGAGAGCCTTCATGAGGTTATTTATGTATACGCATGTCGTAAGTGGGTCTTGCATGGTAAAAATGAAATGAAATTATTCTCCCTATTTCAATGAACTGAAATTTTTATTTATTTCTGCAGTAAATTCCGTTGCAACTGTGATGCTGAATTTTCAGCTTTATTTTGAGAGAGGTTCACATTCCTAATTAGACCATTTAGTTCTTCTTGAGTGAATCTATGTGGTTCTCTTGAAGGCATGTTTACAATAAATTCAGGATCCTTCGAAGTACTTGATTCAGGAGACTCAACTTCTTGATCATCATCATACAAAAGGTCGTATTGTTTGGGTGGATGAGGGACAAGTATTCCTTTTCCGTGCAGAACTGGGGTCATTCCAGATTGAATATTAGGGTAGATCAATGTGCGACTTTTCTTAGTAGAAAATTTCCTCTGGATGGGAGGAACCATATAAATTTTGAAATCACGGATGTGCTTGCTTGGCTCACTACAAACAAAAGACACTGCAACATGTACTGAACGTTTCTTCCAATTTATCAAATTCCTTAGACTGGTGGCACAAGCGTTGCAAATAATATGGGGTACCCAAGCTTCATCACGATCTCCAATTTTACAATAAAGTTAACAATGGCAGGGTTTTCTGATTAATGATGCAATATGCTGCTTTTGAGAAGACGATGTAATTTCCCCATTCATAACGAGAATTTTCCGCACTGTTAACATAATATTTAATCATTTTTGAGTATTTATTTTTTTCGAGAAGTTCTGAGGAACTGCTCGCAAATATACGTGCAAGTACGCGTTTTTTTTTATTTTATGTACAGGATTTCACTAAGAAAAATCGAGAATTCTGATAAATTTCACTAAGTTTTTTCCCGCATACTAGCATAACACAACTGAAATAAGGAATGAAAAGAAAATGAGCGTTCATATAGTTCTTTCAGTGTTGCCACGAAGTGTGCCATTTTACTCCAAACGTGCAAATATATTTGCTACTATAGCGTTATTATTATATGTGGATGTAAAACAAAAACGAGGGTTAATTGTCGATTTTTATTTCCAAATTCATTTTCAATACTACAAAGTCAATGTTCGAACATACTCGTATTTTAGAACATGGCTCGCTGAACAGTCGATCAGCGCTGAGCATTAAGTAGATCGTGAATCTTGCACAAGACTAGAAAAGTTATATTACGAGCAAAAATGAAATATTACACACCACTACTTTACATATATTCGAAGGGAATGACGAAAACACACCACTTCCACGATGAATGGGAATACTATATCTTCTTTACTGTATAAAAGGATAAATGAGTGTGTTTGTTGTGCAACGCTTATGTTGTTTACACATACAAATGTAATTGGGAAATTCATTATGCTAGTTAGCAAAACAAGAAATGTAACTTCGACTTCCCTCGCAAAAGTGAATCAAGGGAAAATGCTGCACCAATGGCAATTACACATAGGTAGATTTCCAACGGGTTGTAGTAGATCGCCAGCTACTTTCATAGACTGAGTTAAATTACTTAATCAAAATGTTTGCCCACCCTTGTTTCAGAATTGTATACAGGATGGATCATTTATGTTGGTGGACTCTTGTAACTTTTAGACTAATGGACACAAATCACTGAAACTTTGTACCATACAAATACCGTCAGGAAGACATTGCTTGGCATACGCTGCAATGCAAGATTAACGATGTTGTCAACTCAACATGAAGTTCATTTCCAAATAGCGCCACATCAAGTTATAACATATCTCAAATCTGCATGCTAAACAAACACTTACAATATAAAATGTGTTGTCCAACGTTGCAAACTAAGGACGCTACAATATCACAAACATCGAAAACAATAAAATTTTGGAGACTTCTGCAACAGTAGCAACGCAAGTAAGACAGACGGGACAACGTATACCCAAACTACTTTAGTGTGCTATGCCAATTTCACCATATGGCGTATGTCAAACAAATAAACACAAAGTTACACCGAATTGAAAATGCAACATTCTTCAAAGGGTTTTGTCTATAAAAAATGCTTAGATAAATACAGCATATCCAATTATGTAGGTGGTTTTCAATAGGCATAAAGATCACCAAGCAATTTACAACAATTTGATATTTCAAACAGTTCCGAAGATATGAAAAAATGTTTAAAAAAATGTTGATTAAAATTGAGTATATGTGGCAAAGAAAAAGAAACATACGTCGTTTTCTTTTGCTTCTATAACATCCCAACAATATATTTCAGCAGACGTAATTACAACAATTTCTTGGAATTGCACAATTTTGAGAGTTTTCAAACTTTATCTGAGTTTATATCTTCAGAACGGTTTGACATATTAAATTGTTGTAAACGGCATTGCCATCTTTACATATATTCGATGTGATTGGAGGAGGTACTCATCTAAGCAGTTTTTCGAAATAAAGCTTTCAAATAAAAGTCGTTTTCCATTTCTTGTAACTTTGTTCCCTTTCGTTCAAAATCCATCATATGGTGAGAATGTTACACTATACTAAATGTTTTAGATGTCCACTGACTCTTTCGTCTCACTTGCGTTATTTCTGCTGTAGAGGTCACCACAATTTTGATGAATGTGATACTGTAGCATACTTAGTTTGTAGCACTGAATACCAAGTGCGATATTGCAAGATTTTGATTGACATGTAGATTTGAAATGTGTAATAACTTGATGTAGTGTATTAAAAAAAGTTTATGTTGAGTAGGCAATAATGCAAATCTTGAGAAAATATCAAAGAATGTATTCTGGGCGATATGTGTATGGTACAGAATTTCAGCGTTTTTTATATATCAGTTTAAACGTTACAAGAGCGTATTTATATAAGTATTCCACCGTGTACATTGAATAAAAATTTGAGAAAAAAATATGAAAATAAATAAATATAGAAGAAAATAAAACAATTTACTTAGGGAGATTCTGATCATGCCCTAAATAACTTCATTTCACAGCTTATGCATTATTCTCTTTAGAATGATCAGGTTTTACGTATCATTCACATATCATACACATATCTCACAGATAAAGAAAATCGAAAGGAAAAAATGTTCCTAATATCTTCTCCCAAAATATTTTTTAAAGTAAATTTTGTTGTCATCTTATCGAGGCAATAGATTCGGATGCTTACTAAAAGTTTTATTTTTTAATACTAGTTGTTGTATGCTACATGTTTGATTACCATCATTGAAAAAAAGGACAGTACGGAAATAGTTTTGTACAATATAAGATATCAAAAAAGATACGTTGAAGAATACGTTTCTAATAACTTAAAAACATCCTGCTCGTACCCTAGCTTCTCAAATTTATGATTCTTTTTAATGAAAGATTCTTCAAAATGATTTAAAGATATGTGTCACGGATTCATAGTTTCGGAAGAAAGTGGGACAAATTTTACCCTAAAAGGCATTTTTTTTTTTAATTTGGCATCCATCCCAGTTGCACGTACCTACACAAAATGTACTACCTACCCTAAGTTGGTTTGGGTACAAAACCTCGCGGCCAGAACCTCGCGGCGACAACCTCGCGGACCAAAACCTCGCCTGGCCAAAACCTCGCGTCCAAAACCTCGCGGCCCAAAATCTCGCCAGGCCGAAACCTCGCCTGGCCAAAACCTCGCCGCCCAAAACCTCGCGGGACAAAATCTCGCGGGGCCAAAACTCCGCCTGGCCAAAACCTCGCCGCCCAAGACGTCGCAGGCCAAAACCTCGCCACCCAAAACCTCGCGGGCCAAAATCTCGCGGGGCCAAAACTCCGCCTGGCCAAAACCTCGCCGCCCAAAACGTCGCAGGCCAAAACCTCGCCACCCAAAACCTCGCGGGTCAAAATCTCGCCGGGCCAAAACCTCGCGCCCCAAAATATCGCCATACCCAAAATCTCGCCTCACCAACATGTAAATGTTCCAACATATGATAAGGATGACGGTATAAAAGACGCTGTTTCAGAAGAAGTATCACGGGTATTTGACCAAGTCCCGCGATACCATATGAAAATTCTATTTCTGTATTAGAAGATTTCAATGTGAAGGTAAGGCGACAGGATGTTTTTAAACTGGTTATAGGGAAAGAAACTCTGCATAACGAAAGTAATGACAACTAACGAGGTTAGTTTCGTGAACTTTGGAACATCCAAAAACTTAAAATTTTAACAAAAATCTAATAATATTTATGAAAATATGAAACAATATATGAGTTTTTACGACGTCCCTTGATTATGTCCTATAAGTTAAAGGAGACGTAGATGACCAGGATGAAGGAAATGATCGAATAAAGAAAGTGGGAGGAAACGGGAATAACCCGAGAAAGCCCACACACACGATGTTTTGTATTTTATTATTATTATTATTATTATTATTATTATTATTATTATTATTATTATTACTATTATTATTATTATTATTATTATTATTATTATTATTATTATTATTATTATTATTATTATTATTTGTAATGTGGAATTGCATATTAGGAAACACATTGGGTAAATTTTAAAGAAAAGTTTCATTCGCGGCGAGGTTTTGGCACGGCGAGATTTTGTCCCTCGAGGTTTAGGCCCGGCGAGATTTTGTCCCGCGAGGTTTTGGGCGGCGAGGTTTTGGCCACGCGAGGTTTTGGGCGGCGAGGTTTTGGCCCGGCGAGATTTTGTCCCGCGAGGTTTTGGCCTGGCGAGATTTTGTCCCGCGAGGTTTTGGGCGGCGATGTTTCGGCCGCGAGATTTTGTCCGAGAGATATATTTGACAACTTTCATTGAAATATGTTTAGCAGATATGAAAATAAAATATTTTCAAACCATATTGCAACATTTTGAAGAAATAAATAAATAAGAAATAAATAAAAAAAATTAGTAAGTTCCTTCTCGTACTCAAAACGTCTTATATTCATAATTTATATGTCATTATATTTAGAATGCATTAAACTTATGAATGACACTTTTATTTGCTTGTATGAGTAATTAATTTACCTGCATTTACGATAAAGTATAACATTAAGGGTAGTAGGAAAAGCATATAGTGAAATATATTGCTCGCGGAAACATGCATGAGTTTGTATTTGTAATTACAACATAGATGTTTATTTTTTTTTATTGCCATTGCGCTAACTTTTGTATTGACTATAGCTAAATATAGACATTAAATATGGAATACAAACAACACAAATGAAGATTTCAATTACTGAATTACATTGGATAACACGATTTCATTCCATATATTGATTTTATGTGAAGGCTATGACACCTCTAAACCACAAGTTTGTATGTTTAACTTTACCGTGATGTATTTGGTAGTTACTTCCTCGTTCTATTTCCATAGCTGGATATCCTCTAACGCGCGCGCACACACACACACACACACACACACACACACACATATATATATATATATATATATATATATATATATATATATATATATATATATATATATATATATATATATATATATATATATATAGTTGTTTGAGTGTGTGTTTGAGAGAGAGAGAGAGAGAGATACTAAGCACGTCAAATCTGCAGTCAACGATACAAAAAATAAATTAAAAAAAAAAAGATTGTGATAACTACATAATCCAAGATCAATTACAGAATATGCAACTGCATTGATAGTTATACCCATTGGTAAATGCACCAAACGATTTGCTCCAAATGTTGATATTTTTTGCTTCATAATAACAAACAGGTCCTTTCAAGAGAGATAAAGCACTTAGTATTTTTTTTATTTTTTCTTCAAAAAGTCAGACATTATTGCTTAACGGATATTAATGGACGGATGGTGATTGATAACCTAACGTCATCTGAGCGTCTATGAATTATTCTTAAGACGATGATGTCAAATGTTCTTAGATGATGATGAATGAGCCAACAAGTCCTCTTCCATCAACACATTTTAACTGCTTGGTAATATGCCCATCAGAAATTTTCGGAAGCGTCCTGTCGCAAATTTCTCAATCCAATAAAAATATACAATAGTTCCCAATTAATTGAAAACCAATAACCTCTTAGATTACGCATACGCACAGAAAATATGAAATATGTAATCGATAGCAAGGGATACTACTCCGTAGGAAAATGCAATCTCGCTTTGCGTATTAATCAAATTTCCGAATTGAATAGAGCATACTATTGCTGAAGTGTATATATAAAGATAGATTTTGGACTTTTGCAGATATTAATTCTTAAGACAGATTCTATTTATTCATTGCATATACTTTAAAACTTTCTGGATTCAGCTTCATTAAAAATAAAATTAAGAAATATAGGTGAAATAAAAAAAAAACACTTAATGCAAAACTAGTGTAGATACATATTCAATGATGCGTCGTACGTGACAAGGTAGAAGTAATAGCTGTTTATTTGTGTGTTTTATTTCATGATGTTTGTATTTCATTATATTTGACAAGGTCTAAAAGTACTTGCTCATCTTATAGAATGGGTTAATTTTGATTGGTTTCAACCCTTCAGCTGACATAAATCCTACGACAATTAGCTGCTTCACGTTTGTGCAAACCTACAAGGATGCCGCCGTCTTGTTTCACTGATTTCCAGCGTCCTGTTTGCGAGGCAGTCTTGCTAGAGTGAGTATTTTTTTAATGTTGGCATGCTTCCCGCCTAAAGGATGGATCTGTCTGCTACGCGTTTTTGCCACGCCACGGTTAAGTTGTGAGCTACGATACGCTAGGAAATATCAAAACGCCAGACCACTCACAAATCGCTGTAACACAGTTGTTCGCGTGTTGCAACTAAGCATTTCAACTACCCACCAAATAGCAGTGACCTCATTTGATGGGCTGGCTGACAACTAACATCACCTACACGATAAAGCCAGTAAGACGTCTATTGGATTAAAACGTTCTCTTGAGGGTTAGAAGAAAATCTTTAAAGGCCAACCAAGTTCTCTGGTGGGAAGTGTGCCAAGATAAATCAAACGTACTCTAGGCCCATCTGATAATAGTTCTGGGACACCACCGAAAAATAACAAAGAAGCACAAACTTTATCGAAGTTTTGTATCTTTTATAAACTTTTCCGGTTATTTATTGAATGAACCTTGTATTTGCAGCTTGTAAAATTTCTGCGTTTTCAATCTATTTGTTCAAACGTTACAATATTGTATTTAATTCTCTAAAAGAAAGAAGGCGGGAAATAATTAGGAATCTAAAAACGGACAGAAAAGAAATTTAAAACAACAAATCTAATTTATCTGAATGGCTCTTCTGAAGAGCATCATCACATCGCTCTGAAAATCGTTGCATCAAACACAAAGTGGTATTGTTTGTCCCATCAAAACAAGCTCATAAAGCACTAATTTTTGTTCCAGGAAGCATTGTGAGAAATTAAAGAAATGATCGTTCGTTAAGTTTCTTTCAAAAGTACAGAAAGAGCGGCAAACTTTTATGACAAAAGTTGAGGAATTTGTAAGTGCTCATTTCAAGTATTGAATGTATACTTCTAGACATAAATATTCGTTCTGTAGAAACAAAATAGTAAGGATTTTCTTTTGATGTAATGGTTCTTGTGTCACTTAAACAACCCGTTAATGGGATGATTTAAAAAGAACTAATTTAAATTACTATTGATATATATATATATATATATATATATATATATATATATATATATATATATTATGAATTGTCCTAATTATCCTAATTGTTTTAGCAGATAAATTAAATCCTTCACTTTTTGTTTCTTTTGATGTCAGGAGTGAAAATGAAAATAAATGTTACAAAAAAAAAGAGTATACCAATTTACCATGTTTATGTCCGAATGAGTAGATCTATTTGAATCATATCTCACCACCAGAAATCTCAAACATTTATTTTTAAGCATACTAAACAAACTCGAAAAACACCTTTCTACGCATGCTATTTCTTTTAATACCTTTATTTAGTTTGTTTACATGTCACATACCTCGGAAATTAACTGAAATCTTTCAATTATATGACCCATGGTTATGTCGTGTGGGCTAAAGGAGACGGTAATGATAAGATATGAATGAAACGGTGGAATGAAGAAAGTGGGAGAAAATGTGCGATACCGAGAAAACCAACACACAATATACATGTTCACCACAAAGCTCACCTTTCAAGAGGTGGAATCGAACACGAACCCTATTCACCAGAATTGAATGTTCTACCACTGAGCCACCGCGGTTCCTCATGCACCTCCAGAAATACTTCAGTAAATATTCTAATGTATGCGCTATTCAAGTTTTTTTTTCCTTTATAAACATTTGTAACAATTTAGATTAAATATGTTGAGTTCCTACTTACTCAAAAAGGTGCTTACTTGATTACATACAGGGTGTTTAAAAACACCGACAACGCTTGGGAGGTGATTCCTGACCCAAGATTAGATAAAAGTATAGACCAACCTGCGTGCATAAATGCTTTCTTTCGGAATAATAGACTGCCCAAAACATGAAAAACAAAATGAAGTTTAAAGATCCATAGCTACAAAAGTATGAGGCCAACTGCAGTCCGGTCAAGGCTTCACTTAAGACCTAGTATGTCCCCTATCCAAATATATAGGTTTGAGAATCCTGCGCTACTTCTGCAACAATTTGTATAAAGGTAGTTGGTGAGTATTTCAAATTCCCGTAGCCAAACTCTCTCTATAAAAGTTCTTGCGTGAGTACCTAAGGGTTCTGTAACATGTATGTTTGTGTAGCGGACGTGTTAGTTCTTAGTAACGTATTGACTCAACTACGGTAGATCACAGAGTTTCGGAGTTATGGACATTTAAATTTAACTGTTTTTTCATGTTCCCGGCAGCCTAAAACTCCGAAAGGAAGCATTTGTGCATCCAGGTTAGTCCATACTTTTTGTCTTATCTTGGTGTCAGGAATCGCCTCCCAAACGTTGTTGTAGGTGTTGTTTTGAAACACTCTATTCTTTAGTAGTATAAATATACACTATTCTTTGCCACAAATACTTTTAGCATACTTTCAGCAAGGTATGCATAACCTGTCAGCCGTCACACTGTTACCAAATTTTGAGTTTACTTCAGACAAAAGTTTGATTTCAATGGAGTGTGCACGGTAACACCACTGTCTGTAATTGAGTTTATAATCACACATTCGCGAAAGGAAAGGCAAGCCCCGCGACCACTTTAATTCGTTTCTGAAATCATTAAAAAAGAAGTTTAACGTTTGACGATTATGCCCTTTACGCTAAGGGATACAATGGTTAAGGTAAACTAATGATGGAAGAATTGTTGAAATGAAAATGTGAGAGGAAACGAGAGAACCTTGAAAAAGCTACATACACGATGTTGCCCACTACAAACTTACTTGGGAGGGGTTGAATCAGGGACCTCACGCACCAGAAGTAAGCGCCCTCAAATTGAACCACCGTGTTCATGTTTCAAATTTTGCAGAAAACTATTCATCATACTTAAGAACGCTTTGAAATAAAAGTTTTTGTAATGCTTTTATGTAAGAGGATGCAACATATTGTGTGGCTCTAAGTGACACCATTTTCTCAGAAGAGGCTAAAATATGGCGGGACTTAATATTGGAAATTAGACATGTTCCTTTCCCAAATATTAATTTGGAGGTATACTCTTCAGTTCTAAGATTTGTGTGCAAAAATCCCAGGAACTATTGCAGACATAATACTTATAAGTAACGTACCTAAAACGGTATATAAAATAATGTATAATGAGCACCATTAAAATAATCTTATGAGTCAGTGTTGGAAACTGCATTTTCATTTTTTTTTCTGGCGTACCTTTCATGTTTACGGAAAACCATTGGCTGTATGTAAAGGAAAGGAAAAAAAATATGAAAGTTTCATAATGAAAGTTAATTTTATGTTAGAAATAAAATAGTGGAAAAAATTGCATGTCTCCATGTAGCAGTATTTTAGTATAATGAACAAAATTATGGTACATCTTGACTCTGAAAATTAAGTAATTTCGTTCGTACATTCACACAAGAAGGATGTGGATTTCAATTTTGCGTGTGAGTATTTCAAATAGTAAAATAATATTTCCCGTTTGAAATTAACGAAGAATTACACTCAAGCCTCAAAATGTTTAAAGATTTTTTTTCATTGTTGCAAACTATAGTGTTTCTCCATATACCTGTATAATGAAAACTCTAATAGTTTTGCCTGTTTTGGGAACTGGAAATTCTTTGTAAAACGATTTTAAAGGTGATATCCTTATTATTCTCGTTTAATATAGGGCTTAATGTCATATGGACCTTTTTACTCTTATAAAATTGTTTTAAAATGGGAAGTTTGTTTCAAGAGCTATATGAATAAATCATATCAAGTGATTTATTTGTTAAAACTACTGACCGCAAGTTTAGCTTTGTTCCAATAGATTAAAGCTTGTTATGATTATATAATAAGCTTAGAAAATTCAGAATGGAAACGTAAGTTTCAGCAGAAGGGAGGGAACGGTCGCTGAGCATATTATAAAACATGAGAAGACACGAATTAACTAGTTTTTGTGTGAGACCTGTCGAATTACAGATGAAGATGAATGTTCAGTGCATCGTGCATTCTTACCATCGATAACAAGAATATACTAAAAGTGTGTTAAACGCATAATTAATTTCATTCTGGAAAGAGGAAATCCTTTTGTGGTATATTTGAACATTGACAATCTTTCTTTGAAAAATTTTCTTCCCAACTGCTTAGAAAGAGGAAACTTTGCTCATGACGGGTCTATTGAACGATATTTGTTTCAAAAAAATAGAAAATGTAATTGATCCCTTGACAAAAAATTGTAGAAAAACAAAATTACTGCATTATTTATGTAATCCAGATGTGGAAAATGAAAATGACATTTCTTTAGGTACATTGATATTGGCAGATTACTTGGATAGTATATTCAGCACCTGATGAAGTATGAAATCGCTTCAACGTTTGTCTTGATCAGCAAAAATGGACTCCAGCAGAAGTCGGAACTAGTTCGTGAATTGGAAAAGCCGCTTTCGCAACCTTCTGAAGCAAGCCCCTCTATACAAAAAGCATGTGCTCTTCTTGTGCATTTCATGATTCTCTCCAGAAAAGCTCTCATCAGGAAATTAGGATAAAAAAAAACATTTCATGATTAATGCTACAGGCATGGAAAGAATGTAACATGAAAATTGCTGAATGAATTGACTTTATATTTAACTTGTATGATGATGAAAGTGTTAACTACCGTGAAAGGCTTTATCGAGCGACCCTATTACAATTGCTTCATCGATGTATGATACACCATTTTTTTTGTGGAGATAGAACGATTCTGGGCTCCAGCATCTTACAAGAGTAAGTTTCAGCAATTATTCATACGTCATGGATATTTGAAGAGAATGAGAAACGTTTGTATATTCGGGTGGTGCATGTGCAAAGAATAAAGCTAGATATTTTTGAATAGGCAACTTTGGAGTGTGTGAACTCATATCTGTGTTGCAAAAATAATTACGTAAATGTTTGACTTTTTCTGTATATTTCAGACATAACTCAACATTATTTAAATCGTGTACTTCCATATTTAATTGCTACCGATTGTGTTATTAACGTTTTATATCACTTCCAGACAAGTTAGAAGGCATCAAATATACTACTACTCTGAGTGATGTGTGGAGTTGGCAAAACGACAAGAGTAATATTTTTAAACAGTTTAGGAAGTTGAATACAGAAATCAGTTATATTGTGTTCTTCACGATCTACATGTTTTAAATGGATGTAAAATCATCAGAAAACGTTGAACTCTTAAAACTGCAAACTAAGAAGGTCATCTCTTGATGAAAAGGTTTGATCAACATTATATCATTAACAGTATGATTTGTGAGGCTGAAAAGTGTTTGGTTTCAGCTAAGTAGATTCTAGGCATCTTTCCACCCATATTAATGTGGCAGTTTGGCGATATTTTTGACATTGTAGCAGTTCCTAATGATATATTCTGTGGAGATTCTTGACGTTTGACAGTTCTTAATGATATATAATAATTGTATTCACGGGTGGTCTTTTTATAGTATGACAATTTGAATGAAACGTATATTTTTCGTGCACATTAACTAATCACTTTGTATATATAAATTACACATACACGTATAATAACAACTACGATAATATATGCAGCTATGAATTACTAAGCGTATGTATGTTTTATAGGGAAATAGAATATTAAGTATAATGACTGTTTTCCGTTGTTAGAATGTTTATGAAATGCTAATTTGACAAACAGGATATAAAATGCCTTTAGAAATGAAATATGCAGATCATGCACGTATAAAAAGTTAATACATTTTTGTCTCCTTTGTATGCATGACATTTAGCACTGCAGCGGTGTTGGTCATTGGAATGGAGGAAATAATATTATGGAATTTTGGTAGTTGGAATGAGTGAAATAATATTCTGGAAGTTTGGTCGTTGGAATGGGGAAAAGAATATCCTGGAAGTTTGGTGGTTGGAATGGGGGAAAGAAGATTCTGAAAAGTTCGACAATGTTCTCAAGGTTATTAGAGTTATATAAATACTGATTCATTTGCATGATATGTACACTTACGAAGAAGAAAGTATGAAGAACAAGTGTTAAGTTTATGAAGAAGGTAATAGTTTACAACTAAGAGATACTGGAAGATTGGTAAGTACTAACTTTGTAGTTTTCTTATTTTGTACTTGTTCATTTTTATATGGGTATGTAAATGACGTACATGCAAAACACATTTTAATTGTCGGCAGTATAAGGGGACGAAAATTTTTGTCTTTTTACCGGGAATTGATTGCGGATTTTCCGGCATTGAAAATCATATGACTGGGTGTACTCATATGTAATTATAAAGTTACTAAGATATAGTATAATATAATATCAAGGCTACATGGAATCTAGATTGTTCATTGCACCGGGACTCCTACGAGGATTCTCCCACGTGGAAAACCGTACGCTAAACCTTTTGCTTACACTGCGGAGGTTTTACTTATAAATGTTATAACTTTACTGTGTAAGAACAAACTTACATTGTACAGGTAGTTAGCAGAATTCGCACCGGTCATCGAACTAGAGCTCTCTCACATGCAAAGCCAATATGGTTGGGAACGTTAGTGTTACATTAAATATTATATTTTATGTTTTTTTTGTAATTTGAAAAGTTGTAATACGGTAACTGCATTTTTTCCTGTTCTAGGTGCTGAAGCAAATATAAAGTGATAGAAGCGAGAAAAAAACAGAGAGCGACAAAAGACATGGAATTGAATTGGATCACGAAACAAGACATAAACTAATATTCGGTATTATTATCATTATTATTATTATTATTATTATTATTATTATTATTATTATTATTATTATTATTATTATTGTTTTCAAAATTTTATTCGTTTTTTTAGATTTTTATTCATTGTATACATATATTGATTGCACTTTCGTCTTGTATTTCACAGAAATTGAGTTTTATCTTGAAGAGGTTATCGTTGACGACAAAGCAATTTTCCAGTTAAGACTAAGAGGCTTAGATAGTTTTGATAGTGTCTTACATACTTTGCAGCAGGTAGTTGATCTGCAAGCTGCAGGGTACATTGGGTCTCCCGAAATTGTAAGTGATCTACTATCGCTATTGTATTTATATTTTAAGAATAATCAACATATCGTATTAAGTAACGTGAACTCAGCAGCGGGCATTATAGATTCCTTTCACCGCGGTTTCTTCCGTGAACAACGATTGTATGAAGCGGCATTTATGCTATATTTAAATTATATGGCCTCTGAGAAGAGACAGTTAGAACGGCTTACTGATAAAAGTGTATCTGAGATTTTTTTTATTTACGAGAAATCGTGAAAGTGGTCAATCAGAACACAATGATGATGACTTATTACATATTGATTCGGCACTATTTGATGAAATTAATTAGGACGATCCATTAGAAATTCAAAATTCCGAAAGAAATAACGAAACCGACTTTATAGAGATGGTGTGCCAAAAACTGCAAGAAATTGAGGAACAAAATGCGCGTATGGATCGTCTGAATAATGCACATTATTCAGAAGATATGCGGCCCACAACTCCTCAGCACCCCATTCCTAGAGCATGGATGGAATAAAACAGATTGTAATATGTTTGAAATTGTGGTGAAAAAATGAAAGAGTACCCGCGTTTCAATATGAAAGGGGTGGAAATTGTTGTAAAACCAACGGCGCAACATGCAATTGCAAATCCCATGGATAATATAACATCTATGATGGATTACGGGCTCTCTACTGTTCTGAGGGATACACGATCCTACGATTTTGTCGGTTTAAGAATACATTCCGAGAGAGAACTTCTGAATAAGGATGCATTTGTTTCTTGGCAAAAAAGTCAAAATTTGAATAGCGATGTGGTTCTTAGAACGGTGGAGAAAGTACTAAATAGCAACGAATCATTTTTTAGGAAACCAAATAGAATTTTGGTTTGACATAGTTGACGGATTACACAGACAGGTTGTACTTAAGCGTGTAGCGGTAAAAATATACAGAGATTAGTATTTCTTGAAGGATCGTGTGGTGGCCACAAAGGTTGGCGATTTCTTCTGTCTGCCAAATCCATAATATATTGGATTACAAAACATGAAGAAAGTAAGGATACACTATACAATATGAATCTACCTATGCGGAAAACATGGCAGAATAAAGCATAGAAATTATGTTAGGATGCAAAAATGCACGTTGAACGGAAACAGAGGTTTGATTTGGAAGTTGTACTTGTTTTCAAAATTATTTATTGAAAAAGAATTACCACATTATATTATATGAACTACCGGATGATTCAAGAACACCTGTGGTATGTTACCCAGAAACAAATGCGGAGAAAAAAATATATTTATGTTATATCGAAGAGGGATACTGTGGGCCATTTCCAAACCATGAAGAATATCAATTCATTTATGGGTAAGATGAATTTCTGCTTTTCGAGCTTCGAAGGATTTAATGCATCAACTACCGCTCATCAATGTCAAATGAGATGTTCGTACTTCGAGCATTCTCATATTAAAGAAAACAATGTGAAACTAATACATTGCACGCAATGTAATATTAATTTTGTTCAAATCACTTGTTTTAATAATCATTTAGCACTCAATAAAGGAATCCACATGTAATTACGTGAAATTGTTTAAGTCATGTGGTGTAATTTACGATATGAGAGAAACAAAATCAGCTCATGCATACGGCGACTACTATTGTAGTCTTTGTAAGGTGCACGTGACTGTTGGCCATCGATGTTTCGTTCAAAAGTGTAAGCTAAAAGGCACTGGCCGTTTTTGTACATCATATTTGATGTGGAAACAATGCTATTAGGACCAAATGAGAAAGGTGAACGGGAGCATGCTGTAAATTTGTGTTATTTTTTAAATGTATGTTTTCACTGCATAAATACTGGAGTGGATAATTTGCGTTTTAAGTACGAAGATAAAATAACACAGAACCGTATTTTTTTCCATTACAACCATGGAAATGTTTATTGAACATGTTCTTATGGAAAGGCCAGAGTATCAGATCATTGTAGCACTTGCTTACAATAATTCGCGATATTATGTTTCTTTTGTGTGTGTTCGGACACTTATTGGGAAACAAAAAAAACTCATGTTCTTATGCACGGGCAAAAAAAAATATTTCAAATCAGTGTCAGTAATCGATTTTATTTTCGGGATACTTTTCTTTATCTTGGTGTAAAATTATCCAAATTGCCGAAAACATTAGAATAGAATGTTGAATTGAAAAAAAGTGATTTCCCACACCTCTTTAATACAGAAGAACATCAAAATTATGTCGGAGAATGGCCGGCATTGCATTACTATGACCCTGACTCACGTAGTACATCAGACCGGGTAAAATTTATGCTTTGGCATTAAGAGCGAGTACGGAATGGTGATGTTTTTGACTTTCAGAAATTGTTGGAGCACTGCCGGAATGATGTGTGTATTTTGACGGAGGCAGTGATTAAATTTACTTCCATGACTGAAGAGGAAACGAATGGTATTCAATGCTTTATTTTCAGCACAACGATCCCCAGTCTAGCAATGATTTCATACCGGTGGCATCATTGGTTTAAACACAATTCCAGTTATTCCTCCAAACGGGTTTCAACTTACTCAACTACATAGTATGAAAGCATTAAAGTGGTTGAAGTATATGGAACACTTAACAAAAGATCTATGGTTACTTCGAATAATGCGTTGGAGGAACGGTATGGGAGACGTTAAGTCGATAGTTTTGATGCAGAAACAAACAATATATAACAATTTATGGGATGTTACTGGCATGCTTGTAAATTTTACTAGAAAGAAAATAGGAAAAACATTTTATGCATGCAATACTTTTGAAGGAGATACGAACAAACAGTGCACTACCGCAACTATCTGAAAAAAAGGTTATGATCTAATAGAAATCTGGGAATGTGAATGGGATCCAATGGTAAGGCGTGACAAACATATACAGGATATCCTCGAACAAAGGTGCAAACATATTCGTGATCCGCTCATTCCGAAATCTGCATATCAAGGAGATAGAACAGAAAATTTTAAGTTATATGTAGACTGTGGAAAGAACGTGGCTTACGTAGATGTTGCTTCTTTATACCCCTCAGCAATGTGTAAACGAGGCATGCCTGTGAATGTACCTAAAGTACACAATGGCCCTAATTTCCCCAATTTGCGAAACATTCATGGGCTTGTAAAATGCAGTGTTCTTCCACCCTCCGATTTATATTTTCCAATCCTCCCTTACGTTACGGGAGGCAGATTGATCTCTGGATTATGTGAATCGTGCATGGACGAACAAAATGATGACGAATGTACGCACATAGATATTGAACGTATATTTACCGGTGCGTTCTGTACCCCGAATTGCACAAATCATTAGACAATAAATATAAGCTAATTGAAATTTACGAAATGTAGGATTTGATTTATTAGTCCCAGAAAAGGGTGTTTGTGAAGGATTATTTGGCTCATACGTGATTTTTGTTACAAATGAAACAAGGAGCTTCAGGCTTCCCTGCTGAATGCAGTACAAAAGAAGAGAAGGAGAAGTATATTGAAAAATATTTCAGGCATGAGGGGATACAACTAAATTATGAAAACATAGAATATAATAGAAGACTGCGCAGATTCCCCAGTACAGGGAATATATTTTTGAATTCGCTGTACGGGAAGTGGGGTCAAAAAACAGGCATTTCTCAGTGCACAATTTTTGATACAGCAGAGGATTTTTTGAAAATTTTAACAGATCCTAAATATGAAATTCAAGCTGTAACACCAGTTGGTGAAAATAATCTACTTATTCAATATAAAGACTGTGAGAGTGTAAACATCCCATTGGCATTTTTAAATGTTGCGTCAGCGGCATTCATAACATCATGGGCACGACTGTGGTTGTATGACCTACTAACAAGTGCTGAACAGCAGAATGTAATATATTGCGATACGGAGAGTATCATGTTTACACAAAGAAAACATGACCAACATCCATTAAAATTAAGCTCTTATTTGGGTGGGCCAACAAAAAACTTCCCGAGGATTGGGAAATACGGAAAGTAATGTCATTAGGTCCAACGATTTACGCCTACGCTTTACGCAAAACGAGTGGGGAAATGAAGTATGTATATAAAATTCGTGGAATAACAATACATCACAGAATGAGGGATAAAATTGATTTTTATAGTTTTTATGATTTAATGATGGGGAATTAGTAGGAAACTGGAATTGAAATGCCATTCAAAATTGTTCGGAAACCAGATTTGCGCATCTTTTCTCGAAAAGAACTAAAGACACATCGAATGGTGACGAGCAAACGGGGACGAATAGATGCTGACATAGTGACTAACGTACCAAAAGGTGTTACTGTTCCGTATGGATATAGATCTCATAATTGATTGCCCACATACTAGTTTATTTGGGAACAAAAAGCAGAGTTTCTATCACATTGTGTCACGGTTGGCTGGTTTAAAGTAAGGTGGTTTAAACCATGGTTTAAACCAGCTGTCTTTTTATAAAAGAACAACTGGCTTAAACCAAAAAACGAAAACTATTCGTAAAAGTGTAAGTGTTCGTAAAAATCGTGATGAATACGAATACATATTTGTGGGTTATCACGTTTCACTCCCGTAAGTTATTCGTATTATATTCGGATCTACATTCCTCATTAATTACTCAAAGAGATTATACTACAAAAGCAAGTTCGTTTTTATAAGTTTCTGAATGTTTCCTTTGTGATTTGTTATAGTTTATTATTGTTATGCAGTTGCAATCAAAGAAAAATTCTAAATATTGTTTCGTTTTAATAATGTTTACTATTGATGAAAAAACATCGAAATGCAGTACTTTTTAGGGTGGGCCATACAAACCCCACGAGAGATATTTATTGAAATCAGAAGAATATTTGGTATCTATTTATGCATAAATGGGTCAGAGCCAAAGTGGACTAAAATAATTCGTATGTTTATTCACTTGTCTTTGATATGCAAATTAAGTCGTTGTATTTCTTTAACTTGGACTATTAGAAGTCGTAGCGAACTTACTTGGACTAAATTGGTTCTTCTGTACTCTGCAGTCTTTTAAAATTTTCCATGCGTAATTCAGTATAATGGTTTTACTTGTGCAACTGTTTTATATTTTTGTCCGTCTAAAATGACTCTTGACAAATATATTAACAAGTATGTAAAGATGAGTACAACGCATTTTTATCAGGAGTCCTTCGTGAGTCGGCAGACATATCGCATTTGTGGCCAATTAGTCCCAGCTTCGAGTTCAAATGGAGGACAGTTTCTCTCGGATGTAAGCAGAGAAGCGGTTCGGATTCCGCTTTAAGCGTATGAGGTCTCTTTTAGCATAACCCAGTTGTTGCATAATAGAACCAAGACGAAACAAACTTTTTCTATCGATATGTGATCTAAATACGTAGAGTAAATTATTTAAACAAAAAAACGATTTAAAACAAAAAACGGGTTTAAACAAAAAAAAAACTTGTTTTGTTTTTTTAATAAAAAGCATGTTTTTGCCTACTCTGCATTGTGTCGTTTGCAACGATGTTCCATTTCTAACATCCCAGTACTATTCTCGTCGCAGGTCCGTCACGCGCTAGTAAAACTCACTTTGTCAATCGATTATTCAAAGAAAGAAGCGATATGTTTAATGTTTCCTTTAAACAAATTGTGTGGTGTTATGGAGCAGTTATACCAAACTTGAACATTGATGCGAAAATACGTTTTCTGGAAGGAATTCCCAAAATAAATACTTTTCATATAAGTGAAAATTCTTTACTCAGATGATTTAATGTCAGCGGCAAATGACGATGTGGTCAAAGTAAGCTCACCATAAGAAACTAACCATAATATTTATTGTTCAAAATTTATTTCCAAAAAGCCGGCATGATCAAGATAATATTTTAAATGCACATTATATAGTGGTATTTAAAAATTCACGTGATGAGTTACAAATTGAATATTTAGCGATACAAATTGTGCTTCGTGAAAGCAAATAACTCGTGAATGTGTTCGAAGAAATTACACGGAAACCGCACACGTATTTATTGTTTAATCCTACACAACAAACACATGATGCCCTACGACTGAGAACGAATGTATTTCCCGGAGAAATAATGCATGTGTGTAGTAGTGTTAACAACACGGCCACACCGTTTTATGTTTAGTTGGCATCAAGATGTTGAAGGTAAAACATCATTATAATAAGCTCTGCACACTGGCAAAAGACAAGCCATCCAATCGGAAAGTTATTCTTCAAAACGCACCGGGTGATGTGATTCGTACCATATCACAAGTACCGAAAAATACTATAAAAGGAAATATCCCCGTATCATTAATTCAGAAGCAAAGGCTCCGTAGACATAAGAAAAGCTTATGTGCTCTCTCATCAAAACTTTCTCGTAAAAGGAAAAATAAATTATTAGTACATAAAGGTGGTGCATTACTTCCATTAATTCTCGGGCCATTCGTTCGTGCTTTAGCCTTAACAATTTTTGGAAGATAACATGTCGGAATTACGTAAAATACTATTAGTTCCGGAAAATGCACTTCATAGAATACAATTTATTTTAAAGACCCATGAAGTACATTAATCAAGACTAGATAAAGATATAAGTGATATGTTACAACGTAGAGATTTGAGTAGAGAACAAAAATGTAAATTGTATCAACAAATATTACATCAATATTTACATTATAAATCGGGCCCCACATCGGAAAATTATATTGCCTTACCAATTGTTGACTCAGAAGATGCAAGTAGTCGTGCAGATAGCGGTATGTTAACTCTTGCACCCGATATATTACACTCAGTACCGAAAACGCTTCAAAGGAAAACGGATTTATTACTTAAACAACTTATTAATTCACAGAAAATATCGTGGGATCAAACAAGTACAGTGGCTATCGATGGAAATATCATTCCCGGTTCCAATATTATCGATTTAGTGAGTGATGTTGTTCGTACACGGAAATATGCAACACAGCCAGTAAAATTACAGTCATTTAAAACGTTATTGGATGTTATTAATGTTCCTCAAGAATTTATTAGTTCACATACAACAGGACGGCCTTCACCTGCTTTTGTAACCTCGAAAGTGACTGGCAGTAAAATTCGAAAATGGCATTCTTCTTCGACTGCAATATCTCCCGCAATTGCAGCTAATGTATTCCGGTATTGTAAAAATAATAAAATGTAAATAAAGATGACAAAATTATCAAAAACCTATTACAAGTATTCAGATCCTGCATCTTTATCCAGTGTTAGTACATTAGAACGTAAAACAAAATTATCCCGAGAGAAAATTAAAGAATGGTTAGCATCACAAGGAGCATATGCACTGCACGCCCCAATACGAAAAGCATTTCCACCTAAACAATATTATGTTAGTGGTCCTAATGAGACATTACAATGCGATCTGGCGGACATACAAAATATTGCGAAGTATAATGATGAATATCGCTATATTTTATGTGCAATTGACATTTTTGGGTTGCATTCCTGTGAAAACATAGAAAGGGCCTGAAATGGCTAATGGAAAATGAAAAAGCAGCATACATATTATCAGCGGAGACGTGGGATCCCCTTCTTTTGGTCCAGTTTATCAACGGAGTCATGGGATTGGTAGTTTCTTTAAAGGTTTATTTCGTTTTGCATTACCTTTATTAAAGCAAGGTGCCAAAGCTGTAGGCCGGCAGGCGTTACAAACGGGAATTCAAGTTGCAGCTGATGTATTGGAAGACCGTCCGTTTAAAGAATCCGTTCGTGCTCGCGTAGAAGAAGCTGAAGAAACATTAAAAACGAAAGCTGCAAATAAACTTAGTTGTTAGCCGGTAGCGGTAAGAGACGTCCACGAAAACGTAAAACTCCTGCTATTGTAAAATTCTGTCCTCCGATCTAACGCATTCGAATATATTCCGGTGACATGTTTAGTTACTCATGGCTTTACTCACTGGAAGTAGTCCTGAATGTTTTACAAGTGAAATTGATTTGTTTACTATTCCAATGACTCAAACTGCTATTGAGCCATCCTCCACTGTTGAATGTCGTGCGGTTTCTACTTTATCGTCAGAAGGACCAATTGAATTTGTTGCACCTGGTAAAACTGGTGATTTTATTCACACTGCATATTTGTACCTTTATGTAAAATGTAAAATTATAAAAAAAAACGATACTACATATTGTTGCACCTGAGGTAGATATTGTTGCACCTGTTAACAATTTTCTTCATTAGTTATTTAGTCAAGTTGATGTTTTGTTAAATGATAAGTTAATCAGTTCATCATCTTGTTCATATCCGTACCCCGTACCGTGCTTACATCGAAACATTATTAAATTATGGAAGCGATGCCGCTCGAACACATTTAACTGGAGGATTATTGTATAAAATACTGCAAACCAATGTATATTAGGCAATGCAAATACTGGATTTACAAATCGTGCCCAGTATGTTAGAAATAGTTCATCAATCGATATGTATGGCCGTATCCATGCTGATATTGCTGGTGTGGGATGCATGCTTCCTAATAAAGAAAGCTTACGTGTAAAATTACATCGCACAAAATATGCGTTTTGTTTAATGTCTGCTAAAAATACAGCATATAAAGTGAAACTTGAAGACGTAACACTTCACTGCGGCATCTAGATATTGCAGCCGACTTCGCTATGCAAATCAATGCTGGCATGGAACACATTCCGACCAGCATGCCTCTTACCCGTGTTGAAATTCGTACATATACAATTCCCGCATAAGTAAGTTCATATAATCTCGATAATTATTTTTTATGCAAAGTACCAAAAGGTGTCGTTATAGGTTTTGTATCAAAAGCTGCATTTAACGGCCAACCGCATGTAAACTCTTTTGAATTTCAGCATTTTAACGTTAACAAGTTGCCATTACAAGTTGGTTCAAAATCATTTTCACCGACACCCCTCACTCCTGATTTTGCAAATTGATTATATGTTCAAACATATTCCACTCTGTTTTCCGGTACCGGTATATATTACTAAGATCATTCACATACTATTTCTCGTGAGGAATTCCGACATGGATACACTTTGTACCCGTTCGTTCCATCTCCAAGAGGAACATTAGATGATTCTACGTGGGATGTCATACGTGATTCCCCTGTCAATTTAAAATTAGCATTTTCTGAACCTCTACAAAGTTCCATTACGTGTATTGTGTACGCCCAATTTGATTATCTCATTCAAATCGATAAAGACAAGAATGTATATACTGATCAAACAATGCAAAATTGCGTCATTTGAGTGTCATGATGGTTATTGTTCACTTCTTCGCATTTAACGATAATGATGATTATATTATTATTAAGGAACTTGTAATTCTAAATCCTGATGTCCCCTTTGTACAATGCTAGATTTTTATACCACCATATCCATTACATGAATCATGTGTGCCACTCATACTTTCGAACAAACATCTAGTATAACACGTTTATGGCATTCATTGGTACGATTGCGATGTAGGTTACTCGTTGTTACCTACTATATTGAGACAATATTGTGCTAATACCTGTACTTTGTATACTTATTGTAAGACAGGTCAGGACTATCTCCAACAACTATTTGAACGGACTGTTGTGAATTTAGAAGATTTGCAGTGCCCAAAAACTTCTTCCTCGGGATTTGGTGTCTAATCTTGTGCTTATTTAAAACACAGATTTGGTCAATTTATGTGTTGTGTGCGTGAAGCCTTATTATATGTGGAATACTTAAAAGTCTATGGATATGTTATATACGTAAATCCAAATAGTGCAACGTATGTTCCATCAAAAATAAAAAAAGAGGAAGAAAGTAAGGACAAAATAGGCTAATAAACACGTATAGTCAACAATTATTACAAGTGTTACTAAAGGACTGTATTAGTGGTGCAAATGTGACTGGAATTTATCTCTTTGATCGTTTACCTATACTTGTTCAATTAATAATCAGCCCTATATATAGTAAGGCTGATTATTATTTTGGACTAATTTGGACAAGTCTGATTTACCTGGTAGCCATTGGGTAGCGATCTATATCGATAACAATAAGCATGGGTACTACTTTGATTCTCTGGCACAGGATGTGATTAAACTAATTCAAGAGTTCCTACAAATGAATTGTAAACTTTATTTTGTAAATACTGTACAAGTTCAATATAATCATTCTATCATGTGTGGATATTTTGTATTATATTTTCTGTACTATATGATACGTGGTGTTTCGTTTGAAAAATGTATTGTCGTGTTTAATCATAAAAAAATAAAATATAATGATAAGCTTGTCAAAAACATGTAGAAAACATAATGAAAAAGAAAAAAAAATCTTTGTAGATTTTTAGAAATAAATAAATACTATTTTTAAAAAATGTTTTCATTTCTCTATAAAATACCTCTTTCTTACAATAATTTTAAGATTACAATGAAAACATTAAACTTGCTATGCTCTTAGTAAGGTGTGGATCGCTCATTTTTCCACCAATAATTCAATTGCTGTGCATTTTGATAGGCACATGCCGATTTTGATTCTGCTTGCTTATGAAATGAACAAATTTCATTACAAACAGTACCTTGTAATTCTGCTAATGGTGGACAACTTTTTGTTTGCAGATCCACAACCTTTTCTAGTGCAAATATTTTCTTTATACAAATGGATTTTTCCCCACCTTTACAGAGGAAGGTTGCATCCGATGCACAAAAATAATACATAATATTCCGAATATGTGATACGAGATAGCCAGTCTTACTAGACCACGACAAGCCATGCAAGTGGTTTGTAAGCCAATCGATTTGTTTTTGGAAACCTATTGGTAAATCGTTAAATTCACATGGTACTTCTACTAAACAATGGAAATTTAATGTATCATCACACGCAGTAAGACAAAATTCACGTATCACAAATTCATTCGGGGAAATCTTAAATCACTGTATGTCTACAATATGCATTTTATGGCAAATTGAAATTTCACACGAACGCTCCATGACAACTGGAATAAGTTGTCCGATAAATTTAATATTTTTTCACATTCACTAGCTTTTAAAATAAAGATTGTGATTCAAATTTCAAGTTGCCGTTCATGAAACATTTCAAAGAGTTCTACAAAGTCTTATCATCCAGCAGGTGTTTTTCAAGAAAAGTTCCAGGATTATGCTGCATACCACATATTCCATTTGAGCGTAAGTATACAGTTATAGTTCCTAACACACAACCTTCACTAGTGTTTTGTCCACAATTCTCACTATCACAATACATGTTTAATAATAATAATAAAATGAAATCAAACAACTAAAATTGAAAACAATACACAATTCACCATATGTCCACGTATTTCCCATAACCTTTCTCTAGTAAAATTTTCACTAACGACGGCCTGTATTCAAAGTCCCACACAAGATCTCGAAAACATTTAATAAAGTTCAATATAATCGCAAAAGCCTTCCCATGCTTTTTTTTTTCTGTAAATTGATAATAATTATTCGCGAACATCATATTTTGTTACAGCATCTATAGCTTTCCGTTCAAGAGATTCCGTATCCAATACCAAGCAATCATGTGCCCATTGACTGCCGTCTTCGAAACAAATACATATATCGTCTGGTTTCCAGTATATTATACAGTATTTTATACATTCCAACGATGTACGTTCTACAGTACACTACATTGTAAATTCAAAAATTCTTCCAAATCTCAATTCCGCACCGGAGAATTACTCACTGTTGGTGAAAGTGTTGTGGAATATTCTTCAATTTCATGATCGGCCCACAATACACCAAGTGACGGAAACTTCTGCTTCCAATGGCGAAGGTTGCGGGCACACCACTGGTTGGGATGTCCCCGATAAAAGTGTCAATAAATCCAAGTTGGCAGGGGTAACTTCTGTTTCCAATGGTGGAGGTTGCGGGTTTACCAAAGGTTCAGATAAAAATTATGTTCTCGGTAAAGATGTTAATACATCCAATTTAGACGGGTAATTTCTGTTTCCAATGGCGGAAATTGCGGGGTCACTTCCGACAATGTTGAAAACTCTGTCCCCGGCAGAAATGACGAGTCTGTCAAATCACTTTCACCTCTTGTACTAAGATTCAAAGGTTTCGGTGAATCAATGTTCTAAAATCAAATTATAACTCTTTTTCACTAAAAACGTGGGTATTTAATATGCTTCGTCCATCACGTGATATCCCATTCCACACCATCCGGATCTCCACACATATATTACCTTCTTACACGTGTGTGATCTGCATATTTCATTTCTAAAGGCATTTTATATCCTGTTTGTCAAATTAGCATTTCATAAACATTTTAGCAACGGAAAACATTCATTATACGTCATAATCTCTTTCCCTATAAAACGTCTGTACGCTTAGTAATTAATAGCTGCATATATTACCGTAGTTTTTATTATATGTGTCTGTGTCATTTGCATATACAAAGTCATTAATTAATATGCGCGCAAAAATATACGTTTCATTCAAATTGTCATACTATAAAAAGAACACCCGTGAATACAATTATTATATATCATTAAGAACTGTCAAATGTCAAGAGTCACCACGGAATATATCATTAGGAACTGCTACAATGTCAGAAATAATGCCAAACTGCCTCATTAATATGGGCGAAAAGATGCCAAGAATCTACTCAGCTATTGGTTCAGATTTCAATCATTTGAAGATCTTCACTATCTCTAGTTCCTGCATTAAATATATATTTTTTTTAAATATTGTACCACTAGCTACATAAATTAATCATCATATAAAACGTCCTTATTTTCAGTGCCATCAGTGAATATATATCAATTCGTCCATGTCTAGATCCAATTACATTTGGATATGAAAGGATTGATAACCTACATCTTCCACCAATCGTAAAAAAAATAGTGTGACATGACTTTCCGAAATCATGCTCATACCAAAAAATGTTGCAGAAACAATACGTGTCTCTGCTATGTAGGAAAACTACCCTGTAGTGAATTTTGTAAATGTAAAAGTAGCCTTATTTGCACCACTTCTTACTGAGCTTCCAAACAATTACCAATGTGATAACAAATGAAATTAATACCAAACACCTCTACGGAGATTTCGGCAATAAATGGTATGTAATTATACTTTACTTAAGAACACGAAAATAACTTTTATTCTCGGATTCCTTGCATGTAATCAATCGTTCCGTAAAATAACAATAAAAAAAGTTATGAAAATTCATATATTGTTCCCAACACTGCCATTCAAAAGTATTATAAGAGGATAAATTTGAAATAATGCGATAGACGTGAGTCACTTCCGATTTTGGTAGAGTGTTGTAGACAGTAGTACTATGTTGCCTTGAGAAACCGAATCGTTTGCAGATATATATGCTTTTCGTTACCTGTTACCATTTTCTTTCTATGGTGATAAACACTGAAACTGGTATCGAAACCGGACATAATAGTAAATTTAAACCACTTCCGTTTGCAGTAGTGCTGTAGATATGCATGGCCCGTTGTCTTAATACTCGTACATTGATTCATTTACAAAGAAAGAAATGCTTCTCGCTGTTTTTTTTTTTTTTTCGCTCTATGATGATAAGCGTCAAAACTTGAAACGACTAATTTGAATCACTTCAAGTTTGAATAGAGAGTTGATGGAGGAGATGAAACCTATCCTTCGGATTAAATCTATTCCAAGAAACGAATTGCTATATGTGTTATCGTTTTAGCTCTGACAGCTCTGGCCAAATGAACGAACGGACTGACAAAGCCACTCTATAAGACTTCCGACACTTATAGATAGCATAGTTTGGAAATCTAAAATTAAAACATTTTAATTTAAAATCGAATGTATTTCCCTTCTACACAGAAGAAGATCTTATATATCACACTGAGTATAGAGTGAAACTTAAATTTAAATACATTTAAAAGTTCGAATCTACGAGGATTCGAGCCTATACCATGTGATTTAGAATTGAATGCAATAACCATCTACCTAATATGACCACTTACATAATGTTTACGGAAGCCTGGCTGAAAATCTTTCAAGTATAACTAGTCCATGTACTGAGGCACATATTGAAGACACGACCATTAGCTTAATTACTCATAATTCCCTTATCTAGCTCGAGAAGAGGTAAAATAGACCTTCTGCAATGAGGAAAATGTCAAGAAACGTTCCCCGAGTTGAGGCAAAAGTTTCAATGGTCCCTCAGCCTGAGAAGAAGAAAATGGCATTTGCTATTTTGTAATTATATAAGTTTTATGAAGACGTGTAGGACCTTAGCCTTCGAGGTGTTTTCAACTAAAATGTACTTAATTTAGACATTTAGAAAACTTAATTTGCCACCTTTACATGAAAAACTTGTACGGCAGTGTTATAAAACGAAATTGTAAAGTGTAATATACGAATTCGAACCTCGTCGTGTCAATTAGCGTTATTCATGAAATGCTATTTCTAAATAATAATAATAATAATAATAATAATAATAATAATAATAATAATAATAATAATAATAATTATTATTATTATTATTATTATTATTATTATTATTATTATTATTATTATTATTATTAACGATCGTGAAGACGAAGAAGGAATGGGGAAGGAAGGGAGCCACACACAAACCCACACACACACATCAGGGCAGTAACTGCCAGGAAGATAGAAAGCGAAAGATAGAAGAGAAGTTACGGTTTTGGAGCGACTAGCGAAGTAAACTCTGGAACACTCACATACATATATCTTCTCTCTTTCCAGCCGATGTGTCGCGGAGAAGATAATCGAAATTTGTGGGTTTTAAGAACAAATCTCTTAAATTAGAAGATAGAGACTCAACCAGGGGCCCCACATGTTAGATTAGGTTAGGTTAGGTTGTATCAATAAAGAAAGGGCCCGTCGATAGAGAGAACGTTTATTTATGAATTTGGTCAAGTTATTTTTCAGTTATTGGCTTCCTATTTTTCTATACGCTCTTGAATTACGCATTTGTAAACACATAAGAACGCCTGGCATGACATGTTTTGCTCCACTTGTATTTTCGAAATATTCGAATCTACCACTTTTGATTTCATTAACAAATACACAAAATACTAAAATAATAGTTTAATTTACAGATAACAGATGTATGATTTAGAATTGTTTTGTTTGTTTTTCTATTGATCGTTTACATATATTACGCTAAGTTTATCACCTTTATCAGCGCTTTATTTCAATGGAATCGCATAATCGTAGACGATGCAAACGAAAAATTGTATCGCAAAATGTGATGCATCTATGATCAAAATTTATTATTAAAGTGGATTACTTTTGCATTAGAAAACAGTCTATTGTTGTCTTTTCTTCCTGATAAAATAACTCTCTTTCGATACACACACAGCTACAACCTAGTGGGAACCACCCTTGAAAACACAACAGCGATTGCCCCCCAGAAAAAAAACAAACTTTCTTATTTTATATATATATATATTTGGTCAAGTCAAGTAGCAATATTACAACACACCGCCCCTTA
The DNA here is from genome assembly GCF_964235325.1 of Thermobia domestica. Classification (NCBI taxonomy): domain Eukaryota; kingdom Metazoa; phylum Arthropoda; class Insecta; order Zygentoma; family Lepismatidae; genus Thermobia; species Thermobia domestica. Next base: position 282,578,092 of record NC_137459.1, read on the forward strand.
GAAGTCCGTCCTGGATCCGCCCCTGTACAGACTACATACCAAATTACTAGTAACTGACTGTGAAACTGATGACAGAGACCACACCCGCTTCGAAACTTTATTCTATTTGTAATTAAAGCGTTCAATGGGCTTTTGAAATCGAAGATGCAAGTTTACTTTCCGGAAACTAAAAGCACTCTTTGGCCCTACTACCTTGTCATAGTTGTTTCATAGCATGCAATTCGTTTTGCTACGCTCGTATGTTGTGCATCGAAACGGCGCAATAAAATGAGAGTTGAGTTTAAACCGTTTTAAAATATGAAAAACTGAGCCAGAGTAACAATCGCCTCCAATATGAAAGAGGAAAGAGCATTTGTGTGAAATCAAGCTATTTAATTTTATATACTTAAAAAAAAAGGAAAAATGGAGGTTCACTTCGTGGACTGCGTAGGCATAAGTATAATTTCCCGTTTTTTCATGACCTTACGATTTCAAATCTGATATATATATATATATATATATATATATATATATATATATATATATATATATATATATATATATATATATATAACTTCACATAGGTACATTCAAAATTAGCTACTAGCTTAGACAAATTTTAGAATGCCAAAGTGACGATGTTGTAAAATATAATTGCTGTTATTTTCCCTCTACTTCTCATTATCAAACCGACTTGTGATAACACACACTATTATTTCATGTCTATGACAAATAAAACAAAGAAATAATAATTCTTACTTAAGTTGAAAATGAGATGCAAACTCATGCGATACATTGGACAACAAAACACGATGCAAATGTAAACTTGTATCGCAAATAAAATAAAATAAAGTAAATAAAAAATCTGTAAAAGAAGACGCTGACATATATAATGGAAGGAAATTGAAAGGGGGAAGTTTAAGTTACCGGGATCAATCTGAGATAAAATAAAAGAAAAGATCTTTCATATTTGGGAGCCAGCAAAATCCATTTTTCCTGGTCAAGTCCATTTCGGACGTCAGCTAGAAAACGACGAAGAATTAGCAACAGCCTTTCGTTCTCTGCCAGAGACATAGAAGTGAAATTGGAAGAAGTTATCGCTTCGACCAGGCCAGGAAGCACCTCCTGCTGTGATCTCTGTTAAGGAAACTGCTCACGTCTTCCCATCATTCGCACTGGATTTAAGTCATATAAAAGATTGATCTGTGGAGAAAGGTCATTCACAGTTTCAGAAATAATAATTTTATCAATATTTCATACGTTAGTTCACGTTTCTTCCAGTGAAATGCTTACGTATAAAGTCAAGTCATACTCAACATGAAACATTGACCAAAATTGTGAACAATTATGTACATTATTTTAGCGCTGTAGGACCATTGTTTAATCAGTTTTCACTATAGATACCAAAATATATCGACTGCATAAATCGAAAGTGAGGCTCCACTGACACAGTGGTGGAAAGCTTATCACAGGAGCATGAGGTGTCTGGTTCGATCACAACTTTCACCAATTGTTTTTCTTTTTCTATAGTGGATTATCACCGTTTATGTGTTTCGTCAGGTTCTCTTGTTTCCTTCCACTTTCCCCCTTCCCATCACTATCACACTGAGAAAAATCCATTATCCGGACAGCGGTATATTGTACAAATACAAGGATTCGTTATGTTTACTAAGGAAATCTGTACGGAGCGTACTTTATCCATATACTACACAGGTACTGCCTTTTACCCGCTTAGATATTACATCATTTCGCTGCAGAATGTCTGACATCTAACAATCTTCTGTATTTTACATACATATACGTTATATACGATGTTAAGTACTTCAGTTATACGTTATATACGTCCATCTGTACGTGAGATCCAGACCGCCTATAGACACTCTTTCTTTCGCCATGGCTGACGTCATTGAACTACCGTCTTTTGCTTGCGAAACGAGGTTGTTACAATCGGAAAAGAAGTGAGGAAGGAAACAAAAACCTGGGTAAGTGCACTAGTTAACTATTACTTTAGTTAAATATTCCATTAATTATATATTCTTTTAGTGTAACTTGCTTTAGTATAGTACTAAGTAAGTAATATAGTTTATGACTACAACTCGTTAATGATTGAGGAGAATGGAATGGGTGAATCTGAATTTTGAGAAATCTTTGAATATTAATGTTTTGAAACATTTTACGTTACAAGGTAGCAAAATGAATGTTATGTGTTTATTCATTCCGTTTTATATGTGACGATTTATTACGTGGTGCAGAGTTACTACAGGACTGCTTAACATAATTGCTAAGAAACCGTTTTCAGCGCGAAAATTCCCTTGTGTAGTGAAGATTTAGGCTTTAGGTCTCTGGGCTTTCGGCATCAATGGCCTTGTTAGCCCGTCACATATGAGGGATGACGTCCCTCGATGAGCACACTATCCGGGTAAAGGAAGGGAAGAAAGGATTGGGGAAGGAAGAAAACGGCCTGGGACCTATATGTTAGGTACCACTCCGGAATTTTCCTGCTGTGAATGAGGAAAACCCAAGGAAATCTCATTCAGGATGGCTGGACTTAAAATCTTTTGATACTTTTTCGACTGAGGAAATCGATCCCCAACGGGATCGAACCCGGGACCGTTCGCACCGAAGGCGAGAGCGTTAGCAACTACGCTACGCGGGGCCACTTGTGTTGTCTAGAAAACTCATTTTTATTAGGATATTTGCATTTTTTTTGGTTTTTTTACTTTTAGTTTAACGCCCCATGATTGTACATAAACGTAAGTGAGAAGGTGACGATGAGATACATGATAATGGTGGAATCAAGAAAATGTAAGGAAACTGGAAAGTCTTAAGAATAACCACACCTACAGTGTTCACCAAAAGGCTATTTGTCGGGAGCAGGAATCGAACCAGGGACCTAACAGGTCAGAGGTAAGCGCTCTACTACAGAGCTTTCTTTTGTTTAAAGAACTTGTTTACATTGAAATATATATATTTGACGAAGATATTGATATATTTTACAGCCTCACTGAAATTTAAAAAAAAAGTAGTCAGGGAGAGCTTACTTGTCAGGTTTTTATTTTTTAAATTTAATTTGATTTGATTTCTATTTATTTATTTTTGCTTGTTATGTTCCCTAGTTAATTAATGTTTGGGTTACTGAGAATTAAAACATTTTTAGTATTATTGTTATGGCATCACTTTGGAACTAAAAAGTTTGATTTTTTTTTCTTGTGTTTTCATATAGGAAGTTGGTAAGTTTGTGCCTTAGCATTGGTTTGGTTTCTACTGTAGAACGTAATTGAAGGTCATGTTGAGTTGAGTCTTGGCGGGTTTGAGTTCGTGAAGTGTCAGGCACTGATTGTGCCCCTGTCTTCTGTCTGTGATGTTTCCTGGTTTTGGGCAGTGACGTATTTATGTTGAGGAGTACCAACGCAGGCCGCGTAACTACAACACAGCTTCAACACCTACGAGTGCCAGGCGTTTGAATTTCACCCTTCGTTCCGGCGTGACTAATGCAGTATAGTACTAGGTTCAAATTCTATGCCTGGTAAAAACGGTATGGTAAGAAACACAACGTAATAGTTATTAGTTTAATTAGTGTTTCTTCATAGTATTGTTTCACTATTTCTAGAAGGAATTAACTATTAACGAAGTAATGAATAAGCAAAAACACACTTTGATTGACGTTTACGATTTCTCATACTCCATTGAGGATGTTTTTATCCTCAGTTGCGCAAACATCCAGTGTGCGTTTTTTTTTTTTTTAATTTTTTGTTGCTTACACTGCCTTACAGATGAGGGTTATAGTTAAGGAGCCGTACTTCCCATTTAGGGAAGGACGAGAAACGCCATACTTTCAGGAATTATTCATTGACTATCTAGGACAGCGTTTCCCAACCGGTGCGCCGCGGCACACTGGTGTGCCGTGAATGGGCCGCTAGTGTGCCGCGAGGAAGTCGAAGCAAATTATTAATTCTATAGCAATCAAATTGCAAGACGAAGGAAAAATGTATATTTTTATTTCACATTACTATGAACCTCTACTATGAATCTACAACTTTAAGTTTCATACCGTGTTACTTTTCTGTACATTTTTAATGTTGAAAATATATATTGGTTATCATTGTTGTAACTATTATTGCTTCTTTATTGTTGCAGACTATTTTGTAACTTGAAAATTTAAAATAACATTCAATCCTTTCGACAAATTAAATACATTTGTATTTTAAAAGTAAAAAAGATTTGTTTGTTCGTTCGTTATTTAGTGATCTTACTTCTTAGTGAAAGGTTGGATACAGTTTTCGAACAAGAAAGCTTAGTTTTAAAAACCTGAGTCCAATATTTCATTGCAATTGTTTTATATTTTTAAATTAGAATGAAAAATAAGCATAATAATTTACCACGGGGAAAAAAACAGTGATTGAGCTTTCTTCTCTGTGAGAAGGAGATCAATAATCGCAGAAAAAATACTAGTTTTATATTTACAAATAATAATATCTATGAGTGCGCCGCGAGAATTCAAGTTACATCCGTAGTGTGCCGCAAGTTGAAAAAGGTTAGGAAACGCTGATCTAGGATGTTAAAAAGCAGGTAATAGACTGAGTTCTTGCCCTTGTACTTAGGGTGTTTAGGTAGTGCAACAATAAGATGTATCCTCGTGCACGGGAGATGAGAAGTACCTGTTCTTAACTATTACCCAGATGGGTTCCCTCGTGGCTAAGTGGTTAGTGTACACGCCTTTGGCGTGGGACACCCGGGTTTGATTCCCGGCCGGAGCTTATGTGGTTCGGATTTCACGTTAATCTGTAAGTCCATGTCTCATACAGCCTTGCTGCTGAAAGGAACGTTAAAATCAACTCAGCACTGCTTTACAGATGCAATTGTTCGATTCCGAGTTTGAATGGAGCTTTTTACGGGCAAGGGGTGACTTTTATATATACAATCCAAGCATTTTAGTTATCAGACAGTGATGTAATATATATATACAGTAATATATACTGTAATATATATATACAGTATATATATATATATTACAAAATTGAAAGTGACTAAGTTTATGACTCTCAATCTCTTAGGGCCGCGGTGGCTCAATGGTAGAGCGTTCACCTCTGGTGCTTGGGGTCCCGGGTTCGATCCCAGCTCCCGCCAAATGAACTTTGTGGTGAACAAACACTGCGTGCGTGGGTTTCCTCGGGATTTTCCCGTTTCCTCCCACTTTCTTCATTCCACCATTTCATTCATTGCTCATCATCACCGTCTCCTTTAGCCTAACCGGCATAACCGTGAGACATAAAACTCAAAGATTTCATTTCATTTTCATTTCCATTGTAGCTCTCCCCGCAACCAGTGTTGCCAAAATGTTGACAATAAGTTTGCGAAACGAGAGGTGGCGACTCGAATTTTGGGTGAAAAGTCGCTATAAAAAATAATCGAGAAATTCATTGTCTATAAGCATTGTTTTAAAGTTGTAGATGTAAACTAAACAATATGTTCTACTCACTGCCGCAAATCACGGGGGGGATGACGGATACATGTCCCCTCCAATCTTGGAACTGAGGGAGAGTTTTCCCCAATAATCCGATTTGAAATGTGTTTTTTGGGAGAAATTTGATGATTTTTGTCCAATTGCTACAAAGGAACGTGAGATAAAATAGACGTCTCCCAGAATAAGCCTCAAATCTGCAGCTTCCCAATGCTGAAGACAACTCTGATACTCCACAACATTGTTTTTCAACTTCATAACTATTTTGGACATCGCAAAATAAAAAGTATGGTAACGGTCTTACCCTTCCCCCCCAATGTTGAAGACAGATTTGCGCCGCTGGTTCTACTCACATCTTTGTAAACAGGGCGCAACCAATCCTTGAATTCAGGGATCATTTCAGATTGTTTCGGGTACTTTTGTTCATATTGTGGAGTCAAAATAGTTCCGAAATAATTAACACTACAGTACTTACGTTAAGCAATTTTTTGTAAAAGAAAAACTGCAGAATAATTAAAAGACCCCAAAGAACAAATATAACAAACATCCACATCGCCTTTATTCACGCATCTATAGCTAATCTTTTTGCTATCGGTAAAGATGTATTACGTGTGTCTCTCAACGGAAACTGCGAACTAAAGGACATCAAGTTTGTAGTTCTTCTTCGTTAGAGGACAAGGGCAACATAACAATGCAGGATTGTGGGCCAGTGGGTACGCTGTATTTCCAAACTCTTCATCACTTGCGCTGATTAAAACAAACAAACAGAAAAAAGAACAAACAGAAGCATTATTAGTTCAAAAACTGTTTTGAACTAATAATGCTTCTCTACAGATGAAAATTTTGTTTGCAGCAAAAAGTCGCTAAATGTATAAGTAGCTGAATCGTCATTTAAAAATCACCCATAAAAGTCTCCAATCGGAAAAATTATTCGTAGGGCGACCATACGTCCCGTTTTGACCGGGACAGTCCCGTTTTAGGGGCGTTTCCCGGCCTTCCCGTCAGTAGATGGAAAAAAGTAGTATTCGTCCCATTTTATGTAAATGAAAGAAGTAAATAACAAACCCAGTACCTTTACTCCTTTTAAAAGTATTAATAACAACAAAGAGGCAAAAATTGAACTGAAATTCCCTATATTAAACATACTCTATAGTTCGTAGTACTGCTCGAAAGACAGCAGAGATTTAGCAGTTGGTTGTGTGTTGAACAAACTTCAACGTGTCTTTCCTTTTTCATAAGTACCCGCTCAGTAACAAAGAGAGAGAGAGGGGGAACTCTGATATCAAGGCACTGATAAATGAAATGAAATGAAATTTTTGAGTTTTACGTCCCACGGTTATGCCGATTAGGCTAAAGGAGACGGTGATGATGAGAGATGAATGAAATGGTGGAATGAAGAAAGTGGGAGGAAACGGGAGAACCCCGAGAAAACCCACGCACACGGTGTTTGTACACCACAAAGTTCACTTGGCGGGAGCAGGGTTTGAACCCGGAACCCCAAGCACCAGAGGTGAACGCTCTACCACTGAGCCACCGCGGCCCCAAGGTACTGGTAAGAACAAAGGTAGATCTAAAAGCCAGAACCTATCCCGTTATTAACTGAAAATTTTATGGTCACCCTACGCTATCGTTGAGGTCGAATTCCCCTGATTTAGTGACTTTTCCCAAAATTGGCAACATTGACCCCCACCGAACAACACCAAGTCATCTGTAGCCTAGCAAGCATAATAGTGGGACGTAAAACTTAAAGATTTTATTTCATTTCGAACAACACCCCCAGAAACCTACTGTTATACCATTCCCAAAACACCCTTTTGTACAATTCTCCCTATTCGAAAAAAATTGTAAATAGCAGGGTTCATACATAAATATGGAACTCAATTTCCCTGAATTTTCCAGGTTTTCCAGGTATTAATTTTGCAATTTCCAGGTCTAGTGGAAGAAACTAATAATACGAGAAGACATAAATTTTAAGAATACTATATTTATATATTTGAGAATGGCCACCCTTCTCCCCAATGAACGATTGCAATTAAATATTGAGTCACAAGAAAATAAATAATCAAAACAAATAAAATTTAAGTTGAAAAATATTAAGTTGAGAAGCCTACTAAGGGAATTAATTAAACACTTTTGTTCCATACTTGAATACATTCAAAATATATAAAAATATTGGGTTGGGAAATAAAAAAGGGCCCGCGAGATTTTAACTGATTCTTGTAGTACTCGACGACAGAAATCGATTACTGAAAGAATTTTCAAAATCGGCGCAGGCAAATATGGAGAAAATCATATTTTCATGTACCTGTTCAAAATGGGGAAGGAAAAAGGGCCCGCGAGATTTTAACTGATTCTTGTAGTACTCAACGAGAGAAATCGACTAGTGAGGGAATTTTCAAAATCGGCGCAGGCAAGCATGAAGAAAAACCCATTTTCATGTACCGGATCAAAATGGGGAAGAAAAAGGGCCGCGAAATTTTAACTGATTCTTGTAGTACTCAACGAGAGAAATCGACTAGTGAAGAAATTTTCAAAATCGGCGCAGGCAAGCATGAAGAAAAACGCATTTTCATGTACCGGTTCAAAATGGGGAAGAAAAAAGGGCCCGTGCGATTTTAACTGATTCTTGTAGTACTCGTCGAGAGAAATAGATTAGTGAAGGAATTTTCAAAATCGGCGCAGGCAAACATAGAGAAAATGGCATTTTCATGTACCGGTTCAAAATGGGGAAGGAAAAAGGGCCCGCGAGTTTGAACCGTTACGATGTATGTTCACGAATGTGCTCGTCTTCTCAAATTTAGTTAATTACTGTAGCACTGAAACATGTGACACAGAGTCACATTGTGGATGACTCTGCAATCGGCAACCACTGCACATATACTCCTCCAGTCCCACAGTTTTATTATTTCGATCCATTCCTCACGTGCTAACGGCATGGTTTAACATCTGCAAGAAAGAGGTAAATGTAACGTTCAATTGGCAATAGCTTTTCACCAAATTAAGCTGCATGAAATCTGATTGCATTTTTGACATACTGAGAAAATTCTAGCCCGTGGCCATATGTATCACATATCCCACCAGTTCATAATAAAACTTTTGAAAACAAAATTACGGTCGTCCGTGTGATGTACTCCCAAAAGGCCTAATGTGTATCACCCACCTCACATTCAATGAAACCACATCCGTGTAGAATTTAGAAAGGAACTTCTTATGATGTATACAGTATGTCTCAAAAGTTCCCTGACATAGGGTAATTCTGTTATTATCAGAGTTACAGCAAAATGTAAGAGGAAAAATCATATCGAAATATGACGTTTTCAATCTAAAGTGAACACTTTTTTTTTCAAAAAAAAAAAAATCGGACGAGATATTTGTGCTGTATACTCTTTATGCACCCAAATTTAAATGAAAATGCAACGTTGTCATTTACCTGGACCCACAACATAAGTGAATGAAGTTCCTGTTTGAAACGGGGGCTGGCCATCGAAATGTTAGCGCAAAAGAAAGTAACTTCATTCACTTATGTTGTAGGTCCAGGTAAATGGCAACGTTGCATTTTCATTTCACATTAGGCGCATAAAGAGTGTACAGCGCAAACGAGTCATCCGATTTTAAAAATTCCTTCACTTTAGATTGAAAACATCATATTTGGAGATGCTTTCCTCTCCTACATTTTGTTGTAACTCTGATAATAACAGAGTTACCCTATGTCAGGGGACTTTTGAGACACCCTGTATACCTTATTTAATGTATGTTTTATGTCACTATAACTGTAGTATAATTTAGTTTGTTTAAATTTACAATTTAATATAAGTAGATTCGGATTTACATGCGTAGGATTTTGTATGCATCTAACTAATGAATTCTTTTATATTCATGCTTCACTTAGTGACTTGGCTTTGGACTGCAACTGATTATTGTAACCCATTATTGCTTGAGAAGGAACAAGATATCCGAATCTTCATTTGAAGAAATCAAAGGTCTATTGGAAAGCTGGGGATTACAATCATTAATTTCTACATTTCAAGGTGCGTAAATTATATATTCTGTGTTTCTTGTTAAATTACTATTACTATTATTGGGTTTAGAATCAATCAAGCACTTCATGATATTTTATGGGGATCAAGATGGGTGCCGGATAGATAAGTATTTAAGCGTCAGGTTCTTAATTCTTTTCAATTTAATATTTAATCAATGATTATTTTCTCCCTCGTTATTCGGCCAAATCGTATTCCAAGATCATCAATTTTCATTACTCAATTCTGACCGTCAACCTACATAGCATATTCGTAGGACGTAAAACAAAGATTTCCTGTTATTTTTTTTTGTTTCTATCTCTTTCCTCCATAGCTGTGAAAAATAACGCCTTCAGCATCATAAATTTCTATGCTACTTGCGCCTTCAGTCGTCTACTCTTCGGTGGCTCAGTGGTAGAGCGTTCACCTCCGGTGCAGGGGGTCCCTGGTTCGATCCCAGCTCGCGCCGTGTGGACTTTGTGGTGGACAAACACCGTGCTCGTGGGTTTTCTCGGGGTTCTCCCATTTCCTGCCACTTTCTTTATTCCACCATTTCAGTCATTTCTCATTATCACCGTCTCCTTTAGCCTAACCAGCATAACCGTGGGACGTTAAAGATTTCATTTTTTATTAATCTCAGTATTTTATAGTGTATTCTTAAGCTTAAGGTGATGTATAATTAAATTTTGAATTCAGTTAACTTATTTTATTTCTCAGATTGTTTTTAAAATGAATGTGCAAACGTTTATTTTCATTCTTGAGTGTTTAAAGTGATGTATAGTTATTAAACATAGTATTTAATATTGTACTCTTAACGTGAAAGTGATATACAGTTAACTTTTGAATTCAGTTAACATTTTCTTTCTGAAATTGCTTTAAAAAGTATGTAAAAACGTTTCTATTTTCTTTCTTGAGTGCTAAAAGTGATGCAAAGTTATTAAGCTTACTACTTTATATTGTATTCTTAACCCTAAACTGATACACAGTGCGTTTTTGAATAAATTATATCAAGTTATTTGAGTGACGAATACTGGTAGAAAATCCTGACTACTACTGGAACATTTTGATTTTAAGGTGACGACTACTGGTGCAAGGATTTTAAAATATTGTTTTTCCTTCAACGGCTACTCCTTTTTGAATTCTGACTATATGGTCATTATAGGAAGGATCAGTGAGTCCTTCCAACTATGGTACAGCTCCGACAGATTCACGATGCTCAGAGAAGAGACAAAATAGTATGTTTTCAACCTTAAAGTGAGAACCATTGGCGTTTTTACCCTGCTATGCAAAAGTAAGTGAGTACTCCAATGGGGTTCCAATGCGGTACCTAATTTCTGCATTTTAGATATTTGGAAATACATGTCTCTAAAATGTAAACAACTGATTTTTTTTTAACTGAAAACTGCAACTCGGTAAGCCTTATGGATACCGAGATATGGGAAAATAAAGAGCGATACTATAGGTATGTGGGACTTGCATACTTGACGCTAGAATTCGGAAATTGAATTAAAATATGACTAACGGCTATCAAGATGTTGTCAAATAAAGGGAGGACCAACACAGTTAAGGGGTTTTAGTGTTAGATACTAAAATTTCCGAAATCGGTCATAGAAAGTTAATAAACACCAGTAGCAATTTCATCTTAAAGTAATTAGATATCTTCAGGGGGTGTTAGAACATCATGGAGTCTACCAAAATTAAATTTTAAAAGCTTTTGAAAATATAATCTGACATTTGTAAACAATATTTGAAATATGTGTTTACCCAAAACTTCCAGCTAGTACATCTAACATCTGGAGAAACACTGAAATAAAAGCGTATGAGATCTTGAAATTTCGGAAACAATTATTGGTCGCAACAAAATTAAATCAGATGGGTACTTCTATGGGTTAAATGAGTGCCTTAGTACAATTTCGATCGAAAATTTAGTTCAGTCCTAGGTTTTCTTCAGGCAATTCCAAGGGTTCATCGAGCTGTGCAAAAGAATGAAAAGTCGCTGTCAATATCTAAGATAGTCGAGAAGATATAAGGAATTATATATTTTATGACGTAAAAATAGATCTTTATGGATTTGTACTTTTGGGTCTTTCCCATAAGAAAAAAATTCAGGAAACTACTGTATATACCTTAATAGACAATTCAATGGACGGGGATACAGTAGCTTAGTGGTAGGGTTTTTAACTAGTCTTCTTTTGCAGAAACTATTGGAGTTTTCACTTATCCCATAGAGATACGATCATACTTAACTCCCTATTTCATTTTAAAATTAAATAAAAGGAAATATTTCAGTGTAGCGACCCACGATTATGCATTTTAGTCTCAGGGAGATTACGATTAAAGCAAGTGAATGTTGTTGACAGAATTGATGGAATGCAAAGGTGGGAGGAGAGGTAGTACCCCTAGAAAACCCACGAATACGATGTCCACTACAAACTGACGGCCGCGGATCGAACCACGAACCCAATACACCAGAGGTAAGCACTCTACCACTAAGCCACCGTGCTCCCGCCCATTTAATTTTCTATTAAGGTATATACGGTTGTTTTCTGAAATTTCTTCTTACAGCAAAGACTCAAAAGTACAAATCCATGTGGGTCTCTATTTTTACGACGTCATAAAATAATTTCTTATATCTCGCTTGCTATATTAGATATTGACAAAAAATGTTCACTTATTTCAGAGCCCGATGAACGCTTGGAATTGTCCAAAGAAAATTTAGAGCTGAATTAATCTTTCGATCGAAATTGTACTGACAAGTCTGAGGTAGTCACTTAACCCATAGAAGTACCATCTTATTTAACTTTTGTTAGGATCAATAATTGTTTTCTGAAATTTCAAGATCTAATACGCTTTTATTGTATGGTGTCTCTCTAGCTGCTAGATGTACTAGCTGGAAATTTTAGGTAAATACATATTTCTAATACTCTTTACAAATGTCAAAATATATTTTCCAAAGCTTTTAAAATTTAACCTTGGTAGACCCCATGATGTTCTTAAACTCCATGGAAGTACCTAATTACTTTAAGATGAAATTGCTACTGATGCTTATTAACTTTCCATGACCGGTTTCGGAAACTTTACCACCTAACACGAAAATCCCATAACTGTATGGATCCTCCCTTTATTTGACAATATCTTGATAGTCATATTTTAATTAATTTTCTAAATTGTACTGTCTAATATGCAAGCTCCACGTACCTATGGTGTCGCTTTTTATTTCACCATATTTCGGTAACTGTTAGGCGTACCGACTTGCAGTTTCGGCAAACACACACCTCTAACGTTCTTTAAAACGTTATTAAGACATATTTTAGAATATTTAGAAATGAGAGTTCTGCGAATATCATGGTACCCGAAAAGCCCCATCAGGGCGTGTGTGTAGTGTATTTAATTGAAATTACTTTTGAGGTTGTTGTAAGCCCTCGTAATTACATTTCCGAAACTGCACCATCTAGTACTCAAACCCCACACTTCTATGGTGTCGCTCTTTATTTTCCCATATCTCAATATCCATAAGGCTTACCGAGTTGAGGTTTTCGGTAAACAGATGTCAGTTCCTTACATTTTAGAGACATACATTTCCATATATCTAAAAAAATACAGACATTAGATACCCCATGGTACCCCGAACACCATTGGGGTACCCACTTACTTTTGAATAGTAATACATTTTGAGTTGTTATTCAGCATCAATAAACACTTCGTAATTTTTCTATGTGCAACCTAAAAGTCCATACCTGACCGAACAGATTTTGTCCATTTAATCTCAAAAATGTTAAGATACTTTGTATTGTTAAGTACAACCAAGTTGAGCACACCGAATATAACATTTTAAATGTTTTCTGATTTTTGTTTCAGGTATTTCGTGCATCAAACCAGGATTCTGCTTGAAAGACAGTGAAAAGAAGCAGTGTAGGTTGTGGCTAAAAGTACGTCCTTTCTGAAGACAGACCCAGTTGTACTTACATTCTTTTGTACGAACATATAACCCTAATAAAGATACTGTACTACAAATTATTTCTTTCTTCCATAAATTAGAATAAAATATTGTCTCTGTTTAAAGAAAATGTTTGTTACTGTTAAGTCATTTCAACTCTTTTTCTCTGTAATAAAAACATTATCTTTCGCAATATTTTTTTATCTTCGTGCTATTACGTTTGAATGAAGTAAAATTCTATACGAAGCACTATTATTTCAGACATGCATTAATAACTAATGTATTGTTCTGTATGTAAGACAATGTGTATACTGAACATGTCTAGCAAAGGTGTTGTTTTAATACAGAATCTGTAACTCAGCTTTTCAGTAGTCAACTTTATTGGGAATCCGAAGAAAGAAGTAAAAAAAAAAAAAAAAAAAAAGTTCGACTTACCAACGTATATGTGTTCGAATTCTGGACTAATCCAAATTATCCAGAGAAATCATATATTTTTTGTTGCAATTTCAGATGTATCCTTTATCCAAGTCGTATGAAACGGAGACTTCATACATCGCTATACTTTGTATGAACTATGTTCCGTATTTACTTAATCACTTTGTAACTTTCTCTAGTGTTGACAAGGCCGCAGGTGTCAATCGAATAGTTTAGTGTTTCACTCATGTCACCTTGTGACTAAGGTACGTCCTGTCGGTATATATATATGGTACTGGGTTCAAGTAGCGATAAAATACATTTTTAGCATTAAACAAATGCAAAAGTCTACACGAAATGAGATACCATGATCTCTGACTTACGGATAACACCATGAACTAATGGTACTGAGTGTGATTGAGTTTACTAGTTACTATCTGGCTAAAATCAGTGTTCCTTTAGCTATAGTTCTTTTCGTGCTCTGAATTGCAAAGTTTGAAATAACAGTTTTAAATTATTGTATATATATATATATAATATCTTCCGAGTAATTCTGAGAATCATTGCTCTTTCTTTAAGCAATGTATGAGACTGTTAATCCGCTCGTTGCTTAAAATGTTGCACTAAGAAGGATGCACCCACGAAAATCCAAATTTGCAGAATGTCTAGAGCAGGGAAGGATAAATATGTTTAGTCGATGGCTGCACAACGCCTCCGCTGTCACCACGTTGTCGCACAGCGAATACGGCGGACGTTTAAGAGTATTCTGCACTTACTATTAGGTATCGGCCTGGGAACTTTGGCGCAGCTACCCAGCCTCCTTCTTGGTGTTGCATTTTTATGGCGAGTACTGAGTAGAAATTATCTTGTGAGCGAACACGTTTTCAGCTGACACCATACTTTTAATTGTTGCGACATTAAAAAAAAAACAAAACAAAAAAAAAACATACCTGTTAATTAAAATGTACAGAGAAGTTGTTTGAGTTTGAATATAGGATTGTATATGGCTGTGCATTTTGCATTATTATTAAAGTGCTGGAACTAACTAACAACAAAGCATATGATAAATTCTTACAGTAATATATAACATATTGATTTACTCTGTATGAAAACGAAAATAGTTTAACATATGGTTAACCTCCTTTGTGCCCATAATTTTAAAATTAACGCTTGTGTCACTTTTCAACACTTGGCTTTCCAGTAGCTTCCCAACGAATTAGCAGGAAATCCAAACTTATAGGACACCCTGCAGGTAAATACATTTCTTTGGACACTTTCACTGCTCCAAACTAAGATTGTTAATTTTATTATTATTGGCACAAAGGAGATCAAACATATTTTAAGCTATTTAGTTTTCATACAGAGTAAAACAATATTTGACAACATTACAGTAAGAATGTATCATGCATTTTGCAGTATGTTGCAGCACTTTAATAATGGTGCACTATACGTACAATCTAGATCCTGCATATGTCCAATCCATATATTACAAGAAGGCAATACGTATGCGATACAGGTAAAATCCGTATATTTCATATGGACAACCTATTAGCTATATACATCCAATCCATACATTACATATGGCCAACCTGTACGCGACATACGTATAATCTATATGCTGCATGCATACAGTCTGTAAGCTACATATGTGCACTCTGTATGGTGCATATGGATATTCTGTATGCTGTATCTGGACAAGCTGTGTGCAACCTAAGGAAAATCTGTATAATACATACGTACAATACGTATACTGTATCTAGTCGTACGTACGGGGCACAAGTACAATATAGATGCTGTCTTGGGGTTGAACGAAAGAAACATACGTAAAGAACGTATATTGCATACTTCTTGAAATTATGCTCCGTCCTGATAGTCAGTGTGTGTCGTCATTATTAACCCACATGCTACATACGATCCTGACGTCACAAAGCTAGATATCACCTCCGTATATATTTGTTACTGCAGATGACGTCACACGAATGACGTCATTGCACTTATGCAGACAGTGCGTATAATACATACTTTTTCAGCTATACGTTTGCTGCAGGATGTTATATACGGTTGTACGTTAAGTCCAGAAACTACAGGAATTACGAATGTAACCTACGTTTTTAAGTATGCCACCTACATTTTTTTTCTCAGTGCATTTCTCTTCATAACCGTTCCCCTTAGACTCGCTGCAAATTTCTGAGGCGTTAAACAGAAGAAACCTTCAAAGTAGCTTTATGATTTTAAATAGTACCCCCCAAGTAAACACATGAATGATTATAATTTAATCGGTTTTGTTAAAATGGAGTATGAGCAATAAGAGAACCGTTGTCGGGAAATAATAAGTAAACACATGAATGATTATAATTTAATCGGTTTTGTTAAAATGGAGTATGAGCAATAAGAGAACCGTTGTCGGGAAATAATAAGTAAACACATGAATGATTATAATTTAATCGGTTTTGTTAAAAGGGAGTATGAGCAATAAGAGAACCGCTGTCGGGAAATAATACCAAAAAAAAAGACGGTTTCTTTTTTGATGAAAAAAACAAATGCCTTATATTTGTAACACATTTTAAGAAGCAAACGTCCATTTAACACAAATTGTTACATCTACTTCCAAAGTATTCATTTGTTTCAAAAAATGTTACACACGTCCTTTTAACTGAAAGCGAATCAATTTTGGAAAGGTGCTTTCTCAAGTATGTGATGTATGGTTAGTGCATCGGTTCTTAACACTGTTGTTTATATTGCTCTAAACAAGTGGTTCGAAACTTCTGGAACCTAGCCCCTCTTGGGTGAATGTAATTGTCATGAACACCCCCCATCATTTTAAACCAATCGAAATTCACACTCAAACACACACACACACACACACGTACACACACACACACACACACACATATATATATATATATATATATATATATATATATATATATATATATATATATATATATATATATATATATATATATATTCAATATTCTTTCTAGAATGTGTGATTGCTACCTTTTATCTTACATTCCTCCCCTTGAAAAAAATATTTTCAATTGTTTCTAAAATACGCTTCTTTTCCCACTTAAAAAAGTAAAAAAAAAAAAAAACGAAACGACAATTGCCATTTTTAAAACTATAGTAATCCAAAATAATTCAAAGATAAATCAGGACATAAATGCTGTAATAATTTAGTGGCTGGTCAGTATATCGATCTGAAATATTTCCGAAATGACAAAAAAATGTGACAAATCTAGTTACGTAAGAATGTACCCATGTCAGGGACCTATAAAATTCTGTAAACAAGTGCCAGTAGAGGTTGTATCACAGGGCACCGGGAGCCAAATTGAAAGTTTTAAATGGAAACATCATATTTTTATTACAAATGTTGATTCTGCGATCGAAAGTAAACCATTTTTTACTTGAAGTACTTTTTTCGTTATTCTACTAGATGGAGCTGTAATAATTTAAAAAAAATGGCTATCACGTAACCCACCTAATGCTGACGATAAACCAAATACCTCGAGAAATGCACTTGCAACTTAAGTACGTGTCCAATCATTTCAAAACATATATTCAACTAACATAGAATAAAGTTGCCTTCATCTTCCCAAAATTCCAAATAGAAACCCCTACATTAATGCAGACTAGGATACTGCGACCGAAAATTCGCAACTTTTAGTTTAGTTTTTTTGTCCTCCTAGATAACACATAAATCGCAGTAATAATAATAATAATAATAATAATAATAATAATAATAATAATAATAATAATAATAATAATATCATTGTATGTTACCTGAGGTTGATAAATGAAAACCTGGTTCAAGAATTGGACATGCTGTGTGATGTTGGTGCTAAGACTTGGAAACAAATAAAGTTATGAACATGTTTGTAACAATATTCTTCAATAACTGAGATTTTTTTTTCTGAGAGCTTGTGGACACTATGGAAGTTGATTTACTCTAGCTTTCTGTTGAGACATGAAGTTTCAATTGATAATCGTACGTAGTGTCAAAAGAGAATTAGGTTATTAATTGTTGTCATGTTCATGTAGATATTTATAAACCTGAGAGGTAAAAGTGAAAGTGAACACGTAAAGTTGATCGGTGAATCTATTAAAGTTTAAAAGGACATCGTCATTTTGCTGTTACAGTGATGTAGATGTGCATAAATAAGATTTGATTCGAAACTGCACGCAAATTCCATTTGAGATGTGAAAGTAAATATGAACATGTAAAGTTGATTCGTAGATCTAAGAGAGCAAATGTGCTCTTATAAACTTAGTGAGACAAATAACATTTGATCACAAGACACATATGTGTCACCAATATGTCATGTTCTGTAAATTCTTATTGGTGATTGTAAATTACGGTCTAGCAACGTAGAAGCCATTAGATATTGGTAGCAGCAAGCATTATTACAGAGAACCTTTGAACACTCAAGTTGTATTTCTACTGCATTTCAGCTGCTCTCAAAGTAGAGTTCTAACGCTCTTGATGATACGAGAATGGGCAATAACCGAAGGTAATGTGCTGAAGTAAGGGTAATATTTAACAGAAAAAAATCGCGTTCCACACAATCCCATTTCGAGATCTACTGTTGAGTGCATCGTAACAGCGTCGAGGAAACGGCAACTATAAAGGATTGTAACATTCCTGGTCGACCGAAATCGGACACAAACAGCTTAATGCTGCAGTTATTTGCTGAACATACTCAGCATTCACAAAGCTGCTGAACAACATGGCATTAGCCACATTTCTGCGAAAAGAATGAAGAAAATGAAGTTCCACCCATACAAAGTTCACCTGATACACCAGCTGGATGAATATATATTTGATCGCCGTGTAGGATTTTGTAAAGATGTAATGAAATAAATCAATGATGATCCGACTTTTCTTTCCAGCAATGTGTTCTCTGATGAAGTCATGTTCCACATAACCGGTTACATTAACAGAAGACATTGGAGGTATTGATTTGACAGCAATCTCATTGGTCTTTTCAAACACGTAGTATATCCTGAAAAGTTGAATATTTAGACGGTAGTGCTAAATATACAATAATTGGTCCCTCTTTTTATTAATAACAATTTGACTTCTGAACTGTGTGAGAAGAGGCTTCAAAATCAAGTAGTTCCAGTAATAAGAGACACTGCAGAAGACAATTTTGCCCAGAGATGGTTTCAGCAAGATGTGCAGGACCACACAACCGTGTAAATATGCGGCAATTTCTTAACACGGAATTTAATAAATAACGGATTTCCAGAAGAGGTGATATTGGAAAGCCAGCTGGTTCTTTGTTCCCCTGATGTATCGCCACTAGACTATTTTTTCTGGGTTTATTTAAAATCTGAGTATATCAAACAATGCCAACGGCTTTGGATAATCTTCGTCAAAGGGTTATTGATGATTTTGCTATTATTGAACTGGATATCATCAGGAATACAGTATTTGTGTTTTACTATGCAATTGCTCATTGTCATACCAAGAAAGGTGCGCGGTTTGATCACATGTTGTAAAGCATCAGTTACACTTTGTTCATCTGCTAATTTTAGACAAAGAAATAGTGAGAGGCAAGGAGACTCATGATAATCAAGTTATTCGAAAAAAAAGGGGGAAGACACTACGTGGTTAGTAAAGGTGATGTGTAGTTACGCATTCCGCAAATAGGGTAACAGTAAATCTAGATATCAGGAAACGAAGACAGCACAATTCTCTACTTTCATGTAAAAGGGAATTTTCAACGAAGATAGGGTTATGTTAAATCTAAATGTGTTAGTTACCCATTCCTAACAATTAAACTGAACTTCGAGAATGCATTTAAGAAGAAGATAGATCTCCCGGATGTGGAATGTAAAACAGAGTGTGCTAAGAATTAGATTATCAAATTGGTGTACGTTGAATTACAAACGGCGGTCATCTTGAGCAACTTTAAGAAGGAACATGACACGCATGTATTTATAAACAAAAAATAATTTTGAGTTTTCTGTCATTTAACATAAGCAGCATGTCATTGTGACTAAACATACGTGAGTTATTAACCTTTGAAATCGGGAAGATCATTTACAATAGCCCTGTATATCAATTAAGTTTCTTTGCAGTTTATCCGGTTTTCTAAATTTGTTATCCTGTGAAATCTACTTCGTAATTTTTGTTTTTACGTACTAGTGTGAAATAATGATTTTATTTAAACTGCTCATGTCACGTGATATTTAACAAACATATTAGTATACTTGACTTTAGACGTTTCTTGTTGCAAAACACAAAAAAAACTTTTATATCCATATCATAATGGTCTACCACGGTCGCATTGAAATGTAAATGAAAGCAATTTTATTTCATGCTAAGCCTTTTTAAAATACTGGACACGTATTTGGTGCATTTTAATTGCACGTGTATTTCTCCAGATATTTAGTTAATTATCAATCCCCCCAGGTAGCGTACGATGATATTTGTTTGTGATTACAGCGCCATCTATGCGTATAACGAAAAGTATTTCAAGTAAAATGTGCGTATTTTAGGTCGCAGAATCAGAATCAGCAATAAAAAAGGGAAATTTCTATTTAAAACTTTCAAGTTGGCCCCTGGGGCCCTATGATGCGACCCCTGTAGGCACTTGTTGTTTACATAATTTTGTAGGCCCCTTACATGGATACATTTTTACGTAACTAGACTTGTCAGATTTTTTGTCATTTCGGAAATATTTGAGGTCGCAAAGTTGCGGACGTACGTTCTATGATATTTATATTTTGCGATTCATTTATTAGAGGGGCCGCGGTGGCTCAGTGGTAGAGCGTTCACCTCTGGTGCTTGGGGTCCCGGGTTCGATCCCAGCCCCCGCCAAGTGAACTTTGTGGTGGACAAACACCGTGTGCGTGGGTTTTCTCGGGGTTCTCCCGTTTCCTCCCACTTTCTTCATTCCACCATTTCATTCATCACTCATCATCACCGTCTCCTTTAGCCTAACCGGCATAACCGTGGGACGTAAAACTCAAAGATTTCATTTCATTTATTAGAATAACGAAAAAGTCCTTCCCGTAAAAGTTGCTTAGTTTTGATAGCAGAATCAGAATCTACAATAAAAATAGTGGTTTTGCATTTGAAATTTTCAAGTTGGCCCCTGGGGCCCTATGTTGGGACCCCTGAGGGCATTTGCTGTTTATAGAATGTTATAGGCCCCAGATACGGGTACATTCTTACGTAACTGGATTTGTCACATTTTTTTTTTTTTGTCGTTTTGGAATTATTTCAGGTCGCAAATTTAGGTGAGGCCCCGTATATATATATATACAAGGGGAATCCAAGGGGGGATAAGGGACTATACCCCCCTTGATGGTCAGGTTTACACTGGATAAAACGGCAAACTATGGTTTAGCCCCTCCCTTGATCATATCCTAGAACCGCCACATTATTTAAAGAAAGAAGAAAATTAATATATTGGGTGTATCCAATGTATTAAAGAACATACATAAAAATACATAAACATATTAAATTATAATATATATATATATAGAAGAAGCACCAACTACTGATGTTTATAAATTTGTCCATTTTTAATATTTTACCAAATAAATGAATGAAGTTACTGTTTGAAATGGAGGTTTTCCATCGATATGTTAGGTAAAAGACAGTAACTTAACTCACTTACTTGTGAGTCCAGGTAAATGGAAACGTTGCATTTTTATTTAAGATTGGGTGCATAAAAGGTGTACAAACCAAACAGCTCGTCCGATTAAAAAAAATCATTCATTTTAGATTGAAAACATCATATTTGGAGACGGTTTACCCTCTTGCGTGTTGTTGTAACTCTGATAATAACAGAATTACTCCATGTCAGGGGACTTTTAGATATCCTATATATATATATATATATATATATATATATATATATATATATATATATATATATATATATATATATATATTATGTGATGAAAAGTATCCAGACACATGGCTGAAAATGACTTACAAGTTCGTAGCTCCGTCCATCGGTGCTGATGGAGTTCAATATGGTGTTGGCCCACCCTTTGCTTTGATGACAGCTTCCACTCTATCAGGCATACTTTCAATCAGGCGCTGGAAGGTTTCTTGGGGAATGTTAGCCCATTCTTCACGGAGTGTTGAAATGAGGTGAGGTATCAATGTAGGTCGGTGAGGCCTGGCACGAAGTCGGCGTTCCAAAACATCCCAAAGGTGTTCTGTAGGATTCATGTCAGGACTTTGTGCAGGCCAGGCCATTACAGGGATGTCATGGTCGTGTAACCACTCCGCCACAGGCTGTGCAGTATGAACATGTGCTCGATCGGGTTGAAAGATGCAATCGCCTTTCCCGAATTGCTCTTCAATAATGGGAAGCAAGAAAGTGCTTAAAACATCAATGTAGGCCTGCGCTGTGAGAGTGACACGCAAAACAACACAAGAAACACACGACCACACCATAACACCACCACCTCCGAATTTTACTGTTGGCACTACACACCTGACAGATGACGTTTACCGGGCATTCGCCATACCCACACCCTGCCATCGGATCGCCACATTGTGTACCGTGATTCATCACTCCACACAACGTTATTCCACTGTTCATTCACCCAATGTTTACGCTCCTTACACCAAGCGTGTCGTCGTTTGGCATTTACCTGCGCGATGTGTGGCTTATGAGCAGCCGCTCGACCATGAATCCAAGAGATTGGAATTCCTATGTGATGGTCTGGATAGATGCCTACCTATTACACTTTACGACCATCTTCAACTGTCGGCGGTCTCTGTCAGTTAACAGACTAAGTCGGCTTGTACGCTTTTGTGCTGTACGTGTCCCTTCACGCTTCCACTTCACTATCGCATCAGACACAGTGGACGTATGGATGTTTAGGAGTGTGGAAATCTCGCGTACAGACTTCTGACACAAGTGACACCCAATCACCTGACTACGTTCGAAGTCCTTGAGTTCTGCGGAGCGCTCCATTCTTCTATCTCACGATGTCTAATGAATACTGAGGTCGCTGATAATGAGTACCTGGCAGTAGGTGGCAGGACAATGCTCCTAATATGAAAAACGTATGTTTTGGCGGTGTCCGGATACTTTTCATCACATAATATATATATATATATATATATATATATATATATATATATATATATATATATACATATAACTTTTTTTAAAAGATATTAACTGACTTCAGAAAGGGGCTAAAGCAGAAAATCATTTTATATTTACTAATAAGAAAAACGTATTTAAAAACATCCTAGAATATTGCCATTGTTAATAAAAAAATCATAATATTGTACCGATGTAAACAAATTATTGCCTAATATAGAGTTATAATTTCAATGATATTATTAGGCATTAATTTGCATGGATTACCACAGGCTTCAATTTTTCATTGGAAATAGCAACATTTGCACGCTTTCTAAATAGTTTTTTTTTTTAAATTCTTTTTAGGGCTTTTTTTTTAAATATAGATAGATAGATAGATTGATAGATAGAGGTAAAAAACAAACACTATTTTCCCATGTAGTTAATTAATTATTAATGTTACTGAAACATTTTTCTTTTCTTTTTTAATTGTAAGAATCTGGCTTGGAAATAGCTCATCAGATTAGTTAAACTGGCACCGAGAAGAGGCAGCTTAGTTAAATATAAGAAACTTCCTTGGGAATGGCTTATACGATAGCAAAAAGTGCATCTAAATATAACCAACATATTTTTTTATACCACCAAGAACATTCTTGCGAATCCTATAGCATACATACATCCAGATCAAACTAAGAATATTATTATTATTATTATTATTATTATTATTATTATTATTATTATTATTATTATTATTATTATTATTATTATTATTATTATTATTATTTAAGTCGGTAATCACCAGCTGGAGTAAAGTCAATTTGAAAAATATTTATTTCATTCATACTGAATAGCACAATGAAGGTTTCCAACTGTAAAGAGGAAACAACATTCCATTGACGATAGTCTGCATACTTTTATAAATCGAGGGACCGCGATGTGATAGAGCGTTCACCTCCGGTGCTTGGGGTCCGCGGTTCGATTCCAGCTCTTGCCCTGTGGACTTTGTGGTAGACAAAACCGTGCTCGTGGGTTTCTCCGGGCTTCTCCCAAATTCTTCATTCCACCATTTCATTCATCTATCATTACCGTCTCCTTTAGAGTAGTAGGCCCCGACGTATGGCTAGCCGAGTCAGCAAAAATTTTTGTGACGTCATAGGTCAAAGGTCAATGACCTTGGCCCGGGGTCAATGACCTAGGGGTACATAGGACCACCCCCTCTAAATTTTGGCAGGGGTACCATGGCCCACCCCCTAAATTTTGGCAGGGGTACATAGGACCACCCCCCTTAAATTTTGGAAATTGCCAAATCTAAAAATTTGGTATGGTAGCCTAGGACCATAGTATGTACCTCTATCAGTATTGGGTGTCTATGTCGTTCCCTTTCATGGGTAAAAAATTGCCAAAAATTCAAATTTTGGGGGTTTTTGACCTAATTTATCCCATTTGATGAGGTATTATTACCCTATATAGTTATATGGGCGTATACAGGGGTCCATTACCTTTCATAACATATGGGTATATTAATGCACCCCTTGAAAAATTTGGGAGAGGTACCTTGGCCCACCCCTTAAATTTTGGAAATTGACCAATTTAAACATTGGGTATTATAGTACAGGACCCTAATATGTATTATGATAAATTTGGGTGGTCCACCTCGTTCCCTTCTAGGGGTACAAAATTGCCAAAAATATAAACGTAAGCAATACGTAGTACCACGTGTTTGGTTTTTGGTCGATTTTATCCCCTTTGATGAGGTGTTATTATCCTATATAGTTATATGGTCATGTATAGGGGTCCATTACCTTTCATAAGATATGGGTATATTTGTGCACTCCTTTAAAAATTTGGGAGGGGTACCTTGGCCCACCCCTTAAATTTTGGAAATTGACCAATTTAAACATTGGGTATTATAGTACAGGACCCTAATATGTATCATGATAAATTTGGGCGGTCCACCTTGTTTCCTTCTAGGGGTAAAAAATTGCCAAAAATATAAACGTAAGCAATACGTAGTACCACGTGTTTGGTTTTTGGTCGATTTTATCCCCTTTGATGAGGTGTTATTATCCTATATAGTTATATGGTCATGTATAGTGGTCCATTATCTATCATAAGACATGGGTACATTGGTGCACCCCTGGAGGGGTACCTTGGCCCACCCCTTAAATTTTGGAAATTGCCCAATTTAAACATTGGGTATTATAGTACAGGACCCTAATATGTATTATGATAAATTTGGGTGGTCCACCTCGTTCCCTTCTAGGGGTACAAAATTGTCAAAATATAAACGTAAGCAATACGTAGTACCACGTGTTTGGTTTTTGGTCGATTTTATCCCCTTTGATGAGGTGTTATTATCCTATATAGTTATATGGTCATGTATAGGGGTCCATTACCTTTCATAAGATATGGGTATATTTGTGCACTCCTTTAAAAATTTGGGAGGGGTACCTTGGCCCACCCGTTAAATTTTGGAAATTGCTCATTTTATATATTTGGTATTATCGTACTGGACCCTAACATGTATTATGATAAATTTGGGTGGTTCACCTCGTTCCCTTTTAGGGGTACGAAATTGCCAAATTTTAGTACAACCACGTGTTTGTTTTGGCTCAATTTATCCCCTTGGATGAGGTCCTATTACCTTATATGATTATATGGTTATGTATATTGGTCCATTCCTTATTATAAGACATGGGTATATTGATGCACCCTTTAAAATTTGGGAGGGGTACCTTGGCCCACCTCTTTATTTTGGAAATTGCCCAATTTAAACATTTGGTGTAATTAGTATAAGACCCTAATATGTATTATGATAAATTTGGGTGGTCCATCTCGTTCCCTTTCATGGGTACGAAATTGCCAAATTTTAGTACAACCACGTGTTTCGTTTTTGACCTAATTTATTCCCTTGGATGAGGTCCTATTACCTAATATGATTATATAGTCTTGTATAGGGTCCATTTTCTATCATAAGACATAGGGACATTGATGCACCCCGGGAGGTGTACCATAGCCAATCCCTTAAATTTTGGAAATTTTTCAATTTAAGCATTCGCTATTATAGTACATGACCTCAATATGTATCATGATAAATTTGGGTGGTCCACCTTGTTCCCTTTCATGAGTAAAAAAAAAATGCCAAAATATAAACATTAGCAATATGTTGTATCACGTGTTTGGTTTTTGGCCCAATTTATCCCGTTTGATGCGGTTCTATTACCTTATATGGTTATATGGTCATGTATATAGGTTCATTTCATATCATAAGACATGAGTACATTGATGCACCCTTTAAAAATTTGGGAGGGGTATCTTGACTCATCCACTCAGTTTTAGAAATTGTTTTAATATAAGCATTTGGTATCTTCGTACAGGTCTTCAATATGTAGCACTATAAATTTGGATGGTCGACATCGTTCCCTTTCATGGGTAAAGAACTACCAAAAATCAAATTTCGGAGGTTATTGACCCCTATTTAGCACGTTATATGGTTTTTGGGAATTATCAAATAACATAATTCGGTAAACATTTTCTAGGACCCATTGGTGTTCCTATTATGGCCAAATATTCAAAATTTAAAGGTTATTGAATAACTACAGGATTTATTACTTTTTCATAAGATACAGGTGTATTTGTGTACCAATCTTAAATTTTGGGAGGGGTACATTTTTTATTGTCATATCAATAATTGGTAATTGTTCTTAAAATTGGATAGTATCTCATTCATTGGGTAAATCATTATGATCACGTGATCAGTTATTGACCTATGATGGGATTAGGAGTCCAGGACATTGGTACATTTAAACTTTGTAGGATAATTTGAGAATGCGTCATTGGTATTGATTATTACAGCCAAATATAAACGTAAGCAATACGATGTACCACGTGATAGACCTTGATGAGGTAGTGTACAGGGATACATAGCTAACCTTATTGAATCTTATGACTCATAGTCTTAAGGGAATACATGCTACAACACTGACAAAGTTATTGTTGATGCAATTTGATTGGTTGATCACTATCTTTCGTGCAATCTGATTGGCTGATCACTATGTTTCGTGCAATCTGATTGGTTGCTGATTTTCAAATCTTTGCTGCATTCAGTTTTAAGTTTTGTTTAACATTTAAAAATCTTGGTTTCGTTCAACGTTTTGCACTCACTGATAAATATGATCAAAACCGTTTATTTGTTAATCGAATAGTTAAAAACCGGATAAAGTTTGACGGTTAACCGTGAAATATTTTTAGTTTGAAAATTTTTGTTTCGAAATTTTTGTTTGAAAAATTTTTTGTTTGAAACTTTGGTTTGAAATTTTTTCGTTTGAAATTTTTAGTTTGAAAATTTTGTTTCTAAAGTTTTGTTTAAAAAATTTGTGTTTGAAATTTTTGTTCAAAATTTTTTGTTTGAATTTTTTTTGTTTTGACATTTTTGTTTCAAAATTTTGTTTAAATTTTTTTCGTTTCAAAACTAAGAAACTTTTTGTTTGAAATTTAAGTTTTAAAAATGTTCGATTTTTTTTCAAAATTTTGTTGAAAATTTTTTGTTTGAAAATTTTTTGTTTGAAATTTTGTTTGACATTTTTAAAAGTTTGTGCACTCATTAGTAAAGAACCGGAACTGTTTAGAACAAAAACCTCTGGCAACATTGTGGTGCAATAGTACACGTCAGAATATGGGGTTGTACTTGAAATGAAAAAAAACAAATCATTGCAATGGATCATTTTATTACACTGCACATACATCCATACCAGATAAATTATCTGGATATTGTTGATACAATGTATTTTGAACTTCTTGCACTAGTTTGTCTTTAGCGTATAATTTTAATTCCAGTTGAAGTCTTTTCAGGTCTATTGCAATATCAATTGGTGGAAACTCAATGTCCATTTGATCACAAATAAACTGTTTATCAATACAGGTATGCACCCACGAACGATGTTGACAACCATCGCAATATCTAGATACATGTTGTACAATATGCATGATACATTTTTCAAAATAGTACTTTTTCAGGAATATACTTGTTTTGTTGGACACTTCCACTGCATGTTTACACACTGGAATACGCTGATGAATTTGTTCCATTCCGTTGGCGTTAGATACACCATGTTGCGAGGGACATGAAATGTACTCTTTTTACGTAACAGCACCATCTTCGCTTCGAGGACTGTACGCAGCACCACTTCATGATTTGAGCCTAATGATTTGACTATGGTCACATTTAGCTCATCATGAAAATAATCGTTCATTTGGTCGATTCGTGCCATTCTTCACAGGTCAGTTGTACACCAAATTGTTCTGCTTTGCCCAATCGAATCAGTGGTTCAAATGTTCTAGCACTGATACCAATCATCACATGTTTTGTTTGAAATATATTTATTGGATAATAGCTTGCGAAGATGAACTCTTTATCGTTAGAAGTACACATCTTTCCTCCTGAAAAGCACTTGCTCAAATGATTTCACTGTATTGGTTGATTTATAGAACTACGGCTGACGTCATGTGCTGACATTTGAATTCATGGTTTCATCACAGTTGCTGACGTCATGCTGACCAACCACATTCATACAACTATGTCTGATGTGCTGACGTTTGAATTACAATTGCTGACGAATCTGGCTGTGTACTAAATTCAAATTGATGACTTCGACCCAAGAATCCTTTGTAACATAAAGATACAGATCCAGTATTTAAGAAACGCAGCAGTTCTTCTTGTTTTGATGCTTCCATGGGTAAATATCTTGCTGGTAAAATTATATTCTTATCATTTTCAAGCTTCACTACGATTCTTAATCCAAACTTTGTAGGGATCATTTGGCTAGCTAAGATTCTATAAGGTACATTCTGTTGTAAATCAGTAATCTTGGTAAATGATTTCATCACATCACGTATGTTTAGAAACTGCAGACAAGTAGCCATGATGCTGTTATTATGAATACTAACTCGAACGATGATGCAAAACTGATGACGTTGCATTATCATGTTCTGACGTGTACTATTGCACCACAATGTTGCCAGAGGTTTTAGTTCTAAACAGTTCCGGTTCTTTACTAATAAGTGCACAAACTTTAGCTCAAAACCAAACTTTGAAACAAAATTTTTGAAACGAAAAATTCAAACAAAATTTTATAACGAAAAAAATTTTCAAACAAAATTTTGAAAAAAAAAATCGAACATTTTTAAAACTTAAATTTCAAACAAAAAGTTTCTTAGTTTTGAAACGAAAAAAATTTAAACAAAATTTTGAAACAAAAATGTCAAAACAAAAAAATTTCAAACAAAAAATTTTGAACAAAAATTTCAAACACAAATTTTTTAAACAAAACTTTAGAAACAAAATTTTCAAACTAAAAATTTCAAACGAAAAAATTTCAAACCAAAGTTTCAAACAAAAAATTTTTCAAACAAAAATTTCGAAACAAAAATTTTCAAACTAAAAATATTTCACGGTTAACCGTCAAACTTTATCCGGTTTTTAACTATTCGATTAACAAATAAACGGTTTTGATCATATTTATCAGTGAGTGCAAAACGTTGAACGAAACCAAGATTTTTAAATGTTAAACAAAACTTAAAACTGAATGCAGCAAAGATTTGAAAATCAGCAACCAATCAGATTGCACGAAACATAGTGATCAGCCAATCAGATTGCACGAAAGATAGTGATCAACCA
Source organism: Thermobia domestica (assembly GCF_964235325.1). Lineage (NCBI taxonomy): Eukaryota > Metazoa > Arthropoda > Insecta > Zygentoma > Lepismatidae > Thermobia > Thermobia domestica. The sequence continues at coordinate 282,607,637 of NC_137459.1, forward strand.
ATCAAATTGCATCAACAATAACTTTGTCAGTGTTGTAGCATGTATTCCCTTAAGACTGTGAGTCATAAGATTCAATAAGGTTAGCTATGTATCCCTGTACACTACCTCATCAAGGTCTATCACGTGGTACATCGTATTGCTTACGTTTATATTTGGCTGTAATAATCAATACCAATGACGCATTCTCAAATTATCCTACAAAGTTTAAATGTACCAATGTCCTGGACTCCTAATCCCATCATAGGTCAATAACTGATCACGTGATCATAATGATTTACCCAATGAATGAGATACTATCCAATTTTAAGAACAATTACCAATTATTGATATGACAATAAAAAATGTACCCCTCCCAAAATTTAAGATTGGTACACAAATACACCTGTATCTTATGAAAAAGTAATAAATCCTGTAGTTATTCAATAACCTTTAAATTTTGAATATTTGGCCATAATAGGAACACCAATGGGTCCTAGAAAATGTTTACCGAATTATGTTATTTGATAATTCCCAAAAACCATATAACGTGCTAAATAGGGGTCAATAACCTCCGAAATTTGATTTTTGGTAGTTCTTTACCCATGAAAGGGAACGATGTCGACCATCCAAATTTATAGTGCTACATATTGAAGACCTGTACGAAGATACCAAATGCTTATATTAAAACAATTTCTAAAACTGAGTGGATGAGTCAAGATACCCCTCCCAAATTTTTAAAGGGTGCATCAATGTACTCATGTCTTATGATATGAAATGAACCTATATACATGACCATATAACCATATAAGGTAATAGAACCGCATCAAACGGGATAAATTGGGCCAAAAACCAAACACGTGATACAACATATTGCTTATGTTTATATTTTGGCATTTTTTTTTTTACTCATGAAAGGGAACAAGGTGGACAACCCAAATTTATCATGATACATATTGAGGTCATGTACTATAATAGCGAATGCTTAAATTGAAAAATTTCCAAAATTTAAGGGATTGGCTATGGTACACCTCCCGGGGTGCATCAATGTACCTATGTCTTATGATAGAAACTGGACCCTATACAAGACTATATAATCATATTAGGTAATAGGACCTCATCCAAGGGAATAAATTAGGTCAAAAACGAAACACGTGGTTGTACTAAAATTTGGCAATTTCGTACCCATGAAAGGGAACGAGATGGACCACCCAAATTTATCATAATACATATTAGGGTCTTATACTATTATACCAAATGTTTAAATTGAGCAATTTCCAAAATAAAGAGGTGGGCCAAGGTACCCCTCCCAAATTTTAAAGGGTGCATCAATATACCCATGTCTTATAATAAGGAATGGACCAATATACATAACCATATAATCATATAAGGTAATAGGACCTCATCCAAGGGGATAAATTGAGCCAAAACAAACACGTGGTTGTACTAAAATTTGGCAATTTCGTACCCCTAAAAGGGAACGAGGTGAACCACCCAAATTTATCATAATACATGTTAGGGTCCAGTACTATAATACCAAATATATAAAATGAGCAATTTCTAAAATTTAAGGGGTGGGCCAAGGTACCCCTCACAAATTTTAAAAGGAGTGCACAAATGTACCAATATCTTATGATAGGGAATAAACCCCTATACATATAACCATATAAGGTAATAACACCTCATCCAAGGGGATAACTTTGGTCAAAACCAAACACGTGGTACAACGTATTGCTTACGTTTATATTTTGGCAATTTTGTACCCCTAAAAGGGAACGAGGTGGACCACCCAAATTTATCATAATACATGTTAGGGTCCAGTACTATAATACCAAATATATAAAATGAGCAATTTCCAAAATTTAACGGGTGGGCCAAGGTACCCCTCCCAAATTTTTAAAGGAGTGCACAAATATACCCATATCTTATGAAAGGTAATGGACCCCTATACATGACTATATAACTATATAGGATAATAACACCTCATCAAAGGGGATGAAATCGACCAAAAACCAAACACGTGGTACTACGTATTGCTTACGTTTATATTTTGACAATTTTGTACCCCTAGAAGGGAACGAGGTGGACCACCCAAATTTATCATAATACATATTAGGGTCCTGTACTATAATACCCAATGTTTAAATTGGTCAATTTCCAAAATTTAAGGGGTGGGCCAAGGTACCTCTCCCAAATTTTTCAAGGGGTGCATTAATATACCCATATGTTATGAAAGGTAATGGACCCCTGTATACGCCCATATAACTATATAGGGTAATAATACCTCATCAAAGGGGATAAATTAGGTCAAAAACCCCCAAAATTTGAATTTTTGGCAATTTTTTACCCATGAAAGGGAACGACATAGACACCCAATACTGATAGAGGTACATACTATGGTCCTAGGCTACCATACCGAATTTTTAGATTTGGCAATTTCCAAAATTTAAGGGGGGGTGGTCCTATGTACCCCTGCCAAAATTTAGGGGGTGGGCCATGGTACCCCTGCCAAAATTTAGAGGGGGTGGTCCTATGTACCCCTAGGTCATTGACCCCGGGCCAAGGTCATTGACCTTTGACCTATGACGTCACAAAAATTTTTGCTGACTCGGCTAGCCATACGTCGGGGCCTACTACTTTTAGCCTAACGGGCATAACCGTGGAACGTAAAACTGAAAGATTTCATTTTATAATTCGAAGATTATGAGGAACGGCATATGCAATTAATGTAACACTCAAATTACTATCCGGTTTTTCATCTAATTATTATACTTGCAGCAATATTTTAAATCACAACAAACGCTCTAGAAATGATGCTACGTGAGAGCTCCATAACAAAGGTGTTAACTAACAATGGAATTGACGATGCTAATAAGAATCTTTCATGAAAATAATGTTCAAGTAATTAATAGGTGAGCTTTTGACTTGAAACATTTAAACTATATTTCATCTTAATTGTAAGGTGTTTAAACTAAAGCCGAGAATATGCAATTTGGCAACGAGCATATTATGGTTAAACCACTCCACGTTAGCGATTACATCTAACCCACATTCCATTTGAACATTGCATTACATTTTAAAGCTTCCAATTTCTCGCGTTCATTAGTAGAATGTAACAATATCTGAATTAAGTGAGTCCATTCATGGCTTTTCGCCCGGGCCTGAGTTTTTTCTTATGGTAACGTTTTTGAAGCTCTAACTTGTTTGAAATAAAGACATAGGCCTATAGAACTTCAGAAGCGTAAGTGTCGAAACCAAAGGTTCAAATCGAATGCAAAGAAGATATTCATTACTTATGTTTTCGACAAATAAAGTGTATGCATTATTTGAGGAGATTTCAACAATTGTTACCTCTGATATAAAAGGGATTAAACAATAATATTGTACTTGTAATATAATGTACTCTAAAGCTTTAGACATATGCATTAGAATGTGTAGAAAGTAATTTTACTGGTTGTGCTATATGTGTTATGAAGGTAGCAAGTGCATCCGAATTGCGAAAATAGATAAAATTGAAGTCCGCGACCAAATACATCCTGATGAAATGTTTAACTCGAAGGAGATGGACATTGATGTGGTTAGTGTGCTGGGTGAGAGTGTCCCTCCTAGAGAGCGATTAAAAAAATGGGCACGGGAAAGAAAAGTTTGAAAATGATGTGGCTGTTACACATCCTGTGGAACAATGCATTGCTGACGAACCACACTCTTTCCTTACAAGGTGTCACAACCCTAGAAAATAAATGTAGAAAATGCATGTCTTAATTCATGACTTCGTGCGGGGGATGGGGGATCATTCTGTACCATGGAGAACCCTCGTACAATTTCAAATTTGTTGTCACGACTTGTTTGTTTATTTACTTAAATATTTAAGGTTTCGCTGGATTTTTTTAAAGAAACATAAGCAAAACCACCCATTTGTTGGATTTTAGCCTGCGTAACAAGGAATTCAAATTTACAGGCTTCACTTTCTTATTTTATTTTTTATGTGACACTTGATTTACCAAACTGAATATGTGAGCTTACTTGAATTTCAAACTTTAATCTGGTTTATACGTGAGGAAAGAAAAACAAAGTTAAAGGAAACAGCCATTTGTTTAAGATACTTTCTTTATATAGTATCGTGAAGAGTTCAAGAACGTGAGAAATTTGGTTACGAAAAAGAAACGAAATCTCAAAAAAATGCGTTCTATCGCGAACGAATTATGAATAATATAAATGACCCTAGAAAATTTTGGTTAGTAGTTAATGAGATTTTAACAAACACAACCCAGCATTAAAAAAATCAGAAGTTGCTAAATTACATGTTAGTAAAATAGAAATAGTTGACCAAGAAGTACCTAACGCACTTAATAAATATTTCACAAATGTAGGACTAGACTTGGTATCTCAAATCTCTAAAGTACATGACCAAGAGTACGGTAATCAAAACAGAGTTAATTCGTTTTACTTCGAGCCTGTGACTGCTGATGAAGTTTTAGCTGTTATTAACTCACTGAAGATGAAAAGAAATACGGTAAAAGATAATCTTACCAACGATTTTTTTTAATGTAAAAGTACATTAAAGTACTGTTTAGCTGATTTCATTAATCTTTCTTTTGAGCTTGGTTCATTTGTGTAAAGTAGCAAAAGTTGTGCCAGTTTTTTAAAGGGGGTGATAAATTACAACCAGGTAACTACAGACCTATTTCCATTCTAAACTGCATGTCAAAAATAATAGAAAAGTGTGTATGCAATAAGGTAATTTGGTATCTGGGATCATTTAACTTATTTTACGAACACCAATATGGATTCAGGAAAAAGTGCAGTACATTAAATGCAACTGTTGATTTAGTAGTTGAAGTAGAAGAGGCTTTAGAAAACAATAAACTAGCAGCAGGGTTATTTATTGACTTAAAAAAGGCCTTAGATACAGTTGACTATGCAATCTTGCTTAAAAAAAAATAAAAAAAAAACTGGAATAAGAGGGAGGACTCTGAAATGGTTTAAAAGTTACTTGAACAATAGAACACAATATGTGTATGTTAATGGTCAAGAGAGCATTGCATTACCAGTTCTTCATGGTGTGCCACAAGGGTCAGTTTTAGGTCCACTATTATTTTTGATTTATATAAATGACATAAAAGAGTTAAACCTCAAAGATAAAGTTGCTTTATTTGCAGATGACAAAACAATGCTTTATGTTGAAAACTCTGTCCAAGAACTATTGTGTAATATAAAATACGATTTAAACATTTTAAGTCGCTGGCTTTGTGAAAACAAATTGGTGCTGAATCCCTCCAAAACAGTGTTTCTAGTGTTTCATAAGCCTTCATTTAAAACACGGATCCCTGGCAAACTACAGGTAGATGAATTGACTATACTCAGAGCACGTACTGTAAAATACTTAGGTCTGGTACTGGATGAAAATATGAAATGGGATAAACATATATTAATGTTAACACAGAAGATATCACCAGTTGTGGGAGTTCTCAGTCGTTTACGTAATAGCGTACCAAATTCAAGTGTTAGAGCAGTACACTATTCACTCATACAATCCCATCTATCTTACTTATCGGTAATCTAGCAGAATGGTAGGCAATCAGATATAAAGAGATTAGCAATTCTCCAAAAGAAAGCAATAAAGTCAATGTATGGATTACCTCCCAGATATTCCAGCAAAAGTTTGCACATGACCTCAGGAATATTACCACTAAATTTAATTACAAAAGTTCAAACAAGTGTTTTAATCTACAAAATTATAAATTCCCAGACACATATTAATCTCAAGCTTCAAAAAATAACGATATTCATGAATACAATACTTGACGTAGAAATACATTACATATAAGAAGAATGAACTCAACTAACTATGGCACAAAGAGTGTCAAATACAGTCTACTCAAAACGTATAATGATCTTCCAGATAAACTTAAAAATTGTTGTAGTGAGTATATATTTAAGAAACAGGTGACACAGCATTACTGGGAGCAGTTTATAGCTCATTGTAAATAACTGTCACGCTATATGATATTTTCCTAAATTTGTTGTTAATGTAAATTACATATATAATCCATAACTATAAAACTTTATGTTCATGTATTGCATATATTGTTATTATAGTTAGCATCTTATGCAATATTTTGAATTTCTATTATTGTTCCGTGTTTTTAGTAGTTACCATGTATTTCCTTTTATTTTATATATGTATATAATTGTACTTTATTTCCATTATTGTTTCTTTATTTTTTTTCTTTTATTTATCTTTTTTTAGTCTATGACAAACATACATTGTCATGTTTTATTTGGGTTGTACTGCCCCTTAATGTGAGCATTAGCTCGTTGGGGCCAATGGAAAGTGAATAAATAAATTTAAAAAAATATGTTTGTAAAAAAAAAAATGTTTGTAGTTTAGGATCTCTCTTTCAGCACCGTAGCTATAATCACATAAAACGCATATGATCAACTACAAGTTGCACAGTGATGCATGACTTCCAATTATTTTATAGAATTGTCCCATAGGTTACACTAGTGTGAAATTAAGGAAATAATTGATACGAAATGGAACAATAGACTGAAAAAAAAATATTTGCTTTAATCTATATATTATAAACATTGACAATATTAGAAAAAAATGGTTACAAAATTTATTTTTAAAAAGAAAAGTTTCTCAGAATACTAATTTTATTTAAAAATAGTGGTTTCACGCTAGTGTCATCTGCAGGACAGTTCTGTTAAATAGTTGGACTATCAGTATCACTTTCCAAATAGTCGTTGCATATCTGAGTTGTCTGTGCTATAACATAAATTAGACGAAATTCCATCCATAATCAATTATTTTTTTTATTTTAACGTCCCTCGATTATGTGCCGAGGCTACGAGAGACGATGATGGTGAGATTGATGATAATGGTGGAATAAAGAGAGTAGGTTGAAACGGGAAAACCTCGAGAAAACCTATATAGGTTGTTTGTTCACCAGAACTTTCGCTTGGCGCAGACTGGGATCGAAATAGGGACCTCACACACTGAATTTGAGCACCCTGTCACCGAGAATTAAACTAATTGAGTTGAGTTGATTTTAGTTTAACGTCCCTTTCAGCAGCGAGGCTATGGGTGGTATGAATAAAACGGAGCCTAGACTCTGCTCACTTGAGGTGAGCATGTTCTATTCGTGAGCAAACTTAAAAATTTCGTATGAATAAAAACTATCAATAGTTTTGAGAGTTTACTCTTGGAGAAGCCGAGCATGCTCATAGAGGTTGCTCCACTCCGCGCTGGGACGACGAAGCAAGCAGTCTGCAACTGCACTTATTTCTGCTATATTATTTTTAAAATAATAGCATGTATTGTCATTTATTTTAAGAAGTGTCAACAGACATAAATGAAACAAAAAAAAAAAGAGGGAGAGACATTTATTTCAAGAAATTTGTGTTGCACTTTTCTATAAAACCTCTTAGATGCTATAAGATTTATAAGGATTACTAGGTCTGTAGTATAACATGAATATTTTATATCAAGTATTTGACAAACTACTACTGTAAATAAACTGTACTCTTCATGAAAGTTCTTATATTTTAATGACCAACTATCATCCTGGCAATTTCATTTCTCCTTTGTTGCCCACGTTGTGTCACGCGCGGGATGCCCTCGTTATCCTCTTCCATGTCGTCATAGTCTTCAAACGCTCTCTCAACAATGTAAAACTCGCCGTCTTTCAGATATTTAGCCACATTATGAAGGACAAAACAGGCTAGAATCACCGAAGGCTCTTTTGTTGGTCGCCAATCGTATTTTATTTTCCAGTATAGGGAATCGCTGCTTGACTTGACCGAAGCATCTTTCTATTATAACTCGTTCTCCTTTGAAGCAGTTGTTGAATTCTCTTTCTCCTTCTGTAGCTGGATTTTGGAAAGGAGTCATAAGCCAAGGAGCAATGGCGTATCCAGAATCGCCCAGAAGCATGGCTCCTGATCTGTTTTCTGTCATGACCACAAGAACAGCTGAATTCATCCATATTCGGGAGTCGTGCACCGAACCTGGCCAGGAAGCATCAACGCTCGTGAATTCCTCGTTACAATTACAAGTGGCTTGAACATTCAAGGTGAAACGTCCTTTGCGATTTATGTACTCCTCCGCGTGTACATGAGGTCGTTTAATTTCCACATGTGTGCAATCGATGACCCCGATGGAAAAGGGAAAATTGTATTTTTGGCGCCACTTATTCGTTTCTGCCTGCTGTTCAGCAACAGTTGTTGGAAACTTTATCCACATAGGAGCCTTTTCGATTATTTTGTCTAGAACATTTGCAAATGTCACGGACACCGTACTCTGATCCACACCTATATTCTCCCCTAACCCACTTTGAAACCCTGGATCACTCAAATATCTAAAAAAAAAAAAAAAAAAAAAAAAATCGCATTCTCTGTTCGTTAGTAAGTACCTCGCCGCTAGTTTCATTTGTTGCACCTAGGAAAACCACTTCACGTTTTCTTGATCAAAGCGATACAGAGGTTTATAGTCCACTTCCCACGTGTTTCTGCGCTCCTTGTATATCTTACGTCGTTGTAAATTCATGAATGCAGCCATTTTCACAACACACCTTCACTGCACGGCTTGAGTCAGCTAATGAGGTGACTCCAGATTTTTGGAGACAGTACTCCGAAGTGCGTGCACGAACTCGTTTTTTATTCATATGGAATGTGAGCATGCTCGATAGTTTTCAGACCATGCTCCAGCACTGAGTAACCTCTCCCTGAGCATGCTCTCTTTGCTCCTCTTTATTCATACCAAAAGGAGTAAACTCCACAAATACTGGAGCATGCTCACCTTGCTCCACTTTATTCATAAGACCCATTATGAGACGGGATCTACTGATTAACGTGTAATCCGAACCACATGAGCTCCCGCCGGGAATCGAACTCAGGTCTCCCAATCCAAAGGTGCGTACGCTAACCACTGAGAATTAATCTAATGTTTCTTAATAAGATAAATAATATCAGTTAACCTGATAAATAATAATCAAATTGAAATTTTCTTTTGGATTCCTTCGAATGGATTTTGGATTTTTAGATATTATATATATATATATATATATATATATATATAACATACGAATTAGATTACTATAAGGAAGCATTATATGTTTTGTTGAAACATTTTCTCAGCTGGAAATGCTTACTAGCGGGGGAATATATTCGAATTGTGTTACAAGAAAGAAAAAGGAAAACATATAAACCGAACATTTGCGAGTAAACAGTGAACAAAATGTGAAAGAAACGTCTGAACTCAGAAAATAAAACTCCCATGTTCCCTAGCCAAGAGAGAAATAGAAATGAAAATTTGTAACTGAGCAACGAACATAACAAAAGATGTATAATCTCACATCACAATATTTATTCCATTCATCCAAACATTTAGAGCATCCAGTTGGCAGTGTACTGTTCCGTTATATCCAATGTTCTCTGGAAAGCTCGAGCAGAGAGATCAATATGCTGACTGCTCCCACGAATGAACGAACACAAAACTTCAATGAAAAGTTAACTGTAGCATATTTTTTTTTCTGGTGTTCACTCAAAACACATATATTTCCCTCCCTAAAAATTAAATTAGAACGGAAATAAAAATAGTATTCTTATTGAACACACTAATCTATTTCGGATAACATTTAAAGGTGGGACAAGAAAACATAACTAATTGATTGTCTCCATAACGACTACTCAATTACTCTAAATCAGATTATCCACTAAATTATTAGCTTGTGTACGTGATCACTGTAAGCGTAGCAACATATTCATAAATACGCATGCAATTGAGGTTGTTAGTGTGATGTTATATATATATATATATATATATATATATATATATATATATATATATATATATATATATATATATATATATATAACTTTATACAACGCCCAGCTTATGAATGGTGGAACTCGTTTCTAAAATGGAATCCAAACTCTTCTTTGATTGACACGTTGTACACGTAAAATAACTTGAACTTCAGGTCGTGCGAACTAAAGCTAAGTTATCGAGCTATGCAGCTACAGGAAATAAACAAATTTGGTAATTTTGATTTCAGAATTTACTTATACTCCCGCAGTTAAAGTTAAACATACACCATAACACTTTAGTTGAAAATATAATACGATCCCTACTGTGCTTACGTAGGAATTTTTATAGAGGCAGTTGGAGAGTACTTGAAATTATATGACGGTAGCCAAACTCCCTCTATAAAAATTGCTTCGTGAGTGCCTTAGGATTCTGAAACATGTACTTTTGGATAGCGCACATATTATTTACTAAGTGAAGTCTTGATCCCACTACGGTAGGTCCCAATTTTTGGAGCTATGGACCTTTAAAGTTCAATTTTTTTCATATTTTCGGCAGCCTATAACTCCAAAATGAAGCATTTGTGCACCCAGAATGGTCTATACTTTTTATCTTATCTTAGTGTCAGGAATCACCTCCCAAACGTTGTCGGTGTTGTTTTGAAACACTCCGTGTATATATTTTGGGTGCACAAATGCTTCCTTTTGGAGTTATAGGCTGCCGAAAATATGAAAAATTGAACTTTAAAGGTTCATATTAATAACCCGTTATATATATTAATAACCCGTTCTTAAAGTACTTACACAAAACTAAGCATTATAGTGAAGAAACTAAATTTGTAACAGTAATATTTTATATTTCCATGAATGCAGTATATCCTAAAGTTTATTGTCGCATGTCGGATCTCCAATAGTTAGTTACAGACACCGACACTGGAGGCAAGAGTGTTAATCTTTCCTAATATTGTTGCAGTTATCGTGGAGTCGTATGCGGGTGTAGGGCGTGCGCAGTGCAGCCTGTGGTTTCACGAATCTCGATCGCCTATAACAGTGCAACGAAACTTCAGGACACGTTACTACAAAGAACCACCACACTCAGAGATTGCCATTACACAATGCAATCGTTTTGTCTGTACCGGTTGCGTCGAACGGCGGGTCAAGGTAAGCCTGTATTTCTGAAGATATAGTTGACCAAGTGAGTCAGACATTTTTGCGTTAGGCTTACCAACTTACTAGGGATGATACCATACCGGGACCAAGTACCTGGGAAAAACCTATATATCGTCTGAAAGCTCTTGCCATGATAAGTACAAAACCGTTTTCAAATCACGGGCAAACCCGGAAACTGAACCTATATGAGGCCATTTTTTTGGTGTTTGTGCCCCTTTGTATGGCATATTCGACAGAAATAAAAATATTACAATGCATCACACGTAAGCCTCTGAGCCCATCATGTTCCTGTTTGTCTCACTGCTAGAACGTGACTCGGGTAAGGGTTTGATAATATCACTTTGCACCCAAACGTACCAATTTCGTCAGTGTTGCCAACGAATAATAAATACAACGTGGCAGATGTTTTCTGTACCACTCGATGTATATCCATGAAAACGCGGCATAAACATCATTCTTCACTAGAGAAAATATACTTCGGACATATTCCTCTTCCAAGAACCCCAGTTTATCAGTGTTGCCAACCAAAGTATAAAAATAAGAAATTGTAAAATACTTTCCGTACGATAAACAATGTATGTCCCTGCCTCCCAAGCACCCCAGTGTAGCAGTGTTGTCAACCAATGCGAATATTCAAGTTTTTGCATGAAGTCTACTGCATATGCAAACATGACAACATGGGTGCTTGTGGGTTCACTAACATACTACAAACCTAGTACGGGCCACAGTCTAATTGTATCCGCCACACTGAGGTGCTTGGGAGACGGGGACACTCACACTATCTGTTCCATTGTCCAATGCTGCTTCTATCACTTTTGTCATATATTCGTTCAATGACATTCACACCATTTTCAACATTGCGATGTTTATACTTGTTGGTAACACTGACAACCTAGAATGGTTGAGAGACGGCCACACTCAACATCTTTTTTTGTTTTTCTATAGTTCGTGTGTTGTTTCTGCCAAGCTTGGTGTGCAAACGTCTCATCGTACGGAAAGTGTTTTACAAATTCTTATTTTTATACTTAGTTGGCAACACCGAGGTTCCTTGGAAGAGGGGTATCTCCGAAGTAAATTTTCTCTAGTGACGAATGATGTTTATGCCCGTTTTCATGGATATATATCGAGTGGTACAAAAACCATCTGCCACATTATATTTGTAATTCGTTGGCAACACTGACGAAATTGGTACGTTTGGGTGCAAAGTGATATTATCAAACTCTTACCCGAGTCACGTCCTAGCAGTGAGCCAAACAGGAACATGATGGACTCAGGGTCTTACGTGTGATGTATCGTAATATTCATTTTTTTTTTTTTATTTCTGTCGAATATACCATACATAGGGTCACAAACACCAACAAACTTGCTCCATATAGGTTCAGTTTCCTGGTTTACCCGTGATTTGAAAACGGTTTCCTACTTCTCATTGCAAGAGCTTTCAGAAGATATATAGGTTTTCCCCAGGTACTTGGTCCCGGTATGGAATCATCCCTAGTGAGAACTGGATATTCGTAGATCTGCTGTATGGAAATTATTGCGTAAGAACCAGAGTTTAAAGCACATGAATTGCAACTTTTGCAAGCTTTAATTAACGGTGACAAAGAAGTTGAAGCAAAATTTTCTGAAAATATTTTGAACAGCTGTTAAACTCAGAATTATTATTATTATTATTATTATTATTATTATTATTATTATTATTATTATTATTATTATTATTATTATTATTATTATTATTATTATTATTATTATTTAAATATTTATGTTTAGTGACAAGAGCACATTCTACACCAGCTGTAAGGTCCATATGCATAACGTTTGGATGTGGGGTGAGGAAAGTCGTCATTACGTGATCGAACATACACAGGACACACCAATGATAAATATGTTTTGTACCATAAGCATGAGCAAAGTACGGTCCTTTCATTTTTAGTTCATCCCAGCGCCACATGCATATCATATCTGGATATGCTTCAGAACTACCTAATGCCGTAATTGCGTGAATATATGGGTACTGATTTCACTTTCCAACAATATGAAGTACCTCCGCATATTCATCACGAAATTACCGCCTACCTTAATCAGTGTTTGTTCTCCCTTTTCCAAGCTACATCGACGAGCTGCGGATTCCGATAACGCAGGCAGTTCCGTCCATGAATGCCAAAATGCTTCCGAACCATATCCCAGACTATACACTACTGTATTTACTGCTATTCAAGCAAATCACAATTAAAATAGCAGAAACAGCAATCTGTAACACGTTTTAAGTTCACAAAACAAATTTTAAAAAAATATTAATTGTTATGTGAAACATATGAGACATAACCAGGTATTATTATCTTGGATTAGCTGATAGTGTACTTGATTTTTTTCCTTTCTTTACAAATTATTTTCTTATTGTAAGACAAAATGAAATAAATTAGGTGCAACCACAACTGAAACATTCATTCTTAACAACCACAATAAATTGAATTTCATTGATCCTGGCAACAAACAACATTTTGTCAAAATTGTTTTGACCAAACGACTTCTTAAATATTACATATATATATATATATATATATATATATATATATATATATATATATATATATATATATATATATATATATATATATAAATGCAGATAAAATGAAAATTAAATGAATTCTTTTAAGCTATATATCCCATGGTTATGCCGGCTAGGCTAAATAAGACGGTGATAAGGAGATGGTGGATGCAATGGTGGAATGAATAAGGAGGGAACGGGAAAACAACCGAGAAAAACTACGCACACAGTGTTTGTCCACCACAAAGTTCACTTGGCGCGAGCTGTGATTGAACCAGGAACCTTATATACTGTATATGTATGCGAGTGAAACATTTTTGCTGCATAATATTATGCACTTTAAGTTATTTTTTTTCTTTCGTTACACTTATCACAACAAACAGAAAAAGAGGCAGGTGTAAAAAAGAAACCTCTTATTCTTACACTGATGTCATGAGATAAAATAAGTGACAATAGAAAAAAAAAAGAGCGATGGACTTCTCGGCAACAAAATAAATTCATCGAATTTTCTTGCAGTTCTTGCAGGTTGACTAAATTTAACTTTTTTGTTAACTTGTTTTCTTAAAGAGAACCATACACGCAGACATACACATGAAGAAACCTTCCGACATGCATGAACAATGATAAAACAAGAGGCAAGTTGATCGTGTATGGCCTCGTTCATGCATGTTGAAAGTTTTCAAAACCTTGTGTAAACATGCATGATGGTTTTACCGTTATTCATGCAAGTTTCCCGTATATATGCTCGTTCACCCAAGTTGGTTGTTTTTTTTTTTTTTATTTAGGTCCACCAATCGTGAAAACGGAAGAAATCACGGACTTTTTCCCTCGTAATCCCAAGGTCGTTGAAGATGGATGATCTGCGTTAAGTTGGACATTATGTTTGTACGTGTATGGGCAAAATATATATATATATATATATATATATATATTCCAACATGCATGATAAACAAATATTTCATTCAAGTTGGTCATGCGTGTGTGTGCGTCTATGGATTCCATAAGAGAAGAGGGCGCTGGGCTGGAAGAAAAAGTTCAACATTTCCGTTAACTGTCAATGGATATTTCGAGTATAAACATGCTCAATCGAAAGGTGTTCAATGATTGTATGTGTGCATGTTGCACTGTAACTCTGGAACACCTGGAGCAATTTTAACCAAACATAGCATACATATTACTTACAATCCAAAAAAGAGTAATATTGGAATAAAAATCTCTAACACCCTTAGGGGGAGTGTGGGAGATATATAAGAGTGATCGAATACGACTGATATGAGTGTCGAGTCCATAGTTTCCGAGGTCGCTGAGATGAACAGTAACACTTACGATGCTGTTTAAATCCAAATCTAGCTTGTATTAGTGCTCCTGAAGGAGCGATGGTGACATGTAAAAATAGCTGGAAATACCAGATATTAATGTCGAATATATAGTTCCCGGGATCCCAAAATTGATTGGTGATAGTGTTGATGCCTTTTAAATCCATAATCGTCTCCCAGTTGAAGTAAGACCCACCTACCACTCCTAGGAGAAAGGTAATATATAAAATGAACAGAAACGACCAATATTAGTGTCGAATCCACAGTCTTCAGGATTGTTTACATAAATAGTGACATTTCTGATGTCGTTCAAGTCCGATTTAAGCCCTCGCTATTAACGAGGAGATAGTGACACGTAAAACTATCGAACAATATAGATATTAGGATGGAATCTTCAGGCTCCAGCGTCGTGCAGTTAATTTGTGGCAGTTCCGATGCAGTTGAAGTCCAAGTTCAGCTCCCAGTGGGAGCGGGACCCTCTAAGCACTTCTAGGGAGAGTGGGAGGGGCAAACAAAAATGATAAGAAACGACCAATATTAGTGTCAAATCCATAGTTTTCGAGGTCGCTTACATAAAGAATGATACTCTAGACATAATTTAAGTTCAACTTGAGCCGCATTAGTACCCAGGGAGATGAAATTGCAACATAGAGAAATAATTGAAAATGACCGAAATTATTGTCAAATCGATAGTTTTCGGAGTCGCTGAAATGAATAGTGACGCTACGCAATGCTGTTTAAGTCCAAATTCATCCCCATCTGTAGAAGATCGAGTGGAAGTGATAAAAAAGATTAATAAATAAAATGTCAAAAATGACTGAAATATGTGTCCACTTCATGGTTTTCAGGGTCGGTAAAACGTCTAGGCCGTTTGAAATGACAGTTTAGTATCACTTCAATTTTTTTTTTAAAAATCATATCGGTTTGATTAAATGAGTATTCAGTAGGATAAACTTTCAATATGTATGCCAAAAGTAGATTACCTTCTACATTTGTATTATTACACTTTCATAAATATATATATATATATATATATATATATATATATATATATATATATATATATATATATATATATATGTATATATATATATATATATATATATATATATATATATATATATGTATATGTATATATAAAAATATTCTAAGGAAGAAGAAATATTCAAATATTTTCCATGAATGCATTTTGTTGCATTTCTGCTAGTCCATCTATATACTTAGGTTTATATAAAATTGTGTGTGTATAAGTATGTTCCAGGATAACATAATAGCATAGCATAAGGGTATTTACTTATATTACTATGTTTAGAAACAATCGTATAGTTCATTCTAAAATTTGGTGAAACATCCACAAAATTTTCACTAATGCTGCTTCATTAAAAAACGTTACAAGCATTAACATATCCACGACGGGTGAAAATACAGGGTGTCTGAGAAATCCCTAATCATTTCTGGGAAGGAACAATTGAATTCAAATGAAATGTTTATAATACCAAAGACGACACTGTCAAGAAAATATCTATCTATCTATCTATATCTATCTATATATCTATCTATCTATCTATCTATCTATCTATCTATCTATCTATCTATCTATCTATATATATATATATATATATATATATATATATATATATATATATATATATATGTATGTATATATTATCAGCATATGTATAAATGCGTAAAATTGGATTGAGAAACGATCAATTTAATATATATATTCTATATAATATATATATATATATATTCTAGCAGATGAAGAGCGCGCAGGAAATAATGATTCCAACTCATTACATACCAAAGAAAGTGGATAGAATAATGCAATGTGGGAAAATGAAGATAATTGAAATCATCTATAGAAATTGTTATAGGAATATAATTTGATAACAAATTCACCTGGTATTTCTTATAATGTTACGGTGTGTATAATCAGCAAAGACATGTATGTGGCAAATTTCATGTCAAAAGAGCAGTAAATAAGAACAATAAAACGAAAATAAAACTTTCTTGTCCATTTAGTCACATTTTGTTTTAGTCATTCTAATTTTCGTATTTATAATTATTTTCCTATGAAATTTGCCACAAATTCACATTTCCCGGTTATACACACAGTATGAGTACTAAAAGTACCCTGCAAAATAATTATCAAATTTTATTCTTACAAGAATTCAGTTATAGATATGCGCCAATGATTTTGGACATGAGTGTACATGTGCACCGTACAATAGTAACATATTATTATTCTTTTTTCTTCTACAAATTATAAAGAAATTAACAGTTCGTTTCAATATAATTTAAATATGAATGTTCTTTTTTAAGGCTTTTTCGGACCTTTGTTAGTATTTTTGTAGGGCTTTGTAGGCTACCACTTTGTAGGATTATTGTGTACATGCATCGCAGCAGTCGTATGAAAGCACCTTGTGAAAATGAATAAAGAAACGTAATTACAAAGTAAGAAACAAAAATAAAATAAACAGAACAATATGCATGTAACATAATACATTAAAGTAGTCCACGAAATATTTGGAAACTGAACCAGCAACAATCCTAGGCACTGGAAACGATCTATGCATTATGAACACCTGGTAAAATCTACACATGAAAATCATCCTTTGCATCTATGATGTATGGTTTGACGGAACACTTTCTAGTACCAAGCAACAACATATGGGTCCAGAAAAAGAACAAACTCCGTACGTCTCGCTCTTTAGCTGGGTTCGGCTGCAATGGTTGACTTCCTGACAACGTTCCTGCAAGGTTTACGTCACAGTCTGATCGTGTAAAGTGTTTAGTCGACATTAGCAGCCAGAATACCACCTGATTGTTTGAAACAAAGTCGTACACCGGACTGAATCTTCAAAGAATGTCGAGTTGCTGATGGTTTAAATTTTCATTATAGTTGTGAATCCATCCTTTCATTATTTGACAACAGATCGCTTTACATCCTTGGCCACTTACAGACAGAGTATTTGCCATAAATGTTCTTAAGGGGAGTGTAATGAATTGCAGAGGGGGTGTAGATTGCAATGCGTTTTATGTAAACAAAATGAAGTTTTTAAGTGTATCTTTTCTTAATACTACATACACATTACAAATTTAGCATAACCTCGGCAAAGGATTGCATTTTTTTGCTTTAGCTGTAAGTAGGAGAAAAGAAAAGTAATTTGTTTTCTCTTATTTGCTATTGTATGAACTCATTTTGTTATTCTCACTCTCTCACGCTCACAGACATATACTTGCCCTCATGCATATCTTTTGTTTTACCAAAGTTGTACCACGTTCATTCATTCTTCACGTATCTTTATGCACAGTAGTTATCTACACATTTCTTTGAGGTTGCTTTAACCAGATGTTGCAAGCTTCAACTATCAATTAATTTAGTCTTTGTTCTTCTTCAGAACCGGAGCAAATATCAGGAATATTTTCATTAAATCGTTTACATGTTTACAACTAAGTCGGTATCGCTCTGAACAAAATACTCTGTTCATTGTTGAAAATGAACGCTCTACTTCTGCTGTATCCACAGGAAGTAGTAAAACTCTTGCTTAATCTTACAGAGTTGGGATTTAATTATTCTTTCTTCTACACAGGCAAGGTCCAAGAGTTTTTGGCAGATGCAGTAGTAATGGCGACACCTGACCGCGTTCTGGACTTTGACCCTGACCTTTATGACGTCATAGGTCAAAGGTCAATGACCTAGGGGTACTTTGGACCACCTCCTCTAAATTTTGGCAGGCGTACCATGCCCTACCCCCTAAATTTTGGCAAGGGAACCTAGGACCACCCCCCTTAAATTTTGGAAATTGCCAAATCTAAAAATTCGGTATGGTAGCCTAGGACCATAGTATGTACCTCTGTTAGTATTGAATGTCTATGTCCTTCCCTTTTATGGGTAAAAAATTGCCAAAAAATCAAATTTCGGGGGTTTTGACCTAATTTATCCCTTTTGATGAGGTGTTATTACCTTATATAGTTATATTGGCGTATACAGGGGTGCATTCCCTTTCATAAGACATGGGTATATTAATGCACCCCTTGAAAAATTTGGGAGGGGGACCTTGGCCCACCCCCTAAATTTTGGAAATTAACCAATTTGACATTGGGTATTATAGTACGGGACCCTAATATGTATTATGATAAATTTGGGTGGTCCACCTCGTTCCCTTTTAGGGGTACCAAATTGCCAAAATATAAACGTAAGCAATACGTAGTACCACGTGTTTGGTTTTCAACCTAAGTTACCCCTTGGATGAAGTCCTATTACCTTATATGATTATATGAGCGTATACAGGAGTCTATTACCTTTCATAAGACATAGTTACATTTGTGCACCCCTTTAAATTTTTGGGAGGGTTACCTTGGCCCACCCCTTTAATTTTGGAAATTGCCCAATTTAAGCATTTGGTATTATAGTATAGCACCCTAATATAGATCACTATAAATTTGAGTGGTTCACCTCGTTCCCTTTTAGGGGTACAAAATTGCCAAATTTTAGTACAACCACCTGTTTGGTTTTTGGCCCAACTTATCTCCCTTTGATGAGGTTCTATTACCTTATATGGTTATATGGTCATGTATAGGTGTCAATTATCTATCGTAAGACATGGGTATATTGATGCACCCCGGGAAGGGCACCTTGGCCCACCCCTCAAATTGTAGAAATTGCCAAATTTAAACATTTGGTATCATAGTATTGGACCCTAATATATATCATTATAAATTTGGGTGGACCATCTCGTTCCCTTTTAGGGGTACAAAAGATTGCCAAAATATAAACGTAAGCAATATGTTGTAACACGTGTTTGGTTTTTTGGTCCATTTTATCCCCTTTGATGAGATCCTATTACATTATATGATTACAGAGGTCTATTTCCTATCATAAGACATGGGTATATTGTTGCACCCTTCTTAAAATTTGGCAAGGGGTGCACCCCTTCAATTTTTGGAAATTGTCCAATTTAAGCATAGTACAGGACCTCAATATGTTTCGGTGGTCGTATTGCCATTTTTTTTAAGTACAACCACGTGTTCGGTTATTGACTCAATTTATCATATTTGATAAGGTTATAAGGTATGGACAGGTATCCTCTTTCAATTTGGTAGGACCCTTCGGGTGTAGTACGGTCACGTGATCAATGATTTGGTTTTGATGCGCGACGAGGTCCCGACATGGGTATATTTTTGCACCCTTCTTAAAATTTGGCAAGGAGTACACCCCTTCAATTTTTGGAAATTGTCCAATTTAAGCATAGTACAGGACCTCAATATGTTTCGGTGGTCGTATTGCCATTTTTTTTAAGTACAACCACGTGTTCGGTTATTGACTCATTTTCTCCTATTTGATAAGGTTATAAGGTATGGACAGGTATCCCCTTTCAATTCAGTAGGACCCTTCGGGTGTAGTACGGTTACCTGATCGATGATTTGATGTTGATGCGCGACGAGGTCCCTGGTCAATGTTCTCTAGGAATTAGGTGGAAACTTTGAAAGGAAAGATTCATGGCATTTAAATTTTTTTCAACTTTCAAACTAAAAAAAAATCAAACCAAAGTTTTCAAAACTAAAATTGAAACGAAAACTTTTAAACGAAAATCTTGAAACTAAAAAAATTCAAAACAAAAATTTGAAACGAAAAATTTTGAAAAATTTTCAAACAAAAAAATTCAAACTAAAAATTTTCAAACAAAAATTTTGAAACGAAAAAAAAAATCAAACTAAAGAATTTTGAAAACAAAAAGTTTGAAGCAATATTTTTTGAAATGAAAAAAATTTCAAACTAAAAATTTGAAACAATATATTTCAAACAAAATTTTTGAAACAAAAATTTCAAAACAAATTTCAAAGGAAAAATTTTCAATTAGAATTTAAATCAAACAGTGATCAGCTTTCACGGTTAACCGTTAAACTTTATCCGGGTTTTAACTATTCGATTAACAAATAAACGGTTTTCAACTATTCTATTAACAAATAAACGGTTTTTAACTATTCGATAAACAGATGAACGGATTTTCCGTTTCTCGCCATCATTTACAAGTAAGTGCAAGAATTTACAAACTAAAACAAAAAAAAATGTACTCGCTTTAAATACGCATCATTTTTGAAACAAGGTGTTAGTGTTCATCATGAATACACAGTGGAAACATCCATTTACCTGTATTCTCGCAGGACCTAGTGGGTGTGGAAAAACGTATTTTGTAAAGCGATTACTGTCACATCTCCCAACCATGATTAATGCAAAATTTCGTAAGATATACTGGTATTATGCAGAATGGCAAGACGTGTATGCAACAATGCTGGTTCCAGTAGAATTTCACGAAGGACTTCCAGGAATGAAAGATTTTCAGCCACAAGATGGACCACATTTGATTATTATTGATGACCATATGCGAGAAGTGAATAGTGTTATTGTTGATATGTTCACGAAAGGATCGCATCATCGAAATATTAGTGTGATTTTTATAACACAAAATGTATTTCATCAAAGTAAAGCAAATAGAAATATGAGTTTAAATTTTTCGTATTTGGTGTTGTTTAAAAAAAACACGTGACAAATCACAAATCAAGCATATGAGTTATCAAATCATGCCTGAGCATCCACTGTTTCTACAAGAAAGTTATACAGATGCAACAAGAAATCCACATGGCTATTTACTGATGGATCTTAAAAAAGATACACCCGATGAAATGCGATTTCGTACAAATATTTTTCCGGACGATTTGCATCATTATGTTTAGGTACCAAGAAAACATGTTTAAATTATTGTGCATGTGAAAAGAATGACTTAGTCTGTCACGATGTCTCCTACAGTGAAACACGCTGATCTGCTACGTGCTCTGCACAAAGCTAAACCAAGATTGCGTAAAGCTATTATTGCCAATGCAGACGCTTCATTAATTCATAGTATTTGTGAATGTTGTTTAATGTCTTAAAAGGTAATGTTCCACTGACAAGTGCGCAGAAGCCAAGATTAAAGCGTTACAAGAACACGCTCCGCTATCTCGTAGACAATACAAAATAATTGGATAAAAAGAAGAAACATTTAGCCGTACAACAAGGAGGATTATTACCTGCATTACTTGCACCTATTGTAGGAAGTGTGTTATCCAGTATTTTGTTTAAACAATAAACATCATGGAACATAGCAAGAAGATGGTTTTAGTGCCACCAGAAACGCTTCAACGAAGGCATGCATCATAATCCCGTGCGAGTGAAAATCGAGAATCTAATCTCGATCGTGAAATGCAATCTATATTGAATACATCGTATCCAAGTGATGAAGAAAAATGGAATCAATACAATAGAATATTACAGAAACATCTTTATGTGATACGTAAACAAGAAGAACCAATACCACTTACAATTACATCAATGAAACCTGATGGTGACGACCCGAATGTTGACGATAGCACGAAACAAGAAATTTTAGCCGCAATACCACAAATGTATCGTAAGAAAGCCGAACTACTATTCCGTCGTTTAAAACAAGATGACGCAATTACGTGGGGTCATAAAGGAACAGTGTACATCAACGACAATAAACAATATGGATCCAATATTGTAGATTTAATGTGCTATGTGACTCGACCGAGGAAACATTCTAATCCTCAAGGCTGGGAATTGTTTTGCAACTACCTTGCATTGTCAAACACACCTCAAGAATTGATTGGTAATCCACGAAGATTAAACTATATTGTCAAGCATAATAGCACAACAGCATCTGAAGGATCTGCACCACCAAAACCGGCACCTGAATTATTTTCTTCCGGAGAAGAAGAAGAAGATGACGATGATGATGATGTTTTAGAAGTCCGACCAAAAACAAAACGTATCATTCCACAATGGTCAACGTACAAACCATGAACAAAAAGTTGAAATCCATCTGTACCACTAAAATCAAAAAAGTGCCGAGGATATAGTGAATGCATTTGAAATGATTTTCCAGGACAGGAAACCAATTGTGCTACGTAGTGATCAAGGAACTGAATTTACCAACAAGACAGTACAAAAGTTTCTCAGGAAACACAACGTGCAACATGTTACAACAAAGGATCCAGATATTAAAGCCAGCATCGCAGAAAGATTTAATCAGACATTGAAACATCGTATGTGGAAATACTTTACCAAATATCAAACCTACAATTACATCAAAGTATTGCCTTTACTTGTAAAATCATACAATGAAAGTCGGCATTCCAGTATTAAAATGGCACCTGCAAACGTTTCTCAGGACAATTTACTGGAGGTGTGGCATAACTTATACGACAAAAACAGGGGCGTCATTTCAGACTTTGCTTGGGGGGGCAAGAGCACCACCGACATAAGAATTTCACGTTTTGTACTAGTATATTAGTAGGCAATCGATTAAAGTATATACATTCCTCAAACTCTTGAGGGGGCAAGACCCCCCTAAATGACGCCCCTGGACAAAAAGCTACAACGTTCAAAACAAGATACGGATTTATCCATTGGTGATACTGTTCGTATAAGTAAAACAAAACGTATCTTTGACAAGGGTTACCTCGAGAACTGGACTTGGGAAATATTTAGAGTAAAGGCTATTGTACCAAGAAATCCACCAGTGTATCGACTAGAGGATTTAAATCATCAACTCATCGATGGTGTTTTCTACAGAGAAGAATTACAACCAGTGCCGCTCCCTTCGACGTTCCTCATCTATAAACTATTACGTACAAGAACAAAAGGTGGCAGAAAGGAGTATTTCGTCCAGTGGAAAGGATATCCTTCCTCATTCAATTCGTGGATCCCTGCAACTTCATTGAAGAAGAATGGAACCTGATCAAGATTTTTACGTTACACTTCCCAGTAATAGTTCCATGGATTATTTTCCAGAAAATGTACATTGACTTCATATATTACGAAAATACAACGACGTGTAGAGTTTCGCCAGAAATGGGATGTGGCAATTGTAGAGATTCATTATCCACATTCTTTGCAGAACATTAACAGTGGAAACAATAAAATATATTACAACTCATCAAGTAGTTGTGATCAAGAACCGTGGAAGTTTGTAACGATCCCTGTACGCTATTATAACCATATACGGGATCTTATTCATGCAATTAATATGCATCATAAAGAAACCAATTTATTTATATCTCATGACGCAACTAATAATATATGCCTCATAAGACATCCCAATAAGGAAATCCATACTTCTGTACAAATCTCACCAAGTGTTAGTTTAATGCTTGGATTTGAACCGAAAAGTGATTTAAAAGATATGGAAAAGGGACAATATACACCGGATGTACGATTAGGCTTACCATCACAAATGTACGTCTACTGTGACATTATTGAATCTGTAATTGTTGGAGATACAGTGGTACACTTGCTACGAATTGTCAACATGGATCCTGTGAATCATACTTTTGGAAGTCATGCAGTACAAATCTTTAATTCTGCACATTATGTACCGATGGAAAAAATGAATTTTGAGCAAATATAAATCGATATAAGGGATAGCACAGGTCATCGTATGCCATTCACCTTTGGAACGGTGTGTACAAAACTACATTTCCGTCGTCGTCGTCATGACTGATCCGTATTTGTAATACTACCAAAAACAAACGTTGTCTGGTATCGGCAACGTCTATGTGGGAAGTCCCTATCAAGCAGGATATGGCATTGGAAGTTTCCTTGGTGGTTTATTTCGTTCAGTGTTACCACTTGTGAAACAAGGGGCTAAAACTGTGGGAAAAGAATTATTAAAATCAAGTGCTAATATGATTAATGATGTTGTGATCTCGAATCAACCGCTGGAAGAATCGTTTCATCAACGTATGCAAGAGGCAAAAAGAAATCTACAAGAAAATGCTAAAAATAAGTTGAAAACTATGCTGGGAAGTGGATATCATAAACGAAAATGGGACGACTGCTCTCAGTTTGAAGTTGACCTTCCAACGATCAACAACACCATCAATCCTACAAAGAGACGTAAATTATCACATAAGAAGAAGAAGAGATCACTGGCATCGTCAGCAGATATTTTTGATTAATTCAACGATGGCTTTCTTACATCATCAATCCTGTGAATGTGTAAAAAGTGAATTGGACATTTTTTCAACGTTACCCACGCAAACCAGTGTTCTGGACAATCGTATTATTGGCTACAAACCAATTAGTTCAATAGCTGAAAATTCACCAATATAATTTGTAGTGAGTGGTAGCAGTGATGAAATTATTGATTTGCCACAAACCTTATTGTACATCCAAGCACAAATTGTGAAACCAGATGGTTCCTCCTTCACCGAAACGGATAAAGCAATTGCACCTGTCAATGATTTTCTAAATGCTATGTTTAGTGAAGTACAAATCTACTTGAACAATAAACTGATTTCATTTCCATCACATAATCATCTGTATCGTTCGTACCTGGAAAAACTGCTCAATTATAGTGATGGAGCTAAAAATACACATTTACAAACAGCAATGTGGTTTCAAGATACGGCTGGTCATATGAACGCAACCACCAGGGAGAACAAAGGATTTGAACAACGCTATGAACTGACAAAACAAAGTATGAAATTCGATATGATTGGACATCTTCATTGTGACATTTTTAATCAAGATAAAGTTTTAATTCATGGAGTGGAATTACGTGTGAAACTTATTCCTGCAAAACCAAACTTTTGTCTCATGGCCAGTGAAAGTGGTATCAATGCAAAAACCAATATTCTAGATGCATCGTTGCAGGTGAAAAAAGTCAACATTAGCCCTAGTGTCAAATTGGCACACAATAACATTTTACAATCTACACCGGCAAAGTATCCTCTGACAAGGGTTCAAATGAAATAATTTACCATCCCGAAGGATATGCAATCCAAAACTATTGATAACCTGTTTATGGGAACATTGCCAAATCGTATTATTGTAGGATTTACATCGAATGAATGATCCAGTGGAACTATTACCAGCAATCCATTTGAATTTCAACATCTAAACATTAATTTCATTACATTGTACGTGGATGGAAAAGCTGTACCTTCAAAACCATTGCAACCCAGCTTTGAAGAAAATCTCTACATTTCATCGTACCACACATTGTTCTGAGGCTCTGGCATACATTTTACCAATACTGGAAATACAATTTCAAAAGCCGACTACAAGAATGGATATACACTGTTTGTATTTGACCTAACTCCCGATTCTTCTGCTGGAGATTGTCACTATTGGAATTTACAACGACATGGAGCCATCCGATTGGAAGTTCATTTCCAAGAGAAATTAGCAGCACCTGCAAACTGTATTGTGTATCGAGAGTTTTCCTCACTCCTAGAGATCGACCACCAGCGCAAAATTATCCTGGACTTTTAAATTACAAGGTACGTATACGTTATGTATCATTTCCATTCACGATGTTGAATACATTACAATTAGCTAGTACTTTAAACGGTAGTCCATTATTCAAAAATCATTTTACCGGGGTATTGGCAATCATTGTAAATACAGATCCATCCACAAAACTAGGAAGCCATTGGATTGCAATTTATATTGATAATCGCAGTGTTGGAGAATATTTTGACAGCTATGGCCTTCCTCCTTATGTACCACAACATATTGCATTCTTAAAACTTCATTGTATGTACTATAAATATAATAATAGCCAAATGCAAAGTCTTGGTTCATCCGTATGTGGCTATTATGCTTATTTTTATTTGTGCTGTAAAGCCCAAGGAAAATCTCTGCGTGAAATTCAATACTTGTTCACAACAGTACCCACGGTTAATGATCGTAGACTACTGCAATATACCTTCCAGGTAATTTTATCATATTTATCATTGTAAGTGTATTTGTTTTATCATCATCTATTTCTATACTAATCATCTTTTTCCTCGTTCTTCTTACAGAATTCACAATACGAAGCTTTGCAAACGGGTGCTATGCTGCAAAACATGGAAACAAATCATCGCAATCAAGAAGAGGAGGCGGTCTAATGAAGAAACCCAGCTCAATATACAAACATTGTCAATAAGAAAGAAAAAGAAGAAACCAGAAAAATGAATAAAATACAATTTATGCTTATCTATGTGTTTCTATTGTTCATTCCATCAATACGATACATACAACGTTATCAGATTCTCCTAAAGAAATGTGCGATATAAGACGAGAACCCTGGGCAAAGTTTCAACATAATTCTTAAAGAACATTGACCAGGGACCTCGTCGCGCATCAAAACCAAATAACCGATCACTTGACCGTACTACACCCGAAGGGTCCTACCAAATTGAAAGGGGATACCTGTCCATACCTTATAACCTTATCAAATAGGATAAATTGAGTCAATAACCGAACACGTGGTTGTACTTTAAAAAAATGGCAATACGACCACGAAACATATTGAGGTCCTGTACTATGCTTAAATTCGACAATTTCCAAAAAATGAAGGGGTGTACCCCTTGCCAAATTTTAAGAAGGGTGCAACAATATATCCATGTCGGGACCTCGTCGCGCATCAAAACCAAATCATCGATCACGTGACCGTACTACACCCGAAGGGTCCTACCAAATTTAAAGGGGATACCTGTCCATACCTTATAACCTTATCAAATAGGATAAATTGAGTCAATAACCGAACACGTGGTTGTACTAAAAAAATGGCAATAGGACCACCGAAATATATTGAGGTCCTGTACTATGCTTAAATTGGACAATTTCCAAAAATTGAAGGGGTGTACCCCATGCCAAATTTTAAGGGTGCAACAATATACCCATGTCTTATGATAGGAAATAGACCCCTGTAATCAAATAAGGTAATAGGATCTCATCAAAGGGGATAAAATGGACCAAAAAAACCAAACACGTGTTACAACATATTGCTTACGTTTATATTTTGGCAATTTTTGTACCCCTAAAAGGGGACGAGGTGGACCACCCAAATTTATAGTGATCTATATTAGGGTCCTATACTATAATATCAAATGTTTAAATTGGGCAATTTCCAAAATCAAAGGGTTGGGCCAAGGTAACCCTCCCAAAAATTTAAAGGGGTGCACAAATGTAACTATGTCTTATGAAAGGTAATAGACTCCTGTATACGCTCATATAAACATATAAGGTAATAGGACTTCATCCAAGGGGTAACTTAGGTTGAAAACCAAACACGTGGTACTACGTATTGCTTACGTTTATATTTTGGCAATTTGGTACCCCTAACAGGGAACGAGGTGGACCACCCAAATTTATCATAATACATATTAGGATCCTGTACTATAATACCCAATGCTTAAATTGGTCAATTTTTAAAATTTAAGGGGTGGGCCAAGGTACCTCTCCCAAATTTTTAAGGGGTACATTAATATATCCATGTCTTATGAAAGAGAATGAACCCCTGTATACGCCAATATAACTATATAAGGTAATAACACCTCATCAAAAGGGATAAATTAGGTCAAAACCCCCGAAATTTGAATCTTTGGCAATTTTTTACCCATAAAAGGGAAGGACATAGACATTCAATACTAATAGAGGTACATACTATGGTCCTAGGCTACCATACCGAATTTTTAGATTTGGCAATTTCCAAAATTTAAGGGGGGTGGTCCTAGGTACCCCTGCCAAAATTTAGAGAATGGGCCATAGTACCCCTGCCAAAATTTAGAGGGGGTGGTCCAAAGTACCCCTAGGTCATTGACCTCGGGCCAAGGTCATTGACCTCGGGCCAAGGTCATTGACCTTTGATCTATGACGTCACAAAGGTCGGGGTCAAAGTCCAAAACGCGGTCAGGTTTCACCATTACTACTGATGCTGATGTTAGGTCCTGCAGGAACTCTCTTGTAAATTTTATACTCAAGTTCGAATTCAGATTTATTAACATTACAAATGAAATGAAATAAAATGAAATGGAATCGGTGAGTTTTACGTCCGTCGCTCATGCCGACTAGGCTAAAGATGACGGTGAACATGATGCATGAATGAAATGGTTGAATGTAGAAAATGGGAGAAGATGGGATACCCCGAAGAAACCCATGCACACGGTGTATGTTCACCTCAAAGCTCACTTGGCGCGTGGTGGGATCGAACCAGGGGTCCCATGGACCAGAGGTGGGTCCTTCACCACTGAGCCATCGCACCCCGTAACATTACGAACATTGGGTTTTTCAGCACATCGTAGAAGTGAGATAGCTGTTTGAGAAGACCACCAAACCTTCTCTTCATGTTGCTGATCATTTTTGATTTGTAACTGGAGAGAAGAAGCATGTGTTTTTGGGGGTCTCAAGTTGTCTTTCATTCTCATACCCTCAGATTTTGACTTTTCTACAACACTTTCAGCATGCTCTGAAATATATTCAAAAGTGGTATCTTCCAAATGTACAATGATACCTGCTACCAACTTCAGTGCTATAACTATATCATTTTCCTTTACATTTAGAGATTTTGGCTTAGTTTTGCAAGTGGTTGCAAAAATGTATTTAAGAGTACTAGTGCGAAAGTTGTTGATTTCTTTCATAGTTCCAGCAATAGTCCACCAGCATCTGATGTCATGTCTCCTGCATCAACATAGATATGCTCTAATGCAGTACATATTGCAGCATAATGTTTGATTACAACTTAAATACTACCTTCATATGAAAGCCACCTAGTGGAAGCAGGTTGCACTAATTTGTGAGAATTAGCATATATTGAAAATTTCGCTACCTGTAGAACTTTCAGACGCCTGTGACTCCCGCGAAATGCTGTGCACAGTTTATTCACTACATTTACAACCCTTTGCTATCTTTTGATATCGCCCTTATCAAAGCCAGTTGCAAAAGATGGTTTCTGCAATGAACGAAAATCAACCTCGGCGAATCTTCTTTAAAACATGCCTTAACTCCGGATTTTTCACAATTGAAATTTGAAGCATGATCAAAAGCCACAGTTGTCAGTTTTGCAGTACTAAGCCCTAATTCATGCAGTTCTTGAATAATTATTTCTTTGATGCATTCTGCCTTAGTAGACTGACCTGAAATAGCACAAACGAAGGTCTATTTCACTTTTTAAGCCTCTATGTAACGCATACAAATACTCAGAATGTCTTGCCATTTATATCTGTGCACTCGTCTACCATAATTGAGAATTTACTAATTCTAGAGAACTTGGCTTTTGTAGATTCAGCGGTGGTAACACCACAATATTCTAGAATAGAAGTAATAGAGTAATGCGACAAATGAGTTTCTTGTGTGCTGTTTTATTGTTCTTGAATGGTAACGATGCCACTGTAGTAACTAGGGGTCTCCATTTGGATGTATGTGATATTTTTTCGGCAAACAGGAAGTATGCGATTTTCAACAAATCTTTAGTTACTACTGAAATACCTTCACTCTGAATGCCAGACTGCTGATGGACTTAAGTAGCAACACTGTCACTTTGCAATGAGGCCTGTACTGTACACATATGTCTTTATTTCTATCATGTTTTCTTGCCTTTCTGATGGTTCTCTGGATGAACATAAAGACGCAGGGACTAAAAAAGTGGCGTGCTTTTTACATATTATTAAGCCAATTCATTTGACAGGCTGCCGATTTCACACCACCATTTCTTCTTTCAAGATCTCTTATCGAGTAGATGAACAAAAAGCAGTTTACAATGTTGCTCTTGACGGAACAACCAGCGTGCGCTACCACCAGGGCGCCAGCTTATCACGGATAGTTTTTCAGTTTCCTACTACTCGTTTGGAGTTACCTAATTACTTTATTTTACTGTTGATAGTGAGCCAGCTTTGATATTGCTTTGGTATCAGATTTCAGTTTTAACATGGATTGTTTATATGCTTCTCAGTAAGTTCCTTCAGCGCAATACTTCACAAAATTTCGTGAGTAGGGAAATAAACATATAAAACGGAAGCTAATATTTGATTGAAGTTATTGAAACTAATATTTAGATTGTTGAATTTCGTGCCAACTACCAGAAAAGTAACACCAAGAGATTATTCAGTGGGCTATGTTTTCCACTTATCGCACCGGCGATAGTAATAAAATAAAAAAAAAAATGTACATCCCTTTTGGGGGGTGTTACTGATGAGCAAATGCAAGACCAAGACCAAGACCCGGATGGTCTTGGTCTTGCACATCCAGTCTTAGTCTCGGTCTTGGTCTTGGTCTTGCTTGCAAGAGTCTTGCAAGTCTTGCTTTAAAAAAACATAGGCAAATTTTACTCTGGATATAAGGAATAAAAAATCTACAATGCGTCAATAGTAACGGAAATACAATGTATGTTTCTAAATGTAATATAGTTTACCTTCGTGTTAATATGACGAAAATGTAAAACACAGGTGATGACATTTATTTTTTTTCAATGTTTGCTCACGCTTTTCCACTTATAATATAAATCGCAACGTTTCATAATCTTTTAATATATATATATATATATATATATATATATATATATATATATATAATCTAATACTCCAGTGGTTTCCAAACTGGAGAGGCTACGCCTAAGCATATGAAATAAAATCAAGGCGGCATCAATTACTGAAATACCATAAATTACAAACTTATTTTCACACTCTAAAGGCGTCAGATTTTTTTTTCTTTCAATCACGATTACCTTATCTTTGTATTGAACAAACTTTCAATGAAATATGGGGATTTTGTTTCACTCATTCCAATATTTACTCTATGGGACAGAAACATGGATATTACGCAAAAGCGATGGAACAAAAATGGAGTCTTTCGAAACGTGGGCATGGAGAAGAAAGGAGAATTAGCTGGGTTGAACAGAAAACGAATGTTTTAGAAACAGTAGCCGTAGTGGAGAAAAGAAGAATTTTAGAAGTAATTAAGAAGAGGAAGAGGAACTGGTTGGAACATTGGCTTAGGAGGAAGTGCATTGCAAGGGATGTTCTAGAAGGTATGGTGGAAGGAAAGAGAGGGATGAGGCAAAGGAAACTGTAGTTGAAATAAAAAGTATTAACACATAAAGGTGTTACATCAAGACGACATTTCTTTGTGAGCAACAAGCTTTGATTAGAATGACACCTTTTGACTTGAAAATGAGTAATAACTACAGAGAACGCGAACAACAGATTCAGAAAACGACATACTGTAGCTATATGCTACAGGAGCAGATTGACTCATATGGATTACATAGCTACTAGGAACACTTTCACTCCAGCGCATTTTTACTGAAGCCAAGACATTCAAGTGAAAGATGTAATGATTTTTCTCACTTTCTTCTTGCATTCTATAAACAAAATCAAGTAGTAACGGTGCCCGTGCTAGAATCTTGCGCAAGAGTCTTGGTCTTGGTCTTGGTCTTGCAGGTATAGCCTTGGTCTTGGTCTTGGTCTTGCATGCAAGACACTTGCACAAACTGCAAGACCAAGACTCTTGCGCTCATTACTACGGGTTATCGACATGTTTTGCCAGGGAGGATATCGCGTATCACAGGAAGTGTGTTGGGAGGGTGTTGGAGAGTGTAAAAATACCCAGCTTTCAGGCAGCAAAAACCAACATTCCTATCACACTGGTTGCAAGCATGACCTCTGACAAGAAATATATGTTTCACTGTAACACCAAATTTAATGGTAATCCAGGAGCAAACTGTTACCATGAGTATATTTGACTGTATATCCTGTTCCTTTGGGTTATACTCGAATTCGTGCTAGTACACTGTGACATGTTCGACACTGTTAAAACAACTACTTCGCCAATATAACTGCAACAAATACTCGCTTTCGCCTCACGACGACCTCTATTCCGTCACTGTAGCAACATCAAGACAAACGATATCGTAATGAAATTTTGTAGATGTATAGAATTGATACCAGAGAACTTAAAAATGAAATCTCCCTAAAAAGGCCTACGATGGTGTGGGTTCCGATTACATAGAGCTCCTCAATTATGCATCAGGAAGGGACTGTGAAGACAGGATTTCTCACAATTTATGACCCCAAATCGATAAAGGAAATGAAAGTAAAATACACACACACACACACATGCATATATATATATATATATATATATATATATATATATATATATATATATATAATATGATAGAATGAAACACCAAATGTAAGTTAACGAATGGGATATTGTGACAGAATAATAGTGCAAAACAAATTACCTAAAATGCGGAAATAGCTATAAGATACGTATGTTGGTGGATCCTGAAAGACGATGTAATATACTAGATACTGAAATACGCAAAGTAAGGCACCGTTCGACTTCTTGTATATATATATATATATATATATATATATATATATATATATATATATATATATATATATATATATATATATATATATGTGTGTGTGTGTGTGTGTGTAATACCAAAATAAAATGAAGAGTTTGTGTGTGGCCTGGGGACCAGACAAGTAGACCGAGTTACCAAATTTGTGCCACGGATATCTTGGTCTAGGCCCTAGACCAAGCTTAACCTATATAAACAAAATCGAACTAGGGTGGTCTTAGGGGGGGGGGCGTTCACCGGAACATGTAAAAGCAGTAGAAAATTACCGATATTAGTATCAAATTCATAGTTTTCACGGTCGCTGAGATTATTAGTAAAACTCTGAACGCATTAACTTCCAAATTCACCCCTTTGTTTGCGGGCCGGGGGTCATCGGGGGCAATACCAAGACATGTAAAAATAATCCAAAATGGCCGATATTAGTGTCAAGTCCATAGTTTTCGCTGTCGCTGAGATCAATGATGACACTTCCATTAGCAATAACTTTCAAATTCCGCTACCATTGTATGCTGCCCGGGGGCACCTGCGAAAGGGTTACCGAGACGTGTAAAAATAAGCGAAAATGACCGATATTTGTGTGAAATCTATAGTTATGTCTACATTCACGTTTTTTGTCTGTGTATTAGTATATGGTTTTATTGTGGTTAAAAACACGTTAGTCAATGGTTGTATTAAATATAAACAGTGTTTACTATTAAAGTCAGCCCAATGGAAACGCATTTACTTTGTCGGATATGCATTCACACAAAATAGATTAGCTCCTCCGTGGCTAAGCGGTTAGCACACGCGTCTTTGGCGTGAGAGACAAGGGTTCGATTCCCAGCGTGAGCTTATGTGGTTCGGATTCCACGTTAATAACTAGGTCCACGTCTCAAATAGCCTTGTTGCTGAAATCGACGTTAAACTCAAAATCAACTCAATTCACACAAAATAGATCCAAGTTTAGAAATGTTTAATTTTTTCTTTCGTTGTTCAGTTTGTTTACATAGATATTTTATCTGACCCGTTGGAAGAACGGGCATAACAGCTAGTGTATAATAATATTATGATTTTATATTAAGCAATAATTTGTTTCGATTGGTGCAAACTTATCTTTTTATTGATAACGTTAATATTTTAGCAGTCTTTTTAAAATGTACTTCTTTTTAGTTCATTTAAAATTATTTTTATTTCCTGCCTTTGTCACTCCATCTAAGCCAATTAACAATGTCAATATATATATATAAAACAATGTTAATCGACTTGGATAGGACGATAAAAGCGGGAAATAAGAATAATTTTAAATGAACTATAATAAGAAAATATTTAAAAAAACTGCTAAATGTTATCAATATCAATAAAAAAATCATAAGATTGTAACAATCAAAACAAATTATTGCTTAATATAAAATCATAATTCATATAGTAACATTATTAGACATTAATTTGCTTGGATTGGCACAGATTTTTTTATTGGTAATAGTAACATTTCAACACATGGCAAATTATTTTGTCCATTTTAGGATTTTTAAAATTATTTTCTGGTTTTAGAGTCTTCTTGATGTATGTTGCTAATTTTAATGTGTGTTAATTATTTTGCTTTATAGCTTTTTTTTTAAAGTCGGTTGATACTTCAAAAATAGTGTTATTTTCTCACTTTGCTTTACCCTAGCAGCTAAAGATCAGACACTAGCTTTCTATGAAATTAATTAATTACCAATGTTACTGACAAAATTGTTTAATAGTAAGATTTTGCCTTGCAAATAGCTCATTAGATTAGTTAACATTGTATTGAGATGAAGTTGCATTGCTAATTATACTGTATATAATTATCAAACTTTTAAAATAGTTTATGCATAAGAAACTTCCTGGGGAAAATTATTCAATTGTCAAAAATTGTATCGAAATATAACTAACTTTTTCGAAATAATGAAGACCATCCTTGCATAGCCTATAGCATACATACATCCAGGTCAAACTAAGAACATTTTTCTACGTCAACTAATATACAGCTGAAGTAAAGTTAATTTAAAAACATTGATATTACTCATATTGAATTGCACAATGGATGTTTCAAACGGTAAAGAGGAAACAATATTACATTGAATATGATTTGTATTCTCTATAATTTTGAACCAATGAGCGAGATATACATCAGTCGAAGCAAAAGAGATCAAAACGATTTTTTTTTTAAATATTGTACATTCGTGATTTTATGAAATGTTCACAATAAAGCATGGATGTCTGGAATGAGTATTCTACTGTTACAGAAGCTAGAATGTGGAAAATAACACGGAAACATGCCCATTTTCTTATGACTACAAAAAAACTATCCACTTTCTTATGACAACTGATGCCTACTTGACTACAATACAACTAAAATGAATCATGTGACCAATTTTCGAAGGATACTAGTAGTTTTTAGTAAGAAGCTACTAGTCTCTTTATACAT
The DNA here is from genome assembly GCF_964235325.1 of Thermobia domestica. Lineage (NCBI taxonomy): Eukaryota > Metazoa > Arthropoda > Insecta > Zygentoma > Lepismatidae > Thermobia > Thermobia domestica. Next base: position 282,643,091 of record NC_137459.1, read on the forward strand.
ATATGAATATGCAACTTGAGACTAGGATTTAGAATAATTTGGAGACCGATCAATATTTATAACTCCATCTCTTACAAAACTATATTCCTAGGCTTAATATAATATATTGATACAAAATATGAAAATAAAAGAGTGTGTACATGAAAGTGTTACCCTACAAAATATGAAAATAAAAGATTGTGTACATGAAAGTATTACCCTACAAAATATTGGAATAATTAATTTTATATCCATGGAACATTGTGTACGCATAATGTTTTCACAGGAACAAATCAGGAAGGTTATTTGAACGCACATATTCAGAATAGTAAACATAGTCATTTAGTAGTGTTTGAAAATGTGTTTTGGTGTATAGCTCTTAGTAGGCGTAAAATAATAACCCGCCTGAATCACAATCATAAGTCATTTGAGCGCGCGTCCTTAAGGCTTAATGATTGACCTATTTTGCTTATATATATATATATATATATATATATATATATATATATATATATATATATATATTCAAATGTGTGTATTCCTTAGTTTTATAAAGATAAACTCTGAAATTGAAATGGAAACAAACACAATGCTTACTTTCAAGTTACAACATGTATTATATAAGGTAACCGAATGCCTGAAATATTAGTTTCAGATTATTACTGCAGTATAGTTTGTAAATACAAAATTACGTTAATGTTGCACTAATTTAACGCTAAGATAGTATTTTAATTACTTCATCATACTGCACCATGGTATAATGAAAACAATTAAAATACATTATATTTCAAATTATTGATTAATAACCATTATTTGGAGCATTATCGTATACTTCAACAAACAAAGGTAGACTTCTTCCTGCCTACAAAAGAATTAATCGTCCTATGATGGACAAAAACCATATATCTGGATAGTGGTTCTTGTAGTGATATAATGAAAAGTTTAGTGACTCTTAAGACAGAAAATATTGCTGCCAAATTCGTTGAGAAAGTGGTGAAGAAATCTAAGAAAGAATAGCGGTATTAAAGAGAAGTGATAAAATGCTTATTTTATTTATTTATTTATTTATTTATTTACTTGTTTTAATTTTGACGCTAATGGCTCTGAAAGGGTGAAGTTTTGCTTATATTTATTATAACTTATTTCACTTCATGAAGCCATCACCTCCCGAAGTTTGTCCCATGATTTTAGATTGCCGTTTATTTAAATTTATGATTTTGCACAATAATTTGCTACATTAAACAATAATTTGCTCTTTCTGATTAAATAAGAAAAGTGTTCACCTACAACTCTTGAAATTCTTACGTGCAACGTAATTGATGTTGTTCGTAATTGCAGTAACTCACGCAGCTCTTTGTGAGATGCATTATGAATACACTCTTGAAGGAACCTTTGAGAGGAAGGTAAGGAAAAGGACGCCTAGAAGGACTGCATACCTTTTATATACTTTTCCTTCATGTTCTAGTTCTCGGGTCTTCTTACCTAATTTACAGGCACAGAAGAGAACATTTCTCCACGCAAAATGTTGTCTTCCATCACAAAGAATATTTTCTTCGTTACAGAAGACACGTTTCCATGCATCATATACGAACTTGCTTTTAATGGTATTACATTATCTTGTTTTTTTTCGAAAGAAATAATAAATAGAACATCTCTTCTTCCACTGGTTCTAAGAAACAGCTATTGAATACGACTCAGGAAAAGTAAAATATTGACATTCATTTGGAGAAATTGACGAATCTGTCATTAACGTAATAAATTCATTTCCTTCAAAGAAGAAGAAGAAGATGTAATATGCTTTTATTTTGTATATTATAAGACTACTACTTGCTCGTTTATAATCATATTAATATTATAGTAATGAACAACGAGAGCTGTATGTTTACAATGACCAGTGGTATATTATGTTATTTCACTGAAGTTCACATGATATCATATAGTGTGTATGTAAAGTGCACTTCCTTCCAGGCACATTTTCGGGGGAGAAGGAGCATTTTCCCGGACCTAAAGAAATTTAAATTGCTATTGCCAATATTCTAAAAAAGTGTCTCAGTGCAGTCAACTGACGGTTTAATTTGCTCTCCGGACAAAATTTTCTGGAATTTAGTCTGCAGGATGTCGTACTACGTTTTTTTCTTAATAATTATTGATAGTCTGTGGAATGCAAGTTGCACGGACTATCAATAATTATATTGCTGGTTATTATTATTATTATTATTATTATTATTATTATTATTATTATTATTATTATTATTATTATTAGACCCTATTATTATTATTATTTAGTGTTTTTTTTTTGTTTTCTGTTTCGATTTATTTGTTCTTTATTATTTATATTTTAGATTTAAAGAAATGAAGCTCGTAGGAAATGGAACAGCTAAGAAATTGTCCTCATAGTCCAAATTCGATTAAATATACTTTGAGTTTTAGTATTTCCGTGATTTTTTTTCCAGTTTAACCCTTTAGGATTTCCACTTTTTGAGGTAAATTTTAGACATTCATTCAAACAGCTACTGCTTCCTTACTATTTATTGTAGGATCATGGTTCATATCTCGTTCTCTTAGGATAGAGCATACTTTTCAACGGTACCACTCGCTCGTCCGTATTGTACACCAGAAACGGAAAAATTTGGTAAAACCGGGAGATTTTTCGAAAAAAAAATGAAATATTTACGTTTCTCTGGTCCGGGCCTGGGTTCACGTAGATTTTTTTTTTAAGAATACGTTGTTACGTACGCTCAGGTCCGAAATCATTCTCGCATATCTATGACAGTCTTGTTGTGAAAATATAATTGGATAATAATGTCGCATGGTACTTTTAACACTGTTACTGTGTCTATAATCGGCAGAGACATGTATGTGGTAAATTTCATGTCAAAAGAGCTGTAAATAAGAACATTATAACACACAAAATATTCTTTTGTCCCTTTAGCAACATTTTGATCTACTCATTCTAATTGTTGTATTTATATATTTTCCCTATGAAATTTATCAGAAATATATATTTCTCGATTATACACATAGCAACAATATCAAAAGTGCTGTTACAGTTACAAATTTACGGTTTGACCTAGAGTCTTGGTTCAAGTGCCATTTTCTTCAGCATAAGCCCTTTCCAACGGTACCACTGACATATTCGTACCATACACCTGAACCGGAAAATTATATATATAAAAAACAGTATATATAAATCCCTCCAAAACACTTTGTACCTCTGGCACCAGCCTGGGTTCACGTAGGAACCTGAGTCTTAAAAAAAACGCTATTTTATACACAATACGTGCGCAAAATTTTAATATTGTATCTTGAAAACAAAGGTCGGAAGAATTGTTGAAAGTCTGAATTGAGCCCTATATACATATGCATGTACATATTATAAATAATTAGTACGTCATTACGGTTTGACCTAGAGTCATGGCTCAAAGGTCATTTTCTTAAGTATAACAAGCTCTTTCCAATGGTACCACTCAATGTCCGTATCGTACACCTGGACGGGAAAAATCGGGAAAAAACATTTTTTTTTCTGAAAACATCATCCTCTCGAAACAGTTGCGCCCCTCGGGCCCGCCACCGGTTTTGTGTAGGCATAAAAAATGGAAATACCTAAAGGTACGCACAAGCCGTATGCAAAGTTTCAATCTGATATCATGAAAACTAAAGTCGTGAAAAATTTTTGAAAATTGCCTTAAAAAATAAAAAAGTCACGCCCCTCCGTCCCAACTTGGCACCGTTAAGTTGACTATCCGGTTCCAAAACGCATCTAGATTGTTCTCTGGTCTATCCTTGGCTTGACCAATAGGAAATCCTGACTAAAATATTTGTTATAGAACCTAAGTAAGCGGTCAAAGACGATACTACGCCATGGTAACAAATGTTACCAAAATCCTAAAATGATATGTTTGAGAGGGATGAATTAAGAATAACCTTTCGACGTAGCCTATTTGTAGAGATTGTATAAGCTGTATGCTTTATCAAACCATTATATTTCTATGTTAAATAAAGTATTGATATTGTTGATGAAAAGTAATACGCGGCTATATAGCGAAATTAGTTTAATGACAATATCTTGGAGACTAGACAGCGAGTTCAATAATAATTAAATAGTATAGATGTTACTTATGATTTTCTACATCCGACTGCAATAATTTTAATAAGTATACAATGGTATTTTATATGTATTGCATACATATAGTAGTATAAGGATTTTTTTTATAGTATTAGATCAATCCATTCTGTGAAACCGACCTGACGCCTAACTTAATTTATGTAGTGACCGTTTTATTTAAAAAACGCAACGCTGAAATAACAAATTCTTAACTTACAGTTTTTTTTGTTTTAAAAAAAAAAATGTTCGCTTATAATGTTTCCGTGTATCTTCAGTTAAATCATCCACTTAGCATATGTAACCATATGAATAAATTCAAGCTCCTGTGTCAATTTTATTTAGCTGTGCAGTACACCAACATTAACACCAGTAGATATTCAAGAGTATATGGATACCAATTGTTACTAATATTATTTCGATATATGGAGAAAATATTTTTTTTTTATTCAAATGATTGTAAAGTATGAAATTAAAGTGAATTAAATTGAAGTGTTGCACTGACACATCTTCGAAAAAGTCGAAGTTAAAATTTCTGTAGAAATTGTCACGCTAACTACCTATATGTATATCAGATAGTTGAAAAAAAAATGAGCCTTTTGTACAATGTATGCGTTAGTATTTTAAATCTTAAGACATATGAGTCACATTGTAATTTGACAGCTAACAGTTGAATCTATTAGCTCTGCAAGGAAAATGTTCGCATTCTTATTGTCAGACACAAGGTATTGCACGGAGGAATTAAGCGAACTTTCCACAACATTGTTTTTCGCTATACAATTTTATTTCGATAAAGACACAAATGCTGCACTGTAACTTGAAGAAATTTTTGCAACATACGTTATCAAAAACAAGAGCTAAATTGTGGTCCAGTAGTTTATGTTCTGGAAATTTCGATGTCCAAAACGCTCCTTGCAGTGAAATCATAGCAGAAATGAATGACATTCTGGCAAAACTCGAGCAAAAGTGGCATACTAGCAGTCACAACATTTCCAAATCTAAGCATTCATTACCAAATAGTGTTATACCATTTGAATGAAACTGGCTAGAAATACTGTAGAAACTTGACGTTTAGGGGCCACACGATCTTCTTAAAAGCATTACTCAATATATTTCCTGTCTGCGAATCTCTATTGAAACGTAACAAATTTCAGCCACTTCTGAATCGGTTGACCATGGGCAATCATAAGTGGGTAGCCTATGACCACAATGTACGAAATAAATTGTGGTCGAAGCGGACAGAGACTCTACAATCTGTGGCAAAGCCCACACTGATGTCCAGGAATGTCACGTTATGCGTTTGATAGGGTTGAAAAGGTATTGCGCATTACGATCCGCTGTACCAGGTAGAACGATAAATTTGGACCTGTACTGTCGACAGTAAGCGTAAGTGCACCTATCAATTGAAACAAACAGCCGGAACTGAACAACAGACAAGGTGTCGTATACCACACTAAAGACGACATACTACATATCTTTAACGACACGCCAGAAAATGACAAAACTAGCCTAGGATGTTTTAATGTGTCCACCGTATACGCTATATCCAACGCCGTCAGATAGGCATGCTCTCTACATAACTCCCTGGGTAGTCTACAAAATTATACTTTTTGTACTATTTTAGAGCCATTTTTATAATAAATACTTTGAGTGACAGTTACGCAATCAAAAAATTAATTAAATCTATTAGGATGATTTGAGCGACTATCTTGTCAAAGCAAAACAAATATTTAAGTCAGTGTGTGCAGCTAATTTTAAGGATCTAGCCAAGTCAACATAAAAACAAAGTCCCTTCATGTCCGAAGTTACGATTTGTGTTTCATGTGCCTTGCACTGCATTCAGACCTGTTATTACCATGATAATGACTATTGTTTCAGGCGAGGCAGGTTTAGTAAATTGTCATGAATGAGAAACTGTTTGGCATCAAATAGCACATTATAACGAGTTAAAATTAGCAGAAAGGCTACATCAGATCAACTTTGGCTTTCGTAATGTATCATACATGCTGTTCCTACAACTGACATTTTGTACTTTGTTGTTGTTGTTGCTCCTGCGACAGCCCGAACTATTATCTATATATTTCTTAAGTATTAAAAACATAGTTCTATAAAAGCATAACATAACAGCAAATTAGTTAAGTAGAACACTATACTAGGTAAAACATAAGTTCATATTAAGAATTACGTTACATGAGAAAATGCAATTATGTCCATTTATAAAGCTATCGTGAAATTAGGGACTTTTGTACTCGTTTGTTTTAACATTAATGTTGTTTTTCAGCAGCGAAATTATACGAAACCTATTTCGTCCCGAATAGCACTTACTACTTATACACAGACACACACATAAAAAAAAAAGTACCCGACAACATTTAGCAGTTACGTGAGGCATGTGTCAATCTTCACTGTAACATGATATGATAAACCCTGATTGAATATACCGTGGCAAACAACCCAAAATCGAGTTGTGGCAGACTAGACATTACCAGCAGATATATCCGTTTTTTATAATTACTGATGCAAATTAGGACTAATTGCAAGTATTTCTGTTTTCCAATAGTCTTCTCATCCATGTTTGCCTTCAGAAGAGGAATATGTAGAAACGCTGAAAAACGTTTTCACTCACTCTTAATAACATGCGTATACATCGAATCTCATCTGCCTTACTCGTATAAGACAACAAATTTGAACCTAATTTTCCCGCGTGGGATATGCATTTCGAGAAAAGTGAAATAATGGAAATGGAAAAAGATCGACCCCAGTATAACAATGCTAAAAAATTGTTTCGAACGTTTCAGCTGTTTTGTCGTGAAGTGGTAATATATATATATATATATATATATATATATATATATATATATATAGGTATATGCATGTATGTATGTGTGCGTGTGTGTGTCGTGTGGGCTTCTCAAGAATCCTGCTGTTTGACTACTACACATTTTATATAATGCCCAAAATGTTATTCTTCACATGAACGAAGAAACATTTCCTCCTCTAGTTTGGTCTTTCAACAAGTAACAATGGATATGAATTGATTAATGCCTTCTAAATCTTGTAGAGAAATTTTGCACATGTTTTATGTAAATACACAGACATTTCTCAGCAAGGAGATAAATCTACATTCTATCCTGGGATTGCTCATACCCATAATTAGCAGTCCTTGGAGAGGAGTTGTGGTTTAATGAGCAAAGTTCGGTTTGCTTTCTGCGTGTTAAAACAAACAAGACAATATTGACTTAGTAAATTCAGATGAAGATCAACCCGAATAATTTTGATTGCTAACATCTAATTTTCCTTACATGTTCCTTGGATTTATAATAAAACAAGTCACAGGTATACATATTCAAATAGAAAAGCATAGAAAATGACATGAATGGATACCAAATATAAACTTTGAACACGTAGCAAAACGCACAATAAGTGCAACAAAGGAAATAATAAAATAAAATAAAATAAAATATTGTTGAATATTTATCTCTGTTTATCTTTATCTGTAAAATGTTGGAATTCGTTTAGCTTTGACTCTAGTAATGTATTAATTTGCTTAGTTTGAGAACTGCACCTATAGTTCGAATTTATTATAAATCTATTGGGACCAACGGAAACATTAAACAAAGACAAAACTGAGATACATACACGGGATAGCTATTATTCTAAAACATTTATTCATAAATTTATTGTTCGTATACTTATTGCATCTACTTAAATAAATAAATTAAGGTAAGTTAGCAGTTTCAATAATTTAACGTTATCTTCATCAGACGTTAGCTGTCAGAAACATTTCCATAGCATTAAATTATTACTGTTTTTATAATTTTAATTGTTTCATTTACAATTTTTACTATAGCATTTTTTAAATAATATTGTTTAATTTTATGTTTATTATTATTATTATTATTATTATTATTATTATTATTATTATTATTATTATTAATAATAATATTATTATTATAAGTTATTCTAAATATAAGCTAATTTTGAAGTTTACTCTCAATTCAATGTTGCATTATGAAATTTTATTCTTTTTTATACTTTTTCTCTTAATAATTTCCATATCCCTGTTTTTATCATTTTATTCTTTCAAACTGTCTATGCCATAATTCATGCATTTGAAGTCCATTTGTCCAGCTCATTGATATTTTACTTCCTTCTTTCTTAACACTACTCGTTTATTTCTATTTTCTTATTGTTGTTCTTTTTTTTACTTTTTGTCTCTTCCCAATCTATACCATGTTCTGTTTATTTGACTTGTTTGTATATCACGTTATTCTCTCTTTCAAGTCTCGCATTGTCCCTATGTTGTTTATATACCCTTGGAGTATCAAGATGGGGTCAATTTGACCCCAGCGAAACATCTTGTACTTTTATTGCATTAAAAAAATGTATGATGAAATGGCCTTCTAGGAATGCTTCTATAAGAGTCTCTTGAATAATTTTGTACACCTAACAAGTATCGTAGATTCTAATTTGTCTTTTTATTTACAGAAATGGAAAACGGGGTCAAAATGACCCCATCTTGGTCAATCATGGAATAAAAGAATTTTCAGTCATATTCCGAGAGGAAGGAAGAAAAAATGTAGATGGCACTTAGGGCATGGCATTTTCGTGCAAGCGAGTTTTGGCGCCAATCTCATTTTGTTAGTTTCTCTGATGTGGTAAAAACAGTTCAACGCAAGGAGTCGTCACCGTTTGGCTGTTGATGAGGTACGTTCTATGCTATTGGATGAAGATTCATTTCATCTCTTTGTTGGCCTTAGAGCCACAAAAACATAAGGGGTCAAATTGACCCCACATTGGGCATTTAAGTGAAATGTCTATCTTGGTACTCCAAGGGTTAAGCCATTTCTCTGTTTCTCCAATTACAGTTTTTTATGATCATATTACAATTTTTACACTTCACTTCATACACTACATTTCCATCTTCTTCATTTGTGTCTTTCTTCTTATTTCTCATTTTCTTAAGTATTTCTGCACGTCCTCTTATTCTGTATGTGTTCACGCAAACTTTCAGAAAAGTATGAATTATGTAATTAATAGTTCCAGAGTCAATATGGACAAAGTTGCATTGTGTCTACATGAAGTTCCAGCCTTTAGACCAGTTATTTACAACTTAGCGTTGTATGATGTAGGAGCGTGCTTTTCTGATCAGAGACAGAAGGGTGAGAACAATAGAGGAATGGAATAAAGTAAATTGGCAGTGTAAGACTACTCATGATCCTCTGAATAGTGTATCTTCAGAATCAAGGATTATGCCTTGTATTTCCCATCACCATTTTTTTAAATCAGTGTCGTGTTTCCATCCTGTTCCCTATTATTTATGTGTGGCCAAGAACGAGAGCAGGAAATCATAACGCCACGGAGCTTATATTTTAAAGCGTCTGGTTTAATTTACTCGTGCAACTGTTAACAGTTACATTATGAAGATGTGGTTTTCGCCGAGTGCTTCCTTTCATATGTTTTGAAGCGTGCCATCATTAATGCTGGATACACAACACTTTTCTCTTAACACATCTTCACAGATAAGTGGCTAAATCTCATGGTTTCAGATTCAATTCCGAGTGCGGGTAATTGCCTCGGTTACAAATCTGAATAATAGTTCGAATCCCATTTTAAGTAGTAGGAAATATATCACACAAGTCATTTGCAGAAGTGGGGCTTCCACAAGGGAACCCATTTTGTTTGATTTCTATATTGATTGATTTTTTTTCATGTAACTCTACACATTTTAACTCTGGAACGTATTACATAAATAACTAGCACTTTCTTATCAGAGAAATGAACTTGCTTATTAAAACTGAAATAAAGTGTTATAGTTTCAACAACAGATTGAGTGTCTGAAGAAAACAACGTCAATTATTGAACCTGTGATACTTTAATTTAGTTTTAATAAATGAGCGTATTGCTCTAGTCAGAAAGTGTTACTTGCTTCTAAATGTCTTAAGTTTCAAATTGATGACGTTTCAATATTGATAACATGTTATATGCACGTTTTTTTTTCAATTGTGGCAGTAATACTGACGCTAACTTTATGCAAATCTAACTATTTCTAAGCATTCTTAATATCAATGATGGTCTTAAATAATTGTGAAAACCAGTATACTCATATGTGTTAGGTTTAATTGAAAACAAGATTTGTAATTTCGCTACCTACGTTAATATCTGATTAATCCGTTAATATCCGTGCAACCTTGTGAGAGTTTTAGCAGCGTTACACCTTTTGTGTGTGTTTGCACTTTGATAATTAAGACGCAAAGTGCTTAATATTATATCCGACAAAATTGTAGTGTTGCTTTATGCTCTCAGTCTTGTTGGAAATCAAATTATCATAGCTACTGACGAGTAAAATATTAAAAAGAAAATAATTTTCTTGATCATGCTTATACAATAAATTCGCCTATACTTTTGGATATATGTTGTTTTTTTTCTTTTTCACGTAATATATTCAGATAGAAATAAGCTTTTGAATCGTTTGTTCCAAGCCTTTTGCTACCTACGAACAACATTTGCCAATACACGAAAAAGATCTTCAAATGTAAGTGTCCAATCCCTCTCGATATTACTGCTTACAAAATGATATACCAAAAAAATGCTCGTCAGACACTAAAACCGGTTTCCTGGTAGATATACCTTAAGAAAACGTAAATGCAATTTTTTACTTTTCCTTGAATTTTTTTTTTCTTAGTAATCGGTAGTTCACCACAGTATAGGATTGCATTGATTATTTCAGTTATTGTTACCATGAGAAATGCTGTAACAATCGAATCTGCGATAATTGTAATAAATAACGAGTGTAAACGGGGCGATCAATGCCAAGAATTTCTCAACTATACTTGGTAAATTTTATATATGAAGTATTTATACTCGTAGAAAAATGAAGACACATACCAAACGTGATACATAGCGAGCTGCATCTTGCGGTCAGGACATTTTGAATTTTGATATTAAATTATGCACCGTGGTAAATTGGCACCTGTTACGATGTACTTCCGTAATGTTTGAAATAACAATGCATACAACTAATTAAGTACAATCAACATGATAATAATAATAATAGTAATAATACTAATAATAATAATAATAATAATAATAATAATAATAATTTATTTTGTATCAGGTTACGTACAACATATCGACGTTTTGACAGTTATAAACAGTTATAGACAGTTATATATATAAACTGTACTCAACACAATGCAAAGCTATAATTAGAGGTCTGTGAGAGCATAAAATACAGCGTCTGCATCTGTATCGTATCCGCAACATCTCAAATTCATCCGAAATAATATTAGCAGACACATACATATTGTTTATTCTGTAACAAGGATGAATTGTAAAATGGTTTATCACTTAATAATTGCAAATGCTTGCTTTGCGTTTCTACCAACTTTAAGATATGTACATTAATGTAATTGAAATTAAACATTTAATGCTATCCCTTCGAATGGTTATCCAACTACACAGTCATATTGCACTAGGATGCGTGTAGTTAAAGCTTGAATAAATAAAATGTACGGATCACCGCACATTCTCACCACGATTTTTTAAACTAAATTACAATTACAACTTAAACATTTATTAGTTAAATGCAAACAATACTATGGACATTTTTGAACGAAATTACGATTCAAAGAAAACTAATTTCCGAAAGAAAACTACCCCTTCTCGATATTTTCACAAATAATATACGCAACATTATAGATTATTAATGATATATTTATGTAATACCTATTTATAAAATATCAAGAAAATCGTCTTGTCATTTTTTTTTAAATCTGAAAAGGAACTCACTCCCAAGAATAAACAACCCCTTGCTGATTGCTTCATGATAAATGGAATATAGTGTCTTGTGAGATTATTAATGAAATTTTATTTGAGAAATGTGAACATAATTGAATGATACTTTTTTATTTGTTTCGTTGTTTTGAGAGAGAGAGAAAAAGGAGAGAAAAAAAACTCACGCTCAAGAGTAAACTATTACTTGTGGATTGTTGTTGTTGTTGTTGTTTTTTTTTTTTTTTTTTTCAGGAGAAATATGTAATGAGTGGGTTATCAGATTATTAACACAAAATTTGCTAACAAAGTTTAAATAAAATTGCTTGAATTACTTTTGAGGAAATCATATGAAAAAAAATCCTAAGAGTAAATTAGCCCTTCTGGAGGTTTTCGAAAGAATTAATAAGTTGTGCCATATTATTAAATTAATAATATAATATTTATTTAGGAAATATGATAAAAATACTTTAGTTCCTTTTGAGAAAATCGCCCAAGAGAAAATTCACCACCAATGATAAAACATCCATTGCAAATTCTTTGTTTTAGCCATATTGTTAGGTTAGTAATTATTTTTTTTTTTTATTTGTAGAGTTCCTCTCTCTCTATGACGTTACCGTAAGCGACTTTGACGTGGAAGACCTGGGTTCGATTCTCGGCGGGAGTTCATGTTGTTTGGACCCCACGTTAAGTAGTAGGTCCAGGTCTCATGTAGCCTTGCTGCTGACAAAGAGGCTAAAATCAAATCTAATAAAAAAATAATATGAAATATGAGCAAAATCCCCACAATCGTTTGAGAAAATACCTCCCTAAAAAAAGACTCACTTTTAAGAGTAAACTACCCCTTAGGACTATTTTCAGGAAAAGTGAGTTATGCCGTATTGTTAGGTTAGTAATGAAATATGTATTTATGAAATATGAACAAAATCACCTGAGTCATATTGGAGAGAATCCTTTTAAAAGAACTCACCCAAAAGGGTAAACTAGTCCCTCTATTTTTTTTTTTCGGAGAAATGATTAATACTACAGTGTAGGATTGTTATTGAAATACTGATGAATAAAATTTACACAAAATCGTTCGAGCTGTGTTTGAAGGAAATTGAATTTTCAATTTTCTCCTTCATTAAAATTTCCCTTTTTTTCTGGGATAGGAACAAAATTCTAAAAATGTCCCTATGGAATCTTAAATATAAAAACTCTAAAATTCGGTGCAGATACGTTGAACGGTACGACTTCTAGGAAAGTGAACACACTTACTTTGGAATGAACGGACGGACGGACAGCAGTCTAGAAATCACTTTTTAAGTATGTAGAAGCGAAGAAACGTGTAAATCCGTTAAAATTTTGAAATCGACTTTTTTCCACGATCACCATATTTGCTTCTCTCCTTTCGCCGCTCCAAAGTAAACAGTAATAATGATAAAACATACATATATTCCACATACAGTACGTTATATGTCGTCTCAAGAGAAATTGACCATGAAAAGAAATAAACACTTTAATAACACATACCGTATCTGCCAAATGATTTCAGATTCCATTATTATTTTTTTGATATAGTTCATAAGACATCAGCGTACTTGTTGGGTATGCAAATTTGAAATTGAGGCAGTTATTATTATTATTATTATTATTATTATTATTATTATTATTATTATTATTATTATTATTATTATTTATTTATTTATTTATTTATTTATTTATTTATTTATTTATTGCATTGGATGGGTTTGAAAGAAAAAAAAAAAATACAAAGATATATTTACGAAACTTAATTTTAATTTAGCGGTTGTTTATTTCAAAAGGTTCTAATCACACTTTAATACAAATAAGTCAATAATTAATAGCATTTCAAAGGATGTACATAAAAAGTTTAATCTACCCCGAATATCTCCAAAGTAAAAAATCCGAAAAAAAAATTGTATTGAAGCGGAGACCCGCTGGAATCCGCGTCCACACAGACCTCTTGCAATTGTTGTTAGTATTATATAAAAATAAGTGCAAGTACGATTGAAAAAAAATCGTCTGAAATTTCAATGGCTATGAACTCAATTAACTTTCACTATATCTAAAAAAGAAAAGAAAAAATACAGATAAGGAAACAAGCGTTGTAACAATGTAGTTTGCAGCTCAAAAGAGTTCAGACTATAGATATTATCTGAGAGTGCGGGTTAATCCTGTGCTGATCTGAACGTTTCCATAGAAACGGGAAAGGGAAAGGAAGAGACAAAATGAGAAATGGACAGGTGGAGAGGTTTAGTCCGGGAATTAAAGGCGTATACAAATTAAAACTTTTCACCATGTTCTGTCTCATGCCTTATATATTGCTCAATCATGCAATATGAAAATGAAAGAGAATTTAAGTAAACTACAAAAGCGACGTAAATTAGAAATTTCTATTCCATTCCGCCATTTGGAATCTGATGACTGGGAAGAACGCAATGTGAAATACCGTAGCTTTCAGAAACGAAGTGAAGATAAGGGGGAAAAAATCATACATAGACAATATACTTAAAAAAAAATAAATCCTTGAATACATCCACCATTTTTATTATCCCAAATTTAAAATTATACAAGTTCATTAGAAACAAATGCTACTAAATTGACAAAAACAAATATTTTAAAAATAATAAATAGTGTGTGGTGCACTTTAGTACACAATACCCACGAAATATAGACATCAGCATTTATAATCCCACTCCTGAAGCAGATTTTATGCACGGAAACTATATTGACTGCTTAAAAAAAAAAGAAAGAAAGAAAAAGAAAAAATGTGAGAATGTAGACCTATGTTTAATAAAGCGTATTAGAGTAAAATTTCTGAACGACAAAGTTGTTCTCTCCAAATATTTTTTTTATCCTTCCTCAACCTATAATTTTACAATATCTAATTACAATATCTAATTATCATATGAAATTTAATGTATTTTGAACTTACGTATTCCAAACTGAACTTTCCAAATATATATACATAAAAACCTACGTATTGCATAAAATATATATCAAACAATATACTGGTACATTGTGAAATAAGCACCAGCTAGAAAAGAGCATGGTAATGAAATCACACTCAGAAGTGTTTGTATGACAGACTATGATTTATGGACGATTACATTTTCAGTTGGACGGTGCGTACGTGGGCTAGACAGCACAAACGGAATAGCGCCTTGAAAGAGTGATTTACGCAGAACTCAAGTACGGAGCGTGACCAAGGCAACATAAAACCTATAGGTAAACGTCACTATATCTGGCTGACGTGAAATGATACAATATTAATAAACTATGAGTCGCATGGCATGCTGACGTGTTCTCTGACAGAAGATTGTGGTTTCAGATAAGCCTCACTTGAACCTGTCCTCTAGCAATGGAAGCATTTGTGTTATACTCTTAGGGATGTCAGTAATTTCCTAACGTACATTGTTGAGCATAATAGCTGCAGAATAGTAGGAGTGATACTGGAGACATTAATGAGTACGAGACGCGATCTCGTCTGCTACGATTTCACGACAACTTCACTGGTGAGCGGTAGAACGAGGTCGTAACCTTCCTTCATATAGTTCCGAACGTTAGATTTCAGCACGGCTATGCCCGATCACATATATCGCTGAATGCACAAACCACACTTCTATAAGTGAGATATCATATTGATTTCCTGGCCTGTATTGTTGTCCGATATGCTATCTATCGTGTGTGTGTTGGAAATGATTGCTCAGCAGACTCGGATGGCCGTAACGAAACAACAGTGGTCTTGTGGATGTGACGTGACATTATGAATGAAGTATTTTCAACACGTGTAGGTTTGTTCCATTCTGATTTATCTGAGTTGTACTCAATGGACAGCACGCAAATTATAAACATTTACGTATAGTGATGTAGCAGAATTTTGGATAAAATTTCATTCTAATCCGTAAACTTTTTTTGGTGTGCTAGTCTTTCAAATAGCAGTGTATTTCAACCTACGTAAGTTGTAAGTAATGCTTTCACTAATAGCTAACAATGCCATACTTTTTCATCAATATTTTAAAAATATATAATCATTGAACACTACCTTAGCGGTATTGAAGAATGTTGGCTCAACGATAGAGCGGTCATTTCTGGTTTGACCTCAGACCCCAAACACAGTGCCCGTGGGTTTAATCGTGATCCAGTATTTCTCTCCATATTCTTATTCCATCGATGTGTTTTTTTTTAATTCGCATTATTTATATATTTTTTAGCCTAAAGAGCGCAATCATATGACACAACTGGAAATTTAATTCCATTTTGTTTTCAAACCAATGTTTTCAAAATACGAAACAACACAAAGAATTTAACTCTGCTCCAAAAGTTGCACAGTTTGTGTTGCTTTCAGGGATACATTTATAAAATTTTAACATAATTTAATGTTTTACTCTTACGACATATTTGCTTGTCTGAGTGAATATCATATGTTATTTTTGTACAATGTTCTTAAATAAGTATTTTAAACATATCTAATACCGGTAATAATATAATTATCAATAAATAAGTGTTAATATTTTATGGTCTTAACTATGTAATTAACAATAAATAAACCAATGTTATAATTTTCTTTTCCAGAACGAAAGTTGCACTTAATATGTACGTTTTTTTTAATCTTTCTTTCTTATTTTATTTCTTTCTGTTTTTACATTTTCTCCAGTCTCCGTAAATCAAATTTTTTACACTAAAGATGGAGAATAATAATCATTTTCATATGCCAATATGCCATCCAATTAATGCTTAATTTTC
The DNA here is from genome assembly GCF_964235325.1 of Thermobia domestica. NCBI lineage: Eukaryota > Metazoa > Arthropoda > Insecta > Zygentoma > Lepismatidae > Thermobia > Thermobia domestica. The sequence goes on from NC_137459.1 coordinate 282,659,694, forward strand.
AACTGATTACAGTTAGTTATAACAATTTTAACTAATATCATGTTTTCTTTCTCTAAATAATTATCTCAACTACACAAATTTACACGATAAGTTTCTCTGCAGAGAAATGCATATTACCACACTGCGAAATTGAAGCCTTTATGTTTATTTGAACTAAATATTTCAGACACACATTTCCTGCTTTTTATCTCTTTTATAAACGTTCCGAATTAAAAGTATGTCTTTTTAAAAGTGAGACACATGAATAAGAGCCACATCTTTACATACTAGAGAACCATAGTGGAATTTTCTTCACCGTCGGCCAGAATATAACTCCGAGGCTCGTTGATATGGAAATAGAATCACCGTCTGCTTACGACATCAAATAACACCCAAAGATGCTACGAGTGTTGTGAATTCTTGAAAACGGTTGACATTTGGCCTTTTCCAAATCACTGCATTTGACACAGCAATGAGCGAAGGCGATGTCAAACTAAATGTTCGTAAATGTTTCTTTCTGTAAATTGTTTACTCTCTCTGGCTCTATTTTGTATACTTAAATCTTTCTTTTAAACGAGAGCGTTGAATGAAATATGAAATTGACATTTTTAAATGGTACTTTCTTTCAAGAGAAGTTATTTATACGATTACTGTGTACACATTTTATATCTTGATAAAGCATATAAATGTGTGTATGTGAGTTTGTACACAAAACATCTTCAATGGAAGCAAGTAAAATAATAATAATAATAGAAATCCTCCTTTTTAACAAGAAATAAGAGTCTTTTTTTCTGAAATTTACTTTTCAATATGAAATATACATTTACTTGGTAAATTAATTTGCGAACATCTTAACATTTTTTTGTTTGTTTGAAGAGCTAGTGTATAATTTTAATAACTACATGAAAAGAAGACCATATATATATATATATATATATATATATATATATATATATATATATATATATATATATATATATATATATATATATATATATATATATATATATATATATATATATATAATTTGTCCAAGAAAAACTTTTTCTTACAGTGAAACAACAGTAGAATTTCAAACTATAGAAATCATATATCTAAACCAGAAATTGTAGGTTCACCCAAGGGCTTGGGAGCAATCCTCGACATTTGCCATTGTCCCTTCTTTCACCAATTTCAGTATTGTTTCTCCAAATTTACCATTATGCTCCCAAATATTACTCTATTTCCACAAATTTACAATTCTCTGGTTTAATTGTGCAGTCAACAACAACAGTACGTATATATTCCCTCACCGTTATTATTTGCTTGAGGTACCGTTATCACAAGTCACCTAGTGGCTTTCCGTTTTCAGCTGTTTAGAAACACGAAAATAAATGCCGATTTTCAAAATAGCTCGAAATTGAAAGCAGGTAAGTGAGTCATGATAACGGTTTCTCATGTAAAATAATATTGTCTAGGGCGTTCTTGTTCCACATTTCGATTATCTTTTATCTATTTGAAGATATCACATAATTACTGTAAAATTAGAGGTATTTTAATTTCGCCGGGATGAAGACTCTTAAAATAAAGTATGCTTAAAACACGAAACGAAACGAAATGAAATATTCCAGTTTATCATCCCACAATGATGACCCCTTTTCAAGGGGACGAGGATTAATACAAGTGAATGATGATGGAAGAATTGGTGGAATAATAAAGTGGAAGGAAACGGGAGCACTCCGAGAAAAACCATGGACACGATATTGTCTACCACAAACTTACTTAGTCGGAGATCGAACCAGAAACCCCACGCACCAGAGCTAAACACTTTAGCACTGAGCTACCGTCCCTCTATCCTTTAGAAAGCAAGTTGCATTTAAGAAATTATCCAAACAAGAAGGTGAATCAAGTAATTAAACGCCTCTTTCCTTCAGCAGTAATAACAATACTTTATGATATAATAAATTGTCGAAAGTGCATATACTATTTGTGTAGCCAAACTGTGTGGATTCAATAGGAAATGATGTGTGGAAAGTGCAAGGACAGGTGAATATCATTTCCACGCGTGCAAGAATATTGGTATAGAAATTAATAGATAAAACAGAAAACATTAATTATGATTCTATAACATTTGAAGGGTAAGGGGAAAGAATAAGGAATGTCCATGTATGTGCTTTATCGGGTGGTTTGTCCTATCTGTTGGTGGCTTTTGGTACTATTTGACTGTATATGCCACGTATGCGTAGATGTAGAAATGTCCATGTAAAAAGGAGCGAAAGATTTAATAACCCTATTCCTTGTACGCGGTTTTCAATATTAAAACGCCGTTTTCTCGAAAATGCAGTTTTGTGACATTCCTTCTTTTTTCCCCTTACCCTTCATTTTAGCGTATAAACTATACTGAAAACAGTAAAGAGAATCACCCAATTTTATGCACGAAATATGATATATGAATAACCATCGTTATAGCATGATCCTAATAATGGTTAATGAAAATTTTGCGGTAAGAAAATTTGCATAACATTTTATTGTAGGCAACAATCATTCCTTTCTTGTTATGCAAGTTGCGTAGAAACCAGCGATTGATACAGATTTTAAATGTGATATCAATAGACACAGTTAAATTCACCGCTACGAATGAAAATGTTAACGTATTGACTACATTAACAAATTACACAGATATAATTATTCTACCTGTGTATTACAAAAAATATAGTTAAATAATTCGATTTTGATCAAAAGTTATCGCATATAGTAACTGATAGACAGAGCATTAGAATTACCATTTTATAAGTCCCACTAAAGTGATCATAATAAAGTATTTTTTATATGAAACATATATTAATGAATAGATCACATTGACTTAAACAAAACGGCATACTAATTACGGGTAGTCCTCAAGATGCGTAGTCATGTACTTATGCGTAGTCCTTGGGAAAAGTGACAAAAATCAAAGTTTAAAACGCTAAATCTAAGCAAACTCTGTCCAACATAAAAGAGTCAATAACGCGTCATCTCTACTTAAGTCAGTAGTATTAAAACATACTCTACCAAGCGTTTCATTACGACTATAATAAGGATGATATTTGCTCCGGACATGCGACAATTACGACCAGTGAATATTACAATATTTTTTGAAGGTCTTTCAAAATTCTAAATGTGTCTATTACGACTAGGTTGCATCTTATACGAGGGAGGTTCAATAATAATTGTCCCTGGCATATTTAAAATACTTGGGCTGGGATGGCTGATGGGAGATATTGTAGCCTAATGTCTTAGATACTATATGCTAAATTTCCGAATCATAGCTGCTACATTAATATTCGTTTTTTGTCGTTTCAGGTGTGAGAGCTGGCACCTAGCTTGAAAAATAGAGAAAACCGAATAACGAACTGTCATTAAGTACCTCCAGAAAAAGGGGTTGAGCCCAAAGGATATTCATGAGGACATGATCAGTGTGTTGGGTGATGGGGCTCCTTCCTACCAGGTGGTAAAGAACTGGTGCCGCAACTTCCGTTGCGGCAGGGAAAGCTGTCAACAGGCCCCTGGTGCTGGTCCTCCAACAACAACATGCACCCCTGAAAACACTGATGCTGTGCATGATACGATTATAGCAGACAGACGAATCACGGTGCAACAGTTAGCAGGCATCATGCACATCTCTGTAGGGTCAGTGGAAACCATTGTGCATGAACACTTGGGATTCCGAAAGGTGTCAAAGCGATGGGTACCCAAAATGTTATATCAAAAAAAAATCAGAAAGAGAGAGTTCGATGCTCAAGGGCTGGTTTGGAGGTTATGCGGGCAGACCTGAAACAGTTATGTGATAGATTTGTGACAGCGGATGAGACGTGGCTCCATCACTATGATCCCGAGTCCAAACGACAGAGTATGGAGTGGCGGCACAGCAGTTCGTCTGCCCCACGCAAGTTCAAGGTACAAGCATCAGCACGTAAGGTTATGTCCACATTTTTTGGGGGGGTTACGAAGGGTTTGCTCCTTATTAACAACCTGGAGGTTGGACACACTATCACGGAGACCTATTATGCGGCAATAATCCCTAAGTTACACGAAACAATCAAGGAAAAACGGCGCGGGATGTTGCAGCGAACAGTGCTGTTCCACGAAGATAATGCTGCGACCCACAAAAGCCATCTTACTGGTGCAGCAATCCATGCTGCTAGTTTTGATGTGTTGGAGCATCCTCCCTACTCACCCGACCTCGTCCCTAGTAACTTTCATTTGTTCCCAAAGTTGAAGGAGCATCTCAAGGGGAAGAAGTTTCACTCCAATGCAGCTACTATTGAAGCTATGGAGGAATGGCTCACGGCTCAGCCGGAGACTTTCTTTGAAGCTGGTATAGTGGCTTTACAGCATAGATGGAAGAAGTGCATTACTATGAAGGGAGACTTTTTAGAAAAATAATACACTTATAGGTCAGGGACAATAATTATTGAACCACCCTCATATACGTAGGGTCTACTCAAACGTAATTTGATTTTTTTTTTTTTTTAATTTTGCGTCACTCCTTCCATTAAAACCAAAGTTACAAATCATGAAGCAAAGAGAATCAAAATATTTCAGTTAAAGTAATTATAAAGTTAAATTTAGTATTTATTTCTTGTATTCTTTCAAGCTTAGAGTGGCCAGATTGAAAGCAAATATATTTAAAAGAAAACAAAACGAGAACATTCGGCAAACTGGCGTAATGATACATCACGAATAAATATAATGAGTCCATTTAGCCACATCAATGGCACGTAAAGAATGTAAAACAATGAAGTCCTAAGTATCAAATCCAGATACCAGAAGTCTCAAATCTATACGTAACTATTGATTCTCAGAATACAGAGTTTATTGCAGATCCATCTGTATCAAAAATATTGAATGATTTTCAATTTTTCTTAAACTTCAGAATTTTCGGAAATGAACATCCAACTATGAAGTTTAAAAAAACGAAACATTAAATAGCATTATATCACACTTCCTTAAAAAAAAAAAAAAAAAAAAAACGAATATTTTGAGGGCTCAAACGTGCTCAAATGATGCAGTAACTATTAAGACAATTTTGGCGCTAATTGGCGTTCGTGAATGTCACCTAAACTAGTTACGCCAACACATCACACTTCATGTTGTGTACAAACAAAATATTTAAGTGTGCAAACGTCAACAATCTATGCACAAACGATTGAGATAATTTTCTTTACAATTGGAGTTGGTGGGGGCTGGCGCCTAAACTAGACACGCCAATATATCATACTTACTGCTGTAGTTAAACAAATACTTTGCGTGCACAATCGTGCTCAAAATATACACTAACGATTTGTAACAATTTTCGCGCCAATCGGTAGGAGTCGGGGCTGCCATTTAGACAGACTCTAAATCAATTTTTGAATACGTTAAAATTGCTTCGTCCACAAACCCCAATTTAGCGTGCATAAATGTGCACAGACGATGCACATATGTTTGAGACTATTTTGGTGAAATTCGGAAGAGGTGGTGGTGGGCTGTCTATACGAACATTAATAAAACCACATGCATGTAGAAAATGCATCATGCAAAAATAAAATAAATAAATAAATAAATAAATAAATAAATAAATAAAAATAGATCTCATCATTCGCAATATAGTTACATAATATTAAAAAAAAAGAAACAGGTTTATCAAGCACAAAATTATAGTTGCTGTTGCAGGTTGAGAGCAAATATTTATATCTTAAAATCATAAACACATCTAATAAATTAAACTCATTCAAGAGAAGAAAGCTAAATATAACAAAATAATAATAATAATAATAATAATAATAATAATAATAATAATAATAATAATAATAATAATAATAATAATAATAATAATAATAATAATAATAATAATAATAATAATAATATATAATAGACCTTGTAATACAAATTATATTTTGAGAAAGTGTTTTCTTATTACATTATTCAACTAGATGTACATGCATATCATTTTGTTCCCTTATTATTCACGTATTTCAACTGCAAGGAAAAAAGCTTATTATTTCGAAAACACTAAATTAGATAACGACTAAGGTCCATTACAATGAGATACAGGGTGGACACAAAGTTCTGCTACCCTTGATAAATGCTAATGTAAGTTTTCCGGTTACCCCCTTTATAAATGCTAATGTAAGGTTTTCCATTGTTTCAGATTGTGTGAACGATGCCTGATACTTCCAATATTGCAAATTGGGAGGGCATGAGAGAAACCATGTAGGTAAGACACTGGCAGAACTGCTTGCAGACTTTCGGACAAGGTTTCAACGAGATCCTCCCCCGAAACGCATCGTTGCACAAAACAGTTACGATACCACTGCCGAACTGACAGAAGCTGTGAAACAAACTTTCGCCCAAATAACACCTGCAATGCTCCGGAAAACGTCGCACAGAACCGGAAAATGAGTGGAAAATGTAAAATGAAATAAAATGAAATGTTTGAGTTGTATATCCCACGGTTATGCCTGTTAGGCTAAAGGAGACGGTGATGATGAGAAATGAATGAAATGGTCGAATGAAAAAAAGTGGGAGGAAACGGAAGAACACAAGGAAACCCACGAACACGGTCTTAGTCCACCACAAAGTTCGCGTGGTGAGGGCTGGGATCGAACCCGGGACTCCATGCGCCAGAGGTGAATGCTCTAGCAATGAGCAACCGCGACCCCGAGTGGAAAATGAACATGAGGTACAGTGAACGGTTCAGTTTCGGAGACATTTCATTAGCACCAATACAATACTTAGCACTTTGAAGCTGAAATACCGCACTGACAACGGCATAGTTTCGTGCCTCTAGCACATGTACATATATGACATCCGCATTGCCAAGGCGGGAGGATATAATCTGACCAACCTTCTTATAATACAAAACATAGCAGGATATTCCGAATCAAAATATTAAAACAATTTAAGATAATAGAGGTCTTAAGAAGATAAAACAGAGCTTAAATAATGGGCAGGAGCAGGTCACAGTGATAAAAAATAAAATGCCTCAAACAAAAGAAGACACTGAAGTGACAATAGTCTGGATATGTTAGAAAATTAAATTATGATCAGCAAAGGTCATACGGTTTACTCAACATTGTTAGAGTCATCAAGTCTTAGGAGCCTCAGGTTGATAGGTCATTTAGCCAGGATGGAAGAAAGTGAAACGCTTTCAAAGTCCTAACTGTAAGACCAAAAGAAAACGACCATTAGTAAGACCTAGAAGCAGAGGGAGGACAATATTAAGATGGATCTCGGAGAAATGGGAATAAAAAGTAGAAACTGGATGCAGTTAGCTAAGGATATAAGCCAATGAAGAACTTTTGTGAACGCGACATTAAACCTTCGGGTTCCATACGTCATAGAGTTAGTTAGTTAGTTAAGGTAAATATTTAGTGGATAGCAGGATAGAAGAAAAATAGTTAGACACTGCCTCGTACAAAACAGTGTGATAAAAAAGAAAAAAAAAATGAGAAGCTGTGAAGTAATGTCGACAGAATTTGTCTAACATAGACGGACGTGTTCAAGAGCTGAAAGCCTTCATCCAATAGTGGATATATAATTATTGATTGTATATAATGTTCAAATAATATTTATCAAGAAGTTGCTTTTTTTAAAAAAAAAAAATATTATTCATCTATGTATAACTTCTAAGAATTAAGTTTACGTGACTAAAAATAGAAGAATGGACATTGACGAAAAATGATCACGATACTAAAATATAATGACTTCATGATGCACAACTTTATATTAAGTTTACGTAAAATATTTTAATGCATATTAAATAGAAACATTAAGCTTTATTTTTTGCTCATGTGATTTTTTTAAAAGTAATAAATGATAAAAAAAATACTTCCATATATCTTTAAATATAGTTTAAAGGTTTAGTATGGTGATTTTTTTTTGTAATTATTTCATACAATTACTTAAATATTTATTTTATTATTATTATCGCATCTAGCCGATTATGTATGGTCATAATATTACCCTAATACTTTCGTTCGGAGTTAAACATATCAACTTTAATTCAGTTTTACATTGTTTTTAAATGCATATTTGAGTATCAAACCACAATGGGATTCTAGAGTTGTTTTTCCTTTAACTGAATTGCAGGTATTCTACAAGGGAAAATATTAAATGTTTAAAAAGAAAGAAAAAAAAAAAGAAAACACTTTTAGTTTTGGTTTTAAATCCTATACGCTTTTTTCACTCAGAGAGCTTTTCTGCACTCACATTTATCACTTGTGTCCACATATAAGTAATGAAATTTTCACGAAGTTGGACGTAGTTATAACTGACTCTGCTAGATGGCAGCACGCTCCAACATCAATAGTCCAGCGAGATATTACACGCTGAACATCAGCACTGCCACCATTCTCATAGCAGAAGCTTTGTAAGGCGTTTGAAGCTCAGAACATGGATTGAGCGTTTAATTCAGTACTTTGCGGATTGTGGTATTTTTACTACGTTATGTAAACCCAAATAGGAAGAACAGTCATACGATTAGAAATGGTATTCTGCGTATGTTTTGTTCCACTACTATTAAATTTGAATAGTTCAGGGAGAAGGGGACGGAATTAATGTTTGAAATTTTATAATCCTAAAAATCATATATATATATATATATATATATATATATATATATATATATATATATATATATATAAACATTTACATAGTTTAAATATGACTATCACTTGGTCTTATTTATGTATTTACTAACTATTTATTCAAACTACAGTTAGCGTCTGTCTACATACGTTCAGCGCCCGAACCACTAGCAACGTTAGGTTGGTTGATTGATTGCGAAACGTTTGTTCGCATCTATTGTTAGCAACACGGGCGTCTCTAGCGGGGTAGACGAGGGGGACGCGTCTCCCAATATTTTGAAGTACAAAATATTCAATATTTTATTCTAATTTAATTTATTTACTAACGACAGAATATCATATCAATAATAATAATTATATTTATTTGGAATATAAAATTAAGGCTGTGAAAGGATTAGTATAACAGAGTTCTTGATGTAACTTAGGGGGTCCGTGAAGATAAGCAGAAATGCAACAAATGGAATCGAAGTTAATAAACAGGTTGGGCTAGGTAGTACCATGTAAATCGCTTTCTTTGATGTCCCCCACAAATTTTACGTGCCAGATACGCCAGTGGTTAGCAATAAGAGTCTATGGAGCAAGACACAGCATATACATTCAGATCTGAAGCACAGTAATTCGTTCGATCCTCTTCACTTGGGGCAGAATCTTAAACCTCGTAGACCAAACGTGATGGCCCGGAAGCAGTCACTCACACCTGCTACCCATCACACTGGTGTAGGAAGAAAGTCATCAAGGGGGATAGTCATACACAAAAGCATGCAAACCTTTGAATGGTAAAGTGTTTTAAGTCACCTTTTTTTTTGGGGGGGGGGGTATATTTTGTGATATTAAGACTTCTATTAGAATATATACTGAAAACTTCCACAAATATTTCAACTGCTTCCGTGTCATCGAGTCTGTCTGGGACGCCAAGTCTGAGAAACTTAATAAAAATAAATGAAATTTTTTACTTTTACGTCCCACGATTATGTCAGACATAATTAGACTGTGATCCATATTAGGTTTGTAGTATGTTAGTATGAACTCACAAGCATCCATGTCGTCAGTTATGTCAGCCAATGCGGTAGATTTCATGCGAAAATCTTGAATGTTCGCATTGGTTGGCAATACTGAAACACTTGGGTGCTTGGGAGACGGGTCACTCACACTATGTTGTCCAATGCTGCTTCTGTCACATTTGTTATATACTCGTTCAATAGCACGCACGCCCTTTTCAACATAGTGATGTTTACGCTTGTTGGTAACACTGACAATCTAGAGTGGTTGGAGATGATCACACTCAACGTCTTTTTTACTATAGTGTCGTGTGATGTGTCTTCCAAGCTTGCTGTTAAACATCTCATCGCACGGAACCTGTTTTACAACTTCCCATTTTTACACTTGATTGGCAACACTGATAAACTGGGGCCGTTGGGAGAGGAATACGTTCAATGTATATTTTCTCTAGTGACGAATGATGTTCATGCCAAGTTTCATGGATATTCATCCAGTGGTACAGAAATCATCTGCCACATTGTATTTACAATTCGTTGGCAACACTGATCAAATCGGTACGTCTAGGTGCAAAGTGATATTACCAAACTCTTGCCCGAGTAACATTCTAGCAATGACCCAAAAGGGAAGATGATGGGGTTAGGTGCTTACGCATGATGCATTGTAACATTCATTTTTATTCTGTCAAAAATGCCATACATAGGGTCACAAACACCAACAACTGACCCCTTATAGGGTCAGGTTGCGGGTTTACCCGTGATTTCAAAACGGTTTCGTACTTTTCGTGACAAGAGCTTGTAGATGATATATAGGTTTCCCGCAGGTACTTGGTACCGGAATGGAATCATCCCTAGTAAGTATAGAACAGGCTTTACAGATTCTACATTCAAAAAATAAATTGTCCTAAAAAAGATGGAACGTAGTCAAAACAAAAATCACGAAACATGTAAAAGTCGTCAATGGAAAATTAGCGGATAGAAAATTAAGTCGTCCACATATATCAAAAACTGTAATGAGATGGCTAATATAAAGCTTATTACAAAGATACAGTGAAGGGATTAGAAATGATGTATAGCACGTAGGGTAAATATGGATAGAACATTGTCAAAAGTCAAGTTGTTTGAAATGAAAATGAAATGAAATATTTGAGTTTTACGTCCCACGGTTATGCCGGTTAGACTAAAGGAGACGGTGATGATGAGTAATGAATGAAATGGTGGAATTAATAATGTGGGAGGAAACGGGAGAACCCCGAGAAAACCCACGCACACGGGGTTTGTCCACCACAAAGTTCACTTGGCGGGAGCTGGGATCGAAGCCGGGACCACTAGCACCAGAGGTGGACGGTCTACAACTGAGCCACCGCGTCAAGTTATTTGTGTAAAATCAATAATAATGATAAATTATATATATATATATATATATATATATATATATATATATATATATATATATATATATATATATATATATATATCTTGTTCGAATTACCCAGGGCGTATAAAGGCGAATTACCCACGCGGAGGTTACATGCTTGAAATATCTCACAACTTGATTTGGAAAGTGCAGACTCGATTTAGCGCGCAATGTGACTTTTGGCCTGATCGTGTGACACACTCTGGCGCTTATGTCAAATCGGATAGGCCCTCTGATTTATTAAATATAAACAAAATTGTTAGAGCCGTTTTGAGAAAATCGATTTTTTTTTTTTTTTTTTTTTACCCTTCAGTAAACTTCCCTTAATTTTAGGAGTAGGAACAAATTCGAATACTCCTGAAGAATCACATGCAAACCTTAAGTTTAAAGTTTGGTCTCGATACATTGAACAACATGGCTTGTAGGCGAATGTATACATCAGGACTAACAGACGGACAGATGAAACAAAAAAAAAAAAAAAAAAAACTTTGTCGGTATCTATGTGACATGACACGTATGGATCCGTTGAAATCTCGATTTGTTTTTTCATGACCACCAATCTTCTCTCCTTCTGTCGATCGAAGGTAAAAATAAGAATATAAGATAGTATATATTTGAACAGTTTTGAATATTCTGCTCCTAAGAGAAAAATAACGGATATTTCTATAATATTGAATGTTTCCTTTATTTCTTCACAAAGTTCCATGTGTGGGGATTTGCTTAAGCTAGAAATATTAAATTCGGTATACAAACTTTTAGGTGCAAATAATTAGAACATGCGTTTCAGAATTTTGGAAAATTCAGCTCCTGTGTGGGGGATAAAGGTTGTTATTAATATAATATTCAAATTCATTTTTTTCTTTATAGATAAAGCACTCATTATAACTGCTTAAATTGGACATGAAAATAACCATAACTACATGAACTGACATAAAATAACGGATACTTCTGGTTGACGTGGAATGTTGAAATTTCGCATGATTATAGTCTTCCAGACTAACCCACAGGAAAATTTCCAAAAGTGATATATATATATTTTTTTTCACTTTTAGGGGGTCTAAAAGGGGGGGTGAAGAAATTTCCCATGCTATTTAAATATGATTTTCTTGGACCTACAATCTCATGTTTTAGGTACTTAAATTGAAATAAAACTTGAAATTGTGTATGATTGTACATTTTAATAACGCTACCTAAATAAATCACTAATAATAATAATAATAATAATAATAATAATAATAATAATAATAATAATAATAATAATAATAATAATAATAATAATAATAATAATAATAATAATAAACACTTTAGAGTGTTTTTATGGACAGTGAAAAATCTTGCCATGTTATTTATGGGAGGCACCTTTTACACCAAAATTATTGGGCACTTTCTGTACGGCTGCAATGATTAAATTTGACATGATTGTAGCTTTTCATGACTAACCGACAGGAAAATTGCCAAAAGTGAATTTTAAAAACGTTTTGGAGGGTCTAAAGAGGCAATGAAGAAATTCCCCATGTTATTTAAATGGACCTTTGTTGGACCTATAACCTCACATTTTAAGTAGATGGAATTGGAAAACAACACTTGGGATTCGGTATGTTTGTACGTTTTGTTAGCGTTACCTAAGTAAATAGCCAAAAATAAAGGTTTTCAAATGTAGAGCGGTTTCATAAGGAACTGATATATCTTCACCGTGTTATTTATATGGAACATTTTCTACTCCACAAAATGTTTAGGCACTTCCGGCAGGATTAGAATGACGAAATTTGGCGTGATTGTAGCCTTCTAAGACTCACACACATAAAAATTGCCAAAATGAATGTTTTTAATTTCTAAGGGGTCTATTTGGGGAATTAAGAAGTATCCTTCTTGGAGTACAAAATCTTTTATTTTAGATGGTTGGAATACGAAAATAAACTTAAAATTTTGTAGAATTGTAGGTTTAAGAGGTGCAAGGCCGTAGGCCGTCTAAACGCGTGGTCAGGGAGAAAAGTCCCCAGCTGACCCAAATTCAGGAAATGTTAAGAGAAAATGCACGACATTCACTATTGATGCAAAGGCTGGTATGAAAGAGATGCGAGGCCGTAGGCCAAGCAGAGAGGGGTTTGGGGGGTAGAGCTCTCAACTAGCCAAATGCTATTTGATATATAAACCTTCAGATAAAAATAATTAAATATGCATTTCATCGTCTGCGCTTTTAAGAGTGTAAAATGAACTATTTCTAAAATTTCTATGTTTTCCATTATTTATTCAGAGGATGCATAAAGTACAGATTCGCTTAAAATTGGAAGTGTGAAATTTGTATTATAAAGGTAACCAAGAAAGCCATGTTGCTTTTTGTGGAGGTCTGCATTCTATCGGCCCTCACATCGTGAGTTGCATGGGAATGGAGGTAAGGCGAAAGTCAGTTGCTGGTGTGAGCATATCCAACGTACTAAATGGTTGTGGCGCTTCAGTTACTCCGTAAACTTGTGTAAGGACAGAGTTAACAAAGAACCTCCTTAGAGCGTCATAAGGGCGTATATGCTGTACGAGTTCAAACTGGGGTCAAAGAACGTTGAAGTGAGGCTCCTGAGATTATATTCCACACATAAGTGTAAACAAACTCCCGTCCTTGGTCTTTAAGTCTGTGAAATACCAATGGAGACTAATGATAGAAAAGTTATTCACGGTTACAACTCCCTTCCTGACTTTTGGCATACTTTGCATACCTATATATACGAGGTGTGTTAGAAAAGTAATTCAAACAACAATGTTATCCTCTTCGAAGTAGTTCTCTTGGACAGCTATACACCGCCGGAGTCATTGTTCCCACTCTTGGAAGCAGCGCTAGAAGTCTTCAACGGGAAACTGGTCGGTCACAGTGTTTTGAATGTTCTCTAGAGTTCGAAAATGACGTCCTTTTAGAACATGTTTTAATTTCGGGAAAGGAAAAAGTCACAAGGATCGCACGAATCACTCTTTCCTTGATCCTTTCAAGGACACTTTTATAAAACATTTGGTTGACAGTCTGTCCTGGTAGAACAAATTCTTTGTGCACGATACCCTTACTGTATATAAAAAAAAAAAAAAAAAAAAAAAAAAAATCAGCTACGTCTTGATCTTTGATTTGCTCTTTCGACATTTCTTCGGCCGAGGAGATGACGGAGTGTGCCACTCTTTGCTTTCTCGCTTTGTTTCAGGATCGTACTCAAATATCCAGCATTCATCACCTGTGATCACATAATTGAAGAATTCTAGGTCATTGGGAATCCTCTCAAGATCAACGCACACGTTTTTTTTCGATTGTCCATCTGTTCAGTTGTGAGGTTTTTCGGCACTATTTTTGCACATATCTTTCACATGTTCAAATCGGCTGTCAAAATTTGATGTACGGTGAAAGTGTTCAAAATTTAACTGTTAGCTCATCATCCTTATTGTTAAACGATGGTCTGATCTCACAGGAGCACTCACACGTTCAACGTTTTCGTCAGTATTTGAAGTTGAAGGTCTCCCTGAGCGAAGTTCATCTTTAGCGTGTTCTCGGCCTTCCAAAAATGATTTGTACCAGCGGAAAACCTGTGCTCTTCATAACCAATGTTTCCCATAAGCCTGTTTCAACTTTTCAAAAGTCAAACTCGCGGATTCACCAAGTTTAACACAAAACTATATTGTAAAACGTTGCTTTAAATTCCGATGCTCCATTTCTGTAACACACAAAAACACAACTTCAGTGATGGCTCTATCAAAAATAATGTGTTAGCTGTACGGAGTCGTAACTCGGACTGAGGAAGTGGAAGGGATAGGCAAACCAATCTAGTACAGACCGGGAGACACAACGTAGCCAGATCGCCCGCAGTGTTGCCAGTCTCATTACTTTTCTCACACACCTTATATATATCAGGTGACACTATATATAAGGTGACACTTGTTCGACTGACACTAACAAACGTCGTTAAAGTGCGACTAATTTAAAACTACGTCACGATTTAATTACAATTAAAAAAAGAAAGATCGTTTTAATTGAATTATTTGGAAATTAAGTAAAAGTTGTAACCATATCTAGAATTGAGCATGAATTTTGTGTAAGCTTATGTTAGTTGATGGGCGAACTTTTATAAATAAATATAATAAAGTAAATCAATAAATTCATTAAATATAAGCAATTATAGATTTTAAGAAAGCAAGATGTTAACTTATATTTAGTGTACAGTGGGTTGAAGGCTCGGGTGCAACAAATATGCATAATACAAAATTAGTGAAATACAATTTCATGTGTCCTGAATCTCACTTGACTGAATTGTACGTATTCATTATATACATATAAACACTATGAGAAAATAGCCTATGGTGCTTAAGCATAAAAACTAACACATTTACTTTAAATGAAGGGACGTAGGAGGATCGAAGTTGTATCCTTTCCATCATTGTCTCTTTTAAAGGATGAAGTATGTTAAAAAAAAGTCTTTCAAGTACAAGAAACTAACATCTATGCATGGTGATATACACTTACAAATATTTTTTTTTTCCTTCTCGCGCGTTTCCGAAACAGTTTTCGTCTTCAAAGCGAGTGTTTTCTTCAAAAATTTTTCCACTATGGAGCTTTCCCGAGTCTGATACACTCGAATTTCCTGCTTCGTCTAGTGAAGAGGAAACAAAATATGACAAGCGAAAGGAAGGAAAATACATTTTGGAAGCTTACTTTCTCTTCTTCGTCTACCTTTCCCCCTTCCCCTAACGTTTCTTGTTTCCCTTCCCCCCTTCAAAATAAACCAATTTCTCACTGTAACTTTCAGAGGTGTTATATAATTCAGAGAGTGCTTGTCTTCCTCGACTATTTTCAATTTGCATATACTTCCAAAAGAAATGAAAAAGGCGCGTTCTCCTTTCGTTTAATGATTATGCAAACACAGTCATTCCCTCTTTTAGCATTACAAACCATTTTAGTTTAATCTTTTTGTATTGTATTTAAACTTTCTTTATTCTTCTTCACTTACTGATTATCCTTTCCTAAAACAATTTGAAACTCTTTTGTTTTACTTAGTGTGAAATGAAAGGGAAAATAGGTTTATTTATTTCATGCAATGTGAATATGATATTTTAAAGTTCGACAGTTACCAAACTCTTTTACTTCTATTTTACCATCACAGCGTGGGTGAAATTCTTGCTGTAAATGAAATAATAATAATAATAATAATAATAATAATAATAATAATAATAATAATAATAATAATAATAATAATAATAATAATAACACTCTACGATTATACCTTTTATATTAAATGGAACGGATGATTATGCCTACGAAAGAGATGCTGAAATCAAAAAGTAATAAGCAATAAGAAAACCCGAAGGAAACCTAATGACACGATGATGTCTACCACAATCTCTCATGGACTGGAATCGAACCAAGGACTTCACGAATAAGGGATGAAATGAAATCTTTGAGTTTTACGTCCCACGGTTATGCCGGTTAGGCTAAAGGAGACGGTGATTATGAGAAATTAATGAAATGGTGGAATGAAGAAACTTCGAGTAAACGGGAGAACCCCGAGAAAACCCAAGCACACGGTGTTTGTCCACTACAAGTTTCACTTGGCAGAAGATGGTTTGAACCCGGGACCCCAAGCACCAGAGGTGAACGCTCTACAACTGAGTCACCGCGGCCCCTCGAATAAGGAATGAACTGTGTTCCCCAAATTCGTGCTTAAGGGGCACAGTGGTTCAGTAGTAAAGCGTTCACCTCTAGTGCGTTAGATTCCAGCCACCCTCGTGGCTAAGATGTTGGTATGAAAACACCGGCTTGATTCCTGGCGGGAGACCCATGTGGTTCGGATCCCACATTAAGCTGTAGGTCCACGTCTCATATAGCATTGCTGCTGAAAGGAAAACTAACTCAAAATCAAATCGATTTCATCCCGCACCAAGGGAGGTGTTTGATGAACAAACACCGTGTGCATGAGTTTTCTTGGAGTACTCCCTTTTCCGCCTTCCTTCATTCCATCATTATCACTCATCTCATCATAATTGTCTCGCTTATCCTCCATGCGTAATTAAGAGACGTTAAGTTAAAAAAAATCATGCTGAAATAATTATAACATTGTATTGTATTCAATGACAAATGAAAGGAAAGAAAAATTTCTTGATCATAGCTCAAGGATATCTCAAGAGCGATTAGATTATAATCTAGATAATTCGGACCACGATAATCCTACACTCCACATAACTAAAACCAATCTATGAAACGAAAAGACATTTCTGGATCTGCATCACAAGATTTTTTTTGGGGGGGGGGATTAAAAGAGAGAGATTATTAATTAAAGTGAATTATTGTTAAATCACTGTGGAAACGGATAAACTTCGAGAGAAACAACGGGCACGATGCTATCCACTACAAATTCGAATGAGTGGGAATTTAATCAGAAATTCCTCCTACCAGAGTTCAGGCGTCTGTTCGAGTCAACGAGTCTCCTTCCTGATCACGAAATTAATACCCTGTTCATTACTGATTCAAGGGGGGTAATTTGTACTTACATACAGGGTGCGAATTAGCGGGGGGATGAGGGGGATTTTCCCCTCAATCAGATTTTGTCCCCCCAAACAAATCAACTGAAGTATCCCACCGGGGATGCTCGCTTTCCCCCCAAACCATGCTTAGTATAACACAAAATTTCACTGATTTTTGTCATTTCTTGTAAGTTTAATCTGCTATCCATATTTCAAAATGAGCGATGTAGACTATTCAGTTTTGATCATTTCTAATGTCACCACTATTTTCACCGTTGCTTAGTTGAACTATATTATTATGACTACAGTTCTTACTTGCAACGGTATCCTCATACCCTTCAGTTTGTCGTCGTTCGTGAATTTGAATGTACTAATTGCGCATAACAAAGTAGCATATGAGTTTATAAATGCTCTTAGCGGTTGGCCAAGAAGTAAACAAATGGCTTTTTCCATCATACTCGGGCATGTCGTATCCATCCTCTACATTTGTAGCGATTATCACATTGTTTTAATTTTTGTTATATTTCATTTTAGTTTGCAAGTCTGCATAATATTTGTAATATCCAATAAATAGAACAAGTGGACTTAATAGAACATAAGTGGATTATTATTGCCTGAACATCACTGCCTTTTACAGTTTGCGGAAATGAACTTTTGAAACTGTACTCAAAATCTGAATTATATATTCTCTCGTGGCTACATGCTAACGTACATGCTGACGATACGTTAGTAGTGAGTAGACACGTTAGTGAAGGTGAGTAACTGCATACGATTTGTTTCAGCATTTGCTAATACGAATGATTTTCCGTGTCATTCATTGCCGGTGTTTGTATAAGCACTTCTACTGGAGCGGGCTTTATAAAGTTAACCAATAACTTTCCATCTTTCTTTACGCTGTACAGTTTGCTGTCCACGCCAATAATGTTGTCTGGAAAACTTCAATGTAATATTCATACTTCATTTCATAACGTAGCATGTAGTGAATCAACTCGTCTGTAACCTAACAGTAAAATAATTACAAGTGTTGATTTCCTGAGCTCCGTCATGGAATGGATATTTGAGAGGGGGGGGAATGGAGAGCGCAGCATTAGCAAGAAGTAGAAGCGAAAGCTAGAAATTTGAATTGAGAGTTTTTTTTTTTATTAATATTTGGCTGTCGATTTGACATTGATGCCAGAAATCGTTACCAGCAGCAATCCATTTTTTTGCATGATAGGCTAATACGTAAATTTAAAATAATAATAATAATAATAATAATAATAATAATAATAATAATAATAATAATAATAATAATAATAATAATAATAATAATAATAATAATAATAAGTCCAGTTTAACTGATAATTTTAGTGGTTTTTGTAACACTGAAGTAGGTCAAGATTTTCTTTCGTAAGGTTGTGTGTAATAATGCGAAGTGAAAGACTTCAATATGAGTGGAAAAATTAACTTATGCTTGTGATTATGGCTATCCCTCGAGCCAAATTATTAAGTAAATAAACCTTAGAGAGCTACGGATACAGGAGTGAGTACAACATTTAAACGCGTTCAGAAATGTTAGGTGTGGTGTGTGCGCGCCAAATATTCATACTTATTGTCGGTATATTTATTGAATTAATAAATACCTTATTTATTACAGATGTCATACCATATTTGTCATATTATGTATATGTGTGGGGGGGTTATGGCATTATTGTCTCATTTTGAATTATTGTGCCTTCAGAGTCTACGTCAAATTGGTCTAATTTTATCCCCCAATATAAATTGTCTAATTCGCACACTGCTTACATACATTAGCACAACACTGGTAATTTGATCAAGATCTAATCAGTGTTTTGGCCATTTACGATTGTCATAGTTGATCCATTTATTTTTCAATATGAAGTGAAAATCCTATACATGAAACATTCCCGTATGTTCCTTACACTCACGACCTGACAATTGCACGTACACCTCTAGACGTCGATCTTTGATTACTTTGTTTGAGGTTTAGCATCCCGTTCAGGACCACAGCTTAACGTGGGATCTGAACCACATGAGCTCCTACTGGAATCAAACCCGGGACTCCCGCCCGGAAGTTGTATATTTTAACCATATGATTACGATGGAGTTCTTAGACGGCAGTTTCTGTTGGATTGTATTAACTCACGTGACACCATTTTGTACGGACTGCTTGCATTTTTGGGTCCGTGTCCTTGTCAGTATCGTACAAAGCACCAATTGCTAAAGTCTTGGGCGAAAAGAATTGTGTTTTCATCATATAATTTATATTTTTGTTACTATTAATGAAGTAGGTTATCTTTTTCAAAAGTATCTCATTTTCGCATTCCAGGGTTCTTTTGGTTAGATTTAATATGCGTAATTTAATGGCGTGCTTTATTATATTTGTGATAATGAAAAAATAAAAATAAAACATATTTGTCTCTAACAGCGTTTTAAGTATTACAGTAAACAATTGTGTGATAAGAACCTAAAAAGGAGATTTTTATGTAAGACATTTCGAAATATTTGTTCTGTGTTTGAGCACCTTATCTCTGATGGGTCGTCATTTCAAGGCTTGTCCGTATTTTGGATCAAAAAAAAAATATGACAACTATACAGTTAACCATGAATGGTCGCAACTGATGCACTTTAACAGCCATTTTCTCCATGCTTGCAAATTACATGATCGCAGATGACGCTACATCACTCAACAGCCTCACGGTCAAACATGCCTGATCAGGCTGACTGTGTTGAATGATGTGTAGTTAGCACACCATCAAACATCAGCAGGGCTTCAGTGATTAGAAACAGGGAAACATTCTGTAAATTGACCTCGAAACAGGCTTAGCAAATAAATAGGTATATTGTTGACAACTAAGTATATATACTTAGTGTAACTTTATTAGGGCTGTAACAGTACAAGGAAAATAAAAAGAGAAACTACACATTTAAGAGAAGTAATGAAACAATATTAAACGCACAAATTCACTAAATCTTTAAGGAATAAATTGAGCTGCTCGCTCGTATATTGTATTTTTATGTGGCTGCATCGTTCATTAAAGTAGTTTATTGCAAATTAGACGCTACTTGCATCTGCCAGCATACATCAATTTGAGAGAGACCGTGGCGGCTTCTTCCCGTTTTCTTCTATTTAGTTGCTAGCTTCAAACAATTTATGACGCAATAAAGTAAAAGACCGACTCGTTGCTAGCCTAGGTGGAAAGAATGCACAAAATACAAAGAAAGAAATTCGAGCCACCGACGAGAACAACATATATATTTTTTGCAGTATTTTTTTTCCTTTCTTACTCGAAATCCATTCTTCACGATTACTCTCTTTTATGTCTCGTCTTGAGTTTCTCTACATTTTAGATCCCGCTACTCCGATATTTATCATGTTTTACTAAATGAATATTTACTATAAACGCGAGTTTTTTTCTAGTCCTGTATTCCCCAAGATATTGAAGTACAAAGTATAAACACAGTATTTTGTGTTATTCATTCCTTTCGTCCGTGAATAAGAGTAAATACTGAATTACAATTGCTTATTTTCTTTCAAATATATATATACATTTTTAATAAGCTTTGATGATATTATTTTACAGTATATACAGTGTTCATGGAATTGTAAAATAACAGCAACAAATACTAAGTTAGAAAATAATAATACATGAACCAAAGTTATAATTCATAAACATAAGCTTTGAAACAAAGTAGGGAGCCAACTAGAGAGCTTTTATTTATGTATTGTGTGGTCAGCTCATCGATTACCATAGCCGTTATTTCTGGCACTAACTTTTTAATAACTTTTTTTTGTTAATGTTGCTCCCCAACTTTTGTCTCTCAACGTTGGAGCAATATCAGCGTTTGTTCCCCCACCGAAAAACATGTGTGCACAAATGAACGCTTCTTAACCGTTTGGCTACAAGCATACACACAAAACTCTGGTGGAAGAGATCCTTGGCTCAATCCGCGGCACGCGAGTTCGTGATAGACAACACCTTGTCTGTCGGTTTTCCTCGATATTCTCCCATTTCCTCTCACAATCTCATTCTACCAATTATATCATAATCATTTACTTTCAGTAATCATCTCCATAACCTAGAGAAGTAAAACTAGAACTGTAAGCGCAAACAACACAAATAAACAAATCATTCTAATCTAAAGGCATTGTAAAATTTACACTAGGGTTTAAACCAGTCATTTCCAACTGACCGATGTGTGACGTAAGAGAGGGATTTTACACTCTGAGAAAGCAAAGGATTGAGTGAAAGCAGAGGGTAATACAATGAGGAAAGAAGGAGTGGGGGAAATTATCTAGACATACGGGGGAGGAAATTGAGTGGGAGAAAGTAGAGGAAAATATAAAAATGAAAGGACAGGTACGACAAAGCAGTGGGGAATTGAATAACGAAAGAATGGGTATGATAAAGCAGAGGAAAATACAAGGAGTAACTATATAGTGGGAGAAATCAGAGGAAAATTCAAGGAGGAAATATAGTGGGAGAAAGCAGAGATAAATATAAAGAGGAAAAGAGAGGTACAAGAAAGCAGTTGAGAACACAATGATGGAACAATGGGTAGGAGAAAGCAGAGATAAACACAAGCAGGAAAGAAGGGGCAGGAGAAAGCAAAAGGACATACAACGGTGAAAGAAGGAGTAGAAATGAAGTAGGGGAGTCAGTGTTGGTAGTGACCGATTAGTCATGAACCCATGAGCAGTATGACTGCAAAACCATCGACTACGCTATAGATGTTCTTCCTTGTCTTTTACCATGAGTTTTATCAATGTTCGATTACTTGCTTGCTCATTTCCCTCTCATTGAGAAGGTGGTAAGCAAATCGTGACATCAGAGAGCATTTAGTTGGATACGGTTAGTTTAGACAAACCAGAAACATATTATTAATAATGCTTCATAATGCATTGTATCAATAATATTAATTCATCCTGGTTCATAAATACATTACAACTGGCATAATAGTGTATGATAGTGTATCTCGTAAATTCTTTTGATAAGGGAGAAATGCTACTTGGTATCACATACGACAAATAATGCTTTAATGGAGTGAATAAACAAACATTTCGTTATGTTAGATTCAAACGCAACTACTTTATCGTCCACTTTTTAAAATAGAAAATTATTATGTGCGTTCATTGTTTTTTGCTAATGCGTGAGGAAGAAGATAAAAAAAGGAAGTCAGCTGAAAGAAAATGGATATTAATGATTCTAAACTCTAAACAAAATCAGTAGAGTTATTTATTTTCTTGTATGGTATTTCTAAACATCATGAATAACGTCTGGGAGACTATTGTACTCATACAAACAAGAGTTGAGTTGATTTTAGTTTAGCGTCCCTTTCAGCAGCGAGGCTATATGAGACGTGGACCTACTGATTAACGTGGAATCCGAACCACATGAGCTCCCGCTGGGAATCGAACCCGGGTCTCCCACGCCAAAGGCGCGTACGCTAACCGCTTAGCCACGAGGGAGCTCTCATACAAGCAAGAAAAAGCGTCAATAAGTGTGTCCTCAAAATCACTTCGTTCTTGGGTTAGAAGCCATCGAAAGCAGAGAAGAAGGAACTTGACAGCTGTGTATTAAAATAAAGTATCGTCAGCAACTTTAAAGCAATTTGCACTGCCAAAGTATGTGTACTCCAGGAATGCGAAATGAAAACCTAAGGGGTTAATCAAAGGAAGTGAGACATTTCACGATATTCCGATACAAAAGGTAGACCTGATTGATGCATAAAAGGGGGTCTCTAAAAAAAATGTTGTCTGGACATCAATATCTCGTACAATTTGAATATATCGATGGATTTTTGGTGTGTTTTGCATGATTTCATATCTTTGATAATGAATTACTACAGTGGACAAAATGAAGGTAAATGAAATAATTAATTCAACGTCGGCTATTATGTGTTGTCTACTAAAGGAGACAGTTGGCTAATGAAAGTAAATGATTTTGGATTCATCAATATACAAAAGTTGCTGAAATGTGAATGTGAGATTAAAAAGGTAGAGCTTCAAATAAGCCCTGGATATAATGCTGTCCATCACAAACTTGCTTCGCCTAGGAGCAAGTCTGATACTCCTCACACCGCATGTAAGCATTCTACCACTGAGCAATCTTACTACCAACGTAGTGAATGAGATATCCTTCACAATGAGGTTGTTGCATATAAAAATAAACAAAGAATACTATATAATAAAAACTCGAAAAGCAGATGTAAAAAAGAAAAAGAAAATCAAAGCTTAAGAACGTTAACTATGAAAGCAAATAGTACAAGACGATAATACTACATAAGTGTGACGCAAGTGACTTTATGTATTTTTTTTTTCAAAGAAGTAACAACCTCAAGAATACTGGCTATTATGAAAAAAATGTATATTTAATTAATTAAATCAAGGCTAAAACGTATGTAATTAATTGACATAAATATTAAATTAATAAACAAAAACATCAGTTCTATTTCGACGTTTCAATAACTAGCTTCCGTGGTTTGAACTGGTTATTTATTTACGTTGGGCATCACTGGACTGCTTTGAATTTCTTGGAAAATGATTTACCTCGCCCACAATCTTAGTTAGATTTGCATCTGCTTTGTCAAACATCGAATCACTAACAAATACCTCAATATTCTGAGTGTTGTTCATTGAGTAATCAATAATATTCATTGTCTTGTTATGAAGGCAATTAAATTCTAATGGAATTTCCTTCAAGCTGTCACAAGGATCACGGACTGAAATGTATATATTTTCTGGTTTCTTCGATGTCGTCATGACCAGCGTTCAACGGATATTTATGTTACATGGAACCAAAATGGGAAAATGAACTTCCATAACTCTGAAATATTTCTTGCAATTTGCCCTGAAGTTCAGAATCAGTTCTTCTTTTCTTTCCAATTGGATATTAATTCTTCTCACACGTTAATATAATATAAATACCTAGTAGCATCTTAGTTCATCTGATATATGTGAATCAAATATTACCAGTATCACCCAATTAGAACTACCATCTAACTACTTCCAAGATCATAGCAACGAAAAGATTAAATATAACAATTCATATTATGCTTTTATTTATTTTTATAGCTAAGTTTTATTTCTTTCATAATTAAGTTTTATATATTTTTGTAAACTATACGTTGTAATTTCATTTTATTTTTTAACATAAATAATGGAATACAAATATTATCCCTCCGTGGCTAAGCGGTTAGCGTACGCGCCTTTGGCGCGGGAGACCCGGGTTCGATTCCCGGCAGGAGCTCATGTGGTTCGGATTCCACGTTAATCAGTAGGTCCACGTCTCATATAGCCTCGCTGCTGAACGGGACGTTAAACTCAAAATCAACAAATATTATCATAAATACCTTAGTTTTCTGCCTATTTAATAATAGTTTAGAAGTCTAATGCAGCTTCACAGTGAAACGAAACTTACTTGTTTTACAATAAATTTGGTTCGATTTCTGGCCATTCAGCTGTAGCGGGTGTCCCTCAAGTGGGATTTTGCTGCGTTCTCTAATTTCTTCCCATCGTGTACATGCTAAATGAAATTAAATCTTTCAGTTTAACATCTCACGGTTATACCATGTTATGAGATGATGGTTAAGGCAAGGTATGACGGAAAAAAAGTGTTTAATTAAATGTGAGAGGAAACGGGAGTACCTCGAGAAAATCCGCAGACACGATGTCACAATTTCTTTTGGTCGGGGATCAAACGAGGGACTCAACGTACCAGGGATAAGCATTCTACCACTGAATTACCGTGCTCCTCGTGTATATGCTAAATCTGTCCTCCCATTGCATTATGATTGTATCATCAACTCTACTTAATAAGAGTAAAGTAAATCGCTATTTGGTTGATACATTGGTAGGAATTTAGTTTTCCTTTGACTATCGAAGCTATACACAAAATCAATCTACAAGTTTTAGTGGAATTCGAACAATTGTTATGTGTTCAAATTCAATTATATCCTCACCGGAATTTGAGCCTGGAAACTTGTTCATCTAAGGTGTGTGCGTTAGCTACTAAATCATCTTGAAGAGCACTATATGGTCGGATTCATCTTGGTGGGGAAGTGCTTTAAAGTAATTTCCTCTCTTATTTGTGTTATATCTTACAAAGACAGGCCACGTTTGGGTGAATCGAGTTGCTGCCCGAGACATACGTGATAGAGTAGTACCAAGTGTTCTCAATATATCAGTGAAGTTTTAGGTGCAAAGTTCAAAGGGTTCGTGAGACACAACCACTAGAACGTCACATGAAATTGAATGTTGTAGGCTGTTTCTGTACGTGATCTTATGATCACTGACGGAATTCCAGCTGTCAATATCTTCAATGCGGTTCAAAGGCGCTTCGAGAAGGAATTGCATTCGTACCGGACATTGAGGGAGAAAGGATTAGTAAATATCAGTAAAGATCGGAACAACAGTGGGATATGTGAGTGCAACATGTCATTCTTATATGATAATGTCGATTGTTTCCATGGGCGGAAAAAAAAATCTGCGTTCCATGTACGTTCTGGTGGTTGAACCAAAGGGTAAATTCCTTGCAGCCAAACCATCCGATCCGGCTAATATAATCTTAATCTCATTTACTGGTAAAAGAGCGAACATGGACAACAATTATCCTAAGAATTTCTATTCGGACGTAATGTGGAAAAGCATTCCAGGTGATAGGAAGGAAATCCTTCTGTTATTTGGTCCATAGTCTGCAAACAAAAACGACAGTTTTTCGTCACAGTGTGTGCCAGAAGACTTTGCATTGATCAAACAGTCGATATCTGGTGGATGTAGTGGCATGATTCAGCCTCTGGATGTTCATTTTTTCCGTCCATACAAAGCTTTTGTTCGTTTCATCACTGATACAACAATAACAGGAAGTAAAGTGAATATTTCGCATCGTGACAGGATCATACAACTTCAGTCGTTCACAATTTACCAGTTCAGTGCTCCTCGGTTTCGCAACGTGATTCGGTTCGCTTTCCATAAGGCTGGATACTTTAATGAGGAGCCTGAAAGTTGGATCGTTACTTACGATTACTGCTTTGACAGGAATTGTAAAAGACAAATGTTTCAAGTTCGAATTGATTGCATTTGTCAAGTTTACTCACTATGAGCAGAGTATTTGTTCGAGCCATATACTCTTTTCTGAACTGCGTATTGATTGTAGTAATTGGTAACTTTTCTATGGAATAACGAAACCACTTCGGATTTGCAAAACAAACAACTTTATCTTGTGTTTCATCACTTGAATATGGTGGAAACATGAGCATAAACTAGTTTAGAGGAAATAATAGGTATAAGACTTCTCTCTTATGTTTTGGACTATATATAACGACTATAACATTTATCTCCATGTAACGTTCTAGTGGCCGCATCTCCTAAACCCTTTGAGCGTCGCACCTAAAACTTCCCTGATATATTGAGCACACTTCGTACTACTCTATCGAATATGGATCGGGCAGCAACTCGATTCACCCAAACGTGACCTTTACTTGTTAGTCATTGATGCTTGTTGTAGAAGAGCTTGATTTTGCGCTCATTTTAGTCACATTCTATTGCAAATCAATTATATTTATACATTCATAGATGAAAAATAACATCTCTATTAGATTACTTTTTTGTACAGAGGTTAAGGAAATGTATATATGTGATAAGTGAAGCAACTTCAGTAGCATTGTCGACTCATTGCAGTGAGCTGATGATAAATATTGTAATATTTATATTCATAACTACACCTTCTCAGCTTCATATTCGTATACTTAGAGCTTATTTCTTCTAACTTATGTCGCCATGCATACTGTATGTAAAAGTGGGAAAATTGTTGATGCGGAATAACTGAAAGTTAAAAGCGATTGTAAAATCGCACATTTTAACTATGAGTGAGAGCATTGACTTTACTTGAAGTCATCTAAACTGACCACTTACAGTCTAGCCAACATTTATACATTTTCAAGATCAGTTACACCCACATTCAGCTCATGTTTCGAAGTTCAAGCAATCCTTTATGCTCATTTAACCAGAATCTACTATTGTGAATTATTTTCGTTTAAACTGGGGATTTTCTTTAAGTATGAATTGCGTATTTCCGCTATAGCTTCTGCTTAATTTGTTTTCGAATTATTTCAATTACGAAATTAACATCTTGTTTTTCAACACATTATAAAATATCATAATAAAAGAAAGTTTCGTTTCACAGTTTGAAATTACGGTAGACTTCCAAACTATAGAAATTCAATACTCAAACCTGAAATAGCAAATCTATAACTACAGGCTGTAATAGATTAAAAGGTCAAATACAGAACTTGTTAATCGAACACTGAATCCATGTCAGAAAGTCGTTTCTCGCTGTACTTCAGCGGCTTTATTCTATGGTAATAGTTTGAAACACGAAATAGTTAATCTGAACCACTTCTGGTTTGAGTAGCAAATTAATGAAATATTCAGAACCTGCCATTGAGAGACTGGATAGATTGCAGAAACCTGTGTCTGGATATATCTTAGAGTTTTTGCTCTACGGAAATCAGCATTAAATCCAGAAGTAGTAGTAAATTTAAACAATCTCCAGTTTCGGTAAAACTTCCGATATAGTCTCGGTACGTTACCTACAGATGCTGAATCGTTTGAAAAAGAGACACTTTTCTCTGTGTTACCTTTTGCGTTCTATGTCGATAAAATTTGAAACCGGAAATGACTAATTTGAACCACTTCAGCTTTGAGTAGAGAGTTTGCGGATGAGGAATAATTCATTCTTTGGACGCTGAATCGATTTAAAAAAAGCGATATATCTGACCGTTTTTGATATATGAAAGTCAGTATTGAAACTGGAAGTAATAATACATTTGAATCGTTTTCAGTTTTGGTTGATTGTTCTGGATAGCCATGCCACATTGCCTTAAGACGGTGAACCATTTTCAACAAACCACACTCGCTATATGTTTTCAATTTTGTTCTGTGACGATAATCGTTGAAATTGGAAATTTCTGATTTGAACCACTTCCACTTTGAATATAAAGTTAACAGAGGATATAGAACATTTTCTTGAAACGCTGAATCCATTGAAAAAAGAAAAAAAACACATCTCGATATATCTTATCGTGTTGGCTGTATGAAAATCAGCATTGAAACTGGAAGTAATGTTAAATTTAACCACCGGGGTTTTGGTAGAATGATCAGGATAGTCATGTTATGTTGTCTTAAGACGCTGAATCGCTTGCGAAAAAGTCACTTTTGCTATTTGTTACAATTTTCGTTCTATGGCAATAACATTTGAAACCGGAAATGACTAATTTGAAGCATTTCCGTTTTGAATAGGGAGTTTACGGATGAGGTAAAACCCATTCTTGGGAAGCTGAATCGATTGCAAAACTCAACATGTCGATATCTCTTACTGTTTTTGCTCTGATACCTGTCGAGCGACGGACGGACAGATGAATGGAGAGAGCCATTCTAAAACTTTCGAGACTTCTGCATAGCATAGTTTGGAAGCCTAATAATCGGCAAGCATCTCAGTTTGTGTGCCACTCCAATAATAAATAATAAACGGTACGTTAATATATGTCATTACCTGTCTCTGTCGGTAATGGAAGTCACTACTTGCACTTTCTCCTGAACGTACACCTTGTCTCAAAAAGGTTGAGCGCATTCTTTACTGGTGTTTTGAGGCAATAATTTTCTAAGTCCAGCTTCGGGTATCTTCGGGAAAAAGTAAGCCAGGTTCGAACCTCCAAGCCAGCCTTTGCAATCGGGAAAAAGTTTGCAGATGTGTTTTTCTTCTTTTAAATATAATAAGACTTGTTACCAAGTGTTTAAAAAAGCAACATTGATTGAAATACTTAATGACACAATATTTCGAAACTTTGTATTAATGTCACCACATGCTTGTTTGTCATTTAGCTCTCCATACGTAATGGAACATTTAAATACGTTAAGGAATCTTTCCATATGTAAAAGAATGCTCAAAGTTAAGAAATAGAACTTAATTATCGCCTGAGTACTAAAATAAAAGTCAAAGTAGAACAGAAACGGCGTTTGTAATGGATATGAATGTCATAATTATCTTGAGATCCGTTATACATCGCTAGAAGGTTGTGTTAGCTCATTGGTAAGCTGTCGGATTTCAAATCATAAGGTTGAGGGTTCGAATCCCGTCTAGGCTAATCCTTTTTTTAAAATTATATTTTCCGCAATGCATGAAAAATTATATAAAATAATTACATTAGAATACATAAGTTGTGTATATATAACATAATCATTGCAGAACATAGTAATTATTATGTTTAAAATATAACATCTGAGATAATTTTCACAGTAGGTCGGTATTATATATGAGGATGTAAATACAAGTTAAGAAACTCGTTCAATAGCAATAAATAAATCATGTAGCGTATTTATTTGCAGCTATTTGTCATATAGAGGGTAATTCTCAACATTCATAATACAGAATGTCATTTATGTTCTTGAAAAGTTATTCGATGCATAAACAGAAGGTATAAACAGAGAATCCAAAGTCGGAACGCTCGCAAAAAAAAATTCATGAACCCCAAAGGTCACGTGAGCAGACTGGAATTGTCCTTATGAAGCATGCCACAGCAGAAAGTCTTTACATAGATTTTCAATTCAATTCCTGATATATGCTTTTGCAATGTGGAGGTGGTGATGCCTTGAGTCGCCCTCTCTCGCTCGCTCACTCTCTATTTATACAGAATATAAAAGTGGATTTATGTGTGTATTTCAACATAATTCTGATATATCTAGAGCAATTTTAACTATATTTCTTACAGTCTGGAAAAAGAGTACTGTTGGGATACATATCAAAAATGCTAGAAACGGGTCGATATTAGTATCGAATCTATAGTTTCGTGGTCTCTTAGGTGAATAGTTCTACTTTCAATTCAAGTCCAATTAAGCTTCCATTAGCACCCAGGGTGGTTACGTAGCGACATAAAGATATCGAAATCATTCGATATTAGAATCGAATCGTAAGTTTTCAGCGCCGCTAATAGTGCAGCATTTCCCATTAGTCCACATTAGTCCACATTTCACATTAGTCCCATTGCCTAGAGGGCAACATATTTGCAGAGTGCAAAGTTTAAAACTTGAATAATATTTTAAATTTTTCCGTATGAAAAAGTTATAAATCAAGAGCAAATATACTATTTCACGAACAATCCTCTTTTACTATTCTAATATGTTTAATAATAGCGTAAGAAATCTAATAGTAATTCAGAACATGTTTCACAGTTGTTATTTTTTGTTACATAGTTGTAGCTGTAGCATGTAGTGAGTGGAATTTAACTGTAATAAATTCACTAATTAACCATATTCGAATTAAGTTTTATTTTTAAGTTCGGGATGAAGGGGTGGAGAAATATGTAGTTATTGGGGGCACCGAGCTTTTCTACATTTTACTTTCAAGATCTCCATTTTTCTTTTGTCATTTGTTCCTAATAAAAAAAGTTCAGTCACTTTTGGATTGTCATAGGATAGTAGGAGTTGGATTTTGGGATGCAGCATGTGAGATTCTAGAGGAGCTAACTGCTTGAAAAAATATTTTTGAATCATCTGTAACATATGAAATAAGGATATGTATCATAAAAAATTGAAAGTAACTATGTCTGCGTAATCATCACGGTCAAATTGCAAAGTCAAATGAATTGACGTTTGGTATATAATCAGGCTTCATTCCCAACTGGGAAGTTACCATACGCGTGTCACTTTCATTATAATACATATCCTTAGGGGGAGTAGAAGTCCGAATTTTTGCGAAAAATTTAGTATCTTACAAGCCGTTCAACTGAGAGCTGAAATTCAACATATAACTCTTTATTAAAAATAAAGAAAATATGTCCTGGCATTTTTTTAAATTATCTTTTATGAGCGGGGGGACGGGGGTGCATTTTCTATATATTGGAAATTGGTAGTGGGTTGATTTGTAAAAATAATCGAAAACGATTGATATTAGTTGAGAAACAAATTGAGTAATGCAAACTAAAGTTCTTTTTGAATTTTATACCCACTGCTTTCTATTTATAATTGCTGAAGCTGGTGTTTAATGTATGGAGCGTTCCGAGCATAAGGCAATCAAGCCATAAAGTTAGAGAAAAATGGCCATAAAATTTGTATTCTAAACTTAATTACATGGGCATTTTCAATTAGTACGGCATGCTTAATTATATAGAAAATTAGTTTCTCTCTCTCTCTCTCTCTCTTTTTTTTTTTACGTTGGTCTACTTTTCTTTGATTTGAAACTTTCAAATTTCACCCTATTTTCTACTGAAATGTGTCTGTAAGGCAACAAAGAAATAATTATATATGATAAATTTAAATTCATTTTAATTTGGAAGATGAGAAACACTTTGCCATTATATATCGTAAAGGTCAGACCCACCAGTATTGTAACAGAGAGGTGCTTGAGCCATTGACGGTAGAAATTCAAACTCCGATAAGTGATAATTTCACAGTCTTGTTTTATTACAAGTGTAACCTCTTTAGTCAATGGAGAGGAGAACGTGGGCCATCGGTCAGAGTTGATGTCGATGGGTTTTGGTGGGTCGGAGTTGGTCGCAATGGTTCAGAGTGGTTCATAGTTGGTGGTGGGTCAGAGTGGATCACGATGGTTGATGGGTCAGAGTGGGCCAATGGGGCATTTGGGTGGTGGGTGATAGTGGGTCATGGTGGGTCGTGGATCAAATTTTCATTGACCCACACCATCTCTGGTTAAAATTGTACTAAAGATAAGAGGCACCGAAGATGCATGTCGGCTATTATGCTCAAATTTTGCT
Source organism: Thermobia domestica (assembly GCF_964235325.1). Taxonomy (NCBI): domain Eukaryota; kingdom Metazoa; phylum Arthropoda; class Insecta; order Zygentoma; family Lepismatidae; genus Thermobia; species Thermobia domestica. The sequence goes on from NC_137459.1 coordinate 282,691,928, forward strand.
CATGGATAGTACTCCACCAGGAAGCAATAAATCTGAAACGGTTCACGGTATCACCTTCTAGAACTCGAGATGTAGGGGTTTGTCTGATTGGCTAAATTAAGACGTCAATGATTTATCCTTCAACAACCAAGCTTTTTATGATCGTTTCCGTGGGGAAGTCAGGAGAACACGTGCCTAGTAATCGTAATATTGATAGTTTGCGTCCACCCCGGGTATTTGTTTTGTGTTTTTTTGATTCACCTAAATATAAACAAATCACACATATAGGCATTTTGACATATTTTGGGAGAGTAATTTTGTGGTTCGTTGGCGTTTCATCGCGTCTCTGCTGCTGGTGGTAAAGTTTCCAAAACGGAACTTGGGCCACCACGGATCGTCGCTGCGGGGCCACCAATTTCTTGCGAGAGGTCAATAATTGACCATCTGTAGTCCACCGACGCTTACAGCTTAGAGTAATGAACGATGTCTTTGCCTTGTAGAGTTCATGACTACCGACGTCGGCAGTCAACTAGCTTTTAGTATTCTTTTACTAACCATCTATTGTTCATGTTTTGATAAACTTGCTGAAATTGTGCTAGATTTGGGCAGGATGCTAAAAACAAGATGCTAGATGCTAGAGACATGCAAATTATGCTAGATCTAGCATCATTATGCTAGATCTGGCAACGCTGTTCCCCACAATAGGCGTGTCGTGCAAGTAACCAATCCCACGTCAGGTACTAGCTTTTACCTATTGCTTCCTTATGGATAGACGTTGAGTTGAGTTGATTTTAGTTTAGCGTCCCTTTCAGCAGCGAGGCTATATGAGACGTGGACCTACTGATTAACGTGGAATCCGAACCACATGAGCTCCCGCCGGGAATCGAACCCGGACCTCCCACGTCAAAGGCGCGGACGCTAACCACTTAGCCACGAAGGAGCTCATGGATAGACGTACAGCAGTAATTACTTTATGGGAGTTGGAAGGTTATTCTGCAACTGCAGCTAGCAGGCGAGTAGGTGTACCGGCCTCTACAGGAAGGCGATGGATTCGGAAATATGGTGCTACAGGTCAGACTGATAATTTACGATCTCCTGGTCGTCCGCATGTGTCAACCGAAGCCCAAGATGCGAGATTAGTAAACGAAGCCCGGTTAGACCCACTAAGGACGTCTAGACAGCTAAGGGAAGTTTCTCTCTTTCCTGGTAGTAAGCATACAGCTCTGCGAAGGCTTCGTCATGCTGGGCTACGTGGCCGTGTTGCTGCCGTGAAGGAAAAACTCTCAGGTGACCACAAAATTTACCGTCTCGCGTTTGCACAGGCGAATGTGGGTCTCAATTGGGAAAACGTAGTTTTCTCAGATGAATCCATATTCACAACATCAAAGGAGGGACGCCGTTTTGTGTATCGTCCGAGAGGCACCCGATATGACCATGGATATGTGGCTGCTTGCAATCGCAGTGGCCATGTATCTATTTTATGTTGGGGTTGGATTTCCAGTCGCGGAGCAGGACAGCTTCATAGAATTGAAGGACATCTGGACAACGCTCAGTACTTAGACATTATCAGTAATATCATGGTGCTATCTGTACGAGTATTTCAGCCTGATGGTGTAATTCAGTTCCAGCAATACCAGTCGCCAATACATACTTCCCGTGTGATTCAGGAATGGTTCGCAGGGCACCCTGAGATTGATTTAATCGACTGGCCGCTCGTGGAGCAGACCTCAATCTCATGGAAAATATGTGGGCAGAAGTGAAGCGTACTCTAAGGGAAAGTTGGCCTGAGGCAGATCCTCCAAGAACTCAGGATGACCTGTGGCATCTTGTTTCCGAAGCATGGCTGGAGGTAGGGGAAGGAGATAGATTTGTCACCCATGTAATAGATTCCATGCCCAGAAGAATGGAGCGTGTAATAAATTCAGAAGGGTCTTGGACACAATATTAATGTCCCCGCCTTAACTCCCGAAAACAGCCCTTTTCAGGGCTACCTAAACGCTTCTGAAAATATTTCTAGAAGTAAACCACTCCTTGTATCCGATTTCTGTGCAATCCTACCAACAAAAGAATGATAATTAGCTGTAGGCTTTGAACTCAAGACCTCTTTATTGGCAAGTCCGTACTCTACCAGTGAGCTAACATGAACACGCAAACCCAATCTGAAGAAACACGATTTTCAATTTCTGATATTCGATGACAATGATGCTCATATACTTGGCAAATGTTGTATTCAACTTGGGATATTCCGCAACACACACACACACACACACACACACACACACATAAACAAAGCGAAAGAGAGAGAGAGAGAGAGAGAGAGAGAGAGAGATGAATATACAAAAGCATATTCAACGTATTCGAATGAGACTCTAAGCAACGACATTCCGTTGTAAAGAGAATTTGTGTTTCTTCCCGTGACGTTAAGGGGATCGGGAAAAGTTATGTGTCTTGAAGCAGGATACGACTTTGGATACTCTGTTTATACACTTTCTATATCCGTAGGAATATATTGTATTTCACGAATGTAAATGACATGCTGTAATGAGAATATTGAGAAGTTACATCTGTATGACAAATAGATGCAAATAAATACACTACATAACTTATTTATTGCTATTAAATGATTTTCCTAACTTGTATTTACATCCTCATATATAATACCGACCTACTGTGAAAATTATCTCAGATGTTATATTTTAAACATAATAATTACTATGTTCTGCAATGATTATGTTATATATACACAACTTATGTATTCTAATGTAATTATTTTATATAATTTTTCATGCATTGCGGAAAATATAATTTTAAAAAAAGGATTAGCCTAGACGGGATTCGAACCCTCAACCTTATGATTTGAAATCCGACAGCTTACCAATGAGCTAACACAACCTTCTAGCGATGTATAACGGATCTCAAGATAATTATGACATTCATATCCATTACAAACGCCGTTTCTGTTCTACTTTGACTTTTATTTTAGTACTCAGGCGATAATTAAGTTCTATTTCTTAACTTTGAGCATTCTTTTACATATGGAAAGATTCCTTAACGTATTTAAATGTTCCATTACGTATGGAGAGCTAAATGACAAACAAGCATGTGGTGACATTAATACAAAGTTTCGAAATATGGTGTCATTAAGTATTTCAATCAATGTTGCTTTTTTAAACACTTGGTAACAAGTCTTATTATATTTAAAAGAAGAAAAACACATCTGCAAACTTTTTCCCGATTGCAAAGGCTGGCTTGGAGGTTCGAACCTGGCTTACTTTTTCCCGAAGATACCCGAAGCTGGACTTAGAAAATTTTTGCCTCAAAACACCAATAAAGAATGCGCTCAACCTTTTTGAGACAAGGTGTACATAAATACGGTATGGAATTTGGCGCAATTGGTATGGCAAACTAAAAAAAATGAATGAATAAATAAATAAATAAATAAATAGTAAAATTAAATAAAATAAATACATAATTTTAGTATAAACAATTATAACTTTTAATTAAGCACAATTTTAATTTATACCGTACAGCGAAGCGAAAGCTCAAGTGGAACAACTAGCAATTATGCGTATGTTCACATCAGAGTTGGCGTGGGCCAATGAAAACTTGACCCACGACCCACTGACCCACCACCCACCGTGACCCACGACCCACTGACCCACCACCCACAGTGACCCACTCTGAAGCACGACCCACCATGACCCACCACCCACGGTGACCTACTCTGACCCACCACCCACCATGAACTACTCTCATCAACTGTGACCTATTCTGACTCACCAAAATCCATTGTCATCAACTGTGAACACGATTCACGGCCTCTTCTGTACTGACTAAAGAGTTTACACTTGTAATAAAACATGACTGTGAAATTGTCACTAATCGGAGTTTGAATTCCTAGTCAATCGCCCAAGCACCGCTCTGTCAGAATAACGGTGGATCTGATCTTTATGATATAAAATGGTAAAGTGTTTGTCAGTGAGGAAATTGAAACAGTTCGAGGTGGGGAAATTAGTGTGTGCCTAAAATATACTTGTACTAAGAGAGTATTCTTGCGAGTGTTAATTTCTTAACGCATTCCAAAAGAAACTTCTATTCGCAGAGAAATACTTCTGTATAATATGGAAAAGGTTATGATTTCTCAGTTCACAGTATTTTTCTCCAACAGACTTGAAAAATCAGTTTTCCATAGCGTATAAAGGTGCTCGGGTACTGTCTGTAATAACATCTCCATAAAGTATGTTCATAATTTGTGTAATTTGTGTAATCACTAAAACACCACGTTAATTTAAGTTACAAATATGCATAATTGCAATTATTATGAATATTTATTCAAAGTAGTTTACCTAAAGCAAAGAAGAGACTTACTGAAAAATAGGTACAAAGTTGAATAGTACAAATAAGCCATTAGTAATACAAGTAGGCCTATACATTTTATATAGCTCGTAATTTTCCACTTTAAAACAAACCTGCTATCGGGATTATTTCCTGTTGGTAACTTTTTCGTGGTAAATCATCCGCAGTGGAATGATGTCCATCCTTTAGCCAAGAAATAAATAGCTCGTCTACTTTCAGCTTGTCTAGCGGTGGGCCATTAACATTGATGAATAACAAGTTAGACAATGTTTGAGCACTTAGTCTATTTCTAATATCAGTCATCTGTAAATTCATCAGGGAAAGTCCCCGTTCGCACTCTGTCGTGGAAATTGATAATACTTCTACCCGATTTCTGCAACTCCTCATCGACAATCTGCTTGTTAGACGTAAGTCTGATAACGATTTTTCTTGGTCAGTTTTGAAATACTCAGCAAGAAGTATCATCTCTCTATCACCATACAACATCTTTTCCATATCGACCATGTCAGTTGGCAATGTCGACTCATGGAGAACAGAAACTTCATCTACCATGCCTTCGATAGGGAATCTTGTGAATAAATTATCAATTAAAGCCTGATAAACTGAAGATTTCTTATTTGTTTATAAATTTAATTTTTGTGATTACACATGAATGTTTTATGCCATTACGAAGTTCTCTCTCCCGTCTAGAAAGCGAAAGAGAACGTGGTTCCTGGAAAGTGTTCAGAGCTGAATGGGAATTTCTCTCCTTCTTCCCCTTCAATTACTACACTGTTGTTTGCCATGTGCCAAATTACGATGAATTTCAATTAAATTATCATAGTATAATTATTTCCTTGTTGAATTATCAATACTTTTCAGTGGAAAAAAAAGATGAAATTTCAAAGTTCCAAATCAAAGTAAGTAGACCAACGTAAAGGGAGAAAAAGTGTAAAATTTTCCATACAATTATGCGTACAATCCAAACTTAAAATTTCCGTGTAATTAAGCTTACAATACAAATTTTATGTCTATTTTAGTCACAAGTTTTTGGATTGATTGCCCTGTGCTGTAAGCACTCCATATAATAAACATAAGCTTCAGCAATTATTATAGTTGAAAGCAATAGATATATGAAGCCAAGCACTGTAATTCTTTGTTTCTGATTTTTTTTTTTCTTAAATAACATCGATCGCTTTCGATCATTTTTACAAACAAACTCACTACCAATTCTCCATATACAGTAGAGTGTCGATTATCCGAAGTAATTGGGGGACATGGGTGTTCGGAAAACTGGTTTGTTCGGATAATCGAACTGTACATGTTTATTTGGCATGCGCGGAGCGGCACGCCTCAACTCTAAGCTGGCGCAGCTGTTGCTGTGAACAGCTTTGATACTGCCGCTACTTCTACAGCCAGTACCAAACCGACAGAAGTGTGCTGATTGTTGAAACACAGCGACTGGCGGCTTGGCCGGTCAGCAGCGCCTTATGAAGGCCCCATTAGAAGCAATGTTCCGCCAGCGGTGGCTCAGTGCGGCGACTACTGTGGAAAACTTGGTTTGGGAGTGAGGGGGATGATGGACGGTAGGGTGGGAGAGTAACAGGTGCGAGCGAGTACACAGTTCGGTTAAGCGGTCGTTCGGTTGACCGACGTTCGGATAATCGAAGCTCTACTGTATAGAAAGTGCAACCCTCCATAAAGGAGAACTTAAAAATATGCTAGGACACATTGGACTATATGCAGAGTCCTTCTGGCATGTGATTAGTGCCATACTAAAGCGTTCGACTTACATATGCTTCCTGCAGAAGTCGGGCGTTTTGCATAACGCTAATCATTTGTCAAAACGACTCTCCATAAGGCGGTTTTTGTTTATTTTCAATAAAGAGTTAGTACACTGAATTTCAGCTCAGTAAGTAAAACGGCTTGCGAGATACTATTTTTTTTTTCGCAAATATTCGGATCCTCACCCTCCTTAGGATATGTAGCTATTATAATGAAAGCAATACAATATCCCAATTTGGATTAAGGAATAACTACATACCAAAAGTAATTTCATTTGACTTTGCAATTCGGCCGTGATGATCAGGCACACATAGTTATTTTCTACATTCAATTTTTTTTATATAATAATTTATATAGCTATTACAGTGATTCAAAAATGTATTTTTTCCAGTAGTTAGCTCCTCTAAAAACTCGCAGATCTCGAAAGCCAAGTAGTAGTATAAGTCTTATTGTTATTATTACAATTAAAAATATCAATATCCAAAAGCGCCTGAAGTTATTTTTTCACTTGGTAAGATATACTCACCTCAGGTAGTAAGTAGATAGAAACAAGTGGAAAAGGAAGGGAAATGAAGGTCTTGGAAGTAAAACGAAGACGAATTTACCAGTCTTCAGAAGATACTGTCTACAATGGAGTGAGCAGAGAGGGTCGGTAGATCATACTGAGTCGGTGGGTCGCAGTGGGTCATGGTGGGTGGTGGGTCGCAGTGGGTCACGGTGGGTGGTGGGTCACAGTGGGTGGTGGGTCACGGTGGGTGGTGGGTCGCATTGTGTCATGGTGGGTGGTGGGTCACAGTGGGTGGTGGGTCACGGTGGGTCATGGTGGGTCACGGTGGGTCACATGCCGTTGACCCACGACCACTTGACCCACTCAGAAAACTTGACCCACTTGGCCCACTGACCCACCGACCCACTGACCCACTCCATCTCTGCAAGGAATACGATTAGCTACATACTTAGGGAGTAGTAGTTTTGTAATATGTTTCTTCTTTATCCCGTATAAAGTAACTAACAGCATGTGTTGATGTAAGTTTGCATCTATATTTGACTTGTCTTGTGCTAAAATGTTAAGCATATTATTTCAGTAATTCAAATTGCCTACGCTCTAAGTACCTTAAAAATAAAAATCTTAGGCGATTTTATTGTTTATGAATATCTTATAAAAGTATTACTTTATTTAAGAAATGTTTCACAGTCTTATAATTTCGTTGGCAAATTGGTTTCCATGAAGGGGAAAACAAGAGAAAAAAGTAGACAAATTATAATCGAAGTTTGGTGTTTTGTAGGAAATGTTTGCTTGAATTGCTGTTAACGTCATTTTCGGTGCCATTAGACTTCCGCCACGTTGCTGATAATTATCTAAGAGTCAAATTGGATCATTTTTATGGGCACGCAACCACGTAATCCAATCTTCGTGTACTCTTCTCATCACTATTTCTTGTTTCGTTTGTTTGAATCACACGAAATCTCATGCTTTGGAAGCGATCGACGGCTCCTTGAAGTCTTTGAGTGAAAACCAAGATTTCTTTTGAGTGGAAATAAATTATAACAATGATGTTGATGTGTCGTACATTAAGTCCGTTCAAAGAACCAATTTAAGTTCAATTTGCCAAAATTCTTGGAAGTATACACTTAAATATGAACTTGTTTAAATTGCTAATAACATCTCACTTATCACACAGATAAACGTTTTGCTTGTGTTAAGATACAATTGTCTTCGATTAAAAAAATGATAAAAATAGCGTCTGTAAAAAGTTTATTCAGCAGAGAATGAATGATATTATTTTTAATGTGGTTATTAAGAATCAGTTATTTATGCGTTTCTTTTAAGTTTACGAAATTCGATAAATTATGAAGTTTGGGATTTTCAGGTTGGAGACTTTTCAGAAATTGCTATAAAATAGCATGGCAAAACTATAATCTTGTTTAATCTATTTACATTTCCAGACATATATATTTAAAGTTTGAATAATACTAAATAATGCAGTCCCCATTATTTGAAGTTGGATAAGATGATGCAATTCCAATTTGGATTCTGTGTTCCTAACTGCATATATTTGATACGTTGTCATAGTCAACCTGTGACAATATATATATAGTATATGGAATAATTGCGTAAGTTGGGACAGCTTATACAATGGAATGTTGGCAACACTGCTCTAGTAAGCACATCGCATTACGAGTTTCGAGTATTAGTGTGCAGAGGTTGCATGAAGTGACAACATAAGTTGTGAGCAGCTGGAAGAAGAAATGCATGCGTAGCAACTGCAGGCACGCATGAACAGTATGTTTCTAAAATATTTGCATGCAGGAGAGTCATTTCAAAGTTTGTTTTGGGCGGGTAAGACCCCTTGATATACGTAAAATTTAGCGTTTTTCACTGATTTACTACTATTATTTTGATAAAATCTATAGAGATCTCAGACTCAGTGGGGGAATTGCCCCTCAATGCTCCCCCTAAATGACGGCCCCATTTGCATGGTATATAAAATCCACCTGTACTGCTTTAAGCGATAATTTTGACTTTCTTCTCTGTTGTGACAGCTACATAAGTATGTGAAGGTTGGCAAAGCGTGAAAGCACCGTAGATATTAATGCGTCTTTTAAGAGGTGACAAGGTTGAAACTGAAGATCACTTCGTAAGATGGGACAGTGCTTGAGAGAGCCTAAGGTGAAACAGCGTCCTACGGTATGGGCCTGGCTCAAAGCATGAATGAGAAATATCACAATCGTAGTAAAATGCAGAACGAAACATTTCGTGTTTTAGGCTTAGTAAATAGGTCAATATTTATTGAATAATATTTCAGTCTGCTTAACAGGAGATTATTTGTTGAGTAAAGGCAATTGAAATAGACAACTTCGCACAATGTGATAATTTGAATTTATTTTAAGGCAAACTGCCATCTCTAGGATACGGGATGGTTGTTCATCCTAGCCTACAACAAGTTATGATGTCCATATTTCATATAAGCGTAACTTCGTCCAGATGTTTGGGTGGTTGTGCAAATAATCTGTTTGAAGGGGAAGGAAAATTGTCATTACAAACTTAAGCACAAATATGTTGTAAGTTAACGTTTACGAAAGTTACAGGAAATTTGAGGGAACAATTCCCCCATGGTACCAAGTTACGGCTATGATATTCATTTTGTTTTATTTTCCATTTATAAGGACAATCCTTTCCTGTTTTTCTCAGGATGGCTCCTGCGAGGCACACCAAGAAAAATCTGACCGTAGTAATTGGTCTGAAGTCGATGTAATTGCAGCTATTCGTGAAAATAATTTGTCTTTAAGGTAAGCAGCAAGAAAGAACGTGGAGCCGAAGTTGACACTCTGTAGACTACTTTTGGTGCAGAACAAATTGCTGTGGAAGATACATATTGACTAACGAACACGTTTGACAACGAATTTGAAAGTGAGTTATGGGATTACTTCCTGAAATGGAGGGAAACGAAAAATGAGATGAAACATTTCAATTTAACGTCCCACTATTTTGCGCTTCAGGCTAGGAGATGGATGATTAATGCAAGCGAATGATAATAGAATAATTTATTGGAACGAGATTATGGAAGGAAACGGGAGTACTCCGAGGGAACCCACGGACACGATGTTGTCCACTACAAACTTACTTTGCCAGGAGTCGAACCGGTGACCACACACATCAGATACAAGCGCTCTACTACTATCTCTTTAAACTTCCTGACTAAGGGCTCCGTGACTCAGTGGTAAGGAGCTCACTTACCTCTAATGCGTGGGGTCCCTCGTTCGATTTCCAGCCAAGTAAGTTTGTGGTAGACAGCATCGTGTCCGTGGGTTTCCTCGGTGTATTCCTGTTTTCTCATATATTCTCATTCCATCTGTTGTTCCATGATCATTTACTGGCCTAAACCATCCGTCTCCCTTAGCCTAAAGGGCATAATCGTGGGGCATTAAACTGAAAGATTTATTGCATTAAAAAAAAAAAAAACTTCGTCACTTATTTTCTCTTTTTACCACTATTCAGGACTACTGGTCTCGACAGGGATATGAACACAGAAACACTGAGCACTCAAAATCCCAATAGGGTTTAGGGGCCGCGGTGGATCAGTGGTAGAGCGTTCACCTCTGGTGCTTGGGGTCCAGGGTTCGATCTCAGCCCCGCCACGTGAACTTTGTGGTGGACAAACACCGTGTGCGTGGGTTTTCTTGGGGTTCTCCCGTTTCCTCCCACTTTATTCATTCCACCATTTCATTCACTACTCATCATCATCGTCTCCTTTAGCCTAACCGGCATAACCGTGGGACATAAAACTCAAAGATTTCATGTTTTTTATCCCAATAGGGTTTACCACATGATCATCAACCTAAAGTCTCAAATTGCTCGTCCACACCCACTGGCTTTTGTCACTGCGTCACCATGCCTTTCGTCGCTCAAATGCTATTAAAAAAAAAACGATAGACCAATACGGGTGAACGGATGGATTATTTCAGAATTATACCCAGCCGAAGATTGGTCGAAACGATAAGACAAATCCAAGGACAAAAAATCGGATCAAAGTTGGGTAAAAGAACTTATGATTATGTTGAACCTAGAACCTATTAACGTACCAGTAAATGTGGAATAGGGACGGTAACACGGATTGCCTCAAAGCGTGGAAGTGCATTAATGAAGTATTTTACAAAGAGAATAAATGCTAAATGAGACACTCAAAACCAGTAAATTTTCCGCATTGATTGGTACATATATTAACGAAATCTAAGCTCGAAATAATCACCATGTTATTTTATTTTACTGTGATCCGACGTTTCGTTCTCGAGTTTTGACTCGCTTTATGTTGTTCTTAACAACTTTATGCGGATAATATATCCAAAAAGACGTATATTTGACGCTCCTATGTTTTGATCTATATTTTTCCTCATCATTCCTTATGAGACTTTTATTTTCAAAAGTTGTTGGCGTTGGTTTTGAGCTCCTGTACATAATGCACCAATAGATTTCTCAATTGAGAACCTTGTTTCCAAAACCTGCTAAACGACATCTCTTTTTTTCGAAAATGAGTTAAGCATATCATTGTGTTCTTCATTGGCTCTTGATTTAATTTTCAACAAATTTTTGCTCTCCAAACATATTTTTACAGATTAAAATAGCATGTGAAATCAGCGTTTATTTTAAAAAAAAAAACTCTATTTCCATTTACCGTTTATTTCCAAAACGCACTAATTTCAGTTTGTTTCCAAAACAGGTTAAAAGTAACATTTTTTGTCGAGAACTATATTGCCTATTTCCAAAACATGCTAAAATTGTATTTAAGAGGAGTGAGCAATTTACTTATAGTGAGTAATTTTAGTTAATCTCATTCCTACTTAAATATCTTTGTTTACAGACTTTTAACACTGAGAGTAACAACAACATTCTCACATTTTAATTATTATGTTTTCATTCTTTTTCCGCTGTTGACATTGTGAAACCCGCCAAAGATCGAAATCTGTTTGTTGGTGTGTTGTCATCCGTATGTAGAGTTTTAAAGCTAGGAACCCCATATGAAAATAGTCAATCGATTTCTAAAAAGCTTGTGAGTTTCCAGAATGTCAGACAACAGTGATTTTGAAGCTTTTCAGCAACCTATGGAAGTTGAATTTAAACTAAGGAATTGAAAACGGTGTCCAGATAATTAGAAGAGAACTCAGAATAAGGTAAGAACGCACAACTCTAAAGACAAATGTTTTCACATTATATGCACCCACAAGAGCTAGGATAGCTTTTGCAAGATAGATATGGTTTCCGAAAATGATATGCAAGTTTCATGATAAAGTTTCTGGTCTTGGTAGTGCAGTTAAAGAAAGAATGCTTTTGCAAAGGAACATTGTAGTAAAGTCGGTATTTCGAAGAAACAGAAGTGAATCAGTGAATGCCAATATCAGGAAGCTACAATGGTTTACAAAATATACCATACCAACAAGTAATGGTGCAGTAAAAATATGCAAATAATCATTCATGAGTATTCTCAGTGTGGGAAGAGCAAAAGTCAAAAGGCCGCTAGAGACATAATGTTATCTGATGAGACTATCAAAGATACAAGAGACGAGGATAGAGTGAGTGAAGTAAATAGCGCTTTAAATGAAGAGATTTATCGCACATTACGTAATTCAAATCCAGGGAAAAACACTATGACATAAACAACAATCCTGGTCGGTGTTATCATTCAAAAAACATATGTAAAAATGAAGATCATTTTCGAACTTGGTCCTATATCGCAGTGCAATTAAAAAAAAAAGTATAATCCAAAGGATGCTTGAAATTTACGTATGCTTCGAAAGAAAAGTCTTTGTTTTGTAGAAGTTTGCAATCAAAAATAATTTTGAATTTGCTAAATAAAAAGGATTATACCCAAATATGAAAGAAGTTATATATCTATATTGATTATAATTTACAGTTATTAACGACATATTAATGTATTGCGATAGTTTTATTTTCCTTTTAAAGTAAATAGTAGTAATTTCGAACACAATTATTTCCACAAAAAATCTAAAATTGTTATATTGATTTCCAAAAAATGCTAAAAGCCAATTTTGTTTCCAAAACATGCTATGCCAAATTTTGAACATAAAAATAAATATATAAATGAGTAGATATATGCTTGAAAATAACAACACTAACAAATAATGTTACGTATATTAAATAAATCAAAAGATTTTATTAGTTGTGTCCTCAGAAAAGAACAGGATAATTTATGGTCTCATGTAAAATCGCAACGAATGGAAATAGTAGGTTTTGGAAATAAGCTTCTCAATTATAAACAGATGAAACGGATTTATTTATTTAAAAAATAAAATAATATAATTATTTTACTTTTGTGGGATAGTCACAGTGATATATTTCTGATATTGTAAGTTACATTCGTGATATCGTTAACAAATTTTCCAACCGCACTAGTCATATGAACTCACGTTGTATTAAAAACATGTTATATTTAAATCCAAATGTTGTATTGTAGTCTATTTAAGTTGCAGTTTTTGCTACCTCAGGAATTTGTTTATTTTCACATAAATACACTAGTTTACATTCTATACTGAACTTTCACATTTGGATATAGTAATTTTTGCTTAATCATTATGTGTTTCTTTTTTGTTTGTTTGTTGGAAAACAAAAACATTATTTTTGTTTTACTACGTTTCAAGTATATTACATTTGTTGATTTAACATATTTTCCAGCTTTCTCTACTTTAGTGCTCTTTATTATTATTATTATTATTATTATTATTATTATTATTATTATTATTATTATTATTATTATTATTATTATTATTATTATTATTATTATTATTACAAAACATTTTCCTACTGGAAGTTAATGTCACTGAGTTTTCTGTTTCAAAAATCGATAGTGCGCGTACTGAACATCAAGGCTTCCTGAACCATATAATTCGAGTAAAGAAGAGAAGGTATAAAAGCTAGCCGCATCAGTTCTCCTGGATGTCTCCAGGTGGAGCTAGTGTTGTGTTCGAATAAACAAGAATAAAATTAATTTTTGGACACTTTTTTTTTTACAGAAATAAAACTTTAAATGACAAATTAGCATAATTTGCATAAAATAAATAAATTGTTTGGTTAAAAAAGAGTAAATTTACGAGAACTATGAGCAAAGAAGCAAAGCTTTAATCCAGTTTCATTGGTTATTCTTTTATGTATACATATAATGTTGAATGACCTTAGAGACGAATAAGATTTCTGCTTCTGGCATATTCTACATTGAACTAAAGAAAGAAGGGAAGAAAAAATCACAACTGCAGTTCTACAGCTTCATTTTCATAAGAAAGCAGCTTAATGTTCCGGAGATCTGTAATTTCCTAAGAGAGCGCATTCAAAATTAAGACAGGATGAAATATCCGTTTTCCTACATTCTCATCTCCACATTAAACTTTCCTTGCTTAAAAAAAGGGAAAAAAAGAAAGAAAAAAGAAATGAAAGAAAAATGAAGAGATTGTACCCTTTCTGTCCGCAACCCTTCTCGTTTTGTAGTAGCTAAAATAAAGTGGAATATTTCTGGAATAAACAGTACGTGCGAAATACCGTTGATCACTACTTGCATCTGAAATGCTAAATTTCGGCCAGAACAGGTTAGTTTATGTTTAGAAAAAAATCATCATCATCATCCTCATAGGCATTCTGCCATTATTGGCATTCTGCCAGTTAACCTCTTCGTCTTCACACATTATTTTTTTTTTGTTTTGATATTGCCCAACAATTGTAGCTTCCTTCGCCCACGCCCTCTCTTTCCTGCCCCATAATCTTTAGCAGGTCCCTCATGATACAGTTCCTTCTTACCAATGTCCCAACCTGTTTCTCTTCCTCTTTTCAATAATATCTACAATTATTATTTTCTACCCCACAGTTTCAAACACCCTCCCATTCGTTTTATGTTGACCCAGATAATTTTATCCATTCTTCTCCACACACACATTTTGAAAGTTTCCAGACGTTTTTCATCATTTCTGCGTAATGTCCAGTTTCTGTCACATACAGTACAATACTCCAAATAAACATTTTGTGTCCTTTTTTTTTTTTTCAAGATCCCATAAAATAGACATTTCTTCTTCCTAAAGTCTTCTTTTGCCGTTCTCATCCTTGCTTTTATTTCACGTTCACACTTCATATCGTCACTAACAATACTACTCATGTATCGAAAACTACTCACCTGTTGTATTTTCTCTCTTCCTACTTCTATATTTGATACCAACCCGCTTCGTTCCAATCACCATGACTTTTATCTTCCTAACATTTATTTCATTCTATATTATTCACAGCCCTTCCTCAAGTTTTCTAACATCTTATTGATTTTCTTTCATAATTCTGTAACAAGCACCATATAATCTGCAAACCATTTACAACTAATCATTCTACTGCCTACCGAAATTTTATCTTCATTACGTAAGCTCTTTTCCACTATCTCTTCTAGATAGATATTAATTAATGTTGCTGAGAGACAACATCCCTATCAAACCAACCTTTCAATTGCACTCTCTTATATAATTTCCTCCTCTACTTTAGTATTTACTTGCTGGATTGTATATATTTCTTATGAATCTTCGATCTTTCCATTCCAATCGAACCTTCTTTAGAACTTCCAACAACAATCCCCAATTCACGCAGTCAAAAAAAAAAAAAAAAAAAAATCTAGGTCAGTACAACTCTCTCATCCTTTCCTTGCATCTCTTGTGCCTTTATTTCTCCGAACCCGAACTGTTCCTCCTTAACTTTTTCATTTGTTCTTCCATATAACTTTCTGTTCAGTATTCGAATCACTTCTTTTTTGTTGCATGTGATATGA
The DNA here is from genome assembly GCF_964235325.1 of Thermobia domestica. Lineage (NCBI taxonomy): Eukaryota > Metazoa > Arthropoda > Insecta > Zygentoma > Lepismatidae > Thermobia > Thermobia domestica. Next base: position 282,707,332 of record NC_137459.1, read on the forward strand.
GATTAATAGTTTAATAATCCTCACATCTCTCTGGGTTCGATTTCTTAGATATCGGTATCATGATCATATTCAGGTCTTTTAGCCAGTCTCCTGCTTCATATATTTCATTGCAAAGTCAGAATGTTTTCTTGTCTTTCTTGCAGAAAAAAAAATCCCAAATCTTAAATCAAAATATGAAGTCTTGAATGTAAATGCGATGATACTTAAAGCTGCTAAATACTCTAAACGTGAAGATTTATTTCTTCACATTTCCTAGTTTTGTTGATTTATACATCTTGCTGATCACAAAGTCGCATTATGATATGTTCCTACTTAAAAAAAAGAAAAGAAAAGAAAAGAAAAGAAAAGAAAAGAAAAGAAAAACTATTGTCAACACAATTATACCATGTAGTACTGTCAAATAGCTGTTAGGTTGTTTTAACAGCATTTCCAGGTAGAATAAACAAAACTGGTTTTATTACACTGAGAAATAAAATAACATGTGGCGTAAGTAAAAACGTATGTTACATGTGTAAATCCTGTACTTTTTGGACTTAATGTACAACAAATGTATAACTGAAAAATAAAAGTGTGTTTGATACGTACTTTCTGCACAAGTGTTCCAAATAAACCTACTTTCCGTACGAACGAAAGAACTGTATATAGGTGGTTCGGATTTCACATGCAGATAGACGTATTAACATATAGCTGACGTATGTAATATAGGTATATGTAAGTAACATAGGCAAGACTGTTAGATGTCATACATTCTGCAACGGCATGATGTAACATCTTAGCGGGAAAAGTATATAGCATATAAATAACGTATGCTTCGTACTGATTTTCATAGTAAGCATAATGAATCCGTATGTTTGTACAATATACTGTTGTCCGGATTACGGATTTTTCTCAGTGTAGTATACTCTATACTCTATTATCTTGTAGCTATAGTGTATTGGAGACTACAGCTGGGAGGACATCTTGAACATGATTATTGTGGCTGCAAAATATGTTGCCATTTCAATGCAATTGTGCGAGAAAGAGAAGGCGAATTTATAGTTTTATTTCTTCAGGAGTCGAACTCCTTCATGACTAAGCGGTTAGCGTACGCGTCTTTCCCGTGGGATACCGGGTTTGATTCCCGGTGGGATCTCATGCGATTCGGATTCCACGTTAACCAGTAGGTCCCGTCTCATATAGCCTCGCTGCTGAAAGGAACGTTAAACTCAAAATCAACAAAATTTTCTTCAGGAGTCGTTAGCACACTGGTTTATAATCCTATCTACTCTTGACAGAAAAATTCATTAATGGAAAAAGTAAATAAGAATGCATTTTTTTTGTAGTATGAATTATATATGCAAAGTTATAATTAAAACTCATAAAACGAAAGAAAATTAGCCCTTGGTCATAGGCAATATAAAAGCAACTCCCTTTACATTAGCATTGTAGTTATCACTGATGACTAAATTGTTTGAGACATAGGGAAAACGAGAATGCGACATTTATTCATTTCATATAAGCTGCTAAGCAATTAAATGCATTCGCATACTCTCCCCACCTTCGCAGTGGCAAAGGACAGGAATTAGCTTATCATATCAGGGAATATTTTTTTTTAAATACAAAATCATGCCAAATCTAAATCTTCTTCCATGCGTTGCCACTATCATCAACTGCTATCAACAATAACTACAGTGTAATATTTATTAATTCTGAAAAGAAGTGTTGTTTATTGTTTATGTATAAAACATGTTTTAGTCATTGGAAGTACTGCCGTTATCATGTTGATGCTTTGATACTACCTCTACAGATTAAAGTTGTTTCTGTACCCAAGTAGCAGAGATCGTTGGCACTCCGTTGGATAATGGTGGGTTTGGTTGGCATATGGTTGGATAAAGGTAACATTGGCTGATCAGTGTAATAAATAATTGACACTTCCAAATATTTGGTTACGCGCAGTATCGTCGATTTTCTGCTAGTCGCTAATTTTGAGCTGACCATTGATTCTCAACGAAAAAACTAACTAGTGTGTCTCAAATCTTCAAATGATTTGCTCTCTTGTAATTTGTTCCGAATTAATAAACTTTCAGGAATTCGGAAAATTTCCGGAGAGTAAAAATTCCGTGCCCTCAGATGTTATGGAGTAAGATAAATTCTACTTCTGGAAAGCCCTAGAAAGTGCAGGAATTGTATTTTTGGAAATCTTTCGAATCAGTGACGACACCAGAGAGAGGCAAGAGAGCCGCCACTCACCTGGTGGTACCTCTGTTTCCCTTGTATACCACTAGATATATTGTATTTAAATCAAATAATAAAAAATAACTATTGTTTTCAGTATATATATATATATATATATATATATATATATATATATATATATATATATATATATATATATATATATATATAAGATGTACACTCGTTTTTTTTGTTTTTTTTTTTCGGCTCGTCTTTCACCCTCAAGAAATTAAAGCTCACACCATCTTTGTTTGCAATCCGAAAATAATTCGAGAATGGAAATGTTATCATAGTCTTGTGTGGTTGAGGTAGGGTTGGATACAAAACTGGTTTCCTACGCCGTCATCACTCAGTATTATCTGCAATAGTAACAGGTTGATTTATGGTAAGTTCTGTCATAGGTGTGGTTTGGATTCCAAGTCCACATATCCTCATTGTTGTAAGATAAAAATTGCTAAAACATGTATTCAATTATTTTAAATGAAAATCTAAATATCCAATTGCACATCCCAATAATTCAGGTGATCCCGAGATATGGACATCTTATATTATTATAATAATTAAGATCCACACACTTTTCTTCTATTTTTTTCCTCCGAGTAATCTCTCTCTCTCTCTCTCTCTCTCTCTCTCTCTCTATATATATATATATATATATATATATATATATATATATATATATATATATATATATATATAACGCTGAAACGCCTGTCTAATTAAGTAGAAAGTATAAATACCAAATTTCATGCTATTAACCTCAAGGGATTTCGAGATATAGATATATTATTAAATAAAAAGAGCATATTTGGTAGCACGCCTCGCTTGCAATTTGCTTCGCATTTCCACTTCCAGTTGTCTACTTTACCTACCGACAGAGAGCAGCACCATACCTTGCTCACTCTTGGGATAAAAGGAGAGCAGCACTTGAATATACCAACAGTGCCGGTAGTCTGTACAGCGTATTACTAAAAGTACGTCTACATTTATATATATATAAAAAGAAGATGAAGGAAGAAATAATACGAAAAAAAAAGTAAGCCATTATGTTTTATTTATTTAATCATCTAACTGAATGATAATTATCTATTTATATACTGTTGAATTTCGTCACAAAAGTTGTCACTTCAAAATATTCTCGGGTTTTGTCGGCATTATGCCATTACTTTATGATATATTCATTTTACTGTTTCGTTCATCAGTTTATTAATTCGTCTCGGGAGATAACAATGAATCATTTATTTTTTTCATTTAAAAATTGAATAAGTTGATAGTATTAACATGTGTCGTTTATTCATTTTAATTGAAGAATTAAACTCAGCCTGATTTAACGTCCAACTGTGTTATCGATTACATTTTAATTTTGAAATGTCAGTTTCTATGTTTACAAGAGCGAAGAAATGGAAGTGCTAAATAATACTTCCAAACAACCCATGAATTGCAGTTGTATGTTGAATATAAAAATGTATGGATTTTAAGTGGGAGAAAAGAACGCAACTCTTTACTGAAATTATAATCTTTCAACGTCAGAGACTAGAGCGACTCTGGTTAAGCGCTCATCCTTGTTCCATTACATTTTGAGTTTAATCCCTTTCGCACGGTGGCTTTGTATTCGTGTGTGGTAGTTTCTCTAAAAACCACCATTTTTTTTTTGTGTGTGTGTATAGCAATCAGCATTGCATGCGCAACATTCATGCAACCAATTGGACCATCGCACAATGGGGTGTTTCGGTTGAAGAGTTGACCAACATTCGAAATGAAAAATTTTACAGTGAATTAGCCTTTTTTTTTTGTTTAATATTCCTAATATCAAATAAGAATTATCCCTTTCAACTCATATCAGCAGAGGAGCCATATTAATAGTGATTATTCAGTGTAGGTAAGTGGGGCTCTTGAAGAAAGTCACATAGATTAAAATTTAAATTTACTTCCTACTAGCTAAAAGAAAAAAAAAAAGCTAATCAAATGCCAAATTTTTCTTAAGTTGTAAGAAGATTGGTTTTATGACTATTGAATTAAGAGCTAACGAAACTTAATTTAGTGTCAGATTTTTTTTTCTTTTTTTATTTTGAATTTGGTTAACTTTTCGGACGAAATACTTGACTGTGAAATTATTGGATAGTAGTTGAATGTTAGCAATAAGACGTCGTCTAACTAGTAACTGCAATCGAAAGTCAAAGAACGTTCGAAAATCGTTGGAAAAAAAGTGGTTGAAAGATGGACGGAAAAGCGAACACCATCAACTTTTGGAAAATGGTTGATGTTGCCAAAAATCAAAGTTATGTCACAACTTTTGTGATATTTGGGTATTGCATATTAAGGGGGAATATGATTTCGGAAACAGCTTGTTACATCCAACTTTGTTATCGTATGCCATTGTCATATACGTTAGAATCAAGGACTACCAAATTAACGACTTTTTTTTGTTAATTTATAGCTACCTATCTTAATAATACAAATTAATGCAACAAAGTGTTCTAAACATACTACTATGCAGGCTATAATTATTCTTTAGACATTCTTAGATACATTTTGTATCTTCGTGTGTATGTGTTGATGGTGGAGAGGCTCACTAGAATTCACATTTGTCAGACCACGTGCATGAGTGTGATGAGGAAAAACAAAGAATGTTTTGATTTCTTATCAGTTTATTCGCAACGATTGACAGTGTGTTATATATATTACTATCTACCAACTTTTTCTTAATGATTCGCAGTGTAAAAAAATAAAATAAAGAAAGCAATAAAACTAATATACATATATAGTTATTTTTCATTGCATTAGTATGACTCAATAAACATTTTATTGGCAATATGTCCCATGGTAAAATTACGTTGTAGCAGAGAAAACATATAGTGAACATTTTGAGATTGGAGTAGTATTTCCTACAACATAAGCCTTAGAAATACAACAATAAAAAATAGAAAATAAAATACACGTACAGCTCCAATCATTTGGACATAGTTCCCCATCTCGTTGGTAATATTGCTATTTAATCACATCAAACCGTTTTGTTTGCTGTTGCATTACTTTCAACCTTCTCCATAGCTTCAAAGCAGGTAAGTATGACGTCAGAGATAGTGTTAGGATTGATACTACTCTAGCCTCACTTCTCGCATAGCCACATCTAAATGGACGTTAAACTCGAAACAAACGGAATGCATACAGGATAAAAGTATCTCTATGGCAGTATTTAGTTGAAAGGTAGGTAAATATTTAGTTAATTAATAAAAATCAAAGCAGAAAGATGGAAATCAATGCGATTAACACTTATAAGCAGTTCTCTATCATCTACATTCTTTTCGACGGAAGTAGACCAGTAGTGAGCTGTTTCGTTTCACGTTACCTGCCTTTAAAATATGAATTTGGATTGCATTTACTCATAGAGGTATATACATGGGCGATACATGTCTGATCAGGAATTTCAATAAAAAAAATATTAAAAGCAGATCAATTGTCATTTTTTAAAACTTCGTTAAAGATGTAATCGAAATCGCTAAGTAGCAATAATTGCTCTTTGAGAAGGATATTAAGGGGAAAAAAGAAAGAAAATAATAGTTTTCATTATGAATTAATGTATATACAGCGTGATTCAAAATGATGTAAACAATTACAACTTCTTATAGCATGCTTATTAATCATCCAAATAACTTCAAATCGCACAGTTAAATGCTAAAAGTCTCCAAGTTTTGTGATAAAGAAAATGCAAATAGCACATCACAAATGTTCTATGTGGACCCCCTTTGTTACCCTGCATACATCTATTCGGTATTCCAATTCCGCCCAGACCCGTCTCACCTTGTTTGCATCAACAGTTTGCACTGCAACAATGATGCGCTCTTTCAGGTCATTCACATCTTGGGGTAGAGGGGGTTTATAGACAATGTCTTTTAAAATGAAATGACATTTTTGAGTTTTACGCCCCACGTTTATGCCGGTTAGGCTAAAGGAGATGGTGATGATGAGTAATGAATGAAATGGTGGAATTAAGAAAGTGGGAGGAAACGGGAGAACCCCGAGAAAACCCACGCACACGGTGTTTGTCCACCACAAAGTTCACTTGGCGTGGGCTGGGATCGAACCCGGGACCCCAAGCACCAGAGATGAACGCTCTACCACTGAACCACCGCGGCCCCCACAATGTATTTTAGATGCCCCCACAGAAAAAATCGCAGGGGGTTAAGTCCGGTGATCTTGATGGCCAACGTACAAGCTGATGATCATTTTTACCTGACCGCGCAATCCAGCGGTGTGGCAGTCTGTTGTTGAGGAAATTTCTGACATTGTAATGAAAGTGACATGGTGCTCCATCCAATTGATAGATGAAGTTTGCACTGTCATATTCGAGATGTGACATAAGCCACGTAATAAGCATTTGAAGAAATGTTTGTCCAGTCACAGTTCCTTCGTCAAAGAAGTACGGACCATAAACTTTTGAAGATAAAATTGCACAAAACACATTTGTCTTCTGTGAATCACGCACAATTTCACAGATTTGGTGAGGCTTCTCAGTTCCCCAAATGCGAACATTTTGTTTATTCACTCTTCCTGTCACATGTAACGTAGCCTTATCACTGAAACAAAGTTTGCCCAAAAAATCATCATCAACACTGCACAACTCTTGAAATGACTCACAAAAACTCTTGCGACACGTGTGATCATTGGGTGTTAAGTGTTGTAACAACTGCACTCGATACGAATACATCTTTAAATGTTTACCCACTACACGCCAAACAGTTTTTTGAGGCATTTGAAGCTCTTTGCTAACTCTCCTTGTTGACTTTTGTGGGCTGCGTTGAAACTGGTTCGAACCCTTTCGACATCTGCCTCAGAAGTGGACGGCTTATTGGGCGATTTTTGTTTACAAATGCATCCCGTTCTGTTGAATTTGTCATACCACTTACGTATGTAGTTCTTTGATGGTGGATCTTTATGAAATTTTGTGCGGAACTCGCGTTGAACACTAACAACAGACCGACAAACGTGAAACTGTAGAACGCAAAATGCTCTCTCTGCATCACAGGCAGCCATCTTGGAACTAATCACTTTGCCACCTAGCGGATAAATTTTAAACTACTAATCTCGTTCCAAACAAAACTTAAGGATAGTATTGAAAGTATTTCCATAGAGATTTCACTTTTGATAGAGTGTTATCACTTATAGAACGTTTCGTTATCGTTCACATCATTTTGAATCACGCTATATATATATATATATATATATATATATATATATATATATATATATATATATATATATATATATATATATATATATATATATATAATCTTACCAGAGCCAGTAACCAAAATCTTTCGATTCCCGGCGGGAGCTCATGTGGTTCGGATTCCACGTTAATCAGTAGGTCCACGTCTCATATAGCCTCGCTGCTGAAAGGGACGCTAAACTAAAATCAACTCAACTCAACTCAACGTAACCAAAATCAGTATGCAGTATTGGTTGATTTTATGTGAAGTGTTTGCATTTGCATATTTTAGTTTCATTTTCATCGTCGTGCATTTTCCATGACAAAGGCCATGTAGAATGAAATCCTAATGCTGGCTAAAGGTAAATAAATAGCCTATGGAGGAATGAAATATCGAAAATAATAACGCTAACTGAGGAAAAGAAAGTTCTTCATATTTTGACAGAAATGTGGATGCAACTATTAAAGAAATTAAGTCTGCACCTACTCATTTTCTGGAGCAAGACTAGATGTTGTTTACAATCGTTGTGTATTTGTAGAAAATTATTCTTTATTCTCTGGAAAGCTGCCTTGTACATACATATCGTTACAATCTGATAATGAGCTAGAACATCTGTAGATTAGCGACTAAATGTATCCGCTTACTTTGAGTTAGCGTATTTAATTCACCGTTTAGACTGCAGCCTAGTTATGCATACCTTGTGATCGAATTGACGCTTCACAAAATAGCTTTCAATTTTCTAATTCATTTCGTATAGAAAGGTGGGTCCCTTAGTTGATTCTCATAAATAAATTTTTAAACAAAAGAAAAAGGAAAAATCTGCATGGAGTTCAACTATGTCAGCAGCAGTGGTGTATGTTAAGGGAAGTCACATCGGAAAATAATAAATATCGCTACAATCTCTCACAGCTTCAGAAAGCTGCGTACAAATATTACAAAATACGGTAAGCTCCCTTCCCTTAGCCTTATTGATAAAATCGAATGAAATAAAATTAAATTTCTAGCTTTTCACGTTCATGTTCTCTGGCTAAAGGAGACGATTAATTGTAAGGATAAATCATAAGTTGTTCACTATTTCCACAACCCAAACAGCGGGTGCATTTATACGCCGTGATCGACTGTAAGTACAAAGTCAGGCTGGCCAAAGAGGTAGTCCTGCATACAAACTACAGTGTGTCCGTAAAGTTGCGCAGCCCAAATTTTGATTGCGTATATCTTCTGAACCAAAATCAATAAATACATGAGACTTGAAACAAATATAAGCGTGTTTTATGTAGATATTTTTGAGGTCATGAACAATGTTGAAATTTGTAACGTTTTTGTGTAGTGACGAAAGAAAGTACCGGAAGTGTAAAATAAAAGAAAATTTACAAAATGAAGAAAAGCGATATTCAGTTGCAGATAATTGATTTTTTGCGGCTGAATCTTTGTATATGTGCAGTATGAATCAATATTTATCCACTGATGCATAAATGTGGCAGTTCATGCAGTGTTGCCATGTAAAAAAGGCTATTTAGTGGAAGTCTGTAAAATGTTTGTTTCTTTTTTTTTTACAGAAATGCGGCTCCTGCCAACACCGTTGTCGTAAAATTACTGCGGCAGGTGTGTTTTAGGTTAATTAATGATAAGCAATAAGAATTTGCACATAATTCCTAACCTGAGTTTTTATGCCAACTGCCAGGTGAGTGTTTTTTTATCGCAATTTTTTGCGATAAATCTCACGTTATTAATTATGTGCAATTTTTTATTGCTTATCATTAATTAATCTAAAAGAATGTTGCAATAATTTTAGAGATAACAGTGTTGGCAGGGGCCGCGTTTCTGTAAAAAAAAAAAAAGAAAAGAAACATTTTACAGACTTGCATCAAACAGCCTTTTTACATGGCAACATTGCATGAGTTTTGTCACATTTTTGCACAAATGGATATATATTGATGCATGCTACACATATGCACAGGGATTCACCCACATGAAATCAATTTTCTACAACTGAATATTGATTTTCTTCATTTTGTACATTTTTTTTTATTTTACACTTTTGGTACTTTAATTCGTCACTACACAAAAAGGCTACAAATTCCAACATTGGTCATTATCTCGAGAATATCTACATTGAACACACTTGTATTTGTTTCAAGTCTCATATCTTTATCGTTCTTGGTTAAAAAGATATACGTAATCAAACTATGGGTTGCGCAACTTTACGGATCCACTGTATTTAATACTCGAGTCTCTACTCCGAAAGTATATTCTGTCACTTTTTTTAGCGGAAGTGACGATGAATACACAATAATGTCTGATACTTTAACTGCTACTGTATGAATTCGAACTTCTGCATAACGCTGACGCAACACCCAGGAACATTTGTCATTCAAAAGGGGAAGTAAAGTGAAACAGCAGAGCAACTCGTTGGTTCCAGAAATTACTTATTGATTATACAAATTTCGAGGATCAGCCAAAGTCTAAGTTTATTTAAAGTGATAACGGTGTGAATAATCCGTAAAACTTATTTGCGTCGACAGCATATACTTCCTTTTGGGCAGTTTACTATAATAACTCAAACAATTATTTTAGTCCTTTACGAGCAGTGATTTACGAGGGTAAGTGAAAAAACATCTACACTTTTGTCATAACTTTTCTTACATTGCGCACTTTGTATTCTGTCCTCGCATATTTTATTGTTATACTGTTGTGGTAATGCTGTGAAAGGATGATTTAATTCCTCCATTTTGCTTCATTCTGTGGCAGATACATCATGGCTGCTCCATTAGAAGTTTGCACCAAAGAACCAAATAGGAGCAACGAGTAGTCATCCGATTCCTCTGGTCGGAGGGTGCCAAAGAATCAGACATTCATCGCAGACTATCATTGCAATATGGGAGAAGTGCACTATCACGTAAAACTGTGATTTTGTGGCTCGAGAAGTTTAAAAGTGGTCGAACAAGTGTAACGCATCAAGAGGAAACAGGACGGCCATCAACCTCCACTACAGATGACAACATTCAGCAAGCTCGAGAGATGGTTCTGGCGAATAGGCGAATCACTATCGATGAAGTAGCAGCTGCTTTGAACATCAGTCATGGCTGTGCCTATCAAATCATCCACAACGAACTAGGTTTCCATAAAGACTGTGCACGGTGGGTACCAAGAAAGTTTGCTGCAGAACACAAGCTCACTCGTGTTAGGGGTCTGTCAAAGCTTACTCACTCGCTTCAACAACAAAGGTGATGCATTTTTAAGTAGAATAGTCACCGGCGATGAAACATGGGTTTATCACTATGAGCCAGATTCAAAGCGCCAGAGTATACAGTGGAAACACCCTGGATCTCAGACGAAGAAAAAAATTCAAGACTGAGCCATCCACAGGAAAGGTTAGGTTAACTGTGTTTTGGGACTCACAGGGGCTCGTAATGGCAGATTTCATGGAAAAGGGAAAGATGATCAACAGTGCGAGTTCTAGTGAAATATTAAAAAAAGAACCTGAAGCCGGCAATTTGCAACAAACGCCGATGTTTGTTGTCAAAAAAAAAGTTTTGTTGTTGCATGACAATGCACGGCCACACAAGGCTCATCACACTATTGAAACCATCAAGAAGCTGAAATTTGAGTTACTGGAACAACCTCCCTACAGCTCAGACCTAGCTCCATCTGACTTTCACTTGTTTGGGCAACTCAAGGGTGTTTCGCGTTGTCGACGATTTGCCTCAGATTTAGACGTGCAAAATGCGGCTCAAAAGTAGCTTCACGACCAGCCGAAAACCTTTTATTTGGAAGGAATACGTAAGCTCGTTGACCGTTGGGCCAAGTGCATTGATACGGAGGGAGATTACGTAGAAAAGTGATGTGCATAGTATAACCCTAGCTTCATGTAAATAAACTGTAGAATGAAAAGTGTAGATAATTTTTGACTTGTTCTCGTATTTAAAACATTTGAGAGCCTAACATACTAAAAATAATTCAAAATTTTCCATTTTTCTTTGGCTTGTTTTCATAAGTGAAAGGAGATAATGAAATGCAACTTTCCACGATCATAGATAATGCTGTTTTACAATAGAAAATATGAACGTGAAGAATTTTCAGTGATGTCATCCATGGAAACTATAGTGTTTTGTGTTGTCAGAATAACATTTCACCATAGCCTCAGTTAAGCAGCGATTAAACGAACGAACTCAAGTGCATTTGATTACTTATCATGTTGTTTTGGAATCCCGTAAACTTTTTTTTTTTAAATGACATAATTATTTCATTTTAATAACTGTATGAAAAAAATGTCTATTATAAACTAAACGCAACTATTATTTAAAAAGTGATTCACAAGATTCCAAGACAACATGGTATTTAATCAAATGCAGGTGAGTTCGTCCCTCTAGTCGCTGCCTTAATTTAGATTTTTGGGGAAAAGTTATTCTGACAACACTGCAATGTGTATGTATGGCAACACTGAAATATTTTCAGGTCCTTTGTTTTGAATAGCATTGTCTGTGGTTGTGGTAAGTTGCATTTCACTATCTCCTTTCACTTAAGGAAAACAAGCCAAAGAACAATGGTAAATTTTGTATTATTTTTATTATGGCAGTCTGTTAAGTGTTGACATTTTAGTGACATACTCTGTGGTAGAAGTGAATTTCTGCATTTTTCCTTCGTATAACAATCCATAAAAACACTTCACTAATTCCAGACTAAAACTTGTAATAACTGAAGCAAAGTAACTTTAAATTCAGTATTTTTTTTTAACTTTTTTTTTTTTTTTGCGGTTAAAGGCAATACTTTTCAGTTAAAGATCCAGACGTATATTTACAATATTAAAACAAATAACATAGAAACATAGTTCAAGTACGAAATCAAGTTCAAAGTTGAAAGTAATTAGTGAATAACCCTGATATTCAATCACACTACGCGTATATTCCCACCAGTTAAGATCAGAAGACAGCCTATGTTGCTTGAATTCCCTTTTATAACACACAAAAAAGAACAAATCACATGTAAATGAATAACATGAAATAAACAAAATATATTCTTACCGTTTCCTTCTTCCTCACATATCTTCTACTAGCAGTCTAGTTGTGAACCTAATTATAAAACTTACCTCACAACTGATTCATACCATATAGATAGGCAATTAACAAAAATCAAAAGACAATAACAATATATGTTTACATTTCTTTTAAAGAAATGAACTAAGGCTTTGTTAGGTATAGTTCAGAGTTGACTACATTTGCATTTTTTTTTCTAAATATATTTCGTCAAGACTAATCGAGAAAAAAAATCCATATTTTAAATATTAAAGAAATCGCTTTATGGCACGTGATCATCAAAGAACAATATACGAACGTTATGGATAAGAACGTTTTCTTACGGATATTTTCGTACTTTAGTCTAGTGGTTCCCAATCAATGTGTCGTGCAGTACCGTGGGATGTGTTTCGATATTTTAGAATTTAAATAACATACATGAGTTAACAATCAGTTTAGACCATTTTTGAGGTAGACTGGACCACTCAGCGCTTCTAGCGACACCAATCATGCTCAGTACTACACACAAGTATACTACTATTATTATATAATAGCTGCTTTATAGAAACTTACATAGCCTTGCACCAGTATGATTTATAATATTACTAGTGTACACTCTTGTGTAATATCGTGTGCAATATTGTGTATATACGTATTTTTCTCCCTGTGTCACGTTCCTCTTCGTTGACAATACTAAATGCAAGTGAATAACATAAATACACAAACAAAATAAGCCTCCTACCCCTAGGGATAAACAATACTCGAAAATTTGTCCCATTTACAGTCTAGAATAAAAAAAAAAAAACATTTGTACAACATTTCAAGATCTAGTGAACGACGAACAACATTTAAGCGTCTCGTGTCCACTTAGGATGTGCAATTCCAAAAACCTTGCCTTATTTACTGTGTAAGGCTAAATTTACACAACACTTCAAAGTTCCTACTGCACCTAATGGTTTCAGAAGTCTGGAAAACTGTGAATATCAGTCAGGTCTCCGGTCCTCCTTTAGAATATGAAATTCTTGAAACTTCGTCTTATTAATAATAATAATAATAATAATAACAATTATTATTAATAATATTAATTATTAATAATAATAATTTTAGAACACAATTTCAACTTTCTACGTCCTAAAATTTTGGAGATCTGGTGAGCGTCAAAAATGAAATTAGTTCAGCCTCATCCACCGTTATATAAAATGTTGAGATCATACGTTTTATAATTTCTGATATATGCAGAGGCTAAAACAACACTGTTTAAAACACCCATTTTTCCTTAGGATATATGATTTCCAAAAGTTTGCCTATTTCCAGCCTAGGTTGTAAGAACAACATTTAAACAAAATGTCAAGCTTCTTCGTCTAGTACGTTCGGAGATCTGTTGGTGAGTGAATCATTAGTCAGTCAATTGATGATTTCTCTCTCACACATACATACACATACACACACACACACACACACACACATATTATATATATATATATATATTAGGAAGTCGAAAATCCGAACTAATTGGGACCACAGGTATTTTTGATTTTCGAAAATGGCCAATAAAATGCCATTTAGGCTTAAATGTGCTGTACGGTATGCTCTTTTATCGATACATTGGTTATATAGTATATACAGTAATTACAATACCGTACGTAAGGCTACTTTCATTTAATGTTTTTGAAGAACCTGCTTGTAAACTAAATTGCATTGTTCTTGTAACTCACACTTAAAACTTAACATTTATAGGCCAGAGGGAAAATAAAAATATGTATGACAAACAATTACATATAAATGAGATTTTGTAAAAATACTGACTTCACACAACGCCAACGGACAACCCTATTGTTTATTTATCACTTGCACTAAGACAAAATGTAAAAAAAAAAAAAAAAAAAAAAAAAAGGTTCTAGTAACGGCATTCGGATTTTTGACGTTCGGATTATCGACGTCCTACTGTGTTTGATTAACTAGCATAATTGGTCCTAGTGTCACCTATAGGCGACATAAATTAGCGTTTGTGTGATGTTTTTTTTCCTCAATCATAAAGCTTTGCAGGGACGTAGCTAAGGGGGTACCGGCCGATCCAAATCTTAGCCTGGCCCTCTCAAATATTTATTTAAAATTATATGTTACAAATTGTTTTCATCGACAATAAATGAAAAAAAAAATATCCACAGTAAACTGAAATGATTCATACATCTAAGAAAAGATTTTTTTTTTGTTTTGTTTTAATCCATTTACAGCCTATTCCTTTAACGCTAAATGAACAGTAATAAGATAAGATCAGTAACTTTTGAGAGTCCGGGGTCTTTTCGTTAATATTGCGAGGTTCTTCCAGCTCTTAGAGTGAATTATTTATTTATTTATTCAGTTAGTTGCCTGTTTTGCATACAAATGAGAGTATCCTCGAGTACGCATACAGTTGTCAAAATTATATATATATATATATATATATATATATATATATATATATATATATATATATATATATATATATATATATATATATGCTATAAAAAACTTACAAATAGAGCAATACTTACATAACTATGACTTTTATAAGCTTACACATTCATAACATAATTAACAAAAGACATTTATGCATTGTCTTTAAAAAAAACTCATTTACCGAGTAGTAACACTTTTTTACTAAGAACTTGTGAAGATCAGACATAGAGTATGATTTGTTTTGCTTTAGAAAGTCAGGTAACTTCTTGAAAATTTTTGTACTGCTAATATATACGCTTTTTTGAAAAAGACGAGACATTTTCGGGGATAACATGCAAATTATTAACGAATTATTAATTATTAATTATTAATTATTGCAAATTATTAATTATTAACGAATAATTGTATTTATGGACCTTACTGTTTTCAATAAATAAGTGTTTGTTACTTACGGTAAACAAGGTAATTTTATATAGACACACACAAGGCAATGGTAATATTTTTTGTTCTCGAAAGATGGACTTGCAAGAAGACTTTGTTGACAATCCAAACGAATTATCGCCCAAATCCCTTATATATTCAGTAGAATAACCCCCCAAAAATAATACCGTAACTTATTAAAGAATGGAATTTTGAATAGTACACTGAAACTAAAGTCTGTGTTGTGACATTACCTCTTATTCTAATACTACTAATACTAATATAATACTAATAATATATAATACTAATAATAATATTATATAATACTAATACCAATATAATACTAATACTACTACTAATACTTATTCTAATACTAACAAATACTACTTATTTTTTGTTGAGTTGAGAAATATGCTCATTACAAGTTAGTTTCGAACTAATGGTGATACCAAGAAATTTAATTGAAATAGAAAAGCCGACAGTGTTACCATTACATAATGAATGAAATTAATTTTAAAGAGGATAATAAAAAAAATTCCAAGGAAGTTTTAACATTGTTTAAAACTAATTTATTGGTACTTAACCAGTTACTTAATAGTGAAAATGCAGTGTTTAGATTATATTCAATATCATGTCGTGACTAACGTGGAATAATAACATTGGTATCATCAGCAAATAAAACACATTTCATTAGGTAACATTTCTTGAGTCAAATCATTAATGTATATAAAAAGAGCAGTGGATCAAGCACTGATCCTTGAGGTACACCAGTTAGTATTGGACCTTTATAACTACTAAACTTATCAATTTTGCCATTATGTTCGTTTCTAATTTGAACTATTTGATATATATATATATATATATATATATATATATATATATATATATATATATATATATATATATATATATGTCCTTCAAGTTAGACTCGATCCATTTATTGGTAGTTCCTCATATACCATAAAAGCATATTTCTTATTTTAAGTAAAATATCATGATTTGCAGTGTCAAATGCCTTAGTAAGATCAACAAGGAGTCAAAATGCCAGGTTTTAAAATTATTTATCGCGTGCAAAGCAGTACTAAGAAAATCGAAAATTGCAGAATAAGTAGATTTGCCAGTTAAAAACCGATGTTGTGATAATGATGTTAGATTATTGGAATGTAAGTAATTCCACATGCTATTTGACACTTCCGTCTCAAAAAAAAAAAATGAAAATACAGACAAAACTGTTGTGATAATGATGTTAGATTATTGGAATGTAAGTAATTCCTCATGCTATTTGACATTTCCGTCTCAAAAATTTTTGAAAATACAGACAAAGCTGAGATAGGGCGATAATTCTTAATATCTTAACTATTGCCTTTTTATAGACAAGGGAATCACTTTAGCCACTTTTAACCGCTGAGGGAAAACGCCTGATTCTAGGGAAAAAAATATTACATGAGTTAGGTAGGGAGCAACTATCGAAGCAGATTGTTTTATAATAGTGAACGGAACTTCATCAAGACCTGCAGAACTGCTATTTTTCATCTTTCTTATAATAGCTATTATTTTATCAATAGTTACTTGGGTAACAAAAATACATTTTGGATAAGACGGTATATTGGAAGAACCACTTGTACCAGCTTGGTGAGACAGAGCACCAAAAGCTATCTGAGAAAAAGTTATAAAATAATTATTAAATTTATTTGCAAATTCAGCAGTTTTTTTTAAAAAAAAAATATTTTATTGTCAAAGGTGATGCGATTCAAATTAGCAATATCGCTTTATGTGTCTGTAACGACTGGCGAATAATATTCCACATAGTTTTAATTTTATTTCTAGAATTATTAATCATTTTCAAATTATGCATTAGCTTTGCAGTCTTAAAAACTTTCCTATGTTTGCTTATACTTTTTAACGCAATTTCTGAATACATCAGAAGCATTTGTATCATTAAGCAATTTAGCATACTTAATCAAATTTCGTTTGGAATTACGAATACCAGTTGTAATCCAACTTTTCTAAATTTTATTGCATTTACTAATTGGGATGAGAGGAAGGGCTACATGAAAACAGTGCAAGTATGCATTTAACAAGGAGTTAAATGTCTCGTCCATAGTGGAAGCTGAACGTATTCCATCCCATGTCTCAAGAGCAAACAAATAACAAAAGTGACTAATATTACTCGGTGAAAATAGCATTTTCTCAATTCTGGTAGTATTTTGCAACACCGGTAACAGGGGCGTCATTTCACACTTCGCTTGAGGGGGGCAAGAGCACCACCGACATAAGATTTTTACGTTTTGTACTAGTATATTAGTAGACAATCGATTAAAGTATATGTATTCCTCAAACTCTTGGGGGGGCAATTGCCCCCCTGCCCTCCCTAAATGACGCCCCTGACCGGTAAGTTAGTTGATGGAAGTGATAACTAATTGCGCATCATAATCACAATAACCTGGGTTGAATATTTAAAGTGTATGGCTACGACACTCTCTGTTTAATATTACTTGATCAAGTGCTGTTTTTCCAAATCGGGTAGGCGTATTAACAATAGCCTTTAGGTTAAATGAAGTTAATAGGTTTTGTAATTCTGTGTTAACTTCAGTGGTAACCATCCAATTTATATTCATGTCACCACACAAAATGATTATACTGCATCTTTTGCACAGAAGGTCAAAAAGAAATTCAAGATTTCTAAAAAAAGTAAAAAAAAATAAAAATAAATAAAAAAAACTTAAGTTACCCGAATTAGACCTATAAATACTACATATACACACTTTATCAGCGAGACTTATTGCAACTACTTCAAAGTGAAGTTCCAGATTGAACATCGATACATCAATTTCATCAGCTTTGATATTGTTATTAACGAATATACAAACTCATTCATAAATCAAGTTAACTCTTGAATAATGACTTGCCAAATCGAAACCTTTTAATTTTACAGATTGAATATCAGTACAGCTTAACCAATGCTCCGTGATGCAAATAACATTTGCAGTTGATATCACTGTCTCAACTAACACATCCATAAAATCCAGCTTATTGCAAAGACCCTGCACATTGTGGTGAAATACTTTGAGCGGATTTAGTTTACAGTGTTATACTGTATTTATATCTTTTCCGGCTCTTATGTTTCCAAGGTTATTCCTGTGTTCAACGCTGAAAAATGTTCGTTTCATATTTCAGTTTTCTTGGTGTGTACCAATGTATTCCAGTACAACGGCATTGCATTGTTGTCTTTACTACACCCCATCTCGCGCACTGTCTTCATTATTTCTGCACAAACGTATTTCTTACCAAATCCATTTAGTTGTAGTTCGTGCGAAGTGTGTAATTTTCTTTCTAGCATACCAATGTTCACAATACAAACGTTTTTGAAGCGTTTTGCTAGTTTATATATTTCTTTGTTCACATGATCCACTTCTTTCTTCATACATGACCACCTGGCTAAATCATATATGTGGCACTGTAAACACTATAACCTTTGCATGTAATAAGACCTGTAGTCGTTGTTTTAGGCATAGCAAAAATGCACTTGCTTGATTTTTTAGATGCCTTTAGTACCCGCTAAAACACCACAACATCATTATGGCCTATTGCTACCGATTCTGATATAATTCTTTCACTAGTCTTATAAAAAGTCGCACCAGGTTTTACAGTACTTATCACTTCGCAATTACTGGAGTTGCAGAGATGTACCGCTACACTTCTCCCATGACTGTCCGCATACAAACGTATTTTTGTTGTCTGTTTACTTTTACTGTACGTTTGACTCTGACCCTTTTTCTTTACTGTTACTATCAGAAAATGCGTTGGTTATTTTGTCACTTTATGTGTTCTTACCATTTTCCTCACTGAGAACATCAAATTTGTTTTCCACTAATGCATCCGCTTCTATTTTATTTTCAATCGTGATTTTCTTCGAACTACAGTTATTTTTATTTTCTTCACTACAGTCTACTTATCATCTTGTCCATTGGTTAAGTTGTGCTTTCTTTGCGAAGGGGTCAGTTCCGTACTAATTACTCTGTTGTGAGACTTCTCAAAATTTACCAGTTTCCCTTGTACTTGCGCATTGTGTACCTTATGTTTACCACTTGCACTGATTTATTTCACACCATAATTGTTCCCAGTAGTAGGCCTACTGTTTGTACATGTTTAATTGAATTTTAAAATATTACTGTATGTTTTATTATTACAGTGGGAAGGTTGCTATTTGTATTCATTTCCTTTTTTTTTTTTTTTTTTTCATCTTTCAATAAACTTGTACTCTTGCACATTTACTTCAGTCAACTTTAAAAGTTGAGTTGTAAATTCAATTTGTTCACACCTAAGAGGGTCCACCTCATTTTTAAGTTCACCAAAGTCTTTTATTACCAGTTTCAAACACGCTTCAATATTTTCAACTTCAATATTATTGTTTGATTTCAACATACTTTGATCGTCTTTTGTTTTTGTAGCACTTGTATTCACATTTTTCACTCTTGACACTGTTATTATCGTATTTTTGTTCTGAAGTTTTGTATTACAGGCTGCACATGTACTTGATGTCCCAAATTCACTGTTATTTTTTTACATTTCCTACATAGTTTAACATCATTACTCTGCCTTTGTTCAAAAGCTATACATGAAACAACTATACCTTCCGCCATAGTCGCCTTGAGGTACTAAGGGCTAAACATATATACGAATGTTAGATCTGGTGCATCTTTACATAACTGACTAAGGCAAAACTTAAAGGTCGATTCGACTCAAAGGGTAGGAGGATGCTTCCCCATTGCTGGGTTTTGCAACACAGTACTTTGTTTTAATTGTTTTAAGAGAAGGCATTGAATGTAGATTTTCTTTCTTATTTTTATTATGTTCAACAAAGATATATACACATGGGGTTATTCCATTTGCAAATATGCCTCCAAACTCAGAACTCTGGCTACGTCCCTGAAGCTTTTGAGTTGTGCAACAAGTGTTTCTGGTGGAAGTCAATTGAAGTATCTGCACTTCACTCCTAGTGGTTTGAGCTCAAAGTGGATCTCACACCAATAGCCATTGGACAAAGATGGAGCAAATACGAAAGTTAATAAACAAGCGGATTGCTGGAGGCAAGATCATTTTTTACAATATGTTTTTTTATGTAAAATACTTATTACGCATTTTGAAGGCAACACATCCACAATTAGTTTAGAAGTCAGAGTAGTATGTGCAAATAATATGTTTCTTTTTTGGTATATCGTATGGATGACATTTAGATTCAGACTATAGGAGCAAAACGTTGTACAAATGCACGAACTACAGTTATGTCAGTGGCGGCTAATGTTATTGTTGCAGCGTTGCGCAACGACTAAAGTATTTCTAGAAAAAAAATATTATTAGCAATAGTAATAAAGAACAGAAAAAATACTTTCTAATACTCCCATATATACTTTAAATAACATATATTTTTACTTCTGTAACTGTCCGTTTCGTTAATCCGTTTTAAAAAGCGAAAAATAATCCGCCACAGAGTCTCTAATTTATATTGTGTTGCAGCGAGTATACAGCGACCAGATTCCTTCAGCGCGGGAATTGGAGCGAATGTTAAGTCTCCTTTCCCCTATCTCAGAAGTTAAAGGGACTGGTCGTTGCAGTGTTTCTGCAACACAGCACGGTTTCCAGTGAATAAGAAGATTTTTCGCGCTAAATAAGCTTTCTGAATTTTATTTCACTAGCAATTAACAAATGGAATTTGTTTTTATGCATTCATATTTTTAAATTACGATACTTATACTAAAGCAAATCAACATAATGACAATTAAAAAAAAAACAAGTGATAGAATAATTACAAAATAAGAAAGAAAATATGTAGTAGAGCAGAAATCAAATGAAAGTAGATCCGCATTTACAAGTTAATTCTTAGCTTATATAGATAATGAAGGTTTCTTCTACAGTAATTTGTGAACCAAATATTAATAATTCAATATATAGAATCTCCCCCCCCCTCTGTGGATAGTATTTTAGTATATACATATTTATTTTATAAAATAAGTATATTTTATACTCTTGATAAAACTTTATGGTGGGGAACGCCACATTGAATTTGGACTAGTTAGCAATGCTCAGGGGCGTAGCCACGAGGGGGGGGGGCACCGGGTCCGGACCTCCTCAAAATTTCGAAACTTGACTAACATTTGTAGACTTTCCTAACGAACTATACTTGTTTAACAGAGAAATGATTGATGTACGCTAAATATTTTATTTTATGCCTCATCATGTACTCTTTCTTTTCTTATAGAAATAATCGTTCTATCATTTTTTCTAAAAATATAGGTGACAGTAATTAAGAATTACTTATCTTTTCGGGTACAGTATAAGATAGGTTTGTTATTACGTAGACGTATTGGACCTTCCTCAAATACTTTGGACCCCTCCCAGCTAACATGTTTCAAGATTGCTTTTCAGAACGTTGATAAACATTGTTTCACCTCATGTGGAAGTACATTGTGTTCATCGTGCATTGCGTAACAACAAAGACGGATGATTTGGAATATAGTTTTTTTTTTTCTTTTACGCACATGTGTGTGTGTGTTGATATATGGATAGAGTTGCCAACTCTGTAAAATAAAAAAAACGACACTTCCTCAAAATTCTCTATGATATAGGTCTCAGCGTGAAGTATCTCTGTTCGGACCTATCCATGGAACGGAAATGTACTATCGTGAACAAAAGTGCATTAACACACATATTCTGTATGTCCTTAGAACATTCATTAATAAACTTAATAGATACATTGTGCTATAAATGAGAAACTGAAATTGATCAATTGGCATTCATCAATTTATTGTATTTACCAGTAACTACCATTTCTTTAAAATTATCGAAACAGATGAACAAAAGTATAATAATCTTTTCGTGACAATTTTGGATTTGGAAAATGAAATTCACTCTTTAAACATATAGTCTCTACTGCAACTATGGGAAATTGCTTTAAGAAGTCCTTTTCCACTCTTAATAAATGTATAAAATTCCTTGAAAGTAAATTTCAATTTTTTCCTGATACAGTCCCTGTCATCTCTCTAAAATTTTCTAAACAGGTGAACAAAATATATTAATCGTTGATAGATGGTGAAAGGTAACAGTTTTGAGTTTACAGAATGACAGCTACTTTTCAATATCTATACTTCGAACTAGATAGAAATTTGAAAAAAAAAACTGTTACAAAGGGGCTGGTGAGAAGTTTGTACCCGTCATCGTCTTTAATCAAAATAACAGCAATTTGTCCGGCCAGGCCAATGAAAAGCCGGCCAGTTGACAGCCCTATGTATGAATATGTAACATTCGCAATTCATATACCAGTATTTCTTTTGTATCAGCTGTTTTGGTTATTAGTTATTAGATTTAATTTTATTGTGTGTGGTTTAATTATGTACATAACCTACAAATTCTGAATGAATTGCATACCATGACTTATGTAAATAACTTACAAAAAAATCGCCCAGCTTTCAACTGAGGAAAAACTTACAATTAAGGCTTAGACAAAACAAGCAAAGTGCAATTCAGGAGAGTGTTCGAAAAAAAAAAAAAACGGTTTAAATTCACAGGGCATCTTATGGCTGTAATGTTGTATGCACTAGATACATTTCCACAATTTATTTAAATTTTCCTAGATAAATTGTGAATAAAGCGTGTTCAATGTACATTTTTTATAACATTAATCTCTGCTACGAACTCTCTTCAGTCTACACTGAACAGGAATTAGGATCACTGTCAAGGACTGTTAGCTAGAATGAATTGTTCACAATAACGCAGAAAAAATAATTAGTGAATCTAGAAAGCTTCTGAAATTAATATTAACTGTACCTATGGCGTCAGTAAAAGAAGAAAAGTTTTTTTTTTTTTTTTTTACATCAAAAAGAATTGTTACTTGCAAGAAATTGAATGTCCCAAGAAAGGTTATCACCATTGGTTATGCTTTCCATCGAAAAAGACCTGACAATAAAAGTACTAGAGTTCAACCAGCATGTATTATTCAGATTTGCTCCAATCAAAGAGAGAAGAATGAACTTACAAATTAAATAAGGTGATTAATCGGATTAAATGTTCTGCATTTTTCATTTAAAGAAAAAAAACAGAATTTTATTTAATTTTACATGTTACATAGCATTTGCATCTAAAGTTATGCTGATTAGTCAATGAGTCCACTTTATACCTTCTATCTCTTATCGTTCTTACTGCAACACCCGAAACCACAACCCACCGGCCGCCACTGAGTTATGTTACTCATATTTAACGCTGTAGTGTTGCGTGGGTTCAAGTAATTATTTATGTTGTCAATCTAGAGTGTTTTACCTACTTAATATATATATATATATATATATATATATATATATATATATATATATATATATATATATATATATATATATATATATATATATATAGGCCTACTTATTTTAAATGTGAAGGACAAACAATAAATTTTATTACTGAGAGAGTGGGAAAGTACCAGTAAAGGGACAGGAAAAACTAAACGAAGGTCTATCCACCACTATTGCTTTCATTTTTCATATCTAGCCTTAGTAGCCTCAATTTATTTTAGGCATCAAGTAACTCCACAGACCCACTAATATATTGTGTAAAAAAGAATAACGTTAATTGTATTTACTTTATTAGCTTTATACAAATCCATTACACAAGTTAAACAAAATCGATGGTGTTCCAAGGTTTTCATTATGGGAGAGGGGCTGGCTAGAAATTGGAAGAACTTATCCCCTTGCACCCCCAACTTTATTGTTTATTCAAAACATGTTTCTGCTATAATGTTAAGGAGCTTCTAGAGAACGAATACCTAGAGCGAAGAAACGTACTAAAATTCATTTCAAAGTGGGGCCTCGACAAATCGCCTTTGGATTGTAGAGCTAAAATGTCAATTATAGTATATCTCAGTAAAACTAAAGATTTGTACGTTTACAGTTTAGTTCTTTTTTTTTCTTTTTTTTTGTTGTTGTTTTCATTGACGTAATAAGAGGATGTGAGATACAGTAATGCATCAAAGGTTGAAAAATCGGTTGATACACTAGTAAAATGAAAACAATAATCACTGTTATTTATTGTACTCAAGATATGAAGTCCTTCTTTTTATATCTCACAACATCGATATATTACACAATGCAGTATAAATATATTAATATTAACATTATATTTTTATTACAAACCGTTTTCTTCTTTGCAGATTTACCTAAGTTTGCTAAATTCGTCGAACAACACTTAAACGCTGATGACTGCGATGATATATTGCCTGATGATGACGATGATAATCATTATTTTTCCTGGTAATGACGAAAAGATTTATGTAAAATATAGTATTGCGAGTGAAGACAAAGACGAAGAGCAAGCTAAATCATCTACTTCGTCTTCTGGATCTTCATTATCAAGAAGAGTTTATTTGTAACGGGTGGAGCAATTTCATCCTTTACATTCAGTACCTAATCCAAGTTCCACATCAGAGCGCGTGCCCAATGACGAATCTCCATCGAAGAAATACAAAGGACGAATACCAGATCCTTCAAATAATGTGAGGACGAAATGACTACTACACATGCCAGAAACCCCTACGCTTACCAAAGGAAACTGTAATGGTTGCAATATCAATTATACTTGGTATCGATGTTCAATCTGCAAAGTGTATCGCTGTTTGGTAGAAGGAATGAATTTCTTTCAACTTTGCCATCGATTGTGGAGAATTGCACAACGTGTATAAATTTGTATCTGACACGCACAAAAAAGGAAGTTCAAACGTTTTACAAATTCCGAACTTTTTTTTGTCACGTGTGCGCAGTTTGTTAAAATACGATTGAAATATGCAACAATTTATTCCTTAATAACTTACGGAAAATAAATAAATATGAAATATGTAACAATTTGCTCTTTAGGTTATATTCAAAAGGGAAAGAAAATTATTTGTTATTGTCATTTCTATGTGTATTATGCGAGAATTAAGTTATACTACCTAACGTTTTGCAAATTCCAGTTACGATTTTTTTTTATTGCAGCTAGACAAAAATACACTACTTCACATTTTATTTTCTGAAAAGTACAACTCTTGAATCCCAATGTCGCCTATAGGATACATTCACTTGTACATACACTGAATCATTTTTCCACTATATTTTCTTTAAACATTTATAAATGTGTAAAACATACTAAATTTTCAACTTTTTCTTTGAAATTCAAATTATTCTTTGCGAATAAGAAAGTTAGTTATAAATCAATATATTAAACGATATTTTGGTCTATAATTTTAGCTTTATTATGACAGGTTTTGGTAACATAATCATTCTATAGTAGAGTGAATGCATTTAGGAAATGAATATAAAACCCAACAATGTATAAAAAAATCATTTGAGCGTGATATACAGATTTAGTGAAACGCGAACCTATTCATAAGCAGGGCCCGGATCTTGTTGACCTAAAATTTTCTAAAAAGTGACTTATAAAATGACACTAAAATTTCTGTAAATTGACTCTAAAATTCACAAAAATTGTCCTTAAAATTGACCTTTTTAAAACGTTTATTTCTTTAAACATTGACAATTTTTAAATATCTATTGGATTTTAATTACCATTTCTCACTCATTTTCAAAAGTTTTGTTTCAGTTAGTTGCAGTCTATTGATCGTTCGTGTCTTTAGTTTTTTAAAAAAATAAGCAATAATATTAAAACTAAACTTTGCCCAATTTAGTAAATAGTTAAGTTTTTTTCTTTTCTTTTTTTGCAATACAGATGCATAGGCTTATATGCAGTTAAGTAACATATAAACATTTTGTAAGGTGTGACACAATAAACTAACTCAGGAACTTACTTTGTAATCGTCACAAAATTTAGATAATGCCTTATTCAGCATTACAGTAATACATGCGCGAGTGAATGAGCGCCTATTGTCTGCTAGCACATTCTTGTATTTGGGAAAGCTCCTTTCAACGTCAACAGAAGCTATGGGAGCATACTTGAAATGAACTATGTCATTGGGAGTTAAATCTTTAACTTTGCAGGATAAGACCTCACCTTGCAGTGCATTTTAAATTACACACGAAGTATTGTATCAGTTGTTTCTTTCCAGCACACGTTTCAATTTACATAAAACGCTGTTGCCAACATCAACTGACACTTTTTTCCACCCCAATAGTACGGAAGCAGGCAAAGAGATTATTTAACTTCGTGCCGTAAACAGTGTTCATTTTAAGATTATGTAGAAGAAAAAGAATAAAAAGACCGTAAGTGACCTAAAAGTTACCTTAAAATATTAAAAAATAACCTGAAACTTGAAAATAGCAAAAAGTGACCAAAAGTTGACCCTAACAATAAATATTTTTTAGAACCTACAATTGATGGATAAGATTTATATTTGAACTTGCCTTGCCCTATGCGTAACAGAAAAAAGTTGACTTGTCAACAAGATCCGGGCCCCGTTCATAAGTAATTGGATTAAAAAAATATATATATATATTCATCCCAAAATATAGCATTTGTGTATTTGGTATCTACTTTATTTCGTATTTACTGTACATTGTGTTAGTTACGTTCCTCTTTTATAACCACGAATAATACGATTCTATTTTAAAATCACGAATAATCTATGAACGAGAGCAACCACCGCTAATTGTAGTCTGGCATTGCTCCTGATACGTGTAATGGTTGTTTTTGTTAATCATAAATTACAAACTGTTTGTAGCGTTTGACTTTAATTCCGATTTTGCGTTAGATTCCGGCCAATATGTTCCCAGCTTCACGGAATCTTTCTGCGAATATAAGAATATATGTTTAGTTGTCGAAATCAATACATTGTACTAAAATGTCAAAGATCTGGCTTCTTTACACAAAAAACACATACATTTTATATGGAACGGCATTAAATGGTGTGAACAACTAGGAGAAGGCGGGGCGGAATGGGGTAGCGGGGATGGAATGGGGTACCCCTCCTATTTCACCGTTATGGTGCTGTAGCTATGCGAAAGGAGCAAGAAACTAAATGTTGACTCCCTACCAGTGCGTGGAGCAAGCACCGTTGGTGTTAGAGACGGCATGTGGCATGTGCAAATCGTTTTTGACACCTGTTGCAACATCAATATACACAAAGCTCAAGAAAACTCAAATAAAAATGCACAAAATGCTGATGC
The DNA here is from genome assembly GCF_964235325.1 of Thermobia domestica. Taxonomy (NCBI): domain Eukaryota; kingdom Metazoa; phylum Arthropoda; class Insecta; order Zygentoma; family Lepismatidae; genus Thermobia; species Thermobia domestica. The sequence continues at coordinate 282,734,764 of NC_137459.1, forward strand.
CGTAATTATACTGTAGTTTCAGAGTTTCACAGTTTAGTGACTATAGTGTGTAATCTTACCCACGCGGTTACCCCTAACACCATATGAAGCACCAACATGTGTATCGGGGTGGAACGTGGTAGGCACATTGCAACCAACCGAAAAACACAGACCAGCGAGGAAACAAACTGTTCCAGGAAGTTGTTCCCTTGCAGCACCGAAACCAGGACCTTCGGCGTCATCCACAGAACCACATCTTCCAGAGGTGACCAGGGTTTCAGAAAGTATATATATATATCTTGACGAACCCATTCCAGGACTTTCGACGCCAACTACAGGAACAGTCATTCCGGGCGTAACAACATTTTTACACATTTCGCCGTAGGATATTTTACCTCTCCCCAGTGTTAAGATCGGTGGCAGGAGACTGAACAGAAGATGAAGAAAGGCATTTATATTTGCATTATTGTCGTATTGGAAACAAGAGCCAAGGAAGAGGAATCCAAAACTGGAATAAAGAAGAGGAAGCAACAGGGCAAGGAGAAGATGGCGAAGAGGACATACCACGCACTTGAGTATGGAGGAGAGCTGACAGCAACAAGGAACAAGAAACTGAGTGCTAGTTCATTAGAGGATGTTACATGCCTTTATTGTACTGAGGGATATTCCCAGTCCAACGAGGGATGAATTGCTTGTATGCTGTACTAAGTGTGGTCACATAATTCGTATGCAGGTGTAGATAGTGGCGACGGCAAAGAAGTTTACGTTTGTAAGTACTGCCAGCCATAATTCACTGTACCCCATTGTGCCACGTGCGCTCGCAATGAAGACAATATATTCAATTAGTTGGCGAAACTGTCTCGCATTTATTATTTTATAAATAAACGTTACTTTCCTCAGCAATTGATAGATTAGTATTTTTTTTTAATATTAAAGTAGGATTCTTATAAATGAAACAATAATCGCATATAATTATGTTTAATTCAAATCTTCATTACGAAGAGTACGCTAACATGAAAAAAAAAACTCCTTATCATTAACTCTAAACAATAATAAATGCATTTTAGACTTCGTAATCAATGACAACTGTCTTCCTCATTTGGTTGGAGTGCGACTTTTTATGTCTGAATAGTAATATAATGTAACAATTTGTAAAATATATTTGAACTATACATATTTGTAATTCAAAGCCTTAGTTCATATATTAAAATTATATATATATATATATATATATATATATATATATATATATATATATGTGTGTGTGTGTGTGTGTGTGTGTGTGTATGTATGTATGTATGTATGTATAAAACACATATATTGTTTAAAAACCTGGACTGACACAAATGGATACAATATAGGTCAATTCGCGTTTCGATTCCAACTAAATTTAACTATTTCATATGCTCGCTTGAAAGAATCTCGCACTAAAACTGGTATATACGTTGATTTTGTTCAGCCGATAGAATGGGCCACAGCAACAACTTTGAAAAACAGTTTTAGATGATGTATTGCCATGAAAATCTATTGAACCATCAATGCATATAAGTTGTATCAATAGGCAACATCTAAGTCGTACAATTTAACTATAAGCATTTGGCGTCCTGTAAATGATCGAGTTTCAAGAGAAACAAAACAAATAATACTTCTATTTCGATACAAAGTTACATCTAGAATATATATATTTGTATTGTATTGAAAGTTCGCCTTGAATTTAATCTTAAACTTAGTAATCTTGACAAACGTTTCAATGACTGTGATGAGTGTGGCAAGTACTATAGGCGATATATTCTAATTCTTCCAAAGTATTCGGCGACAATATTTGGACCTTTTTTTTATTTTATAGTTAGATATTCCGAGAGATAACCGAACATTTAGGCAGTTTTGTCCAAGAAATAGGAACACGTTAAAATATTATAGTATACTGTATACTTCCAAATATTCCTACTGCCTACCAGATTCGTTTTCCAATATATGTCAGTCCAGAAATATCATTGCGTTAAAATGAAACACTGTAGCATGCACTATTGATAAGCAATAAAATTTTGCTCTGTACTACTGTTAAATATTTATAACTCCACAAATTGAAATTCAATTTTATATTTGATACAACTTTAAACAATTTCGTTCTTTTTTGTAATGTTTCTAAGTAATATATTCAGTAGTACGAAGCAAATAAAAACAAATACAGTACTTACATATCGTAGGAGGAGCTGGATGGCTGGCACTATCGGAAGCCCCACGACACCTCAAAACGTTCCCGAAGCAGAAGCTTACAGAATGATGTTCTTTGGCCTTTGGGGTTGCTCCATCAAACGAATCGGGAGCTGAGTTGGTTTGTTTTCGTAGAAAGAAACGTCTACGCTTTTCTGCTGGCCTTAGCAGAGGCGTGCCACTTCCTTCTCTTTCCCTTTGTATACTATTGCTTCTACTTTCATCCATTGACCACTGATGTTTTAATTTTGGTCTGCTGGTGGACGGCAAGAAAAGATGTTGTGGAGGATTTCTAGATGGTAACGGAGCTCCAATAGTATCCCTGCATTCTTCAGTGTCGAAGGAATTGCTCTCATCCCTTTTGATTAAAACAGCTGGTCTTGGTGATGGAGGAGGACTTATTGGAGCAGGCATTTCAAGTGGAGGAGGTGAGGCAGGTAGTGTTGTTGGTTCAGGCATTGCTACAGGCATTTGAGGTATCACTTCTTCAATCAGCGCTTGTGGTATAGAGTCCAAAGACCGTGATCTTTGGGATGTAAAAGGCCGCCTGTTCCTCTCATGTCGCGATGATTTATTTTCATTCTGTAATGTCTGTTCACTCGACGATTGTTTCGGCACAACAGGACTTTTATCTTGTTTATCAACGACCCGTTTAAAAAATTTAGTTTTTGCACTAGATCTGTCTGTCAACAACTCATCATCACTAACATGTTGGACACTGCATTGGACGGCTGCATCATGTTGCCATGGAAACCGAGCTTCTTCCTGGCTGAGATCAAGCAAGGAAAGTACGGACGCTCCAAGATCATGTAAACCTGGTGAAGGCAGGTCGGAAGCAGGTCTTGGAGGTTCCTCTTCAACAACACTTTCCTCAGTTTGGTCTTTCCAGGAATCGCTTAGCGATCTTTTACTATTCGCAAAACGTTGCCGAAGAGCTTTCGCTCGAGATGAAAGAAATGCCTGAGGTCTCATCAATGTCATTGTCCTCTTGAGGGACCTTCCTTGACCTTCCATTCTTCCTGAAAAAAGAAAAAAATATAATAATGTATGTGTATATGCTGCATATGCCAATCTTTAACATAGAGTTATTTTACTTATTAAAATAAAATAAAAGACAATTCATTTATGTAGACATTTCGTACGAATTATTTTATATGTATCAAATATCATACTGTATATAGCAAATTCATATGTGTTTGTTAATACTACGCTCAAGCTATACACCACCCAAATGTTTTCTTTTTTCAATGGTCTAAGGAAGCTGTATTATAAATTACTTTAAAGCAAATGCAAAAATTTCGTATTAAATTTTAATTGAACTATTCAAATTAGTGTTTTTATCAATTTAGAATTGGTCCGTATTACAGAAATGTTGATATACCTATAAAATATGTGGTTGTAAGACCCCACTTCTTTACTTTGGTACAATCCTGGTCATAAAAAGTGGGACTGCCTTGCAGAGACTTAGTTCTAAAATCATGACCCCTGATCCTGACGAATTCATTTAGGTCTGGCTCTTTTCCTTAGCATTTTGCGACAGTCAGGGTGGAAATTTAATGATAATATTACAGTATGTGCATGATAATTTCGTTATAGACAAACAAAATAGTTATAATAGAGAAAATACGGCAATCTTAAGTTACAATTGTGATATATTACTTATATTTTTAATCTAGATCGATTAAATAAGTGACAGAAGTACGGAAATATCGTAATTACAAACAGATTACAATGACTAACCATCCGCTTCACGCTACTTGCTAATTGTTTTACTGACAGTTTGAGTGTCTCTAAAACATACCCTTGCACATTTACCTTCCTTAGAATGAAAACTAAGGAGTAATTTATAAAAGAAAAAAAAAACATTGAATTCAGCAGAGTAAAAAACAACATTGAAAAGCATTGTGTTGTTTTCTGGTGTAACATCTTTTATATAGGAGTTGAAAGGAAAGTATATTTCAGGACATAAAGTAAAATCACATTTATTTATAATGTTTGTATTTCAACTTGGTACGCGGACGTCTTTCCGACTACGCTATTGTATCTCTTTTCATAATGTAAAGCATGTGTTTTCGTAGAAAATTTACTATTGTTCGTGGGAATGGCAATTGGTGAGCTGTAAGGTGATGCTCGTTCAATAAAATTTTAATAAATCACATTCTTTAAAGTGATTTAAGTCCATTATCGATTTCCATTCCAGCTCCCTCGAAATAAATCTTTGAGAGGAAGTTTAGGGAATTTAACGTTGTGTATGAAGTTGAAAACTAAAATCAAGGCACTAAAAATGTTTTGAAACCTTTCTTAACATCATCAACTGTTTGTTTGAACTTTTACATCTTTCTTTTGTGCATCATAAGTAAGTTCTCCAACTTTAGTTTGTTTGTTGTTTCCGCAATTAGGACCCGACGTAGTGGAGTTATAGCAGTCAGAGGGGAGACAACTTTGCTGCTGACTGTACCGCTATTGAAGTCAGAAGCAGAATATGTAACCAGTTCTAGTTACTGTATTGCATTCCAGCAAATGCGAAAATGTAACATAGCGAAGAAAAGCTAGAACATAGATTATAACTTTAAAGTTAGTTCAACACCCAGATAACGTATTTCATCTTCACCTTTCACATTTTTTTTTTCTTTTTCATTGTTGGACATCTTATAGCAGAAACGGAAAGAAATTCTGATAATGATATTTATTTTACGAAGAAGAGACATTATCAAAGTATAAAGCAGCTCTCCCAAGGGAGATCAAAAGTTTTGAAATTTTCATGTTGCTCACCAACTACGGTTGAGGTGAGAAAGAAGAATATATTTATTTTATATGGATACAGAATATCAAGAATAAGTTCTATCATCGTCATAATACCTCTGTTAAAACTGGAAGTGGTAGACGTTTGCATTTTTTTTTGTTTTCAGTATTGGATCACCATGGAGCAAAAACGATAAGAGACAACGATAAATTATTTTTGATACGGAACTAACGTTCCCAAAATAGGTAGACTATCATGTTCTCGTTTGAACTGAATGTTATAAATATATGACTCCCGGTTGTGAATTAGATTATAATACGTAGCCTTTAAGGATACCATATTTTCATGATGGGAGAATAAATCCGATTCTTTTAGTATGCAAACATCTATTTAAGCTTGCAAATTCATATTTCATAACTAACTAACTACTCTATGACCTATAAAACCTGGAGGTTCAAAACCGCGTTCACAAAAGCTCTCCATTGACTTTTGTTCTTAGCCAACTGTATCCAGTTTATACTTTGTATTCATATTTCTACGAGAACCATCTTAATATTGTCCTTCCATATGTGCTTAGGTCTTCCTAATGGCAGTTTTGCGACTGGAATTCCAGTTACAATTTGGGAAGCGTTTCTACTTGATTCCATTCTGAGTACATGACCACTGACCAGCCCACCTGAGCCTCATTGATAACCGTAACAATGTTTGGTAAACGCTAACAATTATACAGTTCCTCTTTATGAAGTTTCCGTCATTCCCCATTCGCGTTCCGTTAGGTCCGAATATTCATCTCAAGATCTAGTTCTCAAATATTTTCAGTCTACGTTTTTTCCTTTAGAGTAAGCGACGAGGTTTCGCAACCATACAGGAAAACAGGCGTGACTATCGTTTTATCATTTTATATATTTCATGAGTTACTTAATGTTTTATATATGTATGCTGGCACAAAACCTAGCTACCAACTTAAATTGTAAATAACTACAGGATGAAGAGACGAACAGTTCTAATTTAAATGTTATTTCTGAATAGTTGTCGCGTCGATTTTGTCATCTGCTTAATATATTTTAACATGAACGATTTTACATAATGTTTTCTGTAAATTTGACTCCAGTATATTTTAAGAATATACGTTTAATTGAAAAAAAATGAAAGAAAAACACTATTAAGTATTGTAGGCTACCATGTTTAGTTGTATAAAGAAAATAAAAATAGCATGACTCTCAAACCGGCAGAAGTATTGAACTTAGTTAAATATAAATTTATTTTTAAACTTGATATTAAGATTTTGGGACACCTTGTACTTAGACTAATAATCAAGCTAAATTATCGGAATGGCAAATAATGAAATGCATACGATAATCACACCTTTTTATTGTATTCAGGAGGGCTGCATTTGATCTGTGGAGCTGGATATAGTTGGACTGATTCGATGATTGTTTTTCCTCAGTCAAATTGAAAAAAGCCGTAGTAAATCGAAAATTATTAACATTTTAATACTTTCTTCTAATTTTTTAAGCCCAATTGAACGCTTAAGATGTAGCGAGCAGAGAACATACTAGTTTTCACTGGAACAAAAATCATTTGCAAATGCAACGTTAAAGAATAAGCAAATGCAAACTGAACTAAACAGTGCTAATCTGCAGAAAGAGTAGTTGATGTACTTCGAACTATTTTGAACACGTAGACGTGAGATAGCAACACGAATGAATTAAATTAAAATACGCGTGACGGAAATAGCAGCTTTTTGATTGTTTGATTAATCAAATTCGTTGTCATTGTGAAGGCAAGAATCAGAACAGAAACACATATGCATATAGATTAGATACATAGATTGGCAGATAGAAAGAAAAAGAGAGGGAAAGAAAGAAAGAAATCGTTTATAGCTTTCCTTGTATAAGAAATGCTCCCTTTCTATTAATTTCCACGTGAGTATGAAACCTATTTCAAAGCATATTAATCGAAAGCAAATCGTTACAAATAAACAATTCACTTAAATTTGAACTGATTGCTAGAAACAATCGCTACCTAAGGTTGCACGGTCATTGAAACATACAACGACAATTTTGTTTAGTTTGTATTTGTTTGTTATTTGACGTCCCATTTTTTTTAGCACTGAATCTATGTGAACATTGGTCCTACAATTTAAGGCAGAATCCGAATCACCTCAGCACGTTCATTTTTAATGTTTACTTACGGGGAATCGAGACCAGGACTATTTGTACTGAAGGCGAACGCGCTAGTCACTAGAGCAGCAGAGAAAACTGATAATTTAGAATTCTGGTTTTAAATAAATGGGGCTTGAAATCACCCAAACAAGGTTTACATCGGTTGAGTTATGGATAAGAGTAATAGACACTTTTACGGAGAAGAGGATGACGAGAACATTCTCCTTTCTGCCTCTCTCTATCTGTGTGTGTGTTGATAAAAGCTGGACATGCAATTACATTGAAACCGACATAGTAGACTTATTTTTCTCTTTGGATAATTTTCATTGATTTGCAGTAACCAGATGTTCACCTTTTGAAATATTTCAAATAATAATTTAGTGTTTTATATTCGTTAGTATGTACGAGTTCTTATGAAGAGGATGTTTCACAACAACGCCGACAACGTTTGGGAAGTGATTCCTGACACGAAGATAAGACAAAAAGTAGAGACCAACCTGGATGCACAAGTGTTTCCTTTCGGAGTTATAGGCTGCCGAAAATATGAAAAAAAAAATAAGGTCCATAGCTCCACAACTATGAAAACTACCGTAGTGGGGTCAATACTTCACTTGGAAACTAATATGTGCGCTATCCAAAAATGCTTGTTCAGAATCCTAAGGTGCTCACGCAACATTTTTTTATAGAGGGAGTTTGGCTACGGCCTTATAATTTGAAATACTCGTCAACTACCTGTATAAAAATCGTTGCGAAAATACCACAATATTCCGAAATTTGGTAGGTCCCATAATTTTGGAGCTAGGAACTTCATTTTTTTTCATGTTTTCGGCAGGGTGTAACTCAGAAGGAAAGCATTTGTGTACCCAGGTTGGTACATACTTTTTGTCTTATTTTGGAGTCAAGAATCGCCTCCCAAACCTTGTCGGTGTTGTTTTGAAATATCATGTATACTAGGCAAATATCGACAGGGAGATTGTAAAAATGAAATGAAATCTTTGAGTTTTACGTCCCACGTTTATGCCGGTTAGGCTAAAGGAGACGGTGAGTATGATAAATGAATGAAGTGGTGGAAGGAAGAAAGTGGGAGAACCCCGAGAAAACCCACGCACACGGTGTTTGTCCACCACAAAGTTCATTTGGTGGGGGCTGGGATCGAACCCGGGACCGCAAGCACCAGAGGTGAACGCTCTACCACTGAGCCACCGCGGCCCCGACAGGGAGATTGTCCTGCATACTCTGTGATACCATATGATTAAGACTGTTGCATCGTGTTATTACATATTTCAAATCAAATAGAAGGACATCGTGTTATTACATATTTCAAATATGCATGTAAACAAAAAAAAATCAATATTACTATTATGCAGTCCTGCAAAGTTAAGGCACTTCATAAATCATAATCATCAAACTTCTGGTGGTCTCTACAGCAGCAATAACGCAAATGAGACAAAAGAGACAATGCACATCTAAAGTACTTTAGTGTCTAATACTATGACAATGATATGATAGATTTCAGATGAATATGAAGAAATATTCAAGGGTTTGAAAATTTTACTTTTTTTGAAAAAAAAAAATCTTTATTTCGAAGAAGAAAACTTTCTAGATAAGTAGCTATTTACTTAATCCTATTGTATAGATGGTTTTCAGTAGATGTGAAGATCACAATGGCATTTACGGAAGTTTGATACATCAAATCGTTCTGGAGATATGGTAAAGATTGGTAAAGTTAGGAACACTGCTTAAAATTTGATGTTCCAATTACTTACCGTAATTACTGCACTGCCAAAAAGATACGTTATAATGTTGTAGAGGACAAAAGTAAATCAAATATTGTCTTTGAAAGATCCTACAAATACGCCATTTTAAACAATACAGATGAGGTATATCAAATTTTACATTTTTTTCCATATCTCTCGAATAGTTTGGTATATCACATTGCTGAAAACATTATGATCTTTATAACTATATAATGAAAATCACATAACTATCTGAATGTGATAGCTATCTAAACATTTTCTTGGAATAAAATCATCTGAAAACTTCGAAATAAAGTCAGTTTGATTCCTTGTAACTTTGTTTCTACTTGTTCGAAATACGTCATATTATGACTGTAGTATTAGACATCAAGTTACCTTGAATGTGCATTACACCGTCCTTCTCACTTGTGTTATCACTGCGGTACAACTACCTAATATTTATTTTTATTTGGATGTATGTGATTCTATTGCGTACTTAGTTTGAAACACTGCATAAGTGTAGCATTGAGTGTTTCTTGTCGTATACGTAGACTTGAAATATATAATAACCTGATGAAGTGACATTTAAAATAAATAAAACTTTATGTTAGGTTGGCAACTCTGCTGATCTTATGGGATCATATGATATGCCTGGCAATCGTTCCCCCCTCCCCTGCTGGTACTTGCATGGTCTAACATTTCAGCGTTTTTGTTCGTTAGTTTAATTGTTGGAAGGGTGCATGAAGATAAATGTATAAAGTTTTTCTCTTTTTTAGAAAAAAAAACATAATGTATTCAGCAAGTTTCACACACGAGTTTCTCAAATCATAACAAATGAATGCCAACTTGTATTCAGCCGAATTATGCTTATTATATTTCAACATACATATATGTAATACACTCCTCATTCGATTTTCATTCCACTCAGTTATTTATCTTGAAAAGTTCTTATAACTTTTAAACTAACAGATAAAAATCAGTGACATATTGTATAGTCCGCAGCAAAAGGCCTGTAATATGAGCATGTAAGTTTATTGAGAAAAGACGAAGTATTTTGCTCCAAAATATATGTGGAAAGAAGGACACCAAGGTTTCTCGTGGGTGATTCGTGAAACTTAGACGTTATATTGATTCCCTGCGCCGTTGGGCGTAATTTCACAATAAACTTACATGCTCATGTTCCAGTTCTATTTTGCTGCGGACCGTACCATAGTAATATCGGCCGGGTCACTTTGTTGACAATAATCTGCAATATCACCAGATTAACAGTGTTCCGAACCAAACATAAGAAGTGTCGATTTCCTCTAGCGCTTGAGCACAATGTCCCACATTTACTACTCCCCCTTCTCTTAAATGTAGCAGTGGAGAATAGAGCTGGTTCTGGCAAAAAACTTTTCATTGTAGACTAAACTTCATACAATTTCGGAACTTTTTACGTAATTAAAAAAAATCTTATAATGTAACTAGTGTGCAATCATAGCATTTTCAATTATTGTTTCCTCACCCTCAAAAGCTATCATGGGTGTCCGTATAACCTGCGCACGAAAACCTGCCTGTGGGCACCCCTGCATAACATAACGTTATTTTACTTCTTCAAACAACAATACTTCAGGTTATTACATACCAGCGTATGCCGACGCATGTTATTGCAGATAGCATTTTTAATATCTCCTTTTTCTCTGTTGAATTCCTTTCTGCCATCAATATTGAACGTAAGTGGGTAGCACTACATAATTTCATGATCCTCTGCCCAATATTTTCGGAGATCTGAAGAACGGCTAAGAATATTCAATCTCAGTATTTCCCTTCAGGTGTTGTATCTCACAAAACCCTTCTGATTTACAGCATCGTGTGAAACCAGAACATTTATAGAAAATTCAAAGGTCCAATTAATAATCGATTCATACCTTTGTCAGTGAGTCAGTAACTAAGTAAACGTATTTACTCTTTTATACGCTGAAGTATATATCAGCGTTTAACTTCAGCGGTATCGCATCACAGTACCACAAGTGTAATACAAACTGAAAATTGCATCGCAAAATGCGATAAATTCATGATCGCAGTCTACTACCGAAGTGGTTTGTACTATGTTTGCATCAGAAAGCAACATACTTTGCTTCATGACAGGACTTTTTTTTTCGATCTTGCCACTAGAAGGACCAAGCCGTCATTTGACGTCATCACTTCAAACAATTTCCTTTATTGCATATATTTACGCAACCAAACTTTCTGACTTTTGTTGTCTTTGCGAGAGGTTTGATATAGCGTATAAACTATGTGTATCTATTGAAAATGCTTTTGTTGTATATCTCTGGAAGGACCAGACCGTCATTTTACTGGCATCATTTAAAAATCTGTATTTTGCTGTTGATGTATATAGTTTTATAGGTTGTGTGCTAGATGGCAGTGTCTCTACTGATAATAATAAACGATTTAATATTTTTCATTATTTTTCATTATTACTATAATAATATTTTATAAAAGTATATTTTTTTCCCCGCTTTCCATTGCTGTGAAGGTAAGATACATGGCACTTCTTTGAATGATTTTTTTTTCAGTAATATTCGCATGTTGTTCATAACATTATTTTCGTAGAAATAAAGGTTACTTGAAGATACATATAGATAATTACAAAAGCAACATGAGACGTAAGAACATATTAACCCTTTAGAGATTTTTGATAACTTTTGTTACCATGCATAGTATCGCCTTTTACCGCTTGTTTAGGCTATATAACATGTATTTAAGCCGGTTCATCAATTAGTCAAGTCAAGGATGGACCAAATAACACCTCAGATGCGTTTCGGAACCGTATGGTCAACTTGGCGGCGACAAGTAGGGGCGGACGGGCGTGGATTTTTTTTTATTATTTTTTTCTTAAGGCATTTTTTTAATGACGCTTTTAGTTTCCGCGATATCAGATTGAAACTTTGCATAGGGATTGTGTATACCTTCGGGATTTCAACTTTGCATAGGGATTTATTTTTTTTTCTGAGATCTCTACGTGAAACCGTGTACGGGCACGAGGGCGCAAGTGTTCCAAGGGGGTGATTTTTTTTCCAGAAAAATCAGTTCTTTTTGGATTTTTCTGGTTCAAGTATATGATATGTATATGCGAGTGGTACCGTTCAAAAAGACTTGTTATACTAAAGGAAATAATGTTTGAACCATGACTCTAGACCAAATAGTAATGACACAGTATTTTTTTTTTTAATAATAAATTCAGGCTTTCAATTTTTTTTCTGCCCTTTATTTTCAAAATACAAGATTGAAGTTTTGCACATGTATTATGTACATAACAATGTATTTTAGAAAAGAAACCGGATCCCTACATCAACCCAGGCCTGGGCCAGAAGAGAAAAATCTTTTGGTTGGATTTTCAAAAATACTTATGGGTTTTTCCCTAATTTTTCGGTTCAGATGCATAATACGGACATGCGTTTCATACCGTTAGAAAGGGGTTATTATACTGAAGAAAATGGTGTTTGAACCGTAACACGAGGTTAAATAGGAATGGCACAGTGTATTTTTGAAGAAATTTTCTTATATATATATATATATATATATATATATATATATATATATATATATATATATATATATATAGAGAGAGAGAGAGAGAGAGAGAGAGATGCAAGGGCTCGAAAAAAAACGGCTTTTTTGGAAAAAAAAAAAAAACTCGGTTTTTTCTGCTTCGCTATTTTGCTTGGGAAATTTTGGGCTTTTTTGAAAATTTTGCTTTAAACTGATAAAGCAGACTTTGTTTCGCTTCTCTACAACAAAACTAACTCATTTAAGTAGTGGCTGATGCAGATAATAATATGAAACCTGAATACAATAAACCATGAATTTCAAAAAGATTTTTTTAAAATTCTTAACATATTTACATTACGAATTCCAAAGGATTAACCAATATATGTAATAATATTTTAACCTCTTATATACAGTAAGTACTTTAAAAAATGGTACACACATAACTAGCAAAATTGTATGTAGTATTTTTACTTCAAAATATTACACACCCTCTTTTTGAAGCAAAATAAAGGAAAACATGAGAGAAATCTGCACATCAAGAGCTTCGTTTCGGGTGGTTCTGTACATTCTTGAAATTTTTCAGTTAAGTTTAAATTTTCATATACATTGTATGATTATTTCGAACAAATTTTTCACTGATTGATCACATACGAAATAATCTGTTACCACCTATCAGGTGCTTCGGATCTGCAAAATCGGTAAAGCTCCCAAATTCTGTAATGCACTGACTGCTAGTTAAGCTTGTTCAGAATCGGGAAAGTATCGAATTTTCTGTTCATGGATCATATACGTAATAGACGGTTCATCTGAGCGTATGATTTCCTAGGCTGTAGACACTAGCGGATCCAGAAGAATCATTTGGAGGGGGCGGTTCGCTTCCTGGAAGATGAGCATAGCCTCAAAGTGACCAGAATTTCAATTTAAAAAAAATGGGACTGGAGGGGGGGGGGTGTAAACTTGATTCCCAGATTATATTTTATGACCCGAATTTGTAAGTTTTTTAAATGAAATTATATTCTTTCTCTAGATTTAAATTAAATACGCACTTCCGTTTCGGAGGCGTGGCGGCATCATGATTCACTTCACACTTAGTCACCGCTATTTATCAGATGCGCTGTATTGGACAGTACTTACACAAAAGAAAGTGCTATATTGACGATGGTATTTATCCTGTCATCTGTTATCTGCCACGAAGCCTGTCCCATTTCTCCTCTGTGTATATAAATATAGCTTCCCTTTGTTTCACTAAAGTGATCGCAAGAAAACATGAAGCTTGACATAAATATATCAATTTCATTATCCAATAGAATGAGAGGGTATGTTCCGGTCGTCGATCCGTATCCATGACATTTTTTCAGTGCCTCTCTGAGAGGGACATCATCTTTGATCTCTGGCGCTATGCGAATAACATTTCCTGAGGGCAAGATGTTGAATTCCCGTTACGTTTCGTTTTTCACCATGATTTCAGTTTGTCAACATTGTTGATATTTTCTTAAGTGCGCGTTAAGATTGCGGCTATATAAATCGTATCAAAATCTTCTGATGTATCAAAGGTGGAGAAAACATTTCTATGATTGGTATAGAACCCAGAATCACGAGCAGTTGGGGAGTCACTGACTGGTAAACTTTGACATCCATGGAATTGTTCAATTCTCAAGAAAATCTCCCAACTGTACTCAATTGATGTATTTAAAGATGAATGTGTAAGGAAATCAATTTCTGGTACATCCAGGAATTTTCCACTTAAACAGGAGAGAGCAAGAAGACAAATATAGGGTATTATTACAAAAGTATAGACCTCTGTACATAGGGTATTTTGATTTGTTGCTTGAGTTTAACGTTCCACGGTAATGACATGACGGCTAAAGAAGACGTGCACTTACTGATTATAGTGGAATTCGAACCACCTTTTTCGTTAAAATGTATCCTTACCGGAAATCGAACCAGGCACCATGAGCACCATATAGGGTATTTTGTCCGAATGCTCCGCTTTTGCAGTGGTATAATTGAGTATGTAAAGAAAGAAAACGCATTAGCCAGATTAGGAACAGGGGGTTGGAAATTGGATCTATTAGGTAATTTCTTAATAGCAGCATTTAGAAACATGTATAATTAGTCATGCTTACAACAACAATAAAAGTATATTATAGTAGCCTTCGCTTAGGTGGAATTTCGCTCCCAGACCCCCAATTTGTTCGGAATACGGCTTTGCCCAATATAGCAAATGCTTCTACCTGGTACTGTGACACAATATTTCGCGTTCTCCCTTCTGTGTCTTTCATATAGAATTGGATTGAGCTAAAACGCTGTCACAAAATTCAATCACCTCACAAACATTTTAGTGAACCCTCACCTCTGTTTTTGCCCTTCTACGTTAAGTGGCAAAAAATGCTCAAATCCATGTTTCATTATTTTAAATGAATAATCAAACTAGCAACTTTCATATATCTAGCTGTAAGTGATCCCGAGATATAGGCATATTATAATAATGATAATAATAATAATAATAATAATAATAATAATAATAATAATAATAATAATAATAATAATAATAATAATAATAATAATAAGAAGAAGAAGAAGAAGAAGAAGAAGAATACAAAAACGCTGAAATATGTATTGAATTGTTTTAAGTGAGAAGTCCATATACCAAATTCCATGTTTCTAACCTTCAAAGATTCTTAGATATCTTATTATAATAATTGCAATCCCCGCCCCCTTTTCTTTCCACCTCTTTTTCCCATTTTACTGAAGCATAAAAAAATGTTGAAACGCGTGTCAAATTACTTCAAATGAGAAATCCAAATCCAAATTTCAAGTCTCTAACCTTAAGGGATTTAGAGAGATGACCATCTTATTAAAATAATTTCCACCCCTTTCCCCCTTCCTTTCTTTGAATTTCCCAAAAAATCCTTCCTTAGTGGTATCCTAGATCACAAATCCTATCTACTATCCGAATTTCAAGTTTCTAGCTTAAGTGGTTTGGCCTGTGCGAAGATCAGAACCACAACAGCTTGTAGCTTGTATTATTTCCCAAGAAAAGATGAAATGCCATTAAAAGTTACAATGAATGTTTCCGTGTTGAACTTCAAAAGTCTCAGTTTTTTTTTTTTTTTTTTTTTTGATGTAGTATCTAGCGAGAGTACCTTTGATCTCTGATGCATGAGGTTCTATGGTTTGATACCCGGTGAGAGAACATCGAATGCACTACAGTGGTTCAGATTCAACTTTAAACTCTGGTTCTCGTTCTGTAAAGCATCACTTTTGACGAACGACGTAAATACATATCAATCAATCAACCAATCTAAAAGTCTCATCTCAGATTTAGAGAGCTTTACAGTAAGGAGCGCTGAATATTCTATATTTTTCTTTATTCAAGGTAAAGGTAATTGAAGTTTCAAGTTTTGAATTCCATCCCCACATTTTTTTTCTAGGACACAATTTTCAAATGTAATTTTTAGTTTACAGAGTGAGCCGTCTTTAATTCTTCCTACAGCTGTTCGTTCAACGTATGAATCATTCTCTCTCGTTTGCGGCTTATGGTAACTGTCCCAAGGAACTAGAGACAGAAGTATTCACAATTCAAATATGTCTGCATTAAGTACCAAACATTTTGATTAGACTCTACTAGGCTTTTTACACAGATTGGATCGGCCGGGAAAAGACAATATTTGTATTTCCGAACGATACATGTTGGAAATAGAAGACCTTTGGGGGGGGGGGCGGTCGCCCCCTCCGCCCCCCACGTGGATCCGCCAGTGGGTAGAATATATAACAACCATCACGGTTTACCCAATGCTGAAGGTTACTAAATTTTTAACAAGAAAATTCAACATATAGTTAGGATTTTTTTTTACAAAAAAGAAAAACTATGGAATATATTTAAAAAGAGTGGAAGAATCAATCACTGTTCCAATTCACAAGAAAGACGACAAAAATGATTGTAATAATTATCGCTCTTAACATTCTATAAATAAGATTGACCCCATACGCAGATTAAATTATTGGAGATTATCAGTGTGAATTTAGGCGAAATCGACCAGATATTTACCATTCGACAAATATTCGAAAAGAAATGGGAATATATTACCCAGTACATCAACTGTTTATTGATTTTAGAAAGGCTTACAACTCGATAAGGAGGGAAACATTGTACAACATTCTTACAGAATTTGGAATACCGAAAAAGGTAGATTTATTAAGTGTTTAAATGAATTCCAGAGTAAAGTCCGAGTAGGAAAATTCGAGCTTCCACGTCGAGATTGGCCTGAAACAAGGATATGCGTTATCGCCGTTATTATTCAGCTTTGTTCCGGAGTACGCTATATGAAAAATCAAATATAGGAACCAGGGCCTACAGTTCAATGGTATTCACCAGGTTATGGTGTATGCTGATGATGTAAATCTGATAGGAGAACAATCGAAAGAAATGCAGAGGCCTTGTTAAACGCTTGCAGGGACATGAGTAAATGAAGAGAAATCTAAATACAAGGAAGTTCACAAGGATCGTAATACTTCAAATTATGAGTGCGTTAAAATATCAATTAATACTTTCGACACAGTGGATACTTTCAAATATCGTGGATCAGTATTACCAGACAAAAATCATACCCACAAAGAAATTAAATGTCGACTAAAACTCAGGGAAATTCTTGTTGTTATTCAGTTCAAAATATTTTGTCGTCGCGAATTTTGTCAAGGAATTTAAAGCTTAAAATATATAAAATGATAATCATGTCTGTTATGCTTTATGGTTGTGAAACATGGTCGCTTACGCTAAGGGAAGAACGCAGACTGAAATTATTTTAAAATAAAATTCTGAGACGAATATTTGGATCCAAGAGGAAGGGGAATGGGGAATGGCAGAAACTTCATAAGGAGGAACTACATAATTTATACGGTTTACCAAACATCGTTAGAGTCATCAAGTCTAGGAGGCTCAGATGACCAGGTCATGGAGCCAGAATGAAAGAAAGAAGGAACGTTTTCAAAGTTTTAACTGGAAATCCAATCGGGAAACGTCCATTAGGAAAATCTAGGCCCAGATGGGAGGACAATATTAAGATGGATCTAGCAGAAATAGGAATACAGAGTAGAAACTGGATTGAATTGGATAAGGACAGAAGTCAATGGAGAGCTTTTGTGGAGAAAGAGAGAGAGAGAATACATTTAAGTTAAGCACAACTGCACAACAAACATGAGTGAGTTGTTAGCTTTCGTGTTTCTATCGTGAAGTCCGGGATTCAACCCCGCATTCGACAATTTTGACAAAAGTTTTTTTTTCTTAATTCCATCTGTGAATGTAGAGATAGTGCGTGTACTGTGAGTCCTGGCCGACTTACTTTCTAATCGTTTTTTAAATCTTTGTTATTATTAATTACCAGCAGTGATGGATTTGCGAAGAGGGTTAGGGTGGGGATGTCTTCCGGATTGAAGCCTCTACCCCGAAATTCCGAAATTTCTAAAACAAACTAAATATTTGTTTTACCTTTACTCATAAACTTCAAGCTGTCCTCAAATAAAAAATTAGGAATTTTTAGAAAAAAAAACTAAGCATTAATAAGAAAAGCCCCTCCGAAAATACTTTTCTAAATCCGCCACTGATTATCAGTATAAAATGGTCTTCAAGTTTGTATCTGGAAGATCATAGCTGAATATACAAACGAAACGAAATATTTGTTATGCCTGTACTCATAAGCTTAAGCTCCTCTTAAATAAAAGTTAGAAATTTTTAGAAAAAAAAACAAACATTATTCAGAAAAAAAACCCTTCCAAATATTTTTTTCTAAATCCGATACTGATTATTTCTATCAAATGGTATTCAAGGTTGTGTCTGGAAGATTATTGTTAAATCTTTGCACAGCTACAGTATAACGGAAATGTGGAAGTACGCTTTCACAGATATATTAAAAAACGTACGCTCTGATGGATATATTGAAAAACATAAGTTTAATTATGTGCTAGAAGCTAGAGTACTAAGCTCTAAGAAGTGGAACACGGATGACTAAAAAGAAATGATCTAGAGAAGAAAAAATGTCGATGATTCAGAAGTTAAAATCAAGTTAAATAGCTTCTAAAATTGCCCTCAAATACTACGTACTTTATGTTTACTTTAATTCATAAACCATGTTCTCCATCATGATGGTGATTTCCAGAGTGAAATATGGCAGTCAGGTCATGGAATCTTATTTAACTTTAGAGTATACTATAAGAAAGCTATTTAACCAGAAAAATCATGAAAATGAAAAAAAGCCAAAATTTCCAAAATTCTCGTTTTTTTCCGAAAAAAGCCGGCTTTTTATGTGCAAAAAACCATCGATTCAAAAAAGCCGGCTTTTTTGCATCTCTCTCTGTCTCTCTCTCTCTCTCTCTCTCTCTCTCTCTCTATATATATATATATATATATATATATATATATATATATATATATATATATTGAAAAAAATGGGTCACCTTCAGACTTTCAGAAACTTCTCCTGATCTCAGTTTTCAAGATACAAGAACGAACGTTTGCACACGCATTACGTACATAACAGTGTATTTAAAAAGAAGCATATCCCTACGTGAACCTAGGCCAGGGTCAGAGGAGCAGAAATATTTCGAAACGTATTTTTTTTTAATCTCCTGTTTTTCTTTTTTTTCAATTTTTCTGTTTCTGGTGTATAATACGGACAAGAGAGTGACACCGTTAGAAAGTATCATCTATCCTAATAATAATAATAATAATAATAATAATAATAATAATAATAATAATAATAATAATAATAATAATAATAATAATAATAATAATAATAAAAAAAGAAACACACGAGGTATAAACAAAAGTTTCCAGAAGTAATCAATCAAATATCTTCATAGAACCTAATGGGAAACGTTAGAGTAAAGTGGATAGGCAGAACAATGCTGGGCGTGCTGGTTCACTCATTCTTCGTGAGAAACCTAGTTTGTCATCTCACGAGTTACATCATATTGAAGATTGTGATTTAGTAAGTGAGTTTCGCTTGTTCATAAACGAAACAATGTTGAGAAATATTCCGAAATGCATCCTTAATGAAGGTCGTATACCGCATCATGACCGCTCACTAAGTTATAAAACAAAACGTTTTTGAGTTATCTTGCTACATGTGAACTGCTCGTTATTATCTAGTATAAAGTTAATAAAAATCTAAAGTTGTAAAGAGAATTTATGGAAATACTATAACAATAAAAAACAGTGCCGACACGTACAAATAAAATGAAACGTTAAAAAAATATATATAAATCAAATTTGGAACCTTAGATATAAGAACTATTTTTTTCTAAATTTTGGAACAAAGTTATCAGAATATTGTTACTATGTAAGTCATTTATTTTCGACTTAATGTTGATATCCGCGGTGGTTCAGTGGTAGAACTGGTGCGTGGGGTCCCTGGTTCTATCCTCGGCTAAGCAAGTTTGTGATGGGCAATCGTGACCGTGGGTTTTCTCAGGGTGCTTCCGTTTTCTCCTACTTACTCCTACAAGTTCTTCCATCATCATTCGCTTGCCTTAATCATTATCTCCGTTAGCCTAAAGTGCATAATTGCGGGACGTTAAACTGAAATATTTCACTTGAAAGAAAAAAAGCCAGTGGGTGTAGCCGAGCAATCTGACGCGTTGGACTGACGGTTGTCAGATAAAGCCCATTGGAGGTTCAAATCCCTCTGAAGAACAAAGTTGGAATTTTAATTGTCCTCGATATTTCTGTGTTCGTGTCCCTGTCATGTTAGGAATACGTCGAAAGGACGTGAGTTGTCACTGGAGAACAATACCCCAGTTGAGGTGAATTAAAAATGTGGTAGAGCGTTCATTTCAGGTGGGTGGGATCTCTGGTTCGTTCCAAGCTCGCACCAAGTGGACTTTGTGATGAAAAAAAAGACACTGTTTCCGGTTTCCCCTCGCTTTATTCATTCGTTTCTCACCATCGCGTCTTCTATAGCTTTGCCAGTACAACTGTGGGACGTGAAGCTGAAAGAGTTGTTTTTTTTTTTTTTTTTTTGCAACTGTGACGTCACGGTTTGCTTCTGATTTTATAGTAGATTGCACAGAGGTAGGAAAGGAGCTGGAATATAACCTGACGTTAATAAAATACAGTGTTGAAAGCGAAGTAAGAACACCGATAAAGCCTTTATGTTTCAAGTGTGTACCGGAAAAATATGTGAAACATACGTCGGCCTCACTCTCACCGCTCTCTTATGGAAAAAAATCTTACCTTTGCTTTGGGGAATGACCTCGGCTATGTTGCCAGTTTGTCATTCAGTCGCTTGGTCTTGGCGAGTGAAGATTGTAGGCTACTTAGAATAACTAACAAGAGAGTACGCAGCAAATCCCATCAATCTGGCAACCCTGTCCACATTCAACTATTGAAGAAACTCGACCAAAGCAACTTGTCCTTCGCCTTTCGAGGGAAGCAAGGGGAAACATACATTGTCAGGAGCGCCAGCAGAGTCACACTTGAAATAGAAATGTTCTAGCATGTATAGTCGACAGTTCTGCAGGCATTCTTCTCATGGATCCATGACTAGATGTACCCTGTCAACGCTAGCTTATTTTTATATTTCTATCTCAGTCCCTTCCTTCATTCCCCATTGAGTTTCTTAATATTTCTCAGATTGCAAAACCACACCCTTACGTCATGCCTCAAATAATTAAAAATCACTGGATTTAACATTTTGTCAGAAATGATCAATACAAAAGAAGGAGCAAATAATGTACAGGAAATGAATTTGCCGTCAACAATCTCCATATATACAAGTTCAGCCCCTATCGGTATGGTGAATGAGGATGGGTAAGACGTGGGGTGGGACGAAACTGACATTAGGAATTTTTATCACTACACGCTCATTGAAATGCGTATCCTAAGGGCAGAGCGGTTCAATTAATTTGATAAGTATATTCTTCCCGTGTGAAAGAAGAGCATTTTAGGTAGACAATAGATAAAATCTGAAATCTACGGTGAACTTAATTTATTTTTCAGTACTTATGATGATGATTAGCGATTTTTAATAGACTAACATGATAACAGATGATATCAGGAGAGTCACTAATCCTGTGCAGATGGAAGAAAATATCGGGTAATTCAAAATAAGACCGCTTAATCAGCTTTGCATTATGCAAGGAGCAGCGTATGGAAGTTTGTTCGTATTACTGCACTTCAACGGTATCAAACATAAGAGCCTCTATAATGCCTTTGTAAGTCATCCGACTTTCACTATGTTTTCATTGTTCTGTGGGATAATATATGTAATTATTTTCTTCTTCTTGCTTTTAGTGTCCGCAGGCACTGAGGTCCAACAAAGGATGTTTTTTTTTTTTTAATATGAATCAATTCGCAACAAGGTTAGTTAAAGCAGGATGTAATAAGATTTTTTTTTCAAAGACCGATGGTGCATACTGTGATGTCGCACAACTTTTGTTGTTACTGCATCAGCGGATGCTCATAGCAGTTTTCCTTTAATGGACTCCATCTAAAGTTCGGTTTTGTAATATTTTATAAGGGATGAAAATTTCAATTTCCGAGTAATAATTTCCGGCCTTTTGAATGTACATTCATTACACTTTCTAGAGACACAGGGAAAGGACATTTTACTAGAACATATATCTATTACCTACGTATGATAATCTAACCACTTAGTAGGTAGTTAGATTCCAGTTTCAAAATTATTCAATTCAAATTTTATATATATATGTACGGCGTGAAGATGGGGGAAGAAACCGAAATTAAGTAACAAATGGATGTGTATGTGTGTATTTTCCAGTATAACTCTAGAACAAACGAAGCAATTTCAGCCTAATTTGAAACACGTGATTTATGATCTGGAAAAATACTGTAGAGGTAAGAAACCACTATAACCCCGAGGAGAGAGAGAGAGTGGAAAGGGATTACATGCAAAAAAATAATTGAACACGGCCACCATTAGTTTAAAATCCATAGTTTTCAGTGCCACTGAAATGAATATTAACTTGATTGATGTAGTTTAGTCCAAGTTGAGCCCCGAGTACACCAAACACAACGAACATTCCTTAGAGCGTGGATATGGTGTGGTATGTAAATACATAACCATAGATGACCGATATTATTATCGAGTTCATAATCTCCAGGGTATTGAAAGAAACAGGGACATTCTTGATGTACTTGCACAGTCCGAGTACAGCCCGAAGTGGGGTAAAACACATCCAGCATTATTTAAAGGATAGAAATGGGGCGTTAGGCAATGTCCTTTTGGAATATGGGGGACGATTACAAGGCAAGTGAATGATGATGGAATTGGTGGAATGAGAAACATGGAGAAAACGGGAGTACCCCGAGAAAATCAACAGACACTATATTGTCTACCACAAACTTACTTTGCCTGGGATCGAATCAGAGACCAAAAGCACCAGCGATAAGGGCTCTACCACTTCTTTTTTTCTTTTAACCGATTTGCCGAACGTTCCTCGCTAACTTATGTACCGAATTATTACTTATATGCTTTTACTACATTTTACTCATTTTACTACATTTCGCTCGGTTTTAGTAACCGATAGCGACACTGACACAAACACACAAACATTGAGGACAGTTTAAACTCCAAAGGCTCTCCCATCGGGAATCGAACCCAGGATCCTGTAACCACTGAGCCACCGTGACCCCTATCCGCAGTAACACGTTACAAAGATTGCTCGTATACCATATATTTATACATATTTAGTGAGAGAAGCGAAAAATTGATATTTCTGAAACAGAGAGTAACCAATGTAAATGTAATGAAAATTTCTGTTATCAACAGCACTTCTTATGCTGGCAAGTAATAAAACTCCAAACCTGCTAAATACTGTTTATTTTTAAATATTTTCTCACATTTAAAAAGAAAAGTATGAAAGTATGAACCTTTGGAAAGAAAACTCTTCTATAAATCTTACACAGAACACACAATAATATTAGTGCAGCTGAGTAAATTATGATTTTGGAGATTACTTGCCTACTATGAAATACAATTGTAGGACATTTTGCACTAATACTTCCAACGCAACAAACTAAATATGTCTATTTATGATTAACATATAATAATAATAATAATAATAATAATAATAATAATAATAATAATAATAATAATAATAATAATAATAATAATAATAATAATAATAATAATAATAATAATACCTTTATATCTACATAAAAATGCAAAATATTGATATGTTTATTGTTTATTCAAACAAGTTAACGGCACTGTTATCAATATTTTTTGTTTCTTTTTTTTATTTAACACAAAGCGCCTTTACAAGTACAATTAAAATTTGATTAAGAATTAACGTCTTACAATATATAAGTTAACCCACTGAACATATTTTAAAGATTGTCAAGGGACTCTTAACAAGGACATCAAGTGTCAAATTCGGTTTTTGGCAAATTGCTGACATCCAGAGATGCAGTTGTAGCGCGTTTGTGTGTTTCCCTAGAGGAAATCGAGACCAAGCGTTCACATGGAACTTAACCGCAGTTAGACTGGAGTTCTCTTCCGTTCCCTGGGGAAACCACATCGCACGACTCGTGGAACCACTCTATGCTCTTTACGTGACATCGATGATGTGACAACTTTAAATATTTAAGAATGTAGACACACATTAACAACCGCATTAAGAGAGGAATAGTGGATTACAATTTAAGGAAGTTTGCGGGTAAATCCCAAACCGTATATCAGCACCATAAAAAAAAAGAGAAAGAAAATAAAGATTCACATACCATGTATTGAATAGATCATATGTTCTGCAATATACATCAACATATTGGATAACAATTAAAGCATGATTTCGTAAATGACGAAAACATCATATACTGTCCTAGACGAGATTAATCTGCGCCATTAGGTAGAACGGTTGTTCGTGACTGAAATACGCTAATTATAATATTTTCTGATATGCATTTTGATCACGATGCTTATGTCAATACGGTAATCAAGTTGCTAGCGCTCCTCATGAAGCATTCAGCATGTCACATCCTGCAATACACATGATATACGACTACAAATATTCTGGAGAAACATAGGGTAATAATGATGCCTAAACTATGTATTGGGCTGATAAAATTCAAATGAATGAAATGAAATAATTGTTGTAGTGATAAAGGCGGAGAACAGTAATACCATAGTAAAATACTTGCGATTTTTTCCACTATAAACCCACTAGTGTAAAATATTACAGGACTTCATTCTATATAGAGGTGGCCTGAGAGGGAAGTCACAGTTGTAAAAGTTAAAGTTTTATCGCTGGAAACTAAGGTAGGAAGCATTACCTAATCTATTAATTGTTCCATAGAACAATTAGCATATTAAAGCAATTTTAGTATTTTAGTTTCAAGTGAAAACTAACTTGATATATATTTCGGTGTGACTGACCTCATCAACTACCTCTGATTGGATGAATTTAAACTCTATTGTTAAATAGCGTGTCTTTGAGTCTCGCTGTGTTCTTAATAAACCGTAGGGGAGGGTACTGTACCTACGGCCAAAATTTGGATTTGAATGTTTTCTGATCCCTGTAATGCATTTTATCGCAAATGTAAAATTTAGGCACATAATGTGGTCTCTCTTGAATACACAAAACTTATATCTAGTTCAAAATGTTGTCGTTAAATAAGAATTATTTTTATCTTACCAAGACCTCTTTTTTGCCCATAGGTACAACACTCCGTTGTACCTACGGCCACCTATTATTTGTGCCCACGAACAGGTTGAAATTGAAAAAAAAATAGTCAAGAATGGGCCACGAATAACGTTTATTTTTTGTTAATAAACAGGTAGTAAAAGAAACAGATCTTTGAGCAAAAGTTATCAATGGTTAGGCTCGTTAATCGCACACATTTGTCTGATAAATGCAATTTTCATTTTTAACCCAAGCTGAAATCGCTGAAACAAACTTAAAACGAGAGAAGATGGGATTGACGTGCAGTGGATCCAACGTTTGGTTATGGCAGCTTCTTAAGATATCAACTCGTGAATGTCAAGGCCCGTTTAGTCATCTCTTTATTTACTAGTTTTGGTGGTGATCCTTTCGAAGTTCTCTTCAGAAGCTTTTCCTGTTTTTTCTTGATACGCTTTTCCAACTTCTTAATCTCTTGTGAGCTTGTCAGAATCCTTGAACTTCCTTTCTGTCGCCCCCGCCAATTCGTTTTCTGGAGAGGGGCCTTGGGATAAGACCTCAAAACTTTTCATGATATCAACAAGGATGCTGATGGACCACCAGGCATGATGGTAGCATCCGAGATACGAGGCTTCTGCTGATTTGTGCCTATTGCTGGTTCTAAATACTGTTCATCCTTGTTCCTCAAGGATGATCCTGCTTCATTGTCATCTGCTACTTGTTAACGGGCCCTAGTGTTGTGGCCGTAGGTGCAGCTGATTCAATGGCTGTAGGTACAGCATTTCGCCATCTTTACCGGTTGTCGGTGACAAACCCAACGTGGCTTCATCGAAATAAAAATCGAGAATCAATCAATAGAATCGCTATCAATAGTTATAAGGAATTGTTGGTACTTTTGCGTGAACTGTAGGGAGAGAAAAAGTATAGTTTGTGTCCACATTTTTTTTTTCACTTTGACCTCCCGAAAACATTAAAAAAAAAAAAACATAAACAGCTATTTACCAGACCAAGATTTCGGAACACGCCACGTATGGAACTGAAGGGCTCGGAACGGATTTTTTTTCTGACCAATTCCCGATCTTTACCGACAACACACGACTTTTAATGATCACTGGCTGTAGGTACAACCGGCCGTAGGTACAACACCCTCCTCTATTTTAAATATCGTTGCCTTAGCTTGCGTGTCGATCTTTCCTTATTTTATATCAGGGGTGGACTGCCCCACCTTGAGATTATTTTGCACCGCAGTAGTACAAAACATAGACAAAAAGAAGGCAAATGGAACCTCAATTTCCAATTGGCTGTCGGTTGCCTCTTTGATCAATTTAAAACATCACGTATTGTTAATTGCAAAGTGTTCACGAATTAGTTGTTTCATTCTCGGAATCCATCTGGTCACTTAAGCTTTGATTGAAAAATAGCAAATTCAATGACGAAAAACTCTGATTTGTGACAGACTGAGATTCGGATTGTCACCACTCCAGCTATCAGATTTTCTTTCCCGTCTCGTGTTGCCGCGTGTGCAATGTTGGGGCAGTCCTCATTCCTGAACTTCTGATTATTCATGATTTTCACCCCCTAAAATGATTCCATATCAGACCAAAGTAATGCATGAAAATAATTAGCTCAATTGAACAATATTAAATGACGCTACAAGCGACCTCAAATTTTCAACACATTTGCGCTATACAATATGAGGCATTTTTGAGGTACCTTGAGGTACCTTGAAAGTTTGGAAAGACAACTGTAAGTTTATAAACCTATATTACGAAGGTACGCGTAATAACAGTCAAATGATAATGGATAGGTTGGAAATAACAGCATATGTGTGTTTGTGGTGAAAAGCTGCCCCAACACTGTCACAAGCTTTCTTCCTATTTAAACAATCTTATATCTGAATCTAAGATGGCAGAATTCAAGGTGAGAAGAATGATAGTACTATACATTAATAGATGTGGATCTGCATTATCCCTAGGTAATATATTGTGTCACTCATTTCTAGCTATTCCAAACGTATCAGGCACCTTTGTCTCATATTTCATAGGCTACTGCAAATGCATACAAAATTTGAGGTCGCATATGGCTTCCTTTTATGTTATACACTTCTGTTTATGAAAATTGCAACACTCAGAACGAATGGCCCGAGTGAATCCAAACCTTGTCAATAAGTGTAGGAGAAAGTAGGATGATGTGTGAGAAAGTGATTAAAATTTCAGACACATAGCTGTAACCTCTCGTTTGTGATTGGAGTTGAACCACAAAAATAGTGGTCAATCAAAGTGTAAACGTGTAGGCAAGTGCCAATATGCCTCATCAACGTCAAAGAGCGCAAAATACGCAGTTGAGTGAGTTCGAGAAGGGCAGAGTAATCGGTCAGCGGGAAGCGGGCTTGTCCTACCACGAAATTGCTGCTCGTACAGGACATGCTGTGACGAGCGTAATGCGTGTGTGGAACTAAAGACAGAATAGAGTTGTATAGAGTGACGAGAAGGAACTGGACCACGCAATGTGACCACGGCACGGGATGACATATACCTTGTCCGGATGGGCAAAACGGATCAGACAGCTGCATCTACCGTGTTGTCTCAACGCCACAACACTGTCACAGGTGTTGTCATGTCTGTTCGACGTAATTAACTGAAGGCTAGACTGGTGATTTGCATACTGTTCCGACTATTCCCCGTGACCAGAAACCACAAACGTATCAGACTGATATGGAACGAGAACAGCGTCACTGGCGCGCTGAATAATAAAATGTGGTGTTTTGGGATGAGTCCCGTTTCAACCTGTCCTACAATTATGGCCGCATACGCGTACGACGCTACCGCAGTGAGCTTAATCTGCCGCCTTGCATTCTTGAGTGTGATAGCGGACAAACGTCCAATATGATCATGTGGAGCGCCATTGACTACAACATGCGATCGTAACTCATCCGTATCCAGCGCAATATGAACAGGAAGCGGTATATTGGAGATGTTTTAGAGCCTGGTGTGATGACCTATCTACAGACAACTCCAGATGCCATATTTCAGCAGAACAATGCCAAGTCACATGCAACGAGGCATGTGCAAGCTTCCTTCGCAGAACGCCAGGTATCACTACTTTTCTGGACTGCCCGGTCGCCCATCGAGCATGTCTGGGATATGGTTGGACGCACATTTCTTCGTTATGGTCCACCACCATCAAATGTCGATGCACTGTGGACTCACGTACAAACCGGGGCAGAATATCCCCCAGGAAGATATCCAACACGAGCTTATTCCACGCCAGGACGTATAGAGCCGCTGATCTCAGCATGTGGTGGATTCATACGATAGTGAGTTTGAAAGGTTATAGGTGGTGTACAGTTCCGTAATTCTAATAATGTGTATCTTGTCATGCACCTAATCTCTGGAATAAATTTCATTGTTCTAGTCCAGGTCTTTCTGGTTGTTCCTACTTGAAAGGAAACTTTCATGTCATCAGTTAACACGTTAATGGATTAGGGTGATTATAATGGTGGTTGTCTATATTCAATATTCCATACATACAAATTAATGTTTGATTTTTTTTTTTCATTGAAATATATAGTCAGAGGAATTATATTTACCCAATTCCCTAATGCGGTCAATTCTTTAGCATATTATTGGATAAAGCCATCATAATGGTGGCTACCGATAGCCCGTATCCTATGTGTGTAAACGATTTTATTTTTAATTACGTGTTTGTAACATATAGCTAGAACAATTACCTGCTCAAGTTCATTAACCCTTTCCGGCACCTGGTTTTTTGGGCTATTTTTTAGGCTTTCAGTCAAACAGCTACTGCATCGTCACTATTTATCCTAGAATCATGGATCATACCCCATTCTCTTCAAAATGGAGCTGGCTTTCAAATGGTATAACGTGTATGCTCATACCATATACCAGGAGCGGGAAACATTATGTCAAATGGAAAATTTCCGAGGGATTTTTTTTCTCGCGATTTGGGCCCCTCTGGAGCGGCCCTGTGTGAACGTAGCCATATAAAAAAATTTCGTAAATAGTACTTGGATTACTGAATGCGTGTGCCAAATTTCAAGTTTCTATCTTGAATACCAAGGGCGGGAGAAATTTTATCAGGAATTCCCACCGTGCCCCAAATTACCGTAAAACACCATGATCTCAGGTAAAAAATTTCCTGAGACATCCCTAATTACCCTAGGGTCATGTTTCGCCCATCATTCTCTTCAGCTTAGAACTGTCTTTCAGGCGGTATGACTCACGTGTCTCCATCATGTATCTAAGGCGGGAAAATGAGGAAAAACGGGATTTTTTTGGTCTAAATATCTTTTTTTCAAATTTTAGCCCCCCTGGACCCCCCTGTTTTAACGCAGAGATCTGAAAAAATCTGGTAAATACTACTTGGTGGGCTAAATGTTTATGCACAATTCCAATTTTCCAGGTGCAAAAGTAAGCCCGCCAAAAAAAAAATATATATATATATACCGACAATGTCCCATATTCCCGTATACAGAGGGAAATCTTTAAACATTCCCTGAGGCATCCCTAATTACCCTAGGGTCATGTTTCGCCCATCATTCTCTTCAGAATAGAACTGCCTTTCAGACAATACCATTTACTTGTCCCCATCATGTATCTAAGGCTTGAAAATCCCGTGAAAGGGATTTTTTGTAAAAAATCCCTTTTACAAGGTTTAGCCCTTCTGTACCCCCCTGTTTTAACGCAGAAATCTAAAAAAAATCTGGTAGATACTACTTGGTGGACTGAATATTTGTGCACAACTTCAATATTCTACGTGCAAAAATAAGCCCGCAAAAAAAATACCGAAAATGTCCAAAATTCCCCTATACAGAAGTAGATTTTGGTAAAAATTCCCTGACACTTCCCTAATTACCATGTGTCGCACATCATTCCCTTCAGAATAGAACTGCCTTTCAGGCGGTACCATTTACTTGTCTCCATCATGCATCTAAGGCGGGAAAATTAGGAAAAACGGGATTTTTGGGTAAAAATATCTTTTTTTTTCAAATTTTTGACCCTTGGGTACCCCCCTGTTTTAACGCAGAAATCTGAAAAAAACTGGTATATACTACTCGGTGGACTGCATGTTTGTGCAAAATTTCAATCTTCTACGTGCAAAAATAAGCCCGCCAAAAATACTTTACATACCCCCCCCAAAAAAAGTATTACACGAAAATATAAATTTTAGACTTATGACGTCATCACCTCCTATGTCTCGACGCAGGAAGGTGTGAAACCATACGTAATGTCTTCTACAATGCCTCTGGACTTGAAAAACAAAAAAACAAAAAACAAACAAAAAAAGCTCAAATAGGAAAGTTATAACGCAATGTACCATGAAACACCCCGTGTACAAATTGTACCATAAGATCCCCAATTAATGGAGTCAATCATTTGACATATTAAAGGATAACGTCGAACAGTAGCTAGTTATAGGTCGTACACCATTCATATAACTATTTTTGTAATTTGTTTTGAACAGGTACCCAGAGCAATTATATTGACCTAGTTGGTTAATGAAGAAAATCCGTTAAGACATTGACAAATAGCAGTGATTTTAACGGTGGTTAACTAAAGCCAATACCCATACATGTAAGCTACTGCTAATTCTTTTATTTCGCAACAAAATAGCTAGATCAATTAAACTGCCAGAGTTCGTTAATGAAGTTAACCCGTTAACAACTTAGCGGGTAATGGCGGAAAACTATATATAGCTAAATGTTTTCCATGATTCTCTCTACTGCCCTTATCAGCCTATTTTATTTTTTTAGTCTTTCTTGTTCCACTTTTTTGTTAGTTTAGTAGTTTAGTTAGATACTTAAACTAAATGTAGAACATTAACTTCCTGTGAAATGTATCTTCCTACGAAACATAGCTAAATAAATGAGTAATACTTAACTATCAACATTTCTTTTAAATATATTATTATTATAGGAAAGAAACTTCTTTTGGAATAATCATTGCATTAGTAAAAAAAAAAAAAAAAAAAAAATCACGTAGTCTACGACGCAGCGAGTGCTTTGAGTACGAGAATGTTAGATGTAACAAAGCTCAGGCATATAAGTTGCAGAAGGTCAGCAGCTGGCCTTTGAGGCTAGTAGATGTGTAAGTGTTAAAATTCTTAGTAGCATACGTGAGAAGTTGCGCCGTGAAGATGAGCGAACTTCCACAAAACTGCGATACATGTTACAATTGAAGACTTTGGGGCAAGCAGGTTAAGTCCAAAAAATGAGAATGTAAAGGAGGTAGCTTCACAACGGTTTCCACTCATCTGATTTTCTTCAAACTTAGCGCATATATAGTAAACCGAAAATAAATCTACACGTATTTTTTCTGTTTCTTTCGGAAAAGAGATTAAGGGGGCAAAGGCCCCCTTTTCAAAAATGAGCCCTCCTGATTAAAAGGGCCACATTAAAGAAACAAAACTCTGCCGATGCAAATATGACTTCAAAGTAGGAAATGCGGGTTTTGACGTTTTTGCCAGAAAAGTGTTTCAGGGGGCAATGGCTCCCTTCGAAATGACAAAGGACCCCGCACAATTATTACGGAAATTAGATTTCGGTTAAATTGCTTGAAATCGTGATATATACGTATGTTATAGATATTGTGTACCTGAGAAAATGTCTCAATGGGCACAACCAAAAATCACTGACCGTTTGGCCACTAAAGGGCCACTTTTTTGAAAACAGACGAATATAACGATATTCTGGATGTCAGCAAAAATGGCTGAAATCGTGATATGTTGTAGATATCTTGATCCTGAGAAATGTCTTAATGGACATAACCAACAATTACTAACCGTTTGGCCACTACAGGGCCACTTTTATGAAAGTAGCCGAAAATAGTGATATTCTGGGTTTCGATGAAAATGACTGAAACCAGATATGTTGTAGCTGTTGTGATCCTGAGAAAAAGTGTTAATAGATACAACCACAAGTTACTAATAATTTGGCCACAACAGGGTTTCTTTCTTAAAAACAGCCATGCGTAACGATGTTCTGGATTTTTGTAAGAACGAGTAAATTTGTGATATGTTGTAGATCTTCTCATCGTGAGAAAAAAAGTCTTAATGGACACAACCATCAAGTGTTGACGTTATGGCCGCTACAGGTCCAGATTTCTGAAAACAGCCGGGTACAACGATATTTTTGATTACGGTGTATATTAATGAAACTGTGATACGTTTTAGATGTCATGATCCTGAGAAAAATTGTCTAGTGCTTTCCTGGGTTTTCCTTTGTCCCTCAAGATGAACATCGGAATGTTGTCTATGCTTAAATGATGTTAGACGTTACTCTCCTCATCCCTTTTCCTGGTTGTTGGTGGTTGGCTTCATACAATTCCACCAAAATTCCAGAATATCCTTACCTTCTGATGTTTTAAGAAATGTGGTCACGTAGTTGCCAAATGGTCAGTAATTGGTGGTTGTGTCCATTGAGAGGTTTTCTCAGGATCTCAATACCTACAATATATCACGGTTTCAACCAATTCCACCGAAATCCAGACCTACCTTCAGCTGTTGTCAAAAGAAGTGGTCCTTACGTGGTCAAACGGTCAGTGATGGGTGGTTGTTCCCGTTGAAACTTTTTTCTCAGAATCCAATATTAACAACATATTATGGCTTCAAGCAATTCCACCGAAATTCAGAATACAGTTACCTTCTACTGTTTTCAAAAAATGGCCTTGTTGTGGGCAAACGGTCAGCAACATATCACAGTTTCAAGTAATTACACCGAAATCCAGAATACATTCTGCTCATTTAACCTTTGCAGAACGAACGGCTCAAGGGTTGAGTCAGCAGTTTAAACCACTATCACTTCGTTCCTAATTAATCTAAAGAGATGATTTAGGTGTCTGTCTCTTTAGGAAGGATCAAACTTTTCAACGGTGTGCATTTCGTTTACATCGGTATCCCAGGAGCAGAAGGTTAGGGGCAGAAGTTAGATGTACTGGATTCCCCCCCTTAGCACTTGGAGGATGGAGACTCTCCCTCCAAAGGAGCTACAAGCATAAAAAATGGTATCAATAAAGACAAATAAACATCCTAACTGATTATACCTTGTGTATGGCATTCTTGCGCACAACAAATAACAGTGTTGCCAAATTCGAGATAATGTTTTTTTTATTTCATTTTTCTAATTATTTCTTCTTCTTCTTTTACGGTTTGGGCAAGAGGAGCACACAAGTTACCTCTTTGAAACCTGTCTCACAAGCTTTCAAGCGAGGTATGGCTTATATCTTTGTGCCAATTAGGGACGCCAGGGTAGACTAAAATATTTCGAAAATATGTACAGGGTGATTCTAGTAAGAAAAACATTCGGATTTTTTTCTCACTTGATATTGAACTTTCGCCATTCACTTTTTACATGATTGTACCCAATGTCTGGCCTACACGGAAAAATATTTTTCCTACATACTAAGTAACAGTGTTGCCAGCTTTTGACAAATTACCCAAAACATTTCATTTTCTTCAGAATTTTCTTCTTCTTCTTCTTCTTCTACGAGTTTAGCACCACAAGAGGCATAAAAGGGAGGTCGTTGGAATTTGCGTTCGATACCCTTTAGAACGAGGTATGGTTCATTTTCCTGTGATAATCAAAAAGGGGTACTAGGGCCGCCAACGTGAAGGTCTACGATTTTCTTGAAATCACTATTCGTCCAGAAAAAAATGGCCTTATAGTAGGCAAACGGTCAGTGATGCATGGTTGTACAAATTCAGACTTTTTCTCAGGATCACAATATCTACAACATATCACAGTTTCAGTATATCCCTATCTTCGGCTGCTTTCAAAAAAGTGGCCCTGTAGTGGCCAAACGGTCAGTGATTGGTGGCTGTGCCTACTGAGACTTTTTCTCAGGATCACAATATCTACAACATATCACGGCTTCAGTCATTTTCATCGAAATCCAAAACATCACTATCTTCGGCTGTTTTCAAAAAAGTGGCCCTGTAGTGGCCAAACGGTCAGTGATTTTTGGTTGTGCCCATTGAGACTTGTTCTCAGGTACACAATATCTACAACATATATCACGATTTCAAGAAATCCCACCGAAATCTGATTTCCGTAATAATTGTGCGGAGTCCTTTGTCATTTCGAAGGGAGCCATTGCCCTTTAAAACTTTTTTTCTCGCAAAAACGACAAAACCCGTATTTCCTACCTTGAAGTCAACTTTGCATTGGCAGAGTTTCGTTTCTTTAATCTGGCCCTTTTAATCAAGAGAGCTCATTTTTGAAAAGGGGCCTTTGCCCCTTAATCTCTTTTCCGAAAGAAACAAAAAAAAAAAAAAAAATACGTGTCGATTTATTTTCGGTTTACTATATATCTGCCAAGTTTGAAGAAAATCGGATGAGTGGAAACCGTTGTGAAGCTACCTCCTTTACATTTTCATTTTTTGGACTTAACCTGTTTTTGGCCCAAAGTCTTCAATTTTACTTCAATAAGGACGCAAATACTTCACATGCCACTGAAGAAATTAGTATTGTTTAAGAATAAGATACGTTATCAAAAGTAATAGCTAAAATATGTTCATTTGCTTTCTCTCTCGAGATTATACGTCCGAGACGCTAATTGCAGTGGGGAACAAATCATACAGAAAGTGTATGATGTTCTGACAAAATTCGAGCAAAAGTGGTATGTAAGCAGTCATGGTATCACCAACGACTTAAACATCCGTTACTAAGTAGTGTTAAACAATTTCAAGAAACTGTCAATAAAAAGTGTAAACCCCCTCACTACAGGCAACCCACAATACTTTCAGGATCATCTGGTTGCCGCACAGCCTTCAGAGTGATGTTAAATTTTATACTTTGCAAAGCAGTGTTAAACCATTTCGGGAAAACTGTCTACAAAAATGTGTTTAACTCCTTGGTTATAGCCAACCCACATTGCTTTCAAGATTGTGTGGTTGCCGCATGTTTGAAGATTGTATTTATTGAACAGCCTTCAGAGCGACGTTCAGTTTTATACTTTGCAAAGCAGTGTTAAACAATTTCAAGAAAACTCTCTACAAAAATGTGTTTAACCCCTTGGTTTTAGTCAACCCTCATTACTTTCAAGATAATGTGGTTGCCGCATATTTGAAAATAGTTTTTATTCAACAGCCTACAAAGTAAGTTTTTTTTTTCTTTCTTTCTTTAATCTTGCATCATTCAGTTCTTACCTCTTTGTCTAGCAAATTAGCTGGTGATACAGAAATACTGGAGAATAGATTATTCTATTTGGATTTGACTGTGTTTTAACAGTAAATAGAGAAAATAAATTATTTCAAACATTTTATACCCAGCTATGTTTGTAAACCCAAATAGAATTTCTCTAAAACTACCGGCAAGTGTAAGCTCTCGACGAAAGTAATTGGTATGAAATATGACTTACGTAGGGCATTCTATGCCTAGGTTATAATATGAACTTTTTATAGTGTGATTTCTATTATTTAAAGAACTGTTTCTGGCAAATGCCTTAGAATGTTGTTTTTCTTCATTCGTTTTTCATTGGAAAAATGTATGCTAAAAATGTTGTCAGCTATGCACTGAAGTTTGTAAATCATTCTTAGATATAATTTCATAAAATACATTTGAAGGATACAGTGTATAAACTCAGATGTAAATATGAAATAATTGGTCTGTATTAGCATATTTTTCTCGATTGTCTCGTGTAATTTATTTAATGGTAATAATCACTGATTTAAATCATTCTTTTTAACCTTTTGTCACTCACGCTGTTGGAAAAAAGCAAACAGGTGAATAAAAACGAATGATTTTTATGAACGGTCGCATTAGCGGATTCACCCTCACTGCTATTCCTCAAGTGGTTCCTCCCCGTCTTCCACCTAAAAGCTCGCTGGCGTGCTGCAATTGTAGTAGCTTCCAGTGCAGGTTGAGAAAATAGTTTCGTCTGTGTTTGCTTTTTCAAACGCGCGAGTAGTTCCGTGATAAAAGTAGCAACCACATATTTGTATGGAGTTTGAAATTTTCCAACGCGCGATCGTTAATGTAATAATTACTGTTTATGAGTGAAGTTATGTTTTTCTAAACAATGTTTCCCTTCTTGAATACAAGTGAGATACAGAAGTGCCTCGACAATATTAATGATGAGTCTGATGCTAACTATCAAAAATTAGTGGCTGCTAAAAGTGATGCTTAATTTTGAGTAATGAAAAAGTGAATGAAGATGATGTTGATCATGATAGTAAAGCAGATAAGAACAGTGTAGATGCAGACTCAGATGCAAACGATATGGATGTGAGTTACAGTTACAGTGAAAATAGTGAAGTTTGTTTCATTGGGAAAGACAGAAAAACAAAATGGAAGAAGTAACTGGCAGCATCGGCAAAGACAAAATGTAAAAAACATTGTGAAAAAGATGCTACGACCAAAACTTACTGCTAAGGTTATCACTGAGTAAATTGAGGCTTTTTTTGAAATGCATCTATATAGCCGTGATTGATGAAATTTTAAAATGTACTAACAAGTATTTGGACAAATTACGAACAAGTTTCGGCGAAGAACGCACTGCAACTGTACAGTAACTTTAAGAGCGGAATTAATGGCTTTATTTCGACGTTTTTATTTGATTTCCACGAAGAAGGGAGCACGTGAGATGTAAGATCACAGTGAGCATGTGACGGAATAGGAATTCCAATCGTAGGAGCAGCAATGATTTACACGAATACTGCTACACAGGGCATTAGATTCGATGATTTCGAAACCCAAAGTCAGAGAAGAGATATTGACAAGCTATAGATATACCACATTATCTTGACACCTAGTCTTCTGTTCCAAGCGCTGCTTTCGGCTGAAAGAATCCACTCCTTTTCGCCAAGGCTCTCTCGTTTAGCAACAGCTGAGCCCTTATTAGCTCAACGCGTGGATGTGCGATGGTTTGAGCGTTAGCTCGCATTTTTGCCACGGATCAAGACATTTTGACAGCTCTATAACAGCAATTCGAAATGTTCTAAGTAATTTACTCAACAATTGCATGCATTACTTCAAATAAATATTACTAAATATATTGTTTGTATCTCAAAATGTCAATGTTGGAAAAAAAAAGCAAACGCGCGAGTAGTTTTGTTACTAAATTTGGCGCGAGGGACAAAAGGTTAATAAATTAAACTATTAAACTAAATTTAAATTAATAATATTAATATTATACACTAGAAATAAGGTGCATTTAATATTTTTAGAAACGGAACGCTTTAGCTCTGACAACCTCTAATCTGTGAAGTCGTAGATATCGACAATCATTGATAACACAAGGATGTCCATGAAAATTTGTTCATGAAAATACCGTAGTCTTGATACATCCTTCGGTAAATAAATGGTTATTCCTCTATTTCTACTGCGCTCACTACCTCAGCGATTGAAAGAGTGGTAAAAGTTACTATCGGTGCAACAGCCTGCTCAATGCTGAAATTTACTTTGATTGTAATGAAATTGTGCATACCAACAGAAGTGGCCATAAAGGGAAATGTATCAATGTAAAATTTTACTTAAGTAGTTCAAATAGTAGTTTTCAATAATAATAATAAAAAAAGAATTAACAACTGAATTGAGGAAGAAAAGAGCTTTACGATCCACATCTGAGTTACATGTCCCAAAAACTCCTGTTAACTTTTAGATAATAATAATAATAATAATAATAATAATAATAATAATAATAATAATAATAATAATAATAATAATACATTAATTAATTATTATTTATTAATTTATTATATTATTATTACTATTATTATTATTATTATTATTATTATTATTATTATTATTATTATTATTATTATTATAACGAGAATATACACAGTTTTAAAAGTAAATAACGCAACATGTGTTATTTCAACCTACAGCATCATTGGTTAATGGCGGCCGAGTAATAAAAACAAAGTTATAGTATTATATTGCGAAAAATGCAATTTTTGCTATCACAATGTTGGCTATATTAATGTTTCGTCACAATAAAGCATACTTTATGTCAATTTGTATGCGTTGCTTAGCAACTGAATTATGAACTCGGTTGCCTACCAATCTTGCTATATTTGATAAAGTTCTGAATCAATTTTGAAATTCATTACTTTTCGTTAATCTGTGGTTTCGGATAAATTTAGTGGTCGATTTTGAAAATGTTCTGCAAGATACATTCAATGGCGCGACTGTATCAGTATATTTGCCGCAGATACCGCAGATGTAAAACTAATGCTTTAAAAAAAATGAAGTAAGTTGGAATAACTGTTCCAAACCGTGAATTTAACACCTTATTTCTGATTCATCATATGACAGTTATTTTCGCAAATTATTTTCTAACTTTGAATAATTCAATAACTAACTAACTAAAACTAACTAACTCTATGGCCTATGGAACCCGGAGGTTCAATACCACGTTCACAAAAGCTCTCCACTGACTTCTATCCTTAGCTAACTGCATCAAGTTTCTACTCTGTATTCCAATCTCTGCGAGATCAATCTTAATATTGTCCTCCCATCTGCGCCTAGGTTTTTCTAATGGTCGTTTTCCGATTGGTCTTCCAGTCAAGACTTTGAAAGCGTTTCTACTTTCTTCTATTCTAGCTACATGACCCGCCCAGCTAAGCCTCCTAGACTTGACGACCCTAACAATGTTTGGTAAACCATATAAATTATGCAGCCCCTCGTTATGAAGCTTCCGCCATTCCCCATTCTCGTTCCTCTTGGGTACGAATATTCGTCTCAGGATCTTGTTCTCAAATAGAATAATTCAATAACAAATGCATTAATCTTATTTTCAAAATGTCGTACGTTTACGATTATACAAGAAATATTAAAAAAAAAATCCACTTAAACATTACACAAAACTAATAATCATGTACAGATGGTACATTTCTTGCATCTAGCTGTCATGGAGACGATATATTGTGGTGGAAAACGATCTTTCGTAGCGTATAGTAACAAGAAATCTAATAAAATTGACACATATTGTAACCGTGCAAACAATTTGAGTTGAGTTGATTTTAGTTTAGCGTCCCTTTCAGCAGCGAGGCTATATGAGACGTGGACCTACTGATTAACGTGGAATCCGAACCACATGAGCTCCCGCCGGACCGTGCAGACAAAATGACTATTCAACCAATCAACAACGCTACTTTACTAGGCAATCTTCATATTATTTTCCATAAAATACCAGGATAAAATAGAGGCTATATCAGTTTTGTTCTGTCAAAATTCCAGGTCGGAATCTGGCCAGAGAGATATGATTTTTAAAGTATACTTTCTTGAATTGCATATTTTGTTTAGTGTTTATTTATCGTTCGCTCCATTCGGCGTATTTTTCATATATTTATTTTCATTCATTTCCTTTTTACAATTTATTTCTTGTGCATTTTACGTATACATCTTTTTGTCCGTCTATCTGGCACGCTGTTCTAGAAATTACGTGGTTTTACGTCATCTGCTTTATCTGCCAATTTGTGGCTTCCATTCCATAAGAATCGCGTCAAAGCAACACAAAATACGTGTTTTAGTTTGCAATAATAAAGTTTGTATGTTTTGCGTTGCGTTACACGCAGCAGTTTTTTGCGAAGATTGTTGCGGAATCCAGCACTGTGTTGATTTGTATCTCTGTTTTCCAGTTTGCATGATGGAAGTATATATTTCACTCTGGCTGTCTGATTTCTTTCTGTTCAGCCTAATTCTTTTCTGCCTAATGACCCTCTAGCAATTTAATATATAATTTTTATCTAATCTTATCTTTAGGCAGAAAAGAAATTCCTGTTCTGCCTAATTTTAGCAAAAGGGATATTTAAATTTGAGCGATGGTTTATTAATACATATTTTCTATTGAGTTTCAAATAGCATTCCAGAATTCTTGAAATTGAATGTGAGAACACGAGTGAGGTGTAAGTTAAATACCCAGTTTTATTAGACTGAACTCATGAGCGGAACTAAATGTTTTATGCGATCAAACAGCTCTATTTTATTTTATTTTATTTTATTTTATTTATTTTTATTTATTTTTTTTTGAATAACAAATCTACGGAAAGTGTTCAGTATGATGTAAAAAACAAAATATTAGAATTACGTAGAGTAAAGTGATTGCATAATTTATTTCAGATAAGTACTGTGAAGTACTCAAAATCCTTACATGTATTTTGTAAATTTATTTTGTTTATCATAAAACAAGGAAGCGATATTCAAGCTATTTGTTTAGGAAAATAAAAACAGATAACGCAGGCATCACACCACAATTATAGGAAGTCTTCCTATACGGAAATAACAAAGTAAGGCATTTCATAAGGAGATCTGAGCTAAACTCTACGCTACAACCCCGAAGCATCTGAATCCCGGAAAGGGGTTGTGCTGGCTGAGGACGGAGAGTAGTCATGGGAGAGTTGGAATTAAGATCGCATAGCGAAAATACATCGATTGGAGATTATCAAAGCTGAACTACCTGTGCGTATTACATATATTTACGATGTTGGATACTCATAATGGTTAAGTTTCTGTGCCATTACGATTTAGTAGATTTTTATATTTAAAACCATTTCGAGTCCTGATAGCTTATGGTGTGATGTCGAAAATATCCAAAAGAAATTGATTATTTAATTTCTTATCCTAAGAAGATTAGTTAAATTCATCCTTGAGTTGTCTAAATACACGATGTTACAAATTTCAGATGAACTACACTCTGCCCCCAAGTATAAAAGGTTTCTAAGATACTAAGTCGTTCCAGTTAGAAGTTTGTAGCACACGTTAATACTTTCAAATTTCTACTACAGAAAGCATTAAAAGAACAAAACTTGAGTTATAATAACAATTTGAAATATCGCAACAGGAACCACGATTTTAATTTCTTAAAGGACTCATATACATGTTGTCAATTTGAACAAAAACAGAACCTTGAAACTTTAAAAATCGTACTTTTGTACACATAAAATTGACAGTTATTTTGATGTACACCCATGTCCAAAATTATTGTCACATGCCTATAAATATGTTGTAATAGGAATATAATTTGGTAACAAATTCGCTCGGTATTTCTTACAATGTACTATGTGTATAATCGGCAAAGACGTTTATGTGGCAAATTTCATGTCAAAAGAGCAGCAAATAGAAACAATAAAACGAAAATAAAATGTTCTTTTCCGTTTAGCAACATTTTATTTTACTCATTCTAATTTTCGTATTTATAATTCTTTTCCTATGAAATTTACCACAAATATACATTTCCCAATTATACACATAGTATCAGTATTAAAGGTACCCTGCAAAAACATTATCAACTTATATTCTTACAAGAAGACTGTTATAATTATGCGACAATAATTTTGGACATGAGTGTACCTGCTTACACACAACCTTCAATGATCTAAACGTAAGCAGTACGCGATAGCATCTACATATCAAATCATATCCAAATGACTTGATTCGAATCTACTCTGTAAGGACTTGATCATTTGGTAAACACATTTATATTTTTTTTCGGATGTTACAAATAGCTAATGCCACTAGAACATAAATTGTTATAATTCTAGAAATTCAATCCAGGAAATGCAATGGTCATTCTGCATTCCCCTGCCCTTCTGCAATCTATAAGTAATAGTCATATATTTCGTAACATTGTATTCCTTTCATGTCTCAGAGGCTAATATACGTAATCTTTGATTTGATCCTCAGTAGGTATAATTGCCTTGGTTTAGGTTCTACCTCAAGTACTGGTTTGTATTCCACTTTACAAGTAGTAGTAATAGTCTCATATAGCGTTGATGCTGTAAAGAGACGTTAAACACCAATCAACTAATTAACTTTGCAAAAGTAAATTATTGTTATGTGTAAGTAATATCTTACAAGTGTCCCTCCCCTTACATCGATAACGCTTTGAATACGTGACAAAGTGCGCCCGTGTCTGGATGAATTCGTACAGTCATCTGGAACGTGTTGGAGAAATGAAAATATTTTGGTACATTATCGGACAAATGTTTTTTTTTTCTTATCGTATCAAGGTAAAAAAAATCACTACATTATGAAAAAAGCGTTCTTTTTGTATAAAAGGGAGACCTGGACAACGAAACAA
Organism: Thermobia domestica; assembly: GCF_964235325.1. NCBI lineage: Eukaryota > Metazoa > Arthropoda > Insecta > Zygentoma > Lepismatidae > Thermobia > Thermobia domestica. The sequence goes on from NC_137459.1 coordinate 282,776,810, forward strand.
TTAAAATAAGACCTGAAAGTTCAGAAATATATATCCAAATTTGCGAGCCCGGCTCTGGATTAAAATCAATGATCACGAGCCTAGTGAGCACAAGTTTTATAAGTGGATAGCTCTAATGAGGGTAGTGAGCCCAAGTATATGCAAGTCTTATCGAGGATACGAGCCTAATGGGTGCGAGTCTCAGCTAACTTGAGCTTCATTGAAGTCAGTGAGCGCGAGACTCACTCACTGTCAGGTCAGTGAATCTGTGCCCAAGTGAGCCCCATTGAGGATAGGGAACCTGTGACCAACTGAGTCACATTAAGGGTAGTGAACCTGTGAGCAAGTAAGCCCCATTGAGGATACAAACCTGTGATCAATTGTGCCCCATTGATAATAGTGTGCCTGCGCCAAACTGATCCCTATTGACGATAGTGAACCTGTCACCAAGTGAGTCCCATTGAGAATAGTGAATCTGTGCCTAAGTGAACCCATTTGAGGACAGTGACCTTGTGCCTAAGTGTAACGCGATTACAAAATGTATGTTTCTACAGCAGAGCGGAGATTAAAATATTTAGCTTAATCACTGACAGATATACGCCTATTAAATAAATGAGTGAAAATAGTGATTACAGAAGTGTTCATGGCATGAAAAATTTAGGAAGGAACAGAAAACACCCCTAGATCAGTGGTTCTCAACGTCTATATTAACGCCCCTAGAATGTGCCCTCACTTCCAAGGGGCGTTGGGAAAAGGGGGCAATTGGTAATTTGAAATTTCATAACCTGTTCCTTGTGTTTCTTATTATGACCAAAGCCATTATGCACTTTACAAATTATCAAAAGTTTAGATTTTTTTTTTTTTTTACTAATAATGTAGGTTCTTGAAGAATGGTTTTAATAATTGAAGCAGTTGTCTACTTCTTAGTCTGCTTCGTCAAAATCTTACATTCAGCTCCGTCCATTCGTAGATTGCATTAAATTACGGTACTCGCTCAGGACAATCACATTTACCCAAGGGGATACTAGGCTCGGAGAGGTTGAGAACCATTGCCTTAGATTACCAGGAACGTAGTTACATGCTCGGAAGTTGAATCAGAAACTTTTTAAATTCAGACCACTTAATAGTAAAGAAACATAAGCCCTCAGTAATTTAAAATATTTTTTTTTTTACACTCCATAATGTAATCAAAGATAGAAATGTAGAATGTGCCACAAAGCTCCTTCTAGTGCTGTTTTGTGATCTGGTCTTTCAGATGCTGAATTATTAGAAATTATTGAAGATATAATAGAGTATCTGACCTGATGTGTTTTACAAATAACCTAATTCAACTTACAAGGAATGCGGGCTGCTTTAATCTGTTAAAATATTACAATTTTCAGTCTTTCAGAAATTCTTATTGATTTAGATACCATTGCAATTAAGAATTTGTTAGTTCCTTGTCAAATGAATGATTTTATCATATAAAACCTCGAAATGAAGTTTCTTAACATAAGTTAATATTAAGAAATTACTAACCGTTTCAAAATCTAATTTTTCACAGATTACAAAGTATTATAGAGTATTAATGAAATGAAATGTCACTACTTTCCACTATTATGGTAAAGGAGAAGCATGATTAATGACTATGAAATAATTGGTGGTATGGGAAGATGAGAAAACTCGGAGAAAACCCGCAGGGACGATGTTGTTCACCATAATATCGTGTTGCCGAGGGCGGAACCACGGACCTTTCGTACCAATCGTGAACATTATACCACTGAGCCACCGTGTCCCGAAATATACTGTTTGTTTTTTTTTACCCTGAACTTATATTTGAGTCTGCGTCCTTTCACACTAAATATTATTCACTGATCATTGAATCAGAATATTCTACCTCTCACATTGTTATAATTTAAAGTTGTTCGATTATTTTTTCGTTTATTTTAATATATTTTTAATAATTGAAACTAATATTTAAAATATCACGTAATATGTACTGTTAGCTCACCGAAACGCTACAACCTTTAAAATGAAATGTTTGAAAAAAAAAAAGTTTTTCACTTTTGAGAAGTGCATCATCGAAGTCCACCGTTAACTTTGTATAGAGTGTTGTTGAATAATGGAAAATGCCTTATTAAGAAATACCAATTAAATATCTTTATTTATTCTACATAAGTTTCCCTTTACTAAAACAGTAATATTTAGTTTATGTTTTATCACTGCAATGTTATGATAAATGGATAGTGGCGCTTTTACTTTCCTTTCCTTCTAATGCTAAATTTAAATCACAGCATAGCATTCTTTTTACGTTAGGATTAACTCGACAGGTAGAATTATTCATCCAGTTAATCTTAAAAATAAGATATCATCGGTGAAGCTTCAGATGGCCAACATATATCACGTAATAATTTAAGTGAGAAACAGGTCCGTTTCTCACTTTTATATATATATATATATATATATATATATATATATATATATATATGTGTGTGTGTGTGTGTGTGTGTGTGTGTGTATGTGCGTGTGAAAAGATTCATACTATATAATCGAGCTAATAATGAAATATTAGTTTATGACATATCAACAAAATTGCATGAGTCGTATTTCGAACAAATTAAATATGTAACTCAGAGTAAGCTAGCTCTAGTGACTATTTAAAAGATAAATGAGGTATGCCATATTTTTAGGTTACTAGTGAATTTTATATATATATATATATATATATATATATATATATATATATATATATATATATACAGGCGTGGATCCAAGGGGGCTATAAGGGCTATAGTCCCCTTGACGCTTAGGTATACACTGGATAAAATGGCTTCAATCCTACTTTACACTGGATAAAGCTGCCAACTATAATTTAGTCCCTCCCTTAATCATATTCTGGATCCGCCGTTATATATATATATATATATATATATATATATATATATATATATATATATATGTGTGTGTGTGTGTGTGTGTAGGTGTGTATATATGTGTGTGTGTTTCAGAATTGCCTGATTCTTTGAGAAAATCGTCCAAAACGAACTCACTCCAAGAGCCAACGGTGATTTCAACTTTCGCCTATTCAAGATTTGCCTAATGCGAAATTATGTTGGTAGTACCGACAAGAAATGATATAATTTGAGAATTTTGTAGTTTATAATGTTTTAATTAAAAAAATACATATTAAAATAGTATAAGCGCTGTATTGTATAGTCTTTACACTATATGACTAGATATTATATGTTTGACACCACTATATGAAAATATTACATGAAGTTACAAAATATATTAAGGAAAATATAAAATGAAGTAACCAATTCTACGAGTGTTTGCATAAATCATAAAATAAAATTAAACAAAGCACCAAGAATCAGTATAAGCACAATCTGGGTATAGATAGTATACGCTTGAGATTGAACATCAACATCAAAACTGTTAATTTTTAATTAAGTGCAAACATTTTGGTCCAGTATGTAGGGTCCTGAATCGAAAAAAAAAATAGTAAATTAATGAATCTTACAGGACAGCTTCTTCCCATCAAGTATAGGCATATCCTAAAAATGTCCAGATATCCACTTAAGCTTCGCCCAATATGGGTGCCATATCTAATTTGATTGCCGCAGTCTATAGAATAACCATATTTTCCCTTATTTCTTACCTTACGTTCAAATATACGATTTTGGAATATATATTTTGATACAAAGCTCCTTTAGTTTGATAGATGATACATCTCTGTAGGTTAGGTAGTTATAAAGTTGCAAATGAAGGGGTAGGCTTGTGTCGCTTAATCTTGTATCTGTTTTTTATAAGGGTATTTTTCTGATTTTTCATAAAGAAGGCAGACTTCATCACTAAGCCAAAATGTTTAAATACATGAAAATACAGGAGGTAACACGGATGATGTGATGGTATTTTATATGCATTTTCAGGAAGTAACATGACTATGTTCCAAATGTTAAGAAAATTTGTTAGAAACTAATCAAGAGATAGACAGTTAATTGTAACACGTTGTGAGTATATTCAATAAACCTACTGCGATCCTGAAGAACTAGTAAAGGTGAAATAACGTTTCCAACGTTGATACGTTAGTACGTTGATACGTTGATGAAATAATGTTGATACATTTGTATGCACCTTATGAGGTGACACAGTGCCTTTGTGTCGATATTTCACACACGGAATACTTATTTCACACCAGTCGCTTACCCCTCAGTTTTACCCACAAGAGCAAGTGCGATGACACGTATTGAAAGTGTACCATCAAGAGCAAACTTGGCGGCAGCAAGCTATTCCAGCAATTGATTGGGGATCGGAGGAGTACATGAAGAATTCTACCCAGTTTCTTGTTTGGACATATCAGCACCATTTTTTTAAGCTTATCTATTGCAAATATAAAACTATCACGTACTTTGGCTTACTGTTCATATTCGAGATAGTTTTACTCAGACACGTGCATTAATTTGAGGTAAATCACATTTTAAGAATCAAAAAAACAACAGACTGAAAGTGGCATGTTGGCGTTATCTTAGTGTTGTACAACCTCCGAATTATACTTTACGTTTATGTATCTTTCGAAGTTACTTCTTTCTTTTTTTTTTCTTTTAAGTTTTTCAGTGTAGTAGGTACTTTTCTGTTTTGAAAGAATCAGAGTTATTTATATGAAATTATATATATACTGGCATCAATTACGCGCTTCCCTGGGTTAAATTAAGAAAAAAATAATAATATATATGTTTCGTTCGTCAGTCACCTTTTACTATTACTAAAGCACTCCTTGATATTGATAATTTTCGATGATTTTTATATATCCCCTCTCCCCCCATGTTGCGGGCCACGGCATTGGAAGTGTCATTGTTCATCTCAGCAACACCGAAAACTATGAATTCGACACTGATATTGGTCATTTTGATTATATATATATATATATATATATATATATATATATATATATGCCTTTCCTCTCCCACAATTTTTGCGGGGCTGAATTTGGATTTAGATGGCATCAGAAGTGTCACTCTCCATCTCAGCGACCTCAAAAACTATAGATTCGACACTAATTTCGGTCATATTTAATCATTTGTAAATGTCTTTTCCCTCCTTTACATCCTCAAAGTGATATGACAAGAATCATCTCATTTTCAAGCTTCATCTACGTTGAAAATTTGATCGAGATCGGTCCAGTGATTCAAAAGTTATTAAGTTATATATATATATATATATATATATATATATATATATATATATATATATATATATATATATATATCCCTCCTACCTCCTCCCCTGAGTTCGATTGTCAAAGTGAATAGATAAGTACCATCCCAGGCCCGAACCTCATCTATGTTGAAAATTTGATCGAGATCGGTCAGGTGGTTCAATAATGAAGTTACATAGACGGTCACTTTCACTTTTATTTTGTTAACATTTATCTCCCCCTTCCCTTCCCCTACGTTGCACCGCCAAAGTTAAATGCTAAAAATTATACCAATCCCGAACGTTATCTATGCTGAAAATTTGATCAAGATCGGTTGTGTGGTTCAAGAGTTATTAAGTTTTATTTATTTTTATATATCTGTCCCCTCCTCCCATCTCCCCTAAAGTATACTGTCAAAGTGATATGATAAAAGCCAGCCCAGGTCCGAACTTCATCTATATTGAAAATTTGATTAAGATCGGTCCTGTGGTTAAAGCGTCCCATAGTTGGTCACATTCATTTTTGTTATTTTTTTTACATATATCTTCCCCTCCCCTAGGTTCCACCGTAAAAGTGAAGTAACGAAAACATCCCAGGCCCGAAACTTATCTGTGCTGAAAGTTTGATCAAGATAGGACTGGTGGCTCAAGAGCTATTAAGTTTCATTTATTTTTATTGATCTCTCCCCTCTCTCCACCAACCTAAGTTCTACCGTTAAAGTGATATGATAAAAACAACCTCAGGTCCGAACTACATGTATTTTGAATTTTGTTAAAGATCGGTCGGGCGGTTTAAGCGTGATGAAGTCACAAAGACAGTCACTTTTATTTTTACTTCTTTATTTTTACTTTTTATCTCCCCCTCCCCTTCGTTGCACTATAAAAGTGAAATGAAGAAAACATCCCAGGCCCAAACCTTATCTACGTTGAAAGTTTGATCGAGATCGGTCGGGTGATTCAAGGGTTATTAAGTTTTAATTATTTTCATATATTTTCCATCCTCCCCTCCCCTCCACTAAGATCTACTGTCAAAATGAAATGATAAAATACTTCCCAGGTTTGAACTTCATATATGTTGAAAATTTGATTGAGATCGATTGAGTGGTTCAAAAGTAATTAATTCCGAACATAATCTTTTTTTTATTTTTATATTTGTTGATTTTTGTATATCTTCCCCTCCTCCCCTTCCACTACGCTGCTCCGTCAAAGTGAAATGATGAAAATCATCCCAGTCCTGAACCTCAGCTACGTTGAAAATTTGATCAAGATCGGTCGCGTGGTTCAAGAGTTATTAAATTTTATTTATTTTTGTCCATGTCCCTCTCTCCTAAATTGTACCGTCAAAGTAAATAGCTAAAAACACTGCCAGGCTAGAACCGCATCTACGTTGAAAATTTTACTGAGATCGGTCGGTCGGTTCAGGAGATTAAGAGTCACAAACATAGTCACTTTCAGTTTATATATATATATATATATATATATATATATATATATATATATATATATACGTTTTCCTTTAACAAATTGTTGTTTGAACGTGTTTTTTTTTCGTCTGAAACAGCAATGGATCTTGATCCAATCCAACCGTATCGTTTTTGTCCCAACAGTGCACTGTTCCAGGATGAATTATTATTTTTTTTCTTTTATGTGCTATAAATGATTTCTATCGTGTATAATAAACTGAAGTTTTGTTGATTAACGTCTTTTTTTGTAGACTATTTGCTAAATAAGTTATATATTTCCGTATAATGCCCCATTATTATTAAATTTCCATATTTTTTATGTCAATTGATATTTTGGCATGTTGACATATTTTCTTTATTTTTTTTTAAATTATACAAATATTATTTGTATAAACAAACAAAGAAATCAGAAACATACGCTTGAAAGAAACGCAGGCACAACATTAAGCGATATAAGCCAACTCCTTCATTTGTAACTTTATATATACCTGACCTACATAGATGAATTATTTATCAAACAAAGGAAGTTTTATTTACAATATATATATATATATATATATATATATATATATACATGTACCAAGACCATATAATTGAACTTAAACTAAGAAATCAAGGAGAACATAATTGCTTTATGCACAGTGGCGGCCAAATTGAATACGGTAGCTACATTGGATTTAGCTCAAGAGGGATGTTCTGGAACTTTCAGGATATTACTGTACTTGATGAAAGGAAACTATCGTGCAAGTTTCGTTAAGCTACCTATTTGCACTGGGTTTGTCAACATTTTCCGCTACATATTGAACTGTTTAACCCCCCCCCCCCAAAAAAAGGAAAAAACGCTAAAATAGTTTCAAGAAGAAATGTTAACTATTAATGTGGTGCAGGAATACCAACGTATGCGAGCTAAACCAAATAAAAAATAATTTTTGCCTAATAAGAAAATTAACTTTGTGTCGTCTCTTTGATTGACATTTTCATAGCCAGGAGGTATTAGGCGAATCTTCAATAGGCTAAACTTGAAGCCCTGGAGCCAACTACCTCTTACGGATTACCCCCCCCCTAAAAAGAGTATTATACCTCAGTATAGTTTTTTTTAATGAAAATTGATGTGTAAAATTTCAACAAAATCGTTAGTCATTTTTCACACAATTGCAATTTTTGATTTGTATTCCTCAGTAAAGTACCCTTATTGTTTAGAGTAGGGAGAACATTCGAGAAATCTCAATTAAAATCCCCCAGAATACTTAGGTTCAGCATTTGGGCTGGATACATTGAACGATATGGGCTCTGCGTAAGTGAATATTTAAATCGGGAAGAACAGATGTACAGGCATCCGAAAATCGACGTTTGGACACGTTAAGCTCTTAAAATGTGTAAATTAGTTGAAATCTCGAATTTGGTTTATCCACGATCACCATATTTTTCATCCCCTATTGTCACCGAAAAGTAAAAGATATCAACGTTATCACAGGAAAACAGCTGGACCGTTTTAAGTGAATTGTTGGATATAGTTAGCATTTCATTTGTTTTCATTTCTACCATTACACTTGTATTAAAATATGTATTCTACAGGGGAAAGGAGTCAAAACACATGCTATTATGTTTCTGTACACTACAATACTGAACTAGTGCTCCTTTGCTACAAACTTATTTACACAATTTAATGCTCTTTGCGATCCTGGTCTTGAGTTTGATTCGTGATGGAATCTCATGATGGTCAGAGTTGGTTCAGTGTTTCCAATGAGTTGGGTTCAGATGAAGTAAACTCCGGTCAAGAGAGCTAGAAGTAACTCTTATAAGAGTCAAGAAACTGATCATTCATTGCTCAACTAAAATGTGGTCGTTGATAATTCTTAGCAGAGGTTTAATTTAGTTTTGTATGTGCGACGTAAATTCCATTGGAATGAAACAGATGCATGGTAATATTGATTTTTTTTTTTAACCCTTGGATCACATGAAGCACGATGAGCAACAGCTGAGTAACAATAATTGTTTGGTCAGCTGTTTCTTCATGTCGAAGGCTCCCTTAACCACCTTCCTCGCGTTTGTTTAATATACTGTGACAATAATTTTCCTAGGTAGTTTATTGAGATCTTCGCTGACAGCCTTTAATTAGAGATACATGAACAATACAGCAAGCGCTGACCTATAGAATCGCCTGCATAAGCGGTTTAAATCAATATACAGCCTGAACACTTCAAGCGCACGTGTTTCGTAAGTTTAATGACGGTTAAATTCCAAATTACTAAGTTTAGATATCACTTCTAATTTGTGTATTCATGGAATATGATTTTTTTTTCAGAGATTTCCAGATATATACCCAAAATGAACACTTTAGCTGCTATTTATTGTTCCAATTGTGAATGTGAAATTTATTTATTTTTTTTATTTTATTTTTCTTTCTTTTTTTATTTGGAATGATTTACTTATTTTGGATCAGGAGATTAAATAACTACCAAACACGTAGTTTACCCACGTAGTTGTTACTTCAACGCTAAAATTTGAAGTTTGGTTATAAAACGTGCTTTTCAGACTTCTAAACTATGCTATGTATAAGTACCGACAGTTTGTCTGTCGACCGGTATCAGGCCAAAAATGGTAAGATATATCGTGATGTGGATTTTTGGAATCTATTAAGCGTTCCAACGAAATATTACATTTATCCAGTTAACTTTCTATTCAAACTGGAAGTGGTTCAAATTAGTCATTTCCCGTTTTAACTTTTATCGCCATAGAACGAAAAAGGTAACATATAGGAAGATGCGGTTTTCTTCAAAGGATTTAGAATCTCAAGGCACAGTGATTATTCCTTATATTCTAGCCAAAGCGGAAATGGCTCAAATTTAATATGACTTCTGGTTTCAATATTGATTTCCACCGAGCAAAAATAATAAGATATATTGATATGTGGTTTTCTGCAATCGATTCAATGTCCTAAATATATATTTTATCTTCTTTATTAACTGTCTATTCAAACGGGAAGTGGTTCAAAGTAGCCATTTTCGTTTTCAACACTTATTGCCATATAACAAAAGTTGTAATAGATTCAGTAGCGTCAATTCAGATTTGGCTTGGGAAGGCGGCAAGACCCCTTGACATAAGTAAAATTTCGCGTTTTTCACTGACTTGCAACTATTCTATTGATAAAATCTATATAAATATCAAACTCAGGGGGGGACAAATGTCCCTGACTGCTCCCATAAATGACAACCCTGAATAGATTGCGTCAAGTTTCTTTTTTTTTCTACAATCAAACCAGTGACTCAAGAGACTATATTGCCACAGCCTTCAACACTCTACTGGAAATAGAAATGGTTTAAATATACTTTTACTTCCGGTTTCAATACTGATCTTCGTAGAGCATAAAGCAGAAGAGAAATCGAAATGCAACTTTTAGAAATTGATTCAGCGTCCGAAGAATAGCTTTCATTCTCTTTATTCACTGTCTAATCAAATCAGAAGTGGTTTAAGTTAATAATTTCGGTTTGAACATTTATCCCCATAGAACAAAAATGGTATTAAATAGCGACAAGTGGTTTTCGGAATGATTCAGAGTCCCAAGAGCGCATGCCTTCACAGCCCGCAACACTTTATCAAAACCGAAATGGTTTAAATTTACTACTAGTTCCGGTTTCAATACTGATTTCCGTAGAGCAAAAATAGTAAGATGTAACAATATTTAGTTTTTGGCAATCGACTCAGCGTTCGAAAAGCAGGTCTTATCTCCTCCTTTAACCATCTACTGAGTCAGGAAATGGCTCAAATTAGCCGTTTCTGGTTTGAAACTTTATCGTCATAGAACAAAAAAAAATTGTAATAGATAGCGACAAGTGGTTTCCTGCAATGGAGTTAGAGTATCAAGAGTTCATACTGTGACAATCCTTAACACTCTACCAAAACCAGAAATGGTTGAAATTACCGCTTTTCTGATTTCAAACTTTATTTCCATAGAAGAGAAAAAGAAATAATTAAATAAAAGTAAAAAAAAGAAGAAAGAAGAACAGTAAGTCATAGAGAGTAATGGTTTTTGATATGAATTCAGCGTCCGAGGAACAGGTTCTATCTGTTATCATATTAATATGTTGCAACTGGTAGGTATAGGCGTACTACTTCAAGTTTGACTACTGAATTTCCATAGTTTTTAAGTCTACCATAGTTTAACATCTAAAACGAAACTCACTTTTTCCTTCTTCTTCATTACCTATGTGCAGAGAACTTTACACAAGTATACGAAACAAAACTTTACAGATATTGTGAAATCGCATTAAAAAAAATGGTTTCATTAGTATTATCTTTCCATGCTAGTCAACATGTTATTGATGTAAAGTTAAGGTTGAAAATAATGCATATTTCACGATTAGCTCATACATATTTCCAGCATGAAGTGGTACAAGTTCAGTTCGTTAACGGAGTAAGTATGTTAATACGTTGTGGATAACAGTGACTTTAATGGTGTCTACCTACAGCAGGTATTCCATAAATGTAAAATTTTTTGAACTTTTTTTTTTGCAATAGATAGCTAGAGCAATTATCTATGTCAAATTTGTTAATTTAGTCAATCTGTCGACGTCTATATATAGCCCATATCCCATACAAATAAGCGAATTTTTGATTTTTTTTTTTTTGAAACCTTATCTTGGGTGAGTTCGATAATAAAAACAATGTCTTAATATATTAATAGATAAATGTGAATTTCACGGTGGTTATCTATAGTACATATTCCATAACTGAAGACCTGAATTTTATAACATCCCAAGTCCACTCTGTTTCTTCGTATTTTGCGTTTTTTTTTTTCTGTTAGCATCTATGTTTTAAGGGCTATTCACTTGCATAATACGTAAATCCAAATCAAAACTTTAAAAAAAATACAGAAAATCAGCTCAACAGAATAGCATGCCAAGTATAATCTTCTTGTCTTTCTTTTAAAATCACAAAAGTACTTCGGTAGATTTGGGATGTTCTGCAATTCAGGTCTTCAATTGTAAGGGAATTTTCAACGAACTTTAAAAGTTTGTTGAAGAGTTCCCTCTCTCTCTCTCTGTGTATATATATATATATATATATATATATATATATATATATATATATATATATATATATATATATGTGTGTGTGTGTGTGTGTGTGTTATTTGCGATCATTTTTTTTTTTCAATTTTGAGCCCTCCGTACGTTAAAGCATTAAAAGCTATCTGAGAAAGTGATGGAATTTTTCGAGTCACTCTTACCATTCCCGAGATATTGGCCAAAACGGCCGATTCTGGTGATTTAAGAAGCCATATCTCAGGAATCATAAGTTGTAGAGAGATGATGTTAGTGTTGATCAATACCTAAGAGGATGGTGAACATTTTGATAGCAAATAATAACTGGTGGCCACCGTTCCCTAGATGAGATGATATTTAAGGACCCATATCTCGGAAACCGTATTTTGCGAATTTTTGCCAGAAAGAGAAGAAGGTGCAGATAAAAAGATTTACTTTTACATGTAGGAAAAATCACAGTTATCCTCTTGGAGCATTTTCAACTGATTATTATTATTATTATTATTATTATTATTATTATTATTATTATTATTATTATTATTATTATTATTATTAATAATATTATTGCAACATATACCTATAGTGATTATTTCGACTGAGTTTGTAAATTGAGTCAACCGGTTGGCATCTTAATAAATAACTGTGACTAACGGTGTCTACCTTATTGCATGAATGGGAATATGTTGCGTAATCTTCTCTACTGTGTTTGAGAGAGTTTATTTTCCTCTTATTAGTTTTCTTCACTACTGTCTATGACTTCTCAACTGTCGCTGATAACTCATCAATGGAGTTTATTAAAATCAAGCTAGTGGGAATTACAATATTGTATTGTTTGTATGAGTTACTATGCGTTACTCTACACGACAAGTCTTGGACAAGCGAAGTTTAAAGTTATTTCGGAAGTGTATAACTACACTATGAAAAATAGTTGTGTTATTTCAACGACATGCCTATGTGTTAACGCGATTGTGCGAAAATATAACACAAAGAGATGGTTAGAATAACCCACTCTCCGTTTGGAGTTGTGTGTCAAATACCGGTAATTGAAATGACACGCAGCCTGTGTGTTGAATTAATACAAGTGTAGAATGTTCGGTGTTGTTTTTTGCGTGATTGCCAAATATGTTGGACATCTAATTATAAAGGCTTATGCACTTAAGCTACATACAAACACAGTAGAAAAGAAATACTTAAACAAACCCTGGTATTCACAAAATTTCAACATGTAAACCGCGTGATGTGTTCTCAATTGTTTTACTTAATGTTTCTGAATAAATATGTTAACAACGAGAAACAACACCGGGGACTACACAAGAGGTCACCAGTCAACACCGGAGTCTGTGTTTCAAAAATGGTGGAAAACAAGTAGAAACACGATTAAGAAGCAATCATATTATAAGGATATAGGTAAGAGTTTCCTACCATTCTTGAACAAGATATTGGTGAAGGTTGTGTTTCGCACCATCAAGAAATACTGTACGTCACAATAAGTGATTTGGAGGACAAAAATAAATGAAGATTTTCAAAATGAAGTGTTTTGTTGTTTACTATTCTTATTTTAAAATTAGAATTTGTTTCCTTCCTCTTCTTGGTAACACTTTAGCAGGATATTTCAAGAAAGGGAGCGTTCGGAAACACTTGAAGAAATTGACGATGTTCACGAATTAATCTGTTGCAGTTCTTTTCGTTAAGTTCGTTGGTTTCGGTCCAAAGGCGGTGAATTGCTTGTCATGTTAGCTGGCTAGCATTCAAAGATGGCGAACTACTGTAAGCATAAGCATGCACAATACAAGCTTTTCCAACACAGAAAAAAAGTTTTACATCAACTTCGTACAAGGAGTTATTTCAACGCCGAAATAGGCGTCATAGTAACACAGAAGTGGAGTCGAACTAACACCAAAAACGGTGTTAGTGTGGTGGTCTGACCATGAATTTTAACACATGGGTTGTTAAATTAACACCAAAACGGTGTTACTTATATGGCTTTGACACTTGAATTATGGCACAGATAGTGTGTTGAAATAACACAGGGACTGTGTTATATTGATACTTGACATGGTGTAATATCAACATAAAATAATTAACACAATGCACACTGTGTTACTTTCTTCGTGTTAGTACAACACCGCCAAAAAGTAACACTCAACACGTTTCCCCCACTACCAACCCCACATGGTGTCGAATCAACACCGAAAGTACTAACACAGATCCGAGTTTGTGGACTCTGTGGTGGACAGACACCGTGCTCGTGGGTTTTCTCGCGGTTCTCCCGTTTCCTCCTATTTTATTCATTCCACCATTTCATTAATTTCTCATAATCCTTTAGAATACCGACATAAGCGTGGGACGTAAAACTCAAAGATTTCATTTCATTTCACAGATCCGAGTTTAACACCGCTCAACACCGGTTGTGTTAAAACGTAACAGCCATGTGTTAAACGCCAACACTGCGGGGTATGTGTTGAATTAATACTGCATAGTGGTAGTCACGCTGGAACCACTGCCCTGTGTTAAAATTGAGTTGAATAAGCACAACAATTTTTTACTGTGTGATATATCTCCTTTAGCCTACCAGGCTCCATCGTGGTACGATAAATTAAATAAGTCAGTTTATTTTAATTTTTCATTTCACTGGAAATGAAGGGAGCTGCTGTAGTTTTAATGACATGAAAATCAAATTGTAACTTATCGTGTAAAGCCCAGGTATTAAAAAAAAAAAAAAAAAAAACTTTTCCCTAAGGTTATTTGCGCTATCATTTACAAGTTATTCTGCCTGTAATTGAATGCTCACGTATTGCGTCAGTTGTTCCTTTTTTTCAGAGCTTTGATGAAAATATTTTCATAAAAAGTCTTGGATAAACAACATCTGTAGACTAATTGAGTACAGAGTAGCTTGTATAATTGGAATATCTTATTATGTTTAACTAAAAAACAAATACATTTATTTTAAAATTATGTTTTTACTCTTCAACACATTGACTGCTAGGCGTAATTTTGGATTCTGAGCTATTTCGTTTCAAATTTTCAATATCTGCTTTTATTTTCTCTTTTGGTGCGTGTGTGTCACTTTAATGCAATTTTAGCATTAAAAAATATTTCCGGTGGTCTTTGAGATGTTTCCAGACATTTCTAACGGTATATATATCCCGACCAGCGAACAAAAAAAAAATGAAATGAAATCTCTGAGTTTTACGTCCCACGGTTATGCCGGTTAGGCTAAAGGAGACGGTGATTATGAGAAATGAATGAAATGGTGGAATGAAGAAAGTGGGAGGAAACGGGAGAACCCCGAGAAAACCCACGCACACGGTGTTTGTCCACCACAAAGTTCACTTGGCGGGAGCAGGGTTTGAACCCGGGACCCCATGCACCGACCAGCGAACGAGTGCTGACGGCCGGTTTTGTAACGAAAATTCAAGCAACAGTGTTTCTAACCGGATTACTTGTAATTAATCCGTCACAGTTCTTTTTTTGTCTTGTTCGTAATAAACCATGTCACTCGTATTTTCAAGTTAAGACAAACACACTTTCTAAAGCTATGGAAGTTATTTCCAGAATATTTTTAATGTCCCACAAAAAAATACATACCGTCTCCATATTAATTTGGCAATAACTTGCGATAAACTAACCTCAGTGTTGTATATACAAAGAAACACTAAGAATGTCGTAACATCCAAGTGTGAGGAGTCTACATCTCCTATTAAAAAAAAAATCTAAGTTCATCTTTGAGAATCAAAGTTATACATTTGGCAACTGATTTTTCATTATTTAAAGCAAGTTCTATTGTGTAGTTTTGAGATAAAGCGTCTCAGTAATTACGACAATGTCGAGTCATGATCTCCGATTGATTGTCTAAACGGTGACTGAGTAGCAAAGTTCTTTTGCACTGAGATCATATTCGGATATGCTGCAAACATCTGGTGAGACATAACATTGTTCATCGTCAAATTCCTTTCCTGAAAACTAAAGACGATTCTGAAAGGTTTTGCCCACTGAATTTGAAAATAATAAAAGTTTTTGCGTATCAGGTCTCAATGTTTGGAAAACTCGGAAAGTGTAATTGCAAGTATCTACATTCTGGTACTATTTTGGATTTGCTATTAAACATATATTTTTTTTTATAATAATTGTATATATATTGTAAACCTTTGTCCCATATAGGTTGCAGAAAGAGCGTTAATAAAACGAGCGTCCGGAATCAACTCCCACTACTCGCTTTTATTATAAAATTCCACTATAAACAGTATTACCAAAATACTACAAAGATAATTTATCTATACTTGTAAGGTAAAATATAAGTAGTCTTTAACCGAGAGGTCGCAGACTGGATCTCCATAAAGCCCAGAAGCAGGTGAAAAGAAACCCAAAACTCCGAAGCAAGCAGTGGGTTGGTTAGGTGTTCACAGAGCCCCGAAGCAGGCTAGGGCAGGAGGAAGGAAAAGCCAAGAGTTCCGAAGCAGACTAGAGGCTTGGGGTTAGGTCATTCCTAATGTTCCTAAGCAAACAATAGGAGGGGCACCAGTGAACTTGTACAGATCCGCTATCGGCCATCAAATTTATAGGATCCCCAGACGGCGGTGGTGCTGCTGCTCCGTTGGCGTCGTCTACTTCGTGGGAGGAGCCAGAAGTCCGTCGTCTGCAGGTCGTAGTGGATCCACGTGATGTGTATTATCCTCTCGTAAAACCATTTGGTAATGTTTATAACCATAAGCGTAAAGAGTTGCTTGTACACAATACCACGTGTGACATTACAATATATACACTGCACACATCATGCATTATCATGCATTATTCATACATTGCAATATATAGAGTACAAACGATCATTATTGGAAAATGCATTACTTCCAGCCCCCACCGTAGACGAAAGTTGAAAAACTGTTGCGGGAAAAAATGGAAGCTTTACTGTCGGAACTAACTTTCCTCACCTAAACTTGGCAAGATGGAACGGCGGTGAAACAACTGAGCATCAATATTGTATGTTTACTTCCTTGCTTGTTGTTGTGGTGAGCTGCATTTTCTCTTGACGTATTGTGATAACACTGGTATACAAATTTTGGTCAAGGTCGTGCTTATGTTGGTTTTTCGTCGGTTTCTTAATGATTTGCACCCGCTGAACACGAGTGTTGCAGTTATTTCCCCGTAATGTCAAAATTTGTGATGATATAAGCATATCAGATTTTATTGAAACAGTAACATATTATACAATTGTATCTTACGAGAACATTGAACTACAAACATAATACAAACATTGTAGTCGTGCTTCTGTTGATTTTTCATTGCTTTCTTAATGATTTCCACCCACTGGACATAAATGCGGCAGTTATTTTCCTATAATGTCAATATATAATGATACAAGCATATTAGATTTTACTGAAACAGTAACATATTATACAATTGTATCTTATAGGAACATTGAACTACAACCATAACACACACATTTTGGACATCAACTTTCTGGGTAGCAAAATTCTACATAACAATACATAAATACTAAAATATATGAATATTACATTTCTTATTTTAAAAAAAAAACATACAAAAGTACTTGAGATTGGAGGAAAGTGTTCATCAAGTACTGAATTCCGTAATCAAAAGTGAAGGTTAGTGGTTCTTTTTCTTTTGCGGGAAACGTTCACTTCGTCACGGACTAACCTTAAATATAATCAACCATCATTGCATAGTCCCACCTTCCTTGGTATCTGCCTTCCATTACCTGAATGTCCTTATGGAAACGTTCCCCGTACTCTTCGCTAACATCTCCTAAATTCTCCCTAAAGAAATCAAAGTGTGAATGAAGCAGATCAAATTTTTAAGACATTCTACATCTCAATGCTCGATATTGATCAATGAGTGTTTTAATTTGATCAAACGTTTCGGGTCGGTTATGCACAAAAATCTTGTCACTAACTTATGAAAGGCTTCCCAAGCGTTTCTTTCCAACTCCGTCATATTTTAAGTGTTGCACTATTAAGCATAACACGAATCTGAGGCCCTGTGAAAATGCCAGCCAGAATTTTTGCCTCTGATAAAGCTGGAAACATTTGTTTGATTCATTGTAGCGCAGGTGAATTGCGATCCAGAGCTTTCACAAATTATTTTGCCAATCCCAGCTTAATATGTAATGTTGGCATGAGAATCTTCTCCCTGGGCACTAATGCTTCATTTATCACATTATGTGTTCCTGTAATAAGCTCCGTTCTTTCAGGCTAGACGATTTGATCATAATGCTGGTTAGTTGCCCGACCGTTCCACAGACATAGAAAGCAGGAATATTTAGTATAGCCACTTTGCAACCCAAGAAGAAAACAACAATTTTGAAATCCCCACACCCGTCCCATTGATGCTCCTCATATTTAATTTTCTCCAACATCAGCTTCACACTTGAATAACTTTTCTTCATGTGGATGGATTATGCAACAGGGATTGTTCAAAATAACAGCCTTGAGACTAGTACTCGAACTGTCCATGACCATTTGCCATTCCTTTGGTTCATATTGAAAGCCAATTGCCCTAAAAAGACCGCCGATATCTGTAAAGTAGCACAATGAATCCTCAGCAGCAAAATAAACGCAAAAACGTTGGTGCCTGCTTCTGTACTTAGATATTTTGCAGGAAGGAAGTAGAAAGCTGCAATCACCATACGACACATGTTAGGCCCATGGCTTGTCAAGATTCCCAACCGCCATTCCGAAGTAAGCTTTATAGGCTGCACAAAATTTTGTTCCAAGGCACTATTCTGTGCTTTACCTGCTTCGGACCAATATAGCCCTAGTATCCACACACATAACAAGAGGAATACGCACGTAACTTGCTTTTCCGACCCGACGACATGTTGCTCAAATACATTAACTACACACTGACATTTAACCACATGCACGTACACTCAGATAGACTTATGAATTAATATAAAACAAATGTGAAAACTGTAAAAGCGCACTTTGCGACCACTTCATTACTACCAGAATTGGCTACAGCTTAATTATTTCTTAGACTCTATTTAATCAATTTACAATTCTGCTATGAATCTTTAGAATCTATATTCTTTGTTCGCTACTCTGAACAATTATTTTTAATAACAAATGCGCTATCACCTAGCCAGTATCGAAATAAATGCACTCAAATTGCTCTGCATAAACCAGTATAGGTAGAAAAATAAAACATGCTTACATCACTGAAAATATTGACACTACACAAAAATAAGTGCCGGATTCGTGTTTAGAGGGTCACAATACATAAAAATTCATCAAGAAATAATAATAAGCAAAATTTTGTATGCCAGTGTAATAGAAGATAAACAACATTGGAATATGTGTTGTTGTGAATCATAACTTGTGGATCTTTTGTTGTGAACTGGGTAACATTTGAAAACGTTGTTGCGTTTTGTGTTTTAAAGTGGTACAATTTTGAAAATGCCTAGGAAGTGTCAAAATGATCCTGACAATTTTTGCTATATGCGTGGACGGATAACTCCAAAACTGAAGCTCACTAAGATAACACCTGTTGTGAAAAAAAAATACCCTTGAATTGTATTTTTCACGTAAGTCGACGTAGACAAACCCTGGGCACCGAAATTCTGTTGTGAAGTCTGTGCAGTAAATCTAAGGGGCTGGTTACGTGATTCTCACAAGTGTATACCATTTGCTACATCAATGTTATGGTTTGAATCTCGTGATCATGTACACGACTGTTACATTTGTCTGTCAAATGCAAAGGGAATAACCTCCAATGACAAACGTTCAGTACAATACCCAGATATACAATCAGCTAGAGGACCCATCAAACATGGTAAAGGTTTTCCTGTGCCAGTGCCGCCAGACGTATGGACAGTAGACAGCAGTGATGTTGATGAAAGCGAAGGTGTTATGGATACTGAGAGTGAAGACCCTACATACAGTGCACATACCAGAAAACCACATTTGAGAACGCAAGATGAATTGAACAGCTTTATTAGAGACTTGAATTTACCTAAACGGCAAACTGAACTGTTAGCTTCAAGACTTGAAAGTTGGAACCTTCTTCAAAAGAAAACGAAAGTGACATTTTACCGTGATAAACAACACGATTTCCTCAAATTTTACAGCAGTATTGATGATTGTGTGTATTGTACTGACGTGGAAGGGCTGATGCAGGCATTACAAATAAAGTCTATGAGTGGCGCTTGTTCTTGGACTTGTCAAAAGCAAGTATGAAATGTGTCCTCCTCCACAACGGTAATACGTACTCTTCCATTCCAATTGGATATTCCGTTAATTTGAAGGAGACGTATCAACATGTAAAATTCCTTTTCGACAAAGTGAGGTATGCTGAGAATCAGTGGAACATATGTGGCGACTTGAAGGTGATTGGTTTGATGTTAGGGTTACAGTTGGGCTATACAAAGTATTGTTGTTTCCTGTGTGAGTGGAACAGTAGAGCAAGGGATCTGCACTGCACGCAAAGAGAATGGCCTACTCGTACATCCCTCACTCCCGAAATTAAGAATGTGAAAGAGAAACCCCTTATTAACCCCGAGTAAAGTTTTCTGCGTCCCCTGCACATTAAGTTCGGCCCTATGAAGGTGTTCGTGAAAATATTGGAAAAGGAAGGACAATTATTTAAGTATATCCAGGAAACGTTCCCAAAAATATCAGATGCTAAACTAAAAGAAGGTGTACTAATTGGACCCCAGATACGCCAATTGATGGAAGATGACATATTCGAATCAAAACTGACTGAGGTGGGACGGGAAACCTGGAATTATTGTAAGAGTGTCTCAGTAAACTTTCTGGGAAATAACAAAATTGCGAACTATGTGTAACCAATGGAGGAGTTGTCAATCTTGCACACTATGAGATGCAACATGTCACTGAAAGTGCATTTTCTACACAATCACCTGTCTTTCTTTCCCGAAAACCTAGAAGCTGTGTCTGATAAGCACGGTGAGAGGTTCCACCAATCCATTCAGACCCTGGAACAGTGGTACAAAGGGAAATCTGGTGTGTCAATGATCGCAGATTTCTGCTGGAACTTGGTACGTGACACACTCCTCACATCACACAAGAGGCAAGCTTCATAAGTGTTTATTTCCGTTTGAGTCCCAATGTATGTAGTGATTTCAGCCGCGACTTTTCCTCACTTGCATGTGGAGACTTTCTAGTTTTCACTGTTAGGAGCATAGGAGCTTATCGCAGTTTGGCATACAAATGTTGCTTTTTTTTTTACAAATCCCGGATTTTGTCGCATTTTGGGCTATACAATTACGCATTTTTCGCCAAGTAAATTAGTTTACAAGATTAAATATACAATATTGTACACACTCTAATACAGGCTTAATATACGTACTTCATCAACTTGCGAAAAAACCCTTGCCCTTATTCATTGTTTGTCAGTCTAATATGAATGCACATACCACGAAATACAAAATATACATTTTCGTTTATATTTCTGAGATCCAGATGTGCCACGTATATATATTCAACATCTCGCTTTTACATCAAAGTCTCACTATTTATTAAATTTCACACATTAAACAAAAGAGCCTTTTACACTTTATTTACAAATTTGCCAACAACCAAACCTGATACAGCAGCTTGTATGTGACTTCAGATTCGTAATCAGAAGGTCAAAAACTATATTTAAAAAAAACACCTGCTTTCACTCAGGAAAGAGAAAAAAAATGAAAATTTGTAGGACAGTGTAATCTCTCACCACCACACTCCTAACTTACTCCCCAAAAGTCCTGGATCCGCCCCTGATTGAGATGGTACATAAAGATAACTTTCTCTGATGACTAACCTGTCATTTTTTGGCATGGTTTGGTAACAATTAAAAAAAACAGTATTTCTGCCACACTTTGAAAACTTTATTACTGGGACGGAAGAGTGGAGCGATTAAAGTTTAAAGAGGGATGAAATTCAGAAACAAATCTGAAATTCGTATTAGAAATAAAATATACATAATACATTTTCACGGTAACTCTTACAGGCGTTATGCTATTACACGACTAATGCTACTTCTGAAACTGTTTGAAGTAGATATGTATTTGGATAACAAAACCACTTGCATAAGTTTTTCTAAGTATCAAGTTTGAGAAGAACGAAGTTTATCTTCTACTGTTTTCTCATTGCTCAAATATACCAGTCATGCAACAATTAGCCTGTAATTACGCAGCCGCTTCTTACATTAATTAATGAAGAAGATGAGTACAAATATTAGGTACTTAAGTTCAGTATATATATATATATGAAAAGAACAGAGAGTCACCCAACGTAGCACATTTTAATGCTTAGACCTTGAAATAAAAATACAACTGGTTAAAGACAATTGCCTTTGTCTTTGAATTTCCTATGTGATAACAATACAAAGCTTTCAGATAGAGGAGTGGGAGAGGCAGGTTTTATTAAACAAGACCGTACATCTGATATATTTGAAATATAGGCAGCATGCTCTTATAGGATGAACTAAGTCCTCTGAAGTCAATCGACAAGTTCCATTAAGAATTTGTTCAACAGAAATAACGTCTTAGCGTTATTATGTATAACAGACACAAAGACAACACTAGGCTCCCAACTTTCAAAGTTATATTGTGTGCAAAAACAGTTAGTAGAATTAATTCTTTGTTACCTGACAGAAATTCAGAGGGAGTCCAAGGAAAATGTATGTCCTCATAAATAAAAGTTGTGAACTTATTATTTGCTGGAGCAATGATACTTACGCCTACACTACCTATACGCTGATATTTTGTCAATACTTTTATTCCAAAATTACTAAAGGGTTGGATTTGGATACTGATCCTAAAGAAAGATGTACTGTAATCTGATTTTATAAGTCAATCTAGAAAGGCAAGCTATGCAATATCATAGCCTTCTTAAAACGAAGGAAACATTTATTCGCCTCCTTTTCCCCCAAAGGGTTTACACTCATCGAAAAAAAAATGAGATGAAATTTCTTTAGTTCAACGTCCCATGATTATCCTCTCTCTACTAGAGGAAACAAATGTTTCATGAAAGTAAAGGATTGCAAAATTATTTTTTCGCTCTCGCTAAGAATCGAACCCAGATCCACGTACAGCAAATGCACATGCGCTAGTCAATAGACTAACGGAGATGACTCTCACAGTTCTCGAGTGGAAACGTATCAGAATTCTTCCCTGACTAAAACACTTAAAACTAATTTATTTGTCAACCGATGAACAAACACTTAAAACGAACACAAGCATCGTTAGCCTTAATTTGATTTAAATTTAGAGTTACAATATATTGCGCAGGTCTCTAAACTATCAACCCCAAATTATTTTTTAGTAATTGGCATCGTTATTCCTGCGTTTTTCAGATTGCTTCCGTTTTTTAATGACATCGAATAAAAATAATCAATATTTATACAATCTGCTTAATACCCGGTAGAAACTCACTTACGTGGTACGTTGTTTTTAAGTGGATCATTTCCATGCATATGTCATTATCCACCATAGATTTGCATGACTGCAGGAATGGCGAACCATTCATGCATTCAATAACAACTATATAATTTATCGTGCTCTTTATTAAGCGCAAACAAATTCCTGGGCCGCAGTGACTCAGTGGTTGAGCGTTCACCCCTGATACAAGGGTTCCCTGGTTCGATTCCAGCTATCGCCGAGTGAACTTCGTGGTGTGCAAACACCGTGTGCGTGGGTTTCCTCGGGGTTCTCAAGTCTACTCCCACTTTCTTCATTCCAACATTTCGTTCATTTCTCATCATCACCGCCTCCTTTAGCCTAACCGGCATAATCGTGGGTTTCATTATAACATCTAAACTGCATTAAAAAAAAAAAAACGTTGGATACAATGTATAGTGATGAACTCCGCTCCCCTGTCCAACCGCGCTTGCCTAGAAATAGGTAAACACAAGGCCAGCGCCCTCCGTCAAAAACAGCACTTCAATCCTGGTCAAGTAATACTTAAGTTCACTCATATCTATATTGTTTTCGTTCACTCTTAGGTTATTACTTTTTTATTATTATTATTTTACCCTTCTCTTGCAGCGGGCACAATTTAGTAGGATGCAATGTATAATATTATTTTCATGTTTAGGTTGTGGTTTTATATTATATTTTTATTGGAAATTAGGAGTGTTATTTGAGTAGTTCTACCTAAAATCCAACCAAGACAAACCGTATAACGTTATTCAGCAGACACAGATGCAAGAAGCACCTGATGAAAGTGAAAGCTTAAGTGAAATCGATGTGAATAAGCTTGAACCTAGTGGGAGTAACTTTCAAGACGATTTAATCCTTTCACTACCATTTTTTTTTGGAGCAAGAAACATTAATATATGGTTACTTTAGGTTGTTTTCAAAAGTGTATATATATATATATATATATATATATATATATATATATATATATATATATATATATATATATATATATAACTCTATGGCTTATGGAACCCGGAGGTTCAATGCCGCGTTCACAAAAGCTCTCCACTGACTTCTATCCTTAGGCAATTTGATCCAGTTTCTACTTTGCATTCCAATCTCTGCGAGATCCATCTTAATATTGTCCTCCCATCTGCGCCTAGGTCTTCCTAATGGTCGTTTTCCGATTGGTCTTCCAGTCGAGACTTTGAAAGCGTTTCTACTTTCTTCCATTCTAGCTGCATGACCCGCCCACCTAAGCCTTCTAGACTTGACGACCCTAACAATGTTGGGTAAACCATATAACTTATGTAGTTCCTCATTATGAAGTTTCCGCCACTCCTCATACCAGTTCCTCTTGGGTCCGAATATTCGTCTCAGGATCTTGTTCTCAAATACTTTCAGTCTATGTTCTTCCCTCAGAGTAAGTGACCATGTTTCGCAGCCATACAGAACAACAGGCATAATTATCGTTTTGTATTTTTTAAGCTTCAAATTCCTCGACAGAATTCGCGACGACAAGAGATTTTGAACCGAATAGTAACACGAATTCCCTGCTTTTAGTCGACATTTAATTTCTTCGTGAACATGATTTTCCTCTGTTAATATTGATCCTAGATATTTGAAACTATGCACTTTATCAAAAGTATTATTTATAATTTTAACGCATCCATAATTTGCTGTATTCCGGTCCCGACGCACTTCCATGTATTTAGTTTTCTCTGCATTTACTTCTAAACCCATGTCCCTGCAAGCGTTTAATAAAATCTCTGCATTTTTTATATTGTTCTCCTATCATCCCCTATTAAATTTACATCATCAGCATATGCCACAACCTGGTGAATACCGTTCAACGCTAGGCCCTGGTTGCTGTCTTTGATTTTCCTTATAGCGTATTCCAGAACGAGGTTAAATAATAATGGCGACAACGCATCTCCTTGTTTCAGGCCATTTTCGACGTGAAAGCTCGTGGACAAAAATTTTCCTACCCGGACTTTACTTTGGGATTCATTTAAACATATCTTAATTAACCTAATTAGCTTTCTCGGTATTCCAAGTTCTGTAAGAACGTTGTATAATGTTTCTCTCCTAACCGAGTCGTACGCCTTTCTAAAATCAATAAATAGTTGATGTACTGGGGTATTGTATTCCCACTTTTTTTCGAGTATTTGGCGAATGGTAAATATTTGATCAATAGTTGATCGATTTCGTCTAAATCCGCACTGATAGTCTCCAATAATTTCATCTGCGTATGGGGTCAGTCTTGCTAAAAGAATATTTGAAAGGATTTTATATGATGTTGACAGAAGATAAATGCCTCGATAGTTATTACAGTCAGTTTTGTCGCCTTTCTTGTGAATGGGAACAATGATTGATTCTTTCCACTCCTGTGGCAATTCTTCTTTTTTCCAGATAAGGAGAATAAGTTTGTGTATCTTGTGCCACAATTTCTCGCCTCCAGCTAAAATTAACTCAGCCGGAATTTCATTTACACCCGGAGATTTGTGTTTCTTTAATTTCTTTATAGCGGCTTCCACTTCTATTCGGTTGGGTTCTGGAATATACGGTTCTGCCGTGTGTATCACCTTTTTTCCACGCACACTAATTTTTGGTTGCGTGTTAAGCAAATCGTCAAAGAAATTTTTCCATCTATTTAAGATGCTTTCCGTGTCAGTGAGAACTGTACCGTCAGATTTCTTTAATATATAAGCATGAGGTTGATAGCCTTTCTTAAATTCGTTGATTCCCTTATACATGTTCCGGTGTTCCGGATGATTTTATTTTTACTATTATCTTCAAGTTCCTTAATTTTAGCTTTCAGAAAATCGCGTTTCTTTGTTCTAAAAGTTTTGAAAGTTTCCCGCCCGATATCTGCGAAATTTTGTGTAGTTATTTCATTAGGATTTTGTAGCCAGCGTAATTTTGCCTGTTTTCTTTTCTCTGCTAGTTTAATGCATTCCTGGTCGAACCATGGTTTGTTCCTACGTATTTCCGCGTGTCCCAATTTTTCTTTTGCTGAAATTTTAATGCTATCTCTAATTTCAATCCAGGTATCCTCAACGCTAGTGCACTCCGTATCTTCTAAAGCCGAGAATCTATTCGAAACTTCAATCTGGTATTTCTCTCTTACCTGGCTCTCTTTTAATTTCTTTAAATTGAATCTCTCCGTTTTCGGACAATGAATATTACCTTTATTCAACGATAACCTCTCTCGTATTATCGCTACTACCAGGTAGTGGTCACTGTCACAATCAACCCCTCTAAACGACCGGACATCAATTATGCTAGATTGCCTTCTTCTATCTACTAAAACGTGATCAATTTGGTTGTGTGTTTTTCCGTCTGGTGATGTCCAAGTGTATTTATGAATGTCGCGATGTGGGAATTTTGTACTCTTCACGATTAGGTCTTTGGATGTTGCAAAGTTCACGAGTCTAACACCGTTCATTACTTTCTTTATGCAGACTTTCGTTCCCTATAATCGGTTTGAAAATATCCTCTCGTCCTACCTTCGCATTGAAATCCCCTAATAGAATTTTTATATGGTATCGCGGGAGTTGGTCAAATATCCGTTCCACTTCTTCGTAAAAATTGTCTTTTATATCGTCATCCTTATCTTCAGTTGGGGCATGTACATTTAAAACAATAATATCACACCACCGTCCCTTAAGAGTAATAAAAGAAAGTCTATCAGTAACAAATTCAACCCGTTTAATTGCTGGTAATATACGTTTATGAACGAAAAATCCTGTTCCTAACTGGTGATTTTTATTTCCTTCCCCGTAAAAGAACGTAAAATTTCCGGAATTCTCAGATCCATTTCCTTCCCACCTAACTTCCTGAACTCCTACTACGTCCATCCTGTACTTCTCTAACTCACTCGTTACGGATTTTAACGCGCCTGCCCTATAAATACTTCTAATATTCCATGTTCCAAATCTAATGTCCATTTTCTTTTGCTGAGGTCGTGCCAAGTTATCAGTCCTTGTCCGAGGCTTTTGTGAATATTTCAGAACAAGTCCTTTTTTTTTTTACAGGATGAGGTTGTTAGCCCTATCCAAACCCCCAAGCTGGAGGACCACTCCTAGTCGGCTGTCCGCGACTGCTTATTCAGTATATTCGCAGCTAACCTCTATATCTAGAGGCCTTCTTCTCGATCCGCAACCTGAGGACGCACCATGCCGTGGTGCCAGGAACCCACGTTACACGGATATATATATATATATATATATATATATATATATATATATATATATATATATATATATAAACATTTTCCGATGTTTTGTTTTTCGACGTGGGAAAGGTGGGACATATGTATCCTACTGATATTTTAATGTGGAACCTGTATGTCCCAGTGGTAGTGACATGAATGGTCATCTTGTAGTTTCAATTATGATACGCATATTGTCAGAAAAACAGTTGGATCGTATTTATGAATATACATGTTTTACATTTCGGCATCCTTTTCCAAATGACAGTACATACAACAACTGTTTTATCACTAGCACCTTGTTCTTCACTTTCATCTGTTCCATTATCACCACGTTCACTTCCACTACTGTATATTTGATAATGTTCATAAGAATTCTGTAAACCATTAGCAGGCTTCTCTTTACCACGGGAACATAGATTCATAGCAATAACATGCGGTAAATTACCACGGGTCCTCTGAGAATGTACCGTGGGACACATATGTCCCAGTGGTAGTGAAATAGTAAAATCTAAGCGGAGAAAGTTAAGACAGTGATTTTGACTTCTATTTATGGAGGCAAATGACTGTCAGTCCAGTAAAATGTCTCCTTACTTCAACATTAAGAAGACTCGCCTAAAAAGACTTTTGTTTCTTCAATTACCAGGCCACAAACCGAAATACAGTGTGTCCTGATTAATCCCCCAATGAGACTGGGTACCATCAGCAAGGATTATTGCTACCAAATAATCCCAAATTTGATGCTGATCTTGAAGAATTGTCATGGAATTGCGAAGGAGAACAGGAAGCATTCGCATTTACTGAAAAGTGTGGAATGGAGAAAAATATGAGCGGAATTTGCGCAACGGCTCTACCAGTTGATTATTGCTATCTATTTCTGACATCATATATAATTCAGCAAATGATGAACGAAACAAATCTTTATTTTTATGCTCTGTAATGTATGAAACCAATGCCTGATATTCTTCCGTAATCTCGAGTTTACAAGTAGTTCCCGACCGACTACAATGAAATGAAGAACTTAATTGCTCTTCTAGGTTGGATGAGGTTGGTGAAGCTTCAATCACTAACAGACTAGTGGAAAATATATAAGTTTTGCAATGTACTCCCAGGCGCAAAAAAAATTGCGCGTATACTGTAACTGAAGATTTTTCGTATTTATTCCATTTTCCTTACGTTTATAGGTAAAATTCAGTTATTAGTATGTGGAGATAATAGAAAGCAATCCATCTAAGGAGATATTTCCAAAAAATATAATAAAATAATAAAAATATAAGCAAAAAACAAAATTATGCTCGGTTTTGTGTATACTGGCAACGATGATTTCTAGGGATTTTTTCAGTAGCAAAGCATGATTGCGGAGGGAATTCAGTAGGGGAATCAAGGAGTTGGATCAAGGATCAAGGATAGTGGACTAAAATGTTGCATTTATTGGTTAAAACCTAGTGTGTAGATTGCCTGCGAAATATAAATTAGCTTCTGTAACTAAGATGTCATACGAAAATATAGAATTAAACAGAAAAACTCTTATCTTAAGGTTCGAAGCGATACGGACCATGGTTATGAAGATTATGTCTTTTAAAAAAAAGAGTCAACACCACGTAACCTCAGTGGTTAGGCGGATAGAGTGGCGGACTTGTAGTTATTTCATTATTTTGACACCACATCGAATCCCATCCCATCCCATCCCATCCCATCCCATTTTTTTTTTTTACAAAACATTATAGGAAGTGTATAATTTTGATGTTAATAAGAACCGAAACAATATAATAAGGAAATAATTTATTATAGTATCCTTTTATCGACGTATTTATTCTGCATTAGAATACGTGTACTATTGGAAACAGTTATTGTTTTCAGTTTTTAGTCTTGTATGTTACTTCCCGTTCTTGAACAGCAGACTACTCACTTCAGGTTTGTGTGTCTGGAACAGGAAAAAGAACATACGCGACCTTGACAGCCTATCCAGCCTTACCCCTTGTTACATCGACCTGATGTTAAATTATCGTTTATGTGTGTGTGTGCTTGTGTTTTTTGCTTTTTAGAGTATTGACTTTCTCTATCCTTTTTTTTTCATATCCACAAGTGCAAGAATGCTTTCCTTGAACGTAACTAAATTATACAGATCTATGTATGCGGAACACGAATACTTCCAAAAGATAGCATGAATATGAACGATAATCATACCATATTTCTACATTATATAGTAGCGTGAAAAACTGATATTAAAATGATATAACAAACAGGCATAAGCTTTTTTTCTAGCATGGCAACACATTAAACGTAACTCATTAAATTTTGGGAATTACAAATTATCACCTTACGTGTCGTTGTATTCCTATTCTTTTTCACGTTCAAACGACGAAAGAAGAAATTGTAGTAATAGTGATAAAAATCGAATTCGAGATTTCAATGACTTCCAGTTTCACGTCCCCACATATCGAAAAAGTTATTTTGATGTCTGTCCATCTGTTCGTTTGTCGGTTCGTCACGCTTTTACATGCATTCAAATAGAGGCCATACTGTTCGACGTATCTGGACCGAATTCTAGACGAATTTTTTATAACACTTTATCGTTTCGAATTCTATATCCTCCGACACCTAAAAATAAGGGTAGTTTACTGATGAATGAAAATTTAAAATAATTAAATTGTTTCAAAAACAGCTGTAAAGATTTTGCTTATTTTTTTACAAGTATAGTATGAATCATTGCTCTGAAAAAAAAATACATAGGGTGTAATTTACTGTATGGGATGCGTTTTTTCGAACAATTTTCTCAATCACATTTCATAAATAATTGTATCATTAATAACCTAACAATATGACACAACTCGTTCGTCCTGTAAACATTCAGAAGGAGTAGTTTACTCTTCTCCGACGATTTTCCCATTAACGCCTGACGCAATTTTGTTCATATTTCATAAATAAATGTTACATAAATAACCTAACGATATGGTATAATTCCATCATCCTAAAAAGCTAGAAGTGGTATATTACTTTTCGGAGCAAGTAATTACCCTACGATTACCCTACGATTTTGTCGAGAATGACTCTGGCAATTTTGTTCGTATTTCATAAATAGCATAACTCGTTTGTCCTGAAAAGATACACAAGGGATATTTTATTCTTCGGGATGACTTTTTTGACGATTTCGCAGAAAGTACTCAGACGCTTTTGCTCATAGTTCACATACAATTATTTCCTTAATAATTCTAATATATGGCATATGTTATTTCTAACAGAAATATGACCAATGGGTACTTTACATTTGGACATAAGTTGCTTTGAACAAAGTTTTCCAAAACACATTATTTTATTCGCATTTCCCAAATAAATGTTTCAGTAATAGCTGCAGCCTAACGCGAGTCAGTTTAAGAAATTCGAGCGAGAAAAACCAGTGCGTTTCATCCGTACCCATTCTTAAATATGGGGGGCGCGGTGGCTCAGTGGTAGCCGGTGGGTGTAGCCGAACGGTCTGAGGCGTTAGGCTGATGATCGTAAGGTGAAGCCCATTGGGGGTTCGAGTCCCTCTGAAGAGCAAGGGTGGAATTTTAACTGTCCTCGATGTTTCTGTGTTCGTGTCCCTGTCGTGTCCAGTAGTCCTGAGAAGTGGTTAAAATAGAAAAAAATAGTCACGAAGTTTAAAAAAAGTGGTAGAGTGTTCACCTCTGGTGCTTGGGGTCCCGGGTTCGATCCCAGCCCCCGCCAAGTGAACTTTGTGGTGGACAAACACCGTGCTCGTGGGTTTTCTCGGGGTTCTCCCACTTTATTCATTCCACCATTTCACTCATCTCTCATTATCACCGTCTCCTTTAGCCTAATCGGCATAACCGTGGGACGTAAAACTCAAAGATTTCATTTCAATTTCATTCTTAAATATATTTTTAAATGTCACACCTAATCACAATTTTCCTAAC
Source organism: Thermobia domestica (assembly GCF_964235325.1). NCBI lineage: Eukaryota > Metazoa > Arthropoda > Insecta > Zygentoma > Lepismatidae > Thermobia > Thermobia domestica. Next base: position 282,807,982 of record NC_137459.1, read on the forward strand.
AAAATCGAAACTTCTATTTAAATGTGCCTTGTTGTTTGCCAAATGGTTCAAGTGCATTGGTTCTGGATTTGATTCCCGGTGAGAGTTAGTGTATTTTTATACAACGTTAAGGTATAGGTAATAAGTAGGTGCAAAGAGAAAAGTGTTTAAACAAGCTTAACCAAGCTAATGAATGATACAAAGAAATAACACAATATTACGAAATTATAGAAGAAACGTTGTTAATATTAGATATTTGCGTGTGAGATATCCAAACGATGACTGTCAACTCCAAAGGTAAAAAAAGTGAAACATCCAATACCAGGTTAATCAGTGGTCTCTAGGTAAAGCTATCCTACTAGGAAGTGATTGAGATACCAAAAAATGTTGTAATCGCTGAGAGACATGTTAGGAGCATACATTGGGTGAGAGTTTAACTCATGAATAGTCTGCACCTTTTGTTGGTGTATTGAAGTGCGTAGGTGGTGTGTGTTTGGCACATCGGGTTCCTTTGTTGTTAGTCGCAGCTTTCTAGACCGGATGCAGTTATTCCCGGTAGAAAATACAAGAAAATATACATTTATATTACTATTAAAGTAAATAATTACATTCATTCCCTCAATGTGACACTTGTTTTTTTAACTGTATACAGACAGCTGATCCGTGGAAGAATCGTTCATAATAATAAATAAAATAAACTCGACAAATATTCATGTAAATAATAGGTAAAAGTTTGCGTCACACTATTCATTTTGCTGGGCACGCCAGTGTGCCCCGTTATCCGGTTGTGGCACACTGGAATATAGGGTATAGCTTTCTAATTTTTCCCAACTATTTTAACTGCTTCAATTGAAATGAATTTATAATAATAAGAGAGTGAATTTAATCTTCTTACCCTTAAGGTCCGCTAGAATTGTATATATAAAAAATAATAATACTCAAAATTTTTTAGAGTAGTTTGTTTTATTCGAAATGACATACTTCCTGCAACTGTTTGGGTTGGAATTATTTGAAGTCAAATCTTTAAGTTTTACGACCCACGGTTATACCGGCTAGGCTAAAGGACACGGTGATGAGAAATGAATGCAATGGTGGAATGAAAAAAGTGGGAGAAAACGGAAGAACCCCGAGAAAACCCATGCACATGGTGTTTCTCCACCACAAAATTCACTTGGTGCGGGATGGGGTCGAACCAAGGATCCCATGCACCAAAGGTGAACGCTTTATCACTGAGCTACCGCTGCCCCTCTGAAATTATTTATATTAGAGAGTGACTACTTTATAAAAACTTGATATCGAACACATTTGTTTAAAAACACCAGCTTTTTGAGAAATATTGCTTAATATTCAGAAAAACATGTCAATAAAATAATAATAATAATAATAATAATAATAATAATACTAATAATAATAATAATAATAATAATAATATAATAATAATAATAATAATAATAATAATAATAATAATAATAATAATAACTATTATTATTATTATTATTATTATTATTATTATTATTATTATTATTATTATTATTATTATTATTAATTAGCTTAAATTAAAAACTCTCTGGACCTAGTGCATTGGCACAATTCTACGAATTAAAAAGAATGGGTTTACTTCTCATGTAAGTGTAGAAGGACTTAATCCCTGTTGCTTTCAATATACGAAGAAAGTGTCCAACTTTCAAATGATATGCTACATAAAATGCCCTATGCAACATAATGTAGTATAGAGTCATCATTTCAGGTTGCCTAAAGAACACTTTCGTTTTAGCAAGACAGGAAGAAAATAGAAAATACTGAGTTTTAACCTAATAGAAAGTTTGCAGATTTAAGGGAAAATGCACAGAGTTGTTGGATATAAAATGTAGTTCGGATTAATGGAGTAAGACACCGTAAATAGTTTATTGTTTGAAATATACTGGGAGTGACCAAGCCATTACATATGGAAATATCGAAAGAGATACGTTAATGGTGTTAGTTGCAAACTGTTGTAGAAATGAAATATTTGAGGAAATCTCTAAAACTCTGATATCACATATCCAAGTTGACTGACTGTTAAGTAAAACTGTTAAATCTGAGTAAAGCAAAAAAAAAAAAAAAAGTATTAATGACCTATGTTACAGTTTCAGACATATCATTCTCATATCAAAACTACGATAGAAATAAATTATGAATAAAGGTGAATTCATAGTTCTGGAATACCAACCAATGATTTTGCTAGATGTAAATTTTCGGAAAACTTTTTTTATAAGGCGATTTATTTTTTTGTTTGTTTATTAGCTTCCCCATGCCGTAAACGTCGCCAACTCCTAGTGACCCACTTGCCGGTAAATGGCGATCGTCGATATAGCGACGCGTCGAAGGATTGCCGCTAGTGTGCCACTAGTGGCAGGGTTTCGTCGAGTCAAAGCAGATATCTAGAATCGGGGGTATCGGGAAGAAAATATTTGCAACCCATCGCATTGACAGCAGAGGAAGATATCGAACTAACGGACAACGAGGAAGTTGAAACAATAATTAAGAAACTAAAAACTAAAAAAGCTCCAGGATTGGATGGTATAGTAAATGAGATCTACAAAAATAAAAAGGATATTTGGACTCCATATCTAACAAAATTGTTCAACACCCTACTTAAGAAGCAGATATTTCCCTCGTTGTGGAAAGAATCGAAATTGCTAATTTTTTTAAAAAGTCAGGATAAAGATTTAACAGAAGTGAGTTCTTACCGTCCAATCTGCCTTTTGAGAAACATCTCAAAATTATTAGAAAGGATAATAGCAAATAGAATTCGACGAAAGCATAGAAATATCGAAGATGATAGTTTACAATATGGTTTCAGAAAGGGCAAATCTACGGAAGATGCCTTAAATGCATTTGTGTATCAAGTTAAGGAAAGTAGCATGGAAAGAAAATATGCACTGGCCCTGTTTTTTGACATAGAGGGAGCGTTTGATAACTTATGGACACCATCTCTCATTGAAAGGTTAAAAGAGCTAAATTTATCACAATATTTAGTAAATATAGTTAGGGATTACTTCTTGAATAGACAGATCATCATCCATGAAAACCTGGGAAATATCAAAGTTACTGCACAAAAGGGATGTCCGCAAGGATCGATCTTAGGACCATTGATGTGGGATTTGGAATACCAGCCGTGTTTAGAAAGAATAAACCAATTAGAGAAAACTGAACGAGTAATTGCTTTTGCTGATGATTTAGCTGTAATAATCTCAGCAAACTCTAGAATAGAATTGGAAAGAAAATCAGCACGAATTATAAACGAATTACTTGATTGGTGTGGAAAGTCTAAGCTAAAAATCTCTGAGAGGAAAACGAAATACATGATTTTTGGAAGTAAATTATTAAGAGGGCCAATAATTAAAATAGGCAACAGTAAGATCGAGAGGGTATCAGTATTTAAATATTTAGGGATTATGATAGACGATAAACTGAATTTTGGAGAGCATATTAATTATGTTACTCAAAAGGGTCATAAAGTCACTAATAAACTCATTTCATTGGCTCAAACAAATTATAGGCTACCGAGAAAATTAATTAAGACTTATCAGGAGGTAGTCCTAAGCGCCTCGATGAACTATGCTTCCAACGTATGGGCACATTGATTATTAGAGAATAACTCCTTAAAAGCAAAAATAAATCGCCCACAAATAAACCTTTTAATTCGGCTCATTGGTGCCTTCAGCACGACACCGCACAGCGCGTTGTGTATTTTGATGGGTTTCAAGCCAATGTATTTAACAGTAATCCAGAGAGCGGCAACATATTGGTATAAAAAAGGAAATTTAAATAAGACGAAAGAACTTTTAGGGACCAAAGCACAAAAACTCGATGAAATAGAAAGACAAATTCAACAAAAATGGATACAGGACTGGCAAGTAGACAAAACATCAAGAAGATTATTCACGTTTATTCCAGGCGTTGGAACGCGACTCAAATGGGATTACTTCAATCCCAACAAAGGACTAATTCATTTCCTAACAGGACATGGTCCCTTTCCAACCCATCTTTATACAATCAACAAAAAAGAACATGATAGCTGTGAATGTGGAGAACAAAGGACACCTGAACACAGTGCTCTGTGGTGCCCGTTCCTGGAGGAGTACTTGCGAATTCGTGACCAAATTAGACAGAAAGATATAAAAGCTATCTTGGAAGATGAAGAGGATTATAGAATCCTGGCACATGTAGCAGAGGAATACTCAGAACTATGCAGAAAACATTTTACAGAGAAAACACAAACTAAACGAACATAAAATATGGAAAACAGAATGAGTGAGGATTCCTCCCTCCTGGACCGAAGGAAACTTCTGGAAGCGCTGGATCTCCGCGCCCCCAGGAAGGAGGTTGAGTGATGGTGTGTGAGTGCCTAGAGCATTCTCGGTCTTTGACTGGTAAGGAACTCCGGATGCTCTGGGAGCGTATGTGTGATGCGATGGTGACGGAATGAGTGTTAAATCTAGAGCCGTGGGAATAAATATACACTAATATGTAATAGAAACAATCATATAAAAATATCCCAATTTTGACATGAAGACTCGGAAATAGAGCATCATCTCGAAGCCGCTTCGCGATTCGGTTACGATAGCGTGCGACTTTCGGTCCGTGGGTACGCGGCGGCGGGATACAACTGACCAGGGCCCGCACTAAGTGCTCCGAGTGTGTCCTGGGCCTCATGTCGATACTCACGGTCCGTTTCTGATGTGTAGGATGAACCGAGATCAATGAATAATACAGCTACATCAACAAATACAGCCATAATCAAAATTTTTAAAAAATCAGTGAACCAACTTTATCGATATGACACTTAAATGCATTATAGAAAAGTGGTGTGTTAGTGAAGTGATGTGTAGTGTAGTGTTTAGTGAAGTGATGTGTATTTAGTGATTATTAACCACACAGGGGAAACCGTGACACAGGAGAGGAACGCACATACAGGTGAAAATCATTTAGGTGAGAAACCAAGATTAGGAAGAGTATCAGCAGTCAGCAGTAATCAGACACCGAAGTTATCAGAGTGTGATAACAGGAATTTTTCGTGTTATTTAATAAACTCTTAAAATCAATAAGACGAAAATAGAAAATGTATGTTTTGGAAATATTAAACAATTGTCAACTTACTATGTATGACAATTTAGGTAGTAGCTAGATAGCAATCAAATTTGTTACGTAATACGATAATAAAATTAGGTAGGAATTAGATAGTAATTTAATTCTTGTTTAGTTAGTTAATATTGATTAGATAGCTCAAGTCCTTTTGTTTTTCTTTTCGTTTTTATTTTTGTTTTTAAAATTTTGTTTTGTTTTATTTGTTGTTCATTGTTGTTGGATGTTGAGTGTTGTGGTCTCGTCCTTCCCACCGTTTTCCCTGTTCCCTGTCTTCTTTCCAATTATTGCAAATAAAGGATGTTGAAAAAGGCTAAGAAAAACAAAATGCGATGATGATAGCCCGTTTCGGTTAAAGTCTTCAGATGCCGAAACTGAAAAGGCAGATCTGAGCAAAAAAAAAAAAAAAAAAAACCGAGGGTATTGAAGTTACCACCACGTAAGAACGAGGACTTCATTTTGGTCCGCGCTCGTTTGATTTGTCACGGAGAATCGTAAAAGGGCCAACATGAACTATCACCAGTCATGTGCATGCGGTTATTATTATATATTATTTTTCGCTGACGAATTGTTATTATAAGGAGAATACTTGAACTCCGGGGGTCAAGAGTAACTCCTGCCTTTACATCATGAAGTGAAAAATCTTGAGATGGGTGCGTATAATTGTATGAATTTAGTTGGCAACTGTCGCCGATCACTAGCAAGTGAATATAGGAGAACTATGAAAAAAGTAAATAGACGCTTGCCATTTTGTTATAAAATTGCATGACGAGTGCATTTGATCTGATTCCAAACAGTTATCTTCAAATATACACGGTTAAAGGAGCACTCTGATTAGAAATATTAAAAAGACTTCAACGATTTATCACTCTACAAGCTGTGTCTTCATAGTCGCTTCCGTGGCGAGTTCGGAAGATTACGCAACTAGTAACCCTAAGGTTGATGGTTCACGCCCAGCTCACGGCACTTTTGTTTTATTTTTTTAAAAAATGTTTTTAGACACCTTGATGCAAAGAAATTACGCATATAGGCGATTTAACGTATTTTAGGGTAATAATTTTGTGGTTCGTTGGCGTCCCGTCGCTTCTCTGCCGGTGGTGGTATAATTTTCAAAACGGAAGTGTTACCAATTTTTGGCTGCGGGACCGCCAATTTTTGGGGACATGTCACTAGTTGCCTATCGGTGGTCCACCGACGCTTACGGCATGGGATTTTCCCCTCACGAGTGAGGCAGATTGTAATCGACCAAGAGTGTTTTGGAAAAATGGGAAACATCTTCCGACTTCGACTTCTGAATAATACGTTTAGGATCAAGTCGAATCAAGGCTGCGCCACGGGAAGGTAGAACAAGTGAGCCAATCGTTCCAAGCACTACGCTCGACAGCTTCCGTCTCATTCACGACTTAGACTCTTCAGGAAAAGTAACAAGTTTATTACTTGTAATTTATTCTTTCAGTCAAAGTATTTTGCAATAAACCATCGTTTTGTAAGATATTTTTACGATTGTATACTATTAATTTAGAAAATTGTACTCATACTATAATTTCCCATCATGGATTTGAAAAAAATCAAAGTTGGAACAAAGAAAGATCTTCGATCCACATGTCTCTTCATGTTTGATTTGGAAGTCTCATCTTCATTATTGACCCTTAATTTATTTTAGTCCTAGGCAACGCGAATCGACGGGATGGCTCTAAGTGAAAACATTCATTTAGATGGTTAAGTAATCAGGAAATTCCTGCTGTTATTTCACGAAACACAACATATCTTGAGGGGAAAAAAATTGCTTACCAGGGGGAGGGAGTAAATCATCTGCATACGTTTTCTTAACTAGGAAGAAGGCAAGGGCGCCGATCCTGGGGGGCCGAGCCCGCCCAAAGCTCATGTAGGGCACCTTTGTATTTATGAATATACAATATTTGGCATAATTTGAGTGTAATTTGTCTGAAAATCCTCATATATATATATATATATATATATATATATATATATATATATATATATATATATATATATATCTTCTGCATTTGAATGCCTCCCCCACAAATTTACAGAGAAATTGGCGTCCTTGGAAGGTCTAGTGAAATGAATAAAAATGTGATAACGTAATACTTGAATAACTCTATCTAATGGAGGAAAGTAAATTAGTATTCAACACTTCTTTCAATTTTAAGTATTTCAAAGATTCTCGTAATTTAGTAGCGTCCCGGATTTGCATTTTTGAAGTACGGGAACTTTATCTATACCTTAACGTGGGAATCGGTTTCGGACCATGCACTTAAGCCGCTTTTGCCATAGAGGCACATAGGAGTTTTTCTTTCGATTTCCTTAGGAATATTGCGAATGGTATGATTTAAAACAATGTTTAAAAAAGAATACACATCGACACAATAAGATGATAATCTGATACCTAGGAAATATATTCAATTGTTTTTAATTTATTCTCACGCTACCAAAACAGTACTTACGCTTTTTTTTATTCCAGCCTTTTAATATAAACATTTCACACTATTGTCTGTTCTAGGATGATACAATTCTAGTTCATGTATATGCTAGCTTTGGAAATACAGTAGAGTTTCGCTTATCCGACATAAACAGGCAGGCAGAACGCTGGATAATATGGATGTGTTAAGAAAATACCTATTAAAAGTAAAACTTATGATATAATTTTACATATTACGCATCTAATAATAATGTTTTATAACAAATAACTGCACTGCACTGAATCAGGGACGTATCCAGCGTGAGAGCCTGAGGGTTGTCACTCTCCGAAACTCAAGCACTTTTTAATAAACTTTTTTTTTTACCCTTTTTAGGTTCTTTTATATCAGTTTACTAGTAGTCAGTGTCCAAACTTTGGGCAATGTGCTGTTGTCTTGTTATAATTCTAAGAACATACCATAATGCCATTATACCATTTGGAATTAAAGAACAGTTTTAAATAGGACTAACATTTCTTTTCCGTTCTGTTTTTAACTTTAATATATTAGAACGATACACTCAATGTCTTCTTGCTATTTTTGTTATGCGATATACGTAGCAGACAGTTTTCTTTAGTTACATTTTTCTGGAAAATATGTTTCATTTTGTTTGTGCTATAATGCAGTTTACAAAGTAAATGTAAAGTAAATGCGGTTTATAAATGAAAAGTAGGAAAAAGTTTAAGAGGAGTACAGAATTGTTGCATTATTATTATTATTATTATTATTATTATTATTATTATTATTATTATTATTATTATTATTATTGATATTTTTAAAACATTAGAATTACGTGCTTACGAGGATGTAAGTCTACGTAATTAGAATCATACGTGTTGGGCCCACTCCGAATAGAAAACCTGGATACGTGTCTGCACTGAATGATAGACATATGAGTCAAGGTGTAGAGGGCGCGCTAGGCGATAGACTCTAGAGCATGAAAAATAGATTAAGACCACAACTTGCAGTTCTTCTTCCCGATTGGTGTTATTTGCAATGATATATCGGATCATACGGTATGTGGAACAAAGGATGGTCGGATAAGCGAGACCATGGTGTATTGGTGTTTCACGCACCTAAATCTGTAAAATGTTTGTATAAACAATTATCTTTCACTCCCTAGCTAAATTTGTGGGTATGATCACACACCTTGCCTCATAAAGTATAGTCTTATAAAGAAAAAAGAAATTAGGTAAAACCTACAGAAAAGCCAACTTCAATATATATTTTTTTTTTAATAATAATGGCAAACTAGTCCATTTCATCACGATAAATCACTTTTGGTACTAAGATGTCTTTTTCTGTCCGTATATATCCTTCACACTTTGTTGGAGACAAAATTGTTCTTTCCCCAAGAAAACAGGATGAGAGAAGCTATACAACAGCATGAACAGAAAACAATAGCTATTAACAAGTTCTCTAATCCTGGATAAATACGTCATTACAGCAAAATATCAGCAAGTTGTCCTGATTATATTGCTTCGGTTCTTATTAACATGAAAATTATAATGTTTTGTAAAAAAAAAAAAAAAAAAAAAAAAAGAATGGGATGGGATGGGATTCGATGTGGTGTCAAAATAATGAAATAACTACAAGTCCGCCACTCTATCCACCTAACCACTGAGGTCACGTGTTGTTGGCTCTTTTTTTTTTTAAAGACATAATCTTCATAACCATGGTCCGTATCGCTTCGAACCTTAAGATAAGAGTTTTTCTGTTTAATTCTATATTTTCGTACGACATCTTAGTTACAGAAGCTAATTTATATTTCGCAGGCAATCTACACACTAGGTTTTAACCAATAAATGCAACATTTTAGTCCACTATCCTTGATCCTTGATCCAACTCTTCGACTCCCCTACTGAATTCCCTCAGCAATCATGCTCTGCTACTGAAAAAATCCCGAGAAATCATCGTTGCCAGTATACACAAAACCGAGCATAATTTTGTTTTTTGCTTATATTTTTATTATTTTATTATATTTTTTGGAAATATCTCCTTAGATGGATTGCTTTCTATTATCTCCACATACTAATAACTGAATTTTACCTATAAACGTAAGGAAAATGGAATAAATACGAAAAATCTTCAGTTACAGTATACGCGCTTTTTTTTTTTTTTTTTTTTTTTTTTTTTGCATGGGAGTACCTTTCACTAAGAGCCTGATGAGTAGAAACACATTCGAAGTGATGTTGAAATTCTGGCATTTTGCAGATAATGCGAAAGGAGAACAGGGCAATATAATGCATAAAATAAGGAAATACAATTACGCCTACCAAAGTACATCGTTATAATCTTGTAAAAGCTAACTAAATAAAGAAAATGATTTAAGAAATTTCCGTGAATACGCCGTTTTAAGCAATATATTAAATTTTACCATTATTTTTATATCTCCCCAATGTTTTGAGATGTCAAATTACTATAAGCGGCTATATGGTCTTCATGACTACTGAAAACCACCTGCATGGCCAAATGGGATATTTATCTAAAACAACTTTTATGAAATGAAATCCTTTCAAAAACTAAAATAGAATTTTAAACACCTTATACCTTCGTTTCTTCTTCCTCAAAATATGTCATTTGATGAACGTAATATTCTACATTAAGATACCTTTGATGTGCACTGCTCTATGCGTTACTGCTGTTGAACTCTCCAAAATGTGGTTGTTCCTAGATGTTTGTAATACTGTAGCGTCCTAAGTTTGCAACACTGAATAATAAATGTGACATTGTAAGTGTTTCCTTTGCATGTAAATTTGAAATATATAATAACCTGACGTAGTGACATTTGAAAACATTAATCTTTATGCTAGGTTGGCAACAATGTTAACCTTGTGGTATCATGGAGTATACCAAACAATGTCCCGCTGCGAACGAACATGACATCTAATAAAGGACCACTGTTTATGCTTTAGAAACTTTCTTCTATCTTTTTATCTTGTTATGTTTATATTTTGTTTATGTTTAGAATTCAACTTTTCCAAATTTCCATATTACCATAATTCCTTTCAGGCCTCCATTTTCAGACATATTTCACTTTTTTTTCTTGCATTTTCCGTTTACTTACTGTGGTTACTAAATAAATATTTCGGACACAGAAAGCGAACGATTCGTACTTTAATTTACAGTAACAATTATTGTCCAGAATGTGATAAAGCGTTATCTATGATTGCGAGAAAAAAAAATCATGCAATCATCTGCTCCTCTGTACCTAAAAAAAAAAAAAATGATCAACCAGATTCCTTAAAACTAAATTAAAAATAAATTAAACAAAATTATTAAAGTTTAACGAAAGATAGTGTCCAAAGGCGAAACATACGAGAATGATAGATGCTATTGAGTGATGCATGCCAGCATAAATGTTCATACGTACTTTTGGAGAAAATCATTAAATTATATTTCTTTATAAACCTAACAAGTAGCAGTGTCACGCGTACACCACGTTAATAAATTTGGTTTGCATGTCGTGGTATTTTCTCAATTATTATTTAAGCTGGAACTGATAGCAGACTTATACCATTTCCAGTTTCAGTAGCTACAAATTAGAGTGGAAATGCAATATATTCTTCGGACGCTTAATTGATTACAGAAAATTATTTCTCCCCATATATTACCTTTCTTCACTCTATAATAATCAACGTAAAGATCGTAAATTGTTGATTTCTACCACTTACATCATGAATTGGGGATTGATGGATAAGATGGTAGTTATTTTTAAAACGCTAAATCAATTGCATTAAATTACTTCCCTCTATTTCTTAGCTTTTTTTTATTATATAGATCAATACTGAAACCGTAAGTATTACCATTTTTTTTTTTTTTTTTTTTTTTTTGGTTTCAGTACATGCTTAAGCAAGAGAATGAATTATACTTTTGGAGAATAGAGAGGTTTTAATGGAGATATTAGAGTGCATATTCATTATATTTTTTTCGGACGCTTAATCAATTGATGAAAATCGCTTCTTGGTATATTACAGTTTGCATTCTATAACGATCAACGATAAAACTGAAGTAGATTTATGCCATTTATGACTTCAGTAGAGATGGAATACGTTTTGAAACGCTCAATTGATTTCAGAATAAAAGAAAAAGAAAACGCTTCTCGCGATGTATTACAATATTTAATTCCAAGTGATCAACGTTATAACCGGAAGTGGTTGGTTTCAACCACTTCCGGTTTAAGTAGAGTTTAAGAAAGAAAACAATGCATACTCATAGAACGCTAAACTGATTAAAAGAAAACACTTTTCACTATCTGTTATCGTTTTTGCTCTGTATACATTAATATTAAAACCGGAAGTTTTAGTAGATTTATACCACTTCTGGTTTCATTAGAGAGCTAAGAATGGATACGTGATGTATCTAGGTATGGGCACGAGTCGAGTTTGATAAATGGCTCGCTCGTTAAGCTCGTTTTAACTCGTTTTGAAGTTATAACCTCATTAGACTGGAAAGCGAAAGCCATCAGAAGTCTAAGCAGTAGTGTGGAACATTTTTAGGGGTGCATCTCGTCTCGTACTTTTAGTACTTGTCTCGTCTCTTATGGGGTACTTTTAATGTGTCTCGTCTCGATAACGAGACAACAATAGACTTTATAAGAATACAGCCTCAAATGTCGTGAGCACCAATATAAGTATATACCAATATAAGTATGTAGTTCTTATCATCAAGGCTGAGACTTGCACGATCGAATTTTTGAGCCCAAGCAGAAGATCAACCCGGGTAGTAAAGTCAACCGCCTCGGCTCAGTTTAACTGAGCGAACTGCTCGAGCCGGCTGGATTGGGATTAGCAATCGGCTCGGTTGGGACAAATCATCGACTTGGCTCAATTGAGCCGATGGCTCGAGCTGGCTCGCTTGGGATGACCCACCGACTCGAATCATGTGAGCAATCGGCTCGAGCCAGCTCCGTTGAAACGAGTCTATCGTCTCGGTTCGATACAGTTCAACTGAGTCGATGGCTCGAACTGGCTCGGTTGGGTGAGAAATCAACTCAATTCGGTTCGACTAGGATGAGCCATTTGTTAAAGCCAGCTCAGTTAGACGAGCTGTTGGCTCGGGCCACTTCTCGGTTCGGCTCGAAAGTGAATGAGCTATCAGCCGAGCCCGTCGAGTCGTTGACAACCCTAAATCCTGGCCGAGCAGTTTCGAACATCTTTGGTCGGCGCCCTATGAGTTTTCAAGCCCGAATACTTGCTGCTCCGGAACTCAAACCCAGAACCTCGTGACCGATGTCCTTGCCTCCTGAAGAGTTCTCCATGACCAAGATCGACAGTCAACTAGTTTTCAGTTTCAAGATAAAAATCATCTACCTTTCATGGTTATTATTATTATTATTAGTATTATTATTATTATTATTATTATTATTATAAATTGTAGTAGTAGTAGTAGTAGTAGTAGTAGTAGTATCATTGATAATTATATTGTCTATGTAGGATACTTGAAGAGAGTACTTGTAACTTCATACAGGGTTTAGCTCGAATTGGCTCGTTTTGGCTTGACTCGACTCGAAACTCGACCCAAATTCGAGTCGAGTTGGAGGCAATTTTTCAAGCCGAGTTCTCGAGTCGAGCTCAAAGATGTCTGTTACGAGCAGTGGCGAAGAGTGATAGTTTCAAGACGGTAGGCCCAATGTTCTACTACTACTACTACTACTACTACTACTACTACTACTACTACTACTAATAATAATAATAATAATAATAATAATAATAATAATAATAATAATAATAATAATAATAGTAATAAAATTAAACAGATTAGACATAAATATTTTACTACAGAAACACAAGAAGACACATTCACATAAATTTAACGAAATTGTAGTCCATCGACAGCACTTATTCGATCCGGATCTAATTTTTTCATAATTAAATTCACGTATGTGACTCTCAGCTGATCTTACTTTGTCGTAATGCAGTTTAATTGTTTTAGTTGGGCGTGATCGTGTGGGAAAGATTGATTAACACATTATCTGCGCTTTACAAGAAACATATGCCGACTTATGCAGAGTCCTTTTGACATATGATTAGCGTCATCTAAAGGACTGACTACTGCAGGAAACATGTTAGTCGAACTCTTTAATGCAGCACTAATCACACGTCAGAACGACTCTGCATAAAGCCCATGTTGTTTAGTCTATTTATACTGAAACAAACTCTGCTTGTAAAATTTCGTGTTTAATTATGTATATTATTCAAAGATATGACAAGCATTCAATCAAGTCATTTTGTGCGTCACTTAAGTCTCCTTTAAAAGCAGAATCATACTTATTTTTTTATTTTTTTTTTTTTTTTTGCATATGTTGCTCTTTATATGTCAAGAACTCCAAATATATATATATTTTTTGTACCAATGCATGCAGAACTCTCTTGCACTCTGTTCTATTTTCAACACAGGCGTTGGTCTTCGTTCCTTAATAACACATTAATTTTCAAAAGACCATTGACATAGAAGATTATTTAATAGGAACAACGTAACGGAATAAAGGGGCATTAGTTTGCGATAATAGACGTGGCACCTTTAGAATTGTTTGTCCCAGCTTTTGCGTTAAGTTTAAGTCCGCAAAATTAAGCAAAGCTCGTACGGACTCGGGCCCTACGCTCACTTTCTCTTCATTTGTTTGACATGTCAAATCGAAATCGAAGATCTCGAGAGAAATGCTTTATGTAGAAACGAAAGTCGATAAGCGTTGAGGCCGGTCTCTTTCGCAGGTAATTACCAACACGTTCTCTCGCGGAATTTTCTGAGTAACTTGACGGTAGTTCTACTGCCGCATGAGAAACTGCTCGGTGAGCCTCCCAGCAGTGGTGCTAACCACGATTTCTTGCTCAAACATTTTTTTAATTTAAAAAAAAAAACTTTTAAAAAATATCATACATTATGTGCAAGGAAAATGAATTAATTATAAATTATAATTTCTGACAGTAAATGGGTAGGCCGGGCCTCAAGGCCTCTTACGACCCTTCACCACTGGTTACGAGTCGAGTCGAGTTTCAAAGAAAACTCGCTCGAACTCGCTCGTGCCCATTCGAAGATGTATCTTTGTGATGCTAAACTCATTTCAGAGAATCACATCACTCTATAGACTAGCGGTTTTGCTGAATAAATGCCAACGTTAGAAACGGAAATTCTTAATTTCTACCAATTCCGGGTCGAGTATCGGTTCCAGAAAAGAACTCGACTCCTAGCTTTTGATCCATTGCAATTTTACTAAATTTGAGAATAATTGGTCAAGTATTTTCTGTTTTGTTTATTTTTTTGTTTCAAAAAACTGTATATATGAAGTAAACTAAGCTCCTTAAAATTTAATGCTGCACAAACACCACGCAATATATTAATATTAAACTAATACTGAAATATACCTCATCAGAGGGAAACCAGTACTCTTCAGATTTCCCATATTTTATGCTTTATTTAATAAAGAGATTAGCTACTCCAAAACAGAGACTGTAAAGAAATAATAAACTGTTTCGAAGTTGTTTGTAGGACAAGATGATAATAATATTATTATACAATTGTAATAGAAAAAATGGAAACAACAAAATTCCAAAGACAAGAAACGAAACAAGTATACAAATACACAGAGCCTTGTCACCAAGGATCTTATAAAATAGGGGATCTACCCTTACAACAAAAATTTGAAACCATATGTCACAGTTTCTCCACTCCTACTCTGCCCACTCCGCCCAATAGGATCGCAATGTTTTGAGCCAACAATCATGGCGGAAACGAAAGTATCCAATCAGACAATGGCAAAAACGAGAGTAGCTAATCAGACGTGCCGATGCTCAGCTGTTTTTTTTTTTTTTTTTTTTTTTGGCTTCATCGATTTAATAGGATGAAGATACATATGGGCAGATCCTCTATTTATAGCATCCTTGTTTGTCACTCACTCACTCTCTTCACCTAAACTACTGGCCGGCCGACATTATCGGCCGCATGTGCATCCAATCATAACAAAACATAGCCCCCGACAAAACCGTTGTCGTCTATATCGCCGACAATATCGGGGGCTTGGCCGACAGCATATGCCCTGTCGGAAGATCGGCAGATAATGTCAGTGGCGTATGCACGTTACGATTTGAGTACATTGAAGTCGATTCCACCGCAGACATCATCGGCGCTTCCAGCGATATGATCGTTGTCGTGTGCACAGACACTTATTCGTTATGACTAAATAAAACGAGATTGTATGGAATTGCTAATGACCTAGCAGCATCGTTTTTAGCGTTGTACCCTTGAAGGGGCAAGCGGGGTGCAGTTTGTACCCAACCTTTATTTTTCTATGGTAACTGTAAGTAATGACTGTTAGTTTTCAGTTTTTCTTATAGCTGAGTTTTCATAAATGAAAACATAAGGAAATGGAATAATTTTTGTATAGAAAGTATTGTTTTTCGTTGAAAATGCATTTTTTTGATTGGGGTCAAAAATGTACCCCACCCGGCACTTCCGTAGGAACAATTCAAATTATTGTGATGTAATTACATTCTTTCACATTTAGCCTGGCACTACTGCTTCGTAACATAATAAATTCCGAGAATAATGATGGAAAACATTGAAATTGTCACTTTGTGTTGAGTATGATCGTGTAACAACTACCTAAAGCTCCAGAATGGATCGTACAGCTCAGTCCGATCAAGAAACAGAATCTGAACTTCTTGCATATGATTCTTCATCTGAAGAGGATTATGTTAATAATTTAGAAGAATGTGACCACCAAAGTGATGAAAATAATGACATCAACATTTCTAATGATGACATCGAAATTTCAAATGACACTTTTCTGCCTCGTGGGCAAATTACGTGGTGCAAGAAAGCCCATTTGCGCCCGGAGAATATTTTCAAGGGGGGGGGGGCTCAAATCACGGGTTGCTATATTACGTTTGTTTTTTTTTTTTTTTTTGTTAGAATTAAGAAAATCTTAAGAAATTTAATATATTTTCGTATGGCTCGAGACCCATCATGCTCTCCCCTTCTGGCGCCCATGAGAAAGCCCCCTGTGCTTTGAGAATTACTGCTGCTAATATTTTGACGCCTTCACCTGATCTCACTAAGAAATCTCAGAAAGTTGAATTGATAAAAGACTGTTTTCTTCTGCAAATAACAGGTGATATTATTGATGATTTTGTCCTGCATACGAATGAAGAGTGTGAACAGTTGGTAAACAGGTGGAATGAAAATCATCCTGATAAGAAAAGAAGATTTGTTCCCACTGATAAGACGGAAATACAAGCTTTTTTCGGGATATTGTTGATTAGTGTAGTTTTGCACGGAAACCAAAAGACAGAAGAAATGTAAACAATAGACAGAACTATGCGTCGTGATACATGTATATGCAGCAATAACATCAAGAGCAAGATTTAAGTTGAGTCTTGTCCCTATTCGCTTTGACGACAAACTGACAAGAGAAGAAAGAAAACGAACAGACAAATTGGCTGCTATAAGGGACGTCTGTGAACATTTTGCAAGAAACTGCAGAGTGTTTCGAACCCGGACAGTACGTAAATGTAGATGAACAGCTAGCAGTATTTAGAGGTAAATGTCCCTTCTGGAAGGTATGGCATAAAAGTGTGAGTGTTAGCTGACTTGAGGTATCATTACACAATGAACTTTCAAGTATATTTGAAAAAAAAAAAAAAAAACTGAAAAGAGAAAAGGAAAACTTGTGGTTTGTGATTTGGTACAGCATATGTATGGGTCAGGACGGGATATAACCGTAGACATTTTTTTTACTGATTTTGATTTGGCGGAAGAACTTCTGAGTCAAGAAAAACTGACTCTAACTGGGACCTTACGGAAAAACAAAAGGGAGATAACAAGTGAACTTAGTAATAAGAACAGAGATGTGCGTTATTCTCTTTTTGCGTTTACAAATAAGATGACACTAGGTCATACGTATCAGAGTCAAAGAACTGTATTGCACTACTGCCCTACATCATGATGCTACAATCCTAAATGGTCATGCAAAAAAAAAAAAAAAAAAAAATCCCAGAGATAATGGACCACTACAACAAAACCAAGGGTGAAGTATATACCATTGACCAGATGATACGTGAATATACATGCTGCAGAACAACAAGACGATGGCCCTTCCGCCTCTTTATGAATATTTTAGATACGGCAGCTCTGAACTCATACGTATTTTTTTACTTGTGCTAAACATAATTGAATGAGTGGAACCAGTAACAAAAGAAGACATTTTCTAGTTGAACTCTCAAAAGAGCGAGTAAAGCCACTTATAGAGCGACGTATTAGTTAATCTCATAATCTCCATGCTCATATTCTTAGGACTGCAGAATCATTTGAGGTAAAACGACAGAAAATGGAAATAAGAAATCAGACATCTGGAAAGAAACGGGGAAGATGTAGCTACTGTCCACGAAAATAAGACAGAAAAACTGATTCTGAATGTGCAATGCGCCTGTAATGGAATTGAAAACAACATGCGAAGAAGTTAGTTGTTTTCAAATGTGAAAAATGTGGCATAGAAGCAAAATTTTAATTTGTTCTGCTGCACCAAACATGGGTTATCTAAACAAAAACAAAAAAGTTTGAAATGTAATATTTTATGCAAAATTATTTATTTCAATTTGAGAATATGTCTTTTATTTCTTTATATCTTCAAACGGGAAACTTTTACTTTTCTGACCACCTTATGTCTTCATTAGATAATAACTATTCGATAAGATGAGGTTAGGTTTCGTTAGGTTCTACAACGATGTCTACATCTAATCTAACCTAGCGTACTATTGAAATAGGGGTGGCCAGTAAAATAATAGCTTTTCTTAAAACTTACCAAAAGACTTAAATAAATTTTAAAATATATATATTGAACAATATTTTAAAAATTATTACAACTAAACTCATATTAAAACAAAAAAAAGTTGGGGTCCATTTTGCACCCCACTTGGCACCCCATGTGCGCCAAATAGTTTGGCCCTGCAAGAGTTAACAGCTTGACTAAATTGTAATGGTAGCTTCCATATTTAGAAACACATTCGAGAAGTTAGCAACTATCTTTATGGAAGATCATCATCTACAACTTCGCAGGATGTACAAACATAACTGAAGAAATCAATGTAAGAGAGAATACGTCTGTCTTAGCTAAATTTCTCCCAAGTTGTTTCGACAACTATGCAGAGAAGTTGTGGCTAGCCTTCCTCGATATATAATGGCAACCAAGAAAGTCCTGTGACCTTTTTAACCACAACGTTCGAACTTTGATATGTCACCCGAAACGTACCTGGAAGATCAAAAATAGTCCCCGTCAGCATCGACTACCTTCTGCCAACGTTCCCGAAGGGCATGAATTCCATTGCGGTAGAACATGGTGGAGCATGAAGCGAAGAAGGTATCAAGTGCATTTTGCTCCTCTAGTAGGGATTTTAACTGGCGTAATCTAAGGCGACTGTCCAAAGAATAGAACAGATGACAATCAGACGTTGCAACCAGGGGCGTCATTTCAGACTTCGCTTGAGGGGGGCAAGAGCACCATCGACATTAGACTTTCACGTTTTGTACTAGTAGACATTGATTAAAGTATATGTATTCTTCAAACCCTTGGGGAGGGCAATTGCCCCCTCCTGCCCTCCCTAAATGACGCTCCTGGTTGCAACGTCCGGGGAGTATGGCGGATACAATAGTGTTTCCCATCCAATGTGTAGAATGGTGTCTCGGGTCATCCTAGCCACGTGGGGCTTAGCGTTGTCCTGTAACAGGAGGATCCTTTGCGACTCGGAAGTACTGGCTCCAGAGTTTAGAGGTTTTCTTCAACACGGCTCAACTGCAGACAGTACACAGTTGCATTGATGCTCTGACCAGCTGGTAGCAGTTCCCGATGCACGATGAGGCGAGCAGTCCACTAAACACACAGAAGAACCTTCTTTTGGCGCAATACTAGTTTCGGCTGTTTTAAAACCGGTTTATGGTATACTAACAAGTGATGACGGTGCCGTGGAGCTTCGTACAGGACCCACTTCTCATCACATGTCAGCACCCTGTCCAGAAATTGCTCCTCCCTCAGACGAGACAGCAAAGAAACGCAGCTGTCTGCTCGTGTTGCCTTCTGGTCCGGAGTCAAATCATGTAGGATCCATCGCCTCTGCTTCCCAAGTTGATGGAGATGCTCCCGAATGTCTTCTTCACCCACACTAAATTGTAGTCCCAGTTCATCAAGTGTCTGGCCACTGTTCGCCTCAGTTACTGCCTGCAGCTTCATTTTGTATATATGTTGGTCTTCTGGCATGCGGTGCGCCTTGGAGTGTTTCGTCACCGCCCTTAAACTTGTTAAACCACCGATGCACTGTCAGCGTAGTCACGATACCCTCACTAAAGACCTGACATGTCTTCCGCCCCGTTGCAGCGGTGTTTGACCCCAGTTTGAACTCGTACAGCATACACGTCTTTATGACGCTCTTGTGGAGTTACCATGTTCACTCTGCCCTTACGGAAGTTTACGGAGTAACTGAATTATCGCAACCAGGCAGTATGTTGGATATACCCACACCAACAACTGACCTTCTGTTTATCTCCATTCGCATTCATCTTACGGTGTGAGGGCCAATGAAACACATACATCTACAAAAAGTGACAGAACTTTCTTGGTTACCTTTATATATAGTTGATAACCCCACGAATGTGTTTCTGGATACGGAAGATAACATCATGCATTAATCAAGCTCTTAATATATAGTTAAAAGCGATTCTACGTAGGGCCCATAAAATCCAAAAGTTGATGGATCAAGTAAAGTTTAGCACATATGACATGCTTGAGGATAAACTGTGTTAAACAACTTAAGAGGGGGAAAATATGATGATGTAAGGTCTGTTATTAGTTTCGTTGTCAATTAGATGCAGTTGATAGTTGGGGCGTTCAGAGCACAAAAGGAATTTGTGTCTTATTATTAAAGCTGTGAGAAAAAAGAGATATACAGTTTGTACACTCCGTTTATATACATAGAATTGTGAACACTGATGTTTACATTGAAATAGTTGAAAATGAAAATGAAATGAAATCTTACAGTTTAACGTCCCACAATTATGGCCTGTTAGGCTAAGTGAAACGATAATTAAGACAAGTAAATGACGATGGAAAAATTGGTGGAATGAAAATGTGGGAGGAACCTGGAGTACACCAATAAAACCCACGGACACAATGTTGTTCACTACAGACATACTTGGCCGTGGATCGAAGCAAGAAGTCCATACGTTATAAGAATTATTTAACCTTCAACTACTCTGGTGAAAATAAGTTACACTCACACTTCGGTAAGGTCTGACAGACTTCAATTATTTATGTAAGGAATTTTATTTAATTTTATTTTAATTCCAATGTTCAGCAATTTTCTTGATTTTAGCATTTGTTTTGGCATTTTCAAGTCGTAATCCCACGTAATACTCCAACAAATGTTTATAACAAATGTTTATAAAGTTGTATGCATGTACTTTAAAAATGCATTTTGGGTTAGAAAATGGGTTAACTGCAGAAGGTAACACCTTCTCTAGGGCCAGTGACATCTGTTTTAAAGTTTTGAGAGTTTATGTACTAGGTTATCATAAAATAAGTATCGCTGTTCAGAGAACTCTGGAGACGTAACTACTCGACAAAATACAACCAAACTTGGTACGAGTATATTTGGGATATGCAGAAGCGATTGGTGTAGAAAACAAAATTAGTTTCAATTGTTGCCACCAAATGTAATTGTGACACTGTACAACGCCAAGTAGATGCAGCGTGGAAGAAAAACGACACTAGTGATGCTAAATTATAAGAAAAGCTGTAATTACGTCTCCAACTGCTTACTCACGTCTGCGTGTGTTTCAGTGATACGGGGTTTGAGTGCCACTATGTGCCAGAAGTGAATTGATGGTGATCCGATGTTTGCTTATTTTCTCTTCCCACGCTCTTTGTCTTGTGTTCAAGGGGTCCCGGGTTCGATTTCCAGTGAAGACACACGTGAGTCGGATCCCATGTTACCCTGTAAGTCCCGTCCTTGGAACGCCATCATCATCTCATACGGTACTAGTCACCATGCATTTTCTTATACAGGGATCTTCACGTCAAAAACCTGCCTTTAGGCAGGACCCCACACCATCATCATCGCTCATAACACATCACTACACCACAGGGTTATTAATAGGAGTGCAAATCAATGCCACGCTTAGCACGGGGGCATAAATTACGGCCTTTCTTTCATCGAATATCAATAATATCATTTGTCTTCCATATCACACTTATCGCACTTAACACTGAACAGAAACACAATAATCTGTGGATTCGAGATTTGACACCAATCTTTTCCAGGAATTTTGGAGGAAGCTGTGAGCACAGAAAAGACTAACATTTAACGTCGTTTTTTTTAAGATCTCCAAGAATTTTGAAAGGGCGATTCAGCTCAAAAGTCCTCTTCCCCAGTAAATCCGCCACTGACCACGGGGTATTAATAGGATTGGTAATGAATGCTACGAGACCCATAGGAGAGGTAATTACAGCCTTTCTTATCGTTAACATAACTAGTGTCGTTTTTCTTCCATGCTGCACTTATTTGGTGTACAGCGCCACAACTACCTCTGGTGACGAAAACTGGAACTAATTTTATTTTCTACACCAATCGCTTTTGCATGTTCCCAAATATAATCCTACTAAGTTTGGTTGCATGCTGTCAAGTGGTTACGTCTCCAGAATTCTCTGAACAGCGATACTTATTTTATGATAGCCTGGTACAAACTACTAAATATTTTTTTTGAAGTGCTAGCCATAGGCTAGCTCCCTTTTAGAGGGCTACACCCTCTCTTAGGTGTGAGAAGTGAAGGTAATATCGTAAAGATGTAACGTATGGGTGGGCTAAGAGTAATTTATTTATTTACTTATTTATTTATTTATTACTAGAACTAGGACATTATGATCTTTTCGATCATAATCATACTTGAGTGGTAGGTGTAGTTTTAATAACACAAGAGTAGTAACATAATAGTGAGTATAATTGAACACAACATAAATATGAATATGATAATTATAGAAATATATATATATAAGTGAGAAAACAAAGCAAAACATGAGAACAATAGAAGTGCCAAAAGTAAGATGTGATATATTATATAAATAGATGAATGAAACGTTACTTTACATATATATGATTGTTAATAAAGGAAAATACATAAGGAAATAATCAGACAGTATGTTATAAGCAAAGAACATTAATGATCATAACGAAGGATGAAGTATAGCATGTACGATACAGATGATCTAGTAATGGGCGTGAATAATGTGGTGAGGTGCATACACAGGACAACACGTGGGTGATGTTAGTTAGACGAATGAGCTTATCTTCAGCCTAGGGGCTGCTCTAGGCAATGATGAAAACGAATGAGGCCCATGTTAGTAATTAATGGTAATCACTGTGCTGGAAATGATGGGTGAATGAGAGGAAGATGTTCATGAATGACGTAATCGGCGATGATAAGTAAAGCGGGATCTAACGGTGGTAGAGTATAGTGATATAAGGTGAAGAGAAGTGAAAGTGGAGAATGATAGTAACGGTGAGGTGTTGGGTGAAGTGCTAAATAACGCATTGTCTCCTGAAGTAAAGGATGTCGGGTTTTGAAACGTTTGGTGATATATGTTAGCCGCAGCTTTTCAAGATAGTATTGTAAGGTCGGAAAAGTAATTCGGCGGTACAGTTCCTCTGTGGGACTAGGTAGCTTAATACGGAACGCTGTACGAAAAGCATGGCGTTCTAAGATTAAGAGTTTATTGTAGAATTTTGTCGGAGCAGCTAACCAAGCAGTGAAGCCGTACGTGAGGACTGGTCGTAAAAAAAACTTTGTACGTATTTAGTATGGTGTGTGCTTTAAGGCCCCAAGTGGTACCAGTCAATCGTTTCAAGAGATTAAGTCTATTATAGGCTTTAGTAGTAACATTTTTCAAGTGTTGCGACCAGGTAAGGTGGCGGTCGTATGTAATTCCCAGATATGTAACAGTATTACTGAGTTGAATAGGCACCCCATCAACCTGGAGAGGGAGTTTTCGTGGATTTCTACGGAATTTGGAAGTTTGTCTGGGTGGTAAGAAAACTATGGCCTGAGTTTTTGCTGCGTTAATAGTAAGCCTCCAGAGAGTGCACCAGGTGTAGAAGCTTTCGATAGCAGTCTGTAAGATAGTATTGATCTGCTGGATAGTTGTTCCAACTGCTAGAAGGGCCGTGTCGTCCGCATATTGAAAGAGGTGTACTTTATCTGGTAATCGGGGCATATCAGCTACTACTAAATATATACTTGCAAAAGCTATATCGAGTATACCATTCAAAACGTTCAACAAAAATAACGTTTACATTATGCTGAGGTATATCAGACCATAAGTAGATCATATTGCAAAAAAAAAAAAAAAAAAAAAAAAACAACAACAAAAAAAAACGAAAATCGGATTACATGATTTATTTTTTTTATGTCAATACAATTATAGTTTACGTCAAACTATGCTTGTGGACAAGAAACTAGCACCATCTATTGACCACCCTTACATTTAGAGATGAACAAATAACAATTTGAGTCTGTTAGTCACCACGAGAGTAGTTAAGGGTTAAAATACTTGGAGATGAATCTTTTAAGCACTGAAAGGATATTCAGTAGGCATCTTATATTGATGTTGTATCGGGACCTGCCCTGATTCGATCTTCATACCATCGTCATTACGGACCTACGTTGTTGCGTCCGAATTACCAGCAGATAACATCAACCATCTGCTTACGGATATCAGACTATCACTGGAAAATGCAAATCCATGCATTTCTTGAGTACTAACAGACTGCAGTGAACAAGAAAAGCATTTGCTTTTTATTCTATTCTACTACCGTTCTACTAGCATTTACTAATCAGTTGTTTCTTTGTTGACCCAATCTCTCTTACACCAGCACCGGACATCGACAGCTACAACCAGGAACCAGGAAGAAACCAGCGGCCTAATCATGTCTACGAAGCATTTGGCCTCCGTGTAAAAGCTTAGAACACTAAGGTCAATTATTCCACTTTGGGGCCAAAGTAAGCACTGACCTCTCAACACTGACTAGATCCTTACTTCGAGATCAAAGGTTTGATACAGATTGGACTTTGGTGGAAGCCAGATAGCCAATATATATATCAAACACAGAAGATCCCAATTGCAGGTGTCAGAGCGTCATTTATCCCACTTCCCCTCTAACCCACACTCTATATACTTTCTTATTTAATTTTCGTTTCTGTAATATTTTTTTTTCTTATCGAAGTGTTTTGCGTTATTTAAATTATTTACAATTCAACATGCCCTTATTTACGTGTCTGTGAGTTCTCAACATTTCGTATTCCGCAGAAAATACCCTTAGTGTAAGGCGTATCTTTGGCTCGAACCTAGTATCAACTCAAGTAGTACTGAAGGATGGTGTGTTGAACACTAATGTTTAGTACTGGAAGATATGCCCAAAATGGCCAAAAGTGGACTTGAATCATCTGCTAAATTGGCTATTAATTTGTTCATATAATGTGTATGAGACATACTAATAACTAAAAAATAGAATAGAGTATATATATATATATATATATATATATATATATATATATATATATATATATATATATATATATATATATATATATATATATAGTTATTTTATTTACGCTGATAGTGACTATTTGTAAAACTAGCATTTAATGTTAGTGCAATTCTTCTGTGTGTTAGTACCGCACATAGCAGTAATCACACAAGTGATCATTGGCTCCGAAACTACATAAATAACATGCATAGGTTAAACATCTACAAGCAGTGTCTCGCTGTCTAATAATGAGGTATAAATCTTTGCAGGCAGTTGTTGCAGACAAATAGTTTTCGTCTCATTCTAAGTACTTTTTTTTTCTTTTTGTGTGTGTTTTCGCCTTTAATTTGTGTTACGGAAATATAAACGTGTGCTTAAACGTAGATAGATCTCCGCAATGGATAACGAACACCAAACTATAGCAGACAAACTGTCCACTACACGACGTGAACATCTGTCGCAAAGAGAGGACGTGAAACATGGGACAATTAATTACATGAGTACGTATTGTGATTGTGCGTCGACCGAAAGCACGAACCAGTTGACATTTATTAGCACAGAAGAGAAATGACGCATGACAGAAAGCAACGAAGAAAACATTGGCGAAACACATCAAAATAAATACGCATTTCATCAACATATTAAGATTAGAACTTTAGTTATTGATATTTAAGACTCCCCAATGTGAATAATTTTTGGGGGTGGTATATATTTCTTCCAACTTAAACATATGCTAATAAAATATTTCTGACGTTAGTGTTGTTTGTAGAATTTATCTGAACACCACAATATAAATGGTATTGCATCATTTTTTTTCGTTACCGCAGTAGTTATGTGATGCCATCACTCGTTGAAGATGGACCACTTGTAGTCTCGTTGGCGTAAGGTATAAAGAGAATGTAAATTATATTAATATATTATAAAGTTTTATCTGTCCATAGGATAGAGCAAAATACGCTACACAGGAGATATGACTTTCCTATCACCTTCTTATTACAAAAAATCTCTTCTTGAATACAATATGTTACAATAAGTAAAGTTCTTCTAATTATGCGGGTTAAAAAAAAAAAAGTGAAAGGAATAGAATGACCAGGTATCTTAGGGAGTGCTGGTTAGGTTACTCTCAATGACCGTGTGTCTTAGAGAGGGAATGAGAATTTGTTGATTAGGTGCTTCCCAATGACCAGGCGTCTTAGAGAGGTATGATCAACCAGGCGAGATTGATACTTCCTAAGGTATGCTATCCTCTTTTATACCAAAATGTTACTGACAGCTGGCCTCTGCGTCACTTGTCAAGTTTTGGCGTTGATGGATGAGATCTTCTTCATTGTTGTCGTCGTTTTGCTTATTTACTTCAAGCACGTTGAGTAAAAACACATGGTTACATTCAGCATGACGTGAAGGCACGTGGAACCTTCGGTTATTTTGCATTAACCGAATAGCAAATTAGGAAGAAAAGAATCAATACACAGTAAATTATTTTTCTGCAATTGTTGAAATAGCATACGTCAATTTTTGTCACGAACCATCCTATGTTTGAATTGTTCTTTTTTGATGTTATATTTGTAATAGTGCAGAATAAATGCAGTTACTATATAACATATTGGGTATGCAATTCGGTTGGAATTATGACGTTTATTCTTTGTATTCATATGTTGCAAATGCTTAGCTGAAGTGGCATTAGTTGTACATGCTTATTTAGTATTGCATCCACACTATTTGGATTGTTGTGTGCAATTTGAAGCTTCCAATTTTAAATATTTTTAGTTAAAATCTTCCAACTCAGACGAATGAGTTGTTTAAAATATGTGGCAGGGACATTTCAAAATCTTAAGGAAAAAGTACAAGGTGGCAACGACTCTTGCAACTTTAAATGTGGTGATGAAGTTTCTTACTTCACGGCAGGACTACTACTGTTTCCATAGAAAAATCTGAAGGTCACTTACTTATACACGGGACCTGATTTACACCACAGTTTTTCTGCATTACTATATAGCAATTGTTAAAATTTTGAAGCTGTACAACACTTCAAGATTTTATAAATCATTCAAGTGATACAGGAGAGTCTCCATATTCCATGGCATCAAATAAGACAGGCATTTGGTGTGTTATTGATGGTTCTCCTGCCACGTTGTTTATATGTAAGTCCACAAGTTACCGAAATTGTCTGTAGGAGGACTGTTACCGCTGTTTCTAGAAGATTTGTGCATTTTAGGATATACGTAGTTGAGCATTGTTTTGTAGAAATATGGCGTCCAGAGTTGTCTTGAGGAAGGGTATGACGTCGGCCTCTAGAACGTCCTTTATATAGTGGTTATTCTTTAGGTGTTCCCAGGGCCGGATTTCCCAATAGGCCCGGTAGGCCCGGGCCTATCGGAGCAAGCTCCCAGGGGGCGCACGGCCGAGAGAAAAAAATAAAAAAAATATCTTGAAATAAAAATAAATAGCCATAACTTTACATATTTTTTGAATTGATTTTAACAAATCAGGCTAATAAAGCATTCTGATTTTGAAGTTCATTGGAACAAATAATTTTTGGTAAAGTTAAACTATTTTTTCAACATAATGCATAAACTTCGTTACAACATCGATCTCAAACACGGGAGAACTGGCTGTAATTTTTTATAAAGGTTTTTAGGAAAGTAACTTCAACCAGACTAGGGGGCGTAAAAATATTGGGCCTAGGGGCGCCAAAATGCTAAATCCGGCCCTGGGTGTTCCCAATGTTAGTAGCACCCTGATGAAAATGTTTTTGCCTGTACAGGCCCTGTACAGATATTTTGAGCCTGTTGTACCCCTGTTTAGTGCCTGTCTTCCCTAGTGTTGCCACGAGACGAGACATTTCTCGTGTCTCGTCTCGTTTCGTAAACGAGACGAGACACGAGCCGGGACAGAACCATTTTAGATGAGACACGAGACGAGACAGACTACTTGTCCCGTCTCGAAAACGCGGGACGTCTCGTGACATGTCTCGTCTCGTCTCGTGTCTCGAAAATGAAAACGCTGGCGGGAATGGACAACATTGAAATTGCCAGTGGTCATATAGATTGCGAAAGGAAAATCCCCTTTGTGAGAAAACATGTTGAAAAGCCTTCATAGAAAAGTGTCCTCTGTCTATTGAATGAAACAATCGTGATACATGAGCTTCCAGGAATATCATCCTTAATGTCTTGTCCCCAATTCCGCTTGCTGTAAACTGAGGAATTCTCATTTTTTTTATTTCTGGCTGGAATGATGACAAACAAAAATCAAAGACAGGGAAGATTTTTACAAGGTCAAGAAACCGAACTACCACCACCATCTATTCAATTTGAAGGTCCACACTCATTACAGGCTGTAATTGAAAGTTCTGGCTGAGATGGCGGAAGACAACAGAATAGACTGCACTTGTCTTTATTCTTTGGTGGCGGTATTATTTTTGCTATATGAACTGAAAACGGCAATTGAAGTATGTCATCTTGCAACTAAAATTTTGTCTTCTCTCTCTCCCTCCCCCCCTCTCTCTCTCTCTCTCTCTCACACACACACACACACACACATACACATAAAAACATACTTTTACAATTTTGCCAATCGCTCGCTTATTATACAGCAGTCATGTAAAATTCGCCTCTTCGTTTGGAAGGCGGGCAAAGCACAAAGAAAGCAAAGATATCATTGACGAACCCTTCAAAATGTTTGCTTTCAGCAAA
Organism: Thermobia domestica; assembly: GCF_964235325.1. Classification (NCBI taxonomy): domain Eukaryota; kingdom Metazoa; phylum Arthropoda; class Insecta; order Zygentoma; family Lepismatidae; genus Thermobia; species Thermobia domestica. The sequence continues at coordinate 282,836,824 of NC_137459.1, forward strand.
TTTATGATACTAACAATAACACTTTAGGTGAAGAGGTTTTACAGGGGGACCTTCGTTTTGTTACGCGGAAATGTTTGATCTGACCAGAGTGCGTAATTGCCCGCTGCTTTCATGCTGAGAGGAGGGGAATACTTCTCTTTCCTAGTGAATAATATTCATTAGGACCTGAATTATCTTCAGAAATTGTTTCTTACAGGGATATAAAACCTCTTGAACTTGATAAGTTTAAAGAACATTTGGTATAATATTCATGGAACTCCGTTGAAAGCAGAAAATATCATGAGAATGATCAAAATTCGAACATTGGGGAACATAATTAACAGAAAAGAAATAGGATACCCAAACCATATTTTTAAACCTGCTATACAATGTATATCCTATATTTTTACTAATTCCTTACTCCCATGAAAGTATCCTGGGGAGGATATTCTCCCCAAATTTTTCAGACTGGAATCCTTTTATACCGTAGGATTTCGCCCCCTGACACAATACGAAAAAACAAATGCTGTTAAAATCCATACACATGACCCTTCTAGGACTCAACCCGGGGCCTTCAAGCCATGGTATATCGCCGCAGACCGCTCGGCTTGGTATGAAGTTGTACGTTGTATGATTGCGAATAGATCACGACAATTTAAGAAACTTTAATCCAAAATGGCCAACCCAAAATCAACTTTATTTTTAGCCACTTGCTAATCTGGGTGTACTGTCATGAGTGTGTTACACAAACGGGGCAGCCACCACATAGTAGCACACACCCAGCGGTTATGGGAACAGATTTGAACCATAAAGGTGAAGACTGGCCCCAAGCATTCTTTCGCCCGATGTGTCGTTCAGCTCCCATTACTATGGCACTTTAAGTAGAGCTTATTGTGCAGTAACATATAAAAATTAATTCAAATACTTTCCATTACTCAAACAATTATTTGGTTCTGAGCTTTTTTTTAAAAAAAAAATAATTCCAACGAATCTAAACATGCTAAAATGGAAAGTAGTTTTTGGATTGTTATGGGTTAATACTGTGAAACCTAAAAGCTGGAATACATAAAATCAAAGTGTACACACATATCTATCTCTCTATTTATCTATATATATCTTTCCATCTCTCTCTCTCTCTCTCTCTCTCTCTCTCTCTCTCTCTCTCTCTCTCTCTATATATATATATATATATATATATATATATATATATATATATATATATATATATATATATATATTTATATATTTATATATACAGACACTATAAAGCAAGTGGGCTGATGGTATACGATAGTGTCGGGGATGGTGACACCTTTACATCGAACTTTGCTTGTCGTGTAAACATTTTTTGGCATTAGTGTCTTCATCTTCGACGTACCTATGAGCAATTTGCTGTATATTCGTGTATTGAAACTGGTGAAAAATATTTCAATGTTTCAGAATGTAATAATAATAATAATAATAATAATAATAATAATAATAATAATAATAACAACAATAATAATAATAATAATAATAATAATAATAATAATAATAATAATAATAATAATAAGCCAGGGTCGAGAAGCCTCAGACAAATAACAGCAGAGATATATTATCTTGTAAACTATTTGTCCTTGCCTTGTGAGCTTATTTGAATTTATTTTTAAGACCTTTAGGCAACTTTGGCCGAATGGATGATGATGGGAAAATTAGTGGAATGAAGAAAGTGGTAGTGGAAGAAAGTGGAATGATACTAGACAACTTCGAGAAAACACACATATTCGAAAAATGAAATGAAATGAAATGAAATCTTTGAGTTTTACGTCCCACGGTTATGCCGGTTAGGCTAAAGGAGACAGTGATGATGAGTAATGAATGAAATGGTGGAACGAAGAAAGTGGAGGAAACGGCAGAACTTCGAGAAAACCTACGCACACGGTGTTTGTCCACCACAAAGTTCACTTGGCGGGGCTGGGATCGAACCCGAGACCCTATGCACAAGAGGTGAACGCTCTACCACTGAGCCACCGCGGTCCCCACACACATTCAATGTTTGTCCATCACAAAGCTCACATAGCATTAACCGAGATCGAACCGACTAACACATACACTAGAGGTGAAGGCTTCACGGTGTAGCTACCGTGACATTTCTTGTCTTGTGTGTTCCGGGCAATACTTGTAACTTAGTTGTATCTTGATTAGCATGGTGCAGCCTGCTACATTTTACTTTCGTTCCCATGGTATGCTGCTATATTTTTTACGAGACAAGACGAGACAAAACGAGACAAACGAGACGAGACGAGACGGGACAGAACCCCTCGAGACGAGACACGAGACGGGATGAGCACATTTTTCGAGACGAGACACGAGACGAGACATGCTTTTCACGAGACGAGACGAGACAGTCTGAAGTCTCGTCTCGTCTCGTGGCAACACTAGTCTTCCCCTTACAAATTGGTACAGCTATAAAACAGGGGCTCACAACGGCCCTGTGCAACCACGTTTGGTGCCTGTATCGGCCTGTGCCCCGTCTGTAATGTATGTGAAAGCATTACAGGTAAGGCCAAGGTCTTGTAGCGACAAACTGTACACGCTGCGCAATGTGGGAAAGTACACGACATTGCATGCTCATTGGATGTAAGAAGCGTATAGAAGGCACTATGTGCGCAAACTGGTGACAAAGGACATGGCACGTGTGAAGCACAAACATGGGCTGTGTAGAGAGCATACTAGTAAATAGTATGCACGCGCTGTTATGTTATTATGTACAAGTTGCGTATAATTAATGTATTTCGAAAAGAGCAGGTAATACAGGGAGAACCTGTACAAATGTCACGATCAGGCAGTGATCATAACATATTTTCAGTCTGAAACAAGGCGAAAACATTTATCTTTGGAATGCACCTGTATACTTACTGTAAACATGGACAAAGCAGACCATGTCAGCATATAATTTACATGAAGAAAACATGTAGCAGCCACATGTTTGTCTTGTCGACATAGAGGTAAGAGTCACGATAGTCAGTTGTCAGTCGTTTCCCAAAAACTCCACTAGAGTTCTCAGCAATCAACGCATGTGGGAATATGTGACAGGCAGACTAGTTTTGTTACGAGGCGCGCGTTTTATGATACGAAAAAGTTCGTCTTTTCTTCAGTGATACGTAAAGAAAATATAATATAATGTGACTGTTATTATTTTTTTCTATTTTGTTATTTTTCCAACAATCATAAACGTTCATCAGTGTGAATCTGTATCTGCCGGTTTTTGAATTATGTAGTGAAAACTGATAATCGTTTACTGATCTCATGGATAATCTTATAGATTGTGCCCATGGGCGCCCCCAGAGGGAGGCAAGAGGGGGCAATTGCCCCTCCCTAGATTTTCGAAAGAGGTAAATATTTATAGACTCTTCTGGTGACAAAAGTTTGCTTTTAAAATCAACATTCAAATAAATGATTAGAAGCAACAAAATTTAGTCGAGCCCATCCCCAAGATATTAACATACTCCCCTTTCCTTGTAAGTTTTATATTTTTCCAGTAATGATTATATTCAGCCTGATGAATGCAATGACAAAGTAGTTTGAATTATAGTATCCGTTGTTTGAAATGAAAATATAATTTCACTCTTTGATGTTTTCTTTGCAGACGTTAAGTTAAACTATGTGCTAAAATCATTGATCAGTTTGACATGAAAGACTATGCGCACACATCTCTTAAGATGATTGTGTGTGAGAGAGTGGAATATGGTATCAGGATATTTGCGGTACCACCAGAAAAACAGTTTTCCTGGGACATTTGCGGTACACATAGTGGAACGTGCGCCAAAAGCATCCATTTCACCCCAAGTTAGTCTAAATTAGAATGAATATAATAATAAATGAGGTGGATATGGCGATGGAACAGCCTAATATTATGTGATTCATTCTGATTGGCTGGTTTGCTACGTTATGGTTATGAAAGAGGAGAGCACACGGGCCACCTAATGAAACTATTACAGCAAACGAAACCTTTAAGAAAGAAGCATGCACTTTTCTTCAGGGTTTTCAGTACAGACTGTATTGATATTTCAAGAACGGAAACATAACTTGGAGGAAACAAATATTGTCCCTTTGATCTTCGGCCTCATACCAACAAAAGCTAGTAAGACGTATCAGGGATTTTTCAGTTTGGTTAAGGCTAATATTAATTATTGGAATCCGAAATTAATCAAATTGGATTTCAATCAAACAACAATAACACCTCGAAGAACACTGTTCCAGCAGAAAACGCACATTAGTGGGTGTAGTTTCCATTTTACTCAGTATTTGTGGAGGAAGGTTAAGGAACTGGGACTTATAAATGACTATGTTCTGCCCTAGCATTATGTGTTTATCTCTGATATACTAATTGAATTATATTATAAATCATGAAAGTAAATTACTAATTCATTGAACTTTAATTTTGACTTTGTCTCTTACACATATTCTGAGCTAGATCTGACCAAAAATCCCTAAATATCTTCATAACAATGGACAACTGTTTGCACAACGAGTGATTTGTGATAAATCACTGCGCAAGGAAGTTGGTCTTTGGATAATTCCGTAATACTTTCTCGTAATTAGAAATATCTCAATATGTTGAAAACGAAGAAAGAATATTATATTTCAACTTTGAGTAAACACTGGCAAGTAGTTATAGGGAAACTGTTAATGAAACTTATAAAAGAAAACAAAATAATCTAGAAGTTCCCTTTAAATATCGTGGAGAAGCGTATGACTAATCAAATATAAGGATTTGTTTACATTTCTTCAGTTTTGGCCAATCACAAACAAGCATTTGTTTATATCTTTTGGATGTGTCTACCATGTATTCTAGTTTTTCTTTCTTCCATACTTTCCTGCATAAGTGATCCTTATATTTGGGTTTACATGTTCTTAGTGTTCTGACAATGAGAAAGGTTTGTATGTATGTATGTATGTATGTATGTATGTTGACTTAATAATGGTTTGATATTCTGAAAGATGTTTAGTCTGGTTTTAGTATGCAAAAAAGCCTCGAGTCCCCTGAAAAAGTCATGATATTCTCCCCTAGAACAAGTTGCTGGCTACACCAATGTTATAAAATTTGGGTTTTTGTATAGCAGTTGATACTGTTTGCTTATTCTCTAAAGCAGCGTTTCCCAACCTTTTTCAGCTTGCGGCACACTACGGGTGTAACTTGAATTCTCGCGGCACACTCATAGATATCATTATTATTATTTGCAAATATAAAATACCATGGTAATTTTTTTCTGTGATTACTGATCTCCTTCTCATAGAAATGAAAGCTCGATCACTGGTTTCTCCTTATGCTAATTCATTATGCTTATTTTTTATTCTTATTTTAGAATAGAAAACAATTGCAATGAAATATAGGACTCAGATTTTTAAAAATACGCTTTCTTTTTCGAAAACTATTCAACCTTTCACTAAAAACGAAGATCACTAAATAACGAACGAACAAACAAATGTCTTGTACTTTTAACTTTGCTGTTTTAAACAAAACCGGTGCACGTCGTTGCAATCACACAGCTTGCGATGCGTCGAAGTCAAAACACACCTGTTGAACAAAGTGTTGTTCTGTCATTCACGTGCGAATGAGTGTTCTACGAACGTTCACTTGACGCGTACCGTACCAGTGATTCCATTTCTCGATATTAGTATGACTCTCAATTGAAGTGTAACATAGCAGCTAACCGTGGAGATTCCATGTCAGAAGGGCCCGGACAAAAGGGCGAGGACAGAAAGGCCCGAGTCAAAACGGCCCCGCGTCAAAACGGCCCCGGTCAAAATGGCCCCACGTCAAAAGGGCCCGTGTCAAAAGGGCCCCGCGTGAAAAGGGCCCGAGTCAAAAGGGCCCCGCGTCAAAAGGGCCCGGGTCAAAAGGGCCCCACGTCAAAAGGGCCCCGGTCAAAAGGGCCCCGGTCAAAAGGGCCCGAGTCAAAAGGGCCCCGCGTCAAAAGGGCCCCGCGACAAAAGGGCCCGGGTCAAAAGGGCATGAGTCTAAAGGGCCTGAGTCTAAAAGGCCCTGCTTCAAAACGGCCCCGCGAGAAAAGGGCCCGAGTCAAAAGAGCCTCACATCAAAAGGGCCCCGCGAGAAAGGGCTTGATTCGAAAGAGCCCGGGTAGAAATAGTCCCACGGCCAGAAAGCCTGAAATCAAAACAGAAGTGGAAATCAAAGATGCACGAGGGGATAGTGCCACCTTAATAAGAAGAAGTGATTGTCCAATAGAAGGAAGAATATCAGTGGTTATTACAGACAAAAAGGAAACTTGAATGGTGTTCTTAATTTTGTTTGGTTGCTGTTTGTTCTGCAACAATCCCTATTGCTTAAGTCGGTACTCGATGAAAGTTTGCTTTCAACCGCGTCTCTGAGTTTGTAGACGTGGAAGACCCGTGTTCGATTCCCGGCGGGATCTCATGTGGTTCGAATTCCACGTAATCAGTAGGTCCACATCTCATAAGCCTCGCTGCTGAAAGGGATGCTAAAGTGAAAATCATATCATATCATATTTCTGAGTTTGTATTCTCGAGACCTAGCCTAATCCGACTATCTATTAATGACTGTTTCCTTAGTTCTAAAATTAAATTTCTGCCCCTGAATCAAAGTAGAAAAATACGTATTATATGATTAATATTATCTTGAAAACGTTTCTTTAATTTTGGTGTAAGAACATACATGTGGATCTCCATACAGGGTTAGTCAAAAGTATTGGGACAGAACAATAATAACGACACGCGTGGACGGAGGAAAATCAAATGTTGCAATTTGTGTTATTGCAAAAATTGCATTGGCTTGGAGTGTGGTCACCGTGGAAGCCATTTTGAATTACACTATATTGCGGATCGTACATTTTTTAATGGAAAAGGATATGATCTTACACTTCAGTTTAGGCTTATATTTCCACAAATGTGAATGTGAACTCATTTTTGACACTTTACCATTTGTTTATGAGACAGGGTGTTTGACATATGTATCTAATAGAAAAAAGTATCATGACAGGGCAGTAACAAAGAGACAAATGGACAAAGGAAAAGCAAGTGTTACAGGTTGGTATTGGTGTTAAAATTGCGTTAAATGATCATGGCACCCAACTTGAATTCCGCATATTATATACCATAAAATATTTTCAAATAGACAGGGGTACTTGCGTCACATAAATTTAGGCTAGAATCTTGCTACAAACGATAATCTGAATTAGGGATGCGCACGAAACAAGATTTGAGGCTGTCTCGTCTCAAAAATGTACTGTAAATGTGATGTCTCGACTCGAAAAATGTGCATTTTTCTATTGGAAGAGCTGTGTCTCGACTCGAGTATTATCAAGAAAATTCTGTCTCGACTCGTCTCGTGCGCATCCCTTACTGAGTCGACTTTTGACCGATCTCTATTCATTTACGCGATAATGTGTGCTAAGTTTGACATTTGTTTCTAGTAGAAGAAAGTATTTAGACAGGTAACTAATGAATAGTACTTCATTGTGTTCTTAACGTTTCTGTTCGTTTGCTTACGTTTTTAAAATATTCAGAAGTTACCACATATGTATAACATATTTTAATAGTAAGTATATTTGTGATTAATTGTTACTTTACGACTATAAAGCAATAGAATGCTTTTAATGTGCAGTTTCGAATATTTGGCAGAGCTCAACAACGTCGTTCAAATAGTAGTGGATGATAACGATGTTTCTTCTGGTCAGTGTATTGTACCATGTAGAGTTAATACGGGAAGGATATAATGGTAGAATTGCTAGAAAGAAACCATGTATTACCCAAATTAAGAAATATAAGATACTTAAATTTTCTAGAGATTTTGAAAATAAACCCAAAAACTGGTGGGAATGTTTTTTATCGACGAATTTAAGTTAAAGCTGCATGAATATGATGGTAGAATAATAGTGTATCGACAAGTAAATACAGAAATAAATGTCAGGAACTTCCAGCCTACTTTAAAATACAGAAGAAATATATCTTAACGTTCTTAGAAGGATTTCTAATTTTATCAAGATATTGATCCCAAACAAAGTATATGTTGTAAAGAAAAGATTGCTTTAAAACTGCCCAAAATTGCGCTAAACTCCACCACACAGTACCGGCTTTAATCCCATTGAGAATCTTTGGAACGAATTGCAACGTAAGGTCAATATATACGAGTTATGGTGAAAGAAGGTTTGAGAAAAGCATTACGTACAGATTGGAACAATATTTCCCCACACTACACCAGGAAAATTGTAACAACGATGCCGAAATGCTTAAAGAAAGTTATAAATCGTTGTGTGTTTGCTATTAAATACTAACTGTATTAACTTGGAGGGATAAAATAATTTTGGAGGACATTTTATAGTAGTTTGTTTAATAATATCTGAATATTTAAGTGATCAACAGTGCCCACATTCCCTTTCAATGTAGTTTTTGCAACAACACACACTTGCAACATTTGCTTTTCCTCTGCCATGTTATTATTTTATTGTCCTGATACTTTTGTCTACTACACACTAATGTCAAGCATAGCACACTTTCCTCGTAAAAGGATGAGGATTGGTAAAGAATGAATCATATTCTCGTTTGTAGGAAAATTCAATCCTAAATTGATGTGCTAAACATACTCCTTTCCATTTAAAAATATTATGCAATATCCAATATGGCGGAATCTAGGATGGCTGTCATTATGTCCACGCGCTCACTCAGTGCAGTTTTCGCATCAACACACCTGCAACCTTTTACTTTTCTACGTCTACGTGTCTCTTTGCCTGTCCAGATACTTTGGTCTACTAGATACAAATGTCAAACGTAGCACCCTATCTCGCAAACGAATGAAGATAGATTTAAAAAAAAAATGAGTTCTTCTTCTCATCTGTGGGAACATTCTAGCCTAAATTGATGTGTCAAACCAACTTCTTTCAATTCAAAACATATTGTGTGATATCAAGTATCGCAGAATCCACCATCTGCAATATTTACTTAACCTCCGTCTACGCGTATCGTTATTACTGCTCTGTCGTAACATTTTTACCAACTCTATATTTTTCCACATGTATGTTCTTTCAACACAAATAAACACGTATGTCCACGTAATATTTTTCATCTAATAAGTATTTTTATACTTCTGAAGTTTTGCAGGCTATATCTCAGATTTCTTGACGTGGGGCCTTTTTGTCAGGGGGCCCTTTTGATCGGGGCCTTTCTGACCAGGGTCCTTTTGACTCAGGCCCTTATGACTGGGACCCTATTGACTAAGGCCTTTTTGTCCTCGCCCTTTTGTTCGGGCCCTTCTGACGTGACACCGGTTATAGGATAAAAAGAGATCATATACAGAGGTACAACAGTTATTTAATGCTACATTTTCCGAACGTAACCCAATTTCGAAGTAAACTGCCTAAGAGACCATTGAATGGTTTGCAGAAAGGTACCGCATGCGATCACGAAGGCCGAAACAATGTAGCAATTTGGCAGTTTCTTTGAATTTACAATCTTTTGTGGAAATTCCGCATTCATTGATAACCAGTTGCTAACAAGCTAGGTGTTTCCCAGAGTTCAGCGCAATAAATTTTTGTACGCTATGCTCTTTATGTAAAGTCATTCTGAAGTATGATTAGTACCATACTAAAGAGTTCGATTAACATATGTTAATTGCAGTAGTCAAACCTTTATTCACTAATTGTACGTCAATTATACGCTAATCTTACGTCAAAACGACTCTGCATAAGGCGGTATAAGTTTAAACCCTATGAGAATGCGTTTAGTGCATAAAATAACGGAAGACGACTTTGATCACCGCATTGAGTTTTGCGAAGTAATGATATGATATATCGATGACAGCAATATTGTCGTAAATGACATGGTATTCTCTAGTAACTTTCAGACTGTCAGTTTAACGTCCCACATTATGCCCTTTAGGATGACGATGATTAAAACAAGTGAATGATTATGAAAGAACGGGTGAAATCAAAAGGAAACGAGGGTACCCCGGGAAAACTCACGTATACAATATTGTCCATCACAACCTTACTTGGCCGGGAATCGAACCAGTAGTCCTACACACCAGAGCTAAGGGTTCTACCATTGAACCACCGTGCCCCTCCCTCTGGTATTCTTTGATGAAGTGATATTTACCTTATATGGTCTGGTGAACCGAAAACATTATCACTATTGGAGTGATGAAAACCCACATTGATGGGATGTTATTTCCAAGAACAAAAGTGCAGAAGCTACTGACAGAAATAAACTACATTCTTAATTGGAAATATTACAAATGATATAAGAGAGATCTTAAATTAAAAGTAGGAATGCAAAATATTTTTTGAATACGAACTGTGGTTTAATTAGGAATACAGCTGGTAAATAATAATATTGGACTACAAAGAAAGGTATTCAGAAGTCTTGCTAGAGGAAATATAAATATATTGAGATTATTATTATTATTATTATTATTATTATTATTATTATTATTATTATTATCGAATTGAAAATTCAATGCTGCATCTGAAATCAGGTAAAAGATCAGAAAAAAGTACGTGTAGCCAACAAGCGGTAAGAAATGTGTGAAGTATTAAGGGCTTGCATTGAGGGTGCCAGGTAAACATGATTGGGAGCCACTGATATACGATATTGCATTGAGGACAACCCCTTCGGTACACGTCGTTCTTTGTCCAGGCCTTACTGACATGGAATCAAATAAAAAATAATGAAACAAGAAGTATATTATAAACAAAAAATTCTTACTAAAAACTATTATACATATTTTCTCCACTAAATCTCATCAAATTATATATATAGATATATATAATATTAACAACTTGACTTCGGTGAACATTACATTATTCTTATTATATATTAACGGTGCTAACCTAACACGAAGCCTTATAATAAGGATTTAAAAACGGTTGAAAGACAAATGACAAACATTACAAACAAATAGCATTTGTTTGTATTTTCTGTTGCATCTGATCAGATTTTATACGTATATATTTATTTTACATTACAGTATATTTTTTGAACAACTTGACTTTGGTTAACATTACATTATGATCATTATATTTTAGAAGTACCAATGTTGCATAAAGTCTTAATAAGATAAAAAGAGTGAAAGAAAAAGACATTACTAACAAAAAGTATTTTTGAGACAAACATATTACATTTATTATATTTGAAAAGTTCTTACTTAACATGAATCCTTACAAACAAAGAAAAATCTTCATATCTTGTCGATTAAATTATATATATATGTGATTCGGGTGTAAAAGGGAGAGTGTCACTTTTTGGCAAAAAATGAGATGTTCGTCAAATTTTAACGCCTATAAATGGATATTTTCTTTTGCAAGAAAAACAAATGATAATATGAATAGTATATATATACTCCAAACTACTTCGTGTTGACATTAGACCTTTTAGTCCCAAGTCGCAGATATATAAAGTATGTGAACTTTGAAAAATTCTGGCTACTTTAATCTGTTTTGAAATTATTCCAACTTATATTGGAATAAGTTTATTATCATTTTTCCTTAACTTTACAAATGCCAAATACGATTGACATTTGTCTCAAACTGCTTACGTGGATTGCAAATTAAAATTGTGAGCCAAGCCACGAAGATACAGATGGTGATCAGAAAAATGGAAACACCTGAACGAAATTGCAACTTACCAGATTAATATGGTGTCGGGCCACATTTCGCCTTCAGAACAGCCTTGATGCGACGTGGGATGGAGGCATAGAGGTCGTGAATGGTAGCAAGTGGAATTTTACACCATTCCTCGTGCAGGGCATCGGCCAGTTCTGTGAGAGAGGATGGAGGTGGAAATCGTCGCCGGAGTCGGGTTTCCAAGACGGACCACAGATGTTCAATTGTGTTGAGATCTGGGGATTGGGAGGGCCAAGGGAGGTGTTGAACTTCATCCCGATGTTCCTCAAACCACACTGCAACAACGCCAGCTGTATAAATGGGTGTTTTATCATCCTGGAAGATGGTGTCATTGTCCGGGAACAACATCCGGACCATAGGATGCAAGTGGTCTCCTAAAATTGCGACAAAATCGTTGGCAGTGATTCGTCCGCTAAGTGTGACCACAGGACCCAATGAAAACCATGATATTGCGGCCCACAGCATCACCGAGCCGCCGCCATGTTTCACAGTTGGGCGGAGACACTGCAGATCATAAGCTTCTTTGGGCGTTCTCCACACATAAACACGGTCCGTGGTTGGGAATAGGGTGAAGGATGACTCACGACCATATCACACGTTTCCAGTCCTAACGGTCCAAATTGCATGGTCGCGGCACCATTTGTGGCATGCGAAAGCGTTATGGTCCCTGATGACCGTTTTGGCCCGTGCAACACGACCCCGTAAGTTCATGTTATTTAACTCGCGGCGGACTGTGATTGTCGAAAAAGGGTGGGGGAGGTGCTGATTGAGCTCCTCCGTCACTTACTCTGCAGTGGCACGATGGTTCTGCGTGCCAATGCGCTTCAATACCCGGCGTGACCTGTCACTCATGATTTTCTTCCGCCCACTGTTCCGCTTCCCCGATGTGGTTTTCCCGTGTGTTGTGTAGGCCGTTATCACCTTCCACCTATCACCTCACACTGTCCCACGCGACACACTTAACACTGTAGCCATTGCCGTCACACTCACTCCACATAACTGCGCACCAACAATTTGCCCTCTTTGAAAATCTGAGGGGTCTCCATTTTACACTACCTCCGTCTGCTGCAGCCACTGGACATTGCTATTCCACTGCGCCTGACGTAGTATGGAGACCGACCTAACACACCACTACCAGCGGTCCGGCTCTGCGGGCGCCACGACACCACTGCCAACCCATAGAACTGACGTGTTTCCAACTACAGGTGTTTCCATTTTTCTGATCAACATCTGTAGTTCTCTAAAGGTCTTTGAGCATATTCCTGTACAATAGTACGTACTCGACTTCCAGTTACTCTGTATTTTTTCTGCCGGTGGCCAATACTTGTCTAGCAACTTCTATTAATTTGATCAACAGAGTGCTCGTTTAACCGTGTATATTCGACGATAACCGTTTGCGATAAGATAAAATTCGTTGCGCCATATAATTTTATGATAAAATTACGCGCATCTCTTTACTTTATTTCATAGTTCTACCATATTCACTTTTTAATATTCAGCGATAGTTGCCATCGAAATTCATATAGTTATACGCATAATAATAATAATAATAATAATAATAATAATAATAATAATAATAATAATAATAATAATAATAATAATAACAATAATAATAATAATAATAATAATAATAATAATAATAATATCAATTACGTGAACAATACCTTCGAATAAAGAAAAAATAACTGTCACGCTGGGATTCGAACTCGGGTCACTGAAATGGCAGTTCTCTGCTTTCACTTGATACAAAGATAAGAAAATAAACTAGTAGTTATGTTACATAAACATAGCACACACTATATTTACACGTGTTGATGCAATTCAAAGAATGCGAAAATAATTTCTGCCGGCTTTTCTTCTTTAGAAATTAGAAGTTACGGTCAGGAAGAATTGCAGTAATATAAATCGGGACCAGTTAAAAACAATGAGGTAGCCTCATCTTGAAGAACGCTTTGCGATATTTTCCTCATTGACGAAGGTCTATATCACTTGTTTTTGAGTTAAGGAAGGAAACCTCGAGTAAGTCATTGTGATACTTATAAGGAACGTCTCCTTATACGAGTTTTAGTACGAGTATTTTGTGTATAGTCTTACATGCAATGCTTTTAACTAGCTAATAGTTTAGGCGGAAGATGAAGTGACGAGGTGGGTAAGTGTTTAGCGCATTGAACTTATATTCGGCAGACCCGCGTTCAAATCACGGTCAGGTTCTAACTTTTCCAAATGTTTCAATTTCAATTTCAATACATACCCCCTTGGGGATCCTGGCTTTTTGCGCTATTTTTTTAGACTTTCAGTCAAGCAGCTACTGCATCGTCACTGTTTATCCTAGGATCATGGTTCATATCTCATTCTCTTCAGAATAGAGATGGCTTTCAAATGGTATCACTTGCATGCTCATACCATATACCAGAAGAGGGAAAAGTGATGTCAAAAGGAAAATTTCAGAGGGAATTTTTTCAAATTTTGGGCCTCTCTGGAGCGGCCCTTTGTGAACATAGAGATCTCAAAAAAATCTGATAAATAGTACTAGATAGACTAAATGTGTGTACCAAATTTCAAGTTTCTATCTTGAATAGTAAGGGCGGGAGAAATTTTATCAAGAATCCCCACAATGCCCCAAATTACCGCAAAACACCAGGATCTCAGGGAAAAAATTTCCTGAGACATCCCTAATTACCCAAGGGTAATAATTCGACCGTCATTCTCTTCAGAATAGAACTGCCTTTCGGACGGTATGACTCACGTGTCTCCATCATGTATCTAAGGCAGGAAAATCACGAATTACGGAATTTTTTGGGTCTAAATTTCCCTTTTTTAAATTCTCCCCCCCTGAACCCCCCGTTTTAACGCAGAAATCGGGGGAAAAATCTGGTAAATACTACTCGGTGGAGTGAATATTTGTGCAAAATTTCAATCTTCTACGTGCAAAAATAAGCCCGCAAAAAATATACCGACAATACCCAATATTCCCCTATACAGAAGTATATTTTGATAAAAATTCCCTGAGACATCCCTAATTACCCTAGGATAGTAATCTGACCGTCATTCTCTTCAAAATGGAACTGCCTTTCAGACGGTATGACTCGCGTGTCTCCATCATGTATGTGAGGCGGGAAAATCACGAATGACGGGAATTTTTTGGTCTAAATATCCCTTTTTTCAAGTTTTTCCCTCTGGACCCCCCTGTTTTAACGTAGAGATTTGTCGCGGGGCTCTTTTGAACCGGGCCCTTTTGACGCGGGCCCTTTTGACGTGAGGCCTTTTTGACTCGGGCCCTTATGACCGGGGCCCTTTTGACGCGGGGCCGTTTTGACTCGGGCCTTTTTGTCCTCGCCCTTTTGTCCGGGCCCTTCTGACGTGACACCAACCGTGGAAATGTGTACGAGCCGAAATACTGTCTGCTACTCAGTAATAGATGTAGAATAATATATTACAATTACAGTAATTTTTCCATGGTAGAAATTTATAGTAATGAGAAATACAAAAAATATACATTTTTTCCTATGTCTTGCAATTTGAAAAATAAACACACTGCTGAACAAGACTGCACTTATTTAATATAAAAACCAATTTACACGTGACGTTTCGATCTTCTAGCCAAGATCCTCATCAGACGTACACTCTGACATGATGAGGACATGATGAGGACGTACACTCCAGACATGATGAGGATCTTGGCTAGAAGATCGAAACGTCACGTGTAAATGTGTTTTTATATTAAATAAGTGCAGTCTTGTTCAGCAGTGTGTTTATTTCTCTGATTTTATTCGCAAGACGTTGACTATGATTGTGTGTCAGCTTGCAATTTGGTTGATATAGAATTAATAATTTTGTTTCGATTTCCTCGCGGCACACCAGCGGCCCATTCGCGGCACACCAGTGTGCCGCGGCACACCGGTTGGGAAACGCTGCTCTAAAGGAAACACCGAAAATATCCTATCTTAACTTGAATAATAAGAAGTTACTTCGAATAGTACCACAAATGTCGATACCGCAAGTGTTGCGTTTTCGTGGAATATATATACTAGCTGAAATACCCATTCATCGCATGGGGGTTGTATTTAAAAGACAACGACTGTGGGAAAACACCATTCATCTCAAAGACCGCGAAAACTATAGATTTGACACTAATATAGGTCGTTTTGGATTATTTTTATATGTCTCGGTATCTTCCCCTTCCTCCGGTGTTCCCAATCCGCAGCAGAATGGGATGAATTTGGAAGTTAATGCGATCGGAGTTTCACCATTGATCTCCGCGACCGCTAAAATTATGAATTGACACTAATATCGACCATCTTTTACTAGTTTTTTCTATGCCCCAGTAAATGCCCCTCCTGAGACCCCCCTGGTTTGACATTAAAAAAAAAACGCTTCATCTTGGTCCGGTACCGTGATCCAAATTTGGTAATTCTCTTTCCACTCATCTGGCCCCCAGGCCGCACACAGACAGACACACACACACACTCTCTCTCTCTCTCTATCTGTGTATGTGTGTGTGTGTGTGTGTCTTGCCCGCCCTTTGAAAAATCCTGCGGGCGCCCATGGTTATGCTGTTGCTCAATGGGAAGATAACACGACATGTGTTATGAGACTCGGCGATGCCATAAAAAATACCTAAAAGTAGGTGGTTACGTAACTTTCAAGTGGACAAAGGGCAATCGGTACCGAGAACTAACAGAATTCATAGGTAATTTGGGAGTCTGACAAGTAAAATAAGCTCCTTCAAGTCATAAGTGCTACTCTTTTGTACGTTACTCTTTATTGTTAATGTTGAACGAACTTCCCTGTACTGAATATAATGTGATCATTTTTTTATAAATAACTACGGAATCTATTGAACAAAGGTTCGTATATAGGAAATCCAGACGAGGAGAATATACCAATTGGACCTGTACCTTGTATTTGTACAAGTACTGCGAGAGCTCCCTAGAAGTTAAGCCTCTTTTCGTACAATAAACAAAATATACAGGGTGTTTCAAAACAACACCGACAAGGTTTGGGAGGTGATTCCTGACACCAAGATAAGACAAAAAGTATAGACCAACTTGGGTGCACAAATGCTTCCTTTCGGAGTTATAGGCTGCCGAAATCATGACAAATTGAACTTCAAATATCCATAGGTCCAAAACTATGGGACCTACCGTGACCGGGTCAAGACTTCACTTAGGGACTACTATGTGTCCTATCCAAATACCCATGTTTCGGAATCCTGCGATACTTTCGCAACCATTTTTATAGAGGTAGTTGGTGAGTACTTCAAATTATATGCCTGTAGCCAAACTAACTCTATAAAAACTGTTGCGGAAGTACCGCAGGATTTTGAAACATGGACTTTTGGATAGGGCACATACTAGTTCCTCAGTTAAGTCTTGACCCGACTAAGGTAGGTCCCATAGTTTTGGACCTTTAAAGATCAATTTTCTATGATTTCGGCAGCCTAAAACTCCGAAAGGAAGCATTTGTGCACCCAAGTTGGTCTATACTTTTTGTCTTATCTTGGTGTCAGGAATCACCTCCCGAACGTTGTCGGTGTTGTTTTGAAACACTCGTATAAGAAGCAGTTTCTGTTCTAAAACAGGCATGTCTGCAGAGAGATACTTCTCAACTGAATAACAGAGAGGTCCTTTTACGCGTAAAAATCGATCTACCTTTACACGTAAACAATGCGTAGACAATGTGAAAACGTAGACTATGTTATCTATCATCACTGATTTGTGTTCAGCCAATAACATCACTTCTTAAAGTTGAAAATTTGGGTTAGGTGCCAAAAACCCCAACCAGTTTTAGAAAATTTACCGGAGGAATTGGTGAATTGCTTTGAGATGCTTTAGATTTTCAGAGGAAAAGTGGGTGTTAGTATTGATATAACTGTTTTAAGTATTGAAATTCCTGCTTGTTCTTGGCTTTTATGATGTATGTGGCACTATATGCGCGCGGCGGAAGAAACTACTTGGCGCAAAGGTATACTTACTTTCACTTTTGCAAAAAAAAAAAAGAAAAAGAAAAAGAAAAAGAAAACTAAATTAACCTAACCTACTCTACCCTACCCTACTCTATTCTATTCTAAGCTAAAATAATCGTTTGATATTTTAAAATTGGTTGGTGATTTCGGCACCTTAGCCGAAAATTTGGATTAAAAGTCAGGTTTAGTTATACTCTACGTGTAAAAATTGGGCTAAGGTGCCGAAAGCTCCAACCGGTCTTACCACCACAAAAATATTGTTTTAGTTTAGAATAGAGTAGAGTAGAATAGAGTAGGTTAGTTAAATTTAAGTTTGTTTAGTTTATCGCCAAAAAAGGAAAACAAGTGTGTCCTTACACCGCGCGCATATAGTGCCACACACAACATCATAAATAACCAAGAACAACTACGAATTTCAATACGTAAACCACTTATATCAACTTACTAATACCCACTTTTCCTCTGAAAAAAAAAAACTTCAAAACAATTCTCCAATTCCTTCCATAAATTTTCTAAAATTGGTTGCTTTTAGCACCTAGCTCAAAAATAGGAAGTGTGATGTAAACTACGTATAGCTGACCTGAAAAGTAAACTATGGCACATCTCTGCTGAATAGTTTGTCTGTCGGAATCTGGAAATTTACAGTACCGTCAGGTGGGATAGCATTGGACAAAAATGATACTTTTTCCGCGAATATCTTTTGAATATATTTGTACAGAAAAAAAACAAATCAAGTGCAAAAGTTCGGTTTATTTGGACCACCTCCGATTTACACGACTTTTGGTGAAAATGTGTAGTTTGTATGTAAATCAAAAAAGACATACTTAGTTTTAGGGGGAAGGCCTTCTTTTTCGCAAAATTGAAATTTAAAAAAAATAGTTATTTTTATCAGTTTTTATCAGGTGATTTTTTGGCAACCTTGAGTAAGTTTCATGAATTTGTATTACTTGTTAATGAGTTGATCACTTAACCTTACAATGGGGCCGCGGTGGCTTAGTGGATGGGATTCGCTGACTGGCTGTTGCCGGGAGTAGACGTTGACAGTTAAGCTCCGGGAATAGTGATTTGCATTTGCAAGCTTCGCCTTTATTTCGACATTACTATAACTGAACAGGGTAGTGTAGTGTTTTGTGGCTCCAGTGTTAGTGGTACCATGCAAGAACTTCGTAAGAATAGTGTAAAATTTGGTTTTGACAAAACCACACGCTCGATACGCCCTAGACCGGCTGAATTACATGCCTGGTTATGTGTACATTTTCCCAACATATTTGATATCCAAGCTCTACAGCTCCATAACGAAGAGTATTGCATGTTTGTTCAATTCAAAAATAGTGATAGTTACGAAAAGTTTATGTCTAAGGCTCCAGACAAATTATCTTTTACCCATTTTGATCAATCTGTCAGCGATGTGTATATTATGGACGCTCAAGTTAATCTCACGAGAGATAAAATTATGGATTTGCCATTCGATTTTCCTAATGAACAAGTGTCTCAGGTATTATGTAATTTTGGTGAAATTAAAAGTGTGGAGTATGAAGTCTGGAAATCTGTGTTTCCTACACGCCTTTATAATGGTAACAGGATTTTTTTCGATGACGTTAAAAAAAACATATCCCTACTCGTTTACATTTTGACACTATTAAAGGCAATGTCTCCTATGCAGGACAGTTACAAACTTGCCACGCTTGTGGATCACTCGATCACTTGATTTCCATGTGTAAACAGCGGCGACGTCCTGCCCGGTCCACGCGGCTGGAAGGGGACACCCCTGTAATGACAGATCTACGTCATGTTACAACAACTACACGTCATGTCCCCGAACGACTTGTGCTGCCCTTGACATTCTCTGTTAGTGCTACAAATTCCGACGCTACGTCCCAACAAGTGTCAACACCGCTGTCTACTTCAGAAACAGATTTCCCCCAATTGCCATCAAATGACTCATCCGCTACCATATTACCAGCTAAGCAACCTTCAGCTCCCACTGATTTGGATGACGGGGTACCATGCCCCCCCCCGAGGCCCACCCAGGTACGCCACCCTCATATCTCGCTTCACATGCGACAGTAGTACTTCATGATCCAGCGACAGGTCTTCCTTCTGCTAAGCATGGCACGACCCAGGATATAGGGCTTCGTCCAGCTGTACCTTTGCCCGCTGACGTATTTAATGATGATACAACCTGTCTTTCGCCTATATTATCAGTAAAACACGTGAAGAAACGTAAACCGAATGTACGAGAAAGTGTAAGTGACCTCCAAACGCCTGACCTTGTGGAATAGCAACTGTGGTAAGACTTCACTGGTTTCTTTGTTTCGTCTCGTCATCACGAGTTGTATGCTGTTCTGGTATTTTGCTTCCTGCTTGTGTTACTTGCGTTATGTGGGAAAGCTATGTCATTTTGGAATTTTCCTGCTTGTGTATAGCAAAGATATTAACCTATTTTCGAGAAGTTCTTGGCTTTGTGTTTCCCATCCAGTGTTTTTTTTTGTGCGTGTGTGTGAGTGGTCAACAAAATGTATGGCGTTTTGCAGATTTACTCCGTGTGTGTGCTGTTCTGCGGGCGAAGTACACTTACAGGTATGTGTCCTGGAGATTTTTACGGCCTTGTAAAGTACACATTTATCTTGTGGGTACGCTTTTTGTGTTTTACCTAATGAACGCTGGGGTCAACTCCCGCTCGTATTTAACTTTAAACATTAACTCTATAAGCAGCATATCGAATAAACAGCTATTAGCGCACTTCATAGCGCTTCACGATGCTGATATTTATTGTTTGCAGGAGGTAAAGGATCCCGACCTATCCTTTGTGTCTAATTATACTGCTATTGTCAATATTGCGCCCCCATCATTGGGCACTGCTTTACTTGTGAAACGAGGCCTCCACGCTACGCATATCCAACTATCTTCGTCAGGGTGGGCCATTCGATGTTGTTATTGATGGTATATGTATTTTGGCTGTCTACGGCCCCTCAGGGACAAATCAGCGTATGGCCCGCGAACGTTTTTATCACGAAGAAGTTGTTGACATGCTACCTATTACACGATATCCAATTTTGTTTCTTGGAGACATGAATTGTCACATGTTTCCTCAAGATACCAGCGGTGAATATCACCCATCTTCAGCTTTTCATCGTTTTATTACACATGTGGGCTTAAAAGACATTTGGCTTCATTTTCATAAGAATCATACTTTTACTTTCAAATCTTCTCAAGTGGGCTCACGCTTGGACCGCTGCTATCTCCCGACAAGCTCCTAAGCAGAGTATTTGATATACAGCAATATGCGGCTTGCTTTACAGACCATACAGGTATTAAGCTGGTCTTACGCTTTCCGACGCAACTTCCCAAATTATACGGTCGTGGTTACTGGAAATTAAACAATCAACTTTTAACCATCGATCACGTCCGGTGTTTATTTCATGCTAGTTGGACACGATGGCTACGAGCTCGTACGATCTATCCTAATATTAACATGTGTTGGTGTCGCTACATTAAACCCCAAATTCGAACTTTCTTTCAAGGCATGGGAAAATTACATCGCCAAAACTATCGCGAGATGCACGAATTCTTATACAGTGTCCTATGCGAACTGTGGAACCAACTAAGTAGCGTTTCCAATATGGCGGCGATCATGCGTGTTAAGAACCAATTGAAACAGCTGCAACATACTCAATCGCTGAGCGTTCACATTGACGACGGGACGGCAGATATACTTGTTTCTGAACCTTCGTCTTTGTATCATTATGTTAAACGCCTCAATCACCAACAACATCAGTTCATCTCTCATGTGTCCACTTCGGATGGGCAACAGCTCACTATCAAAGACGGCTTGTACGAGCATTTTCATGAATATTACACGTCATTGTATGCATTACCCGACGTCATTACAGTACCTCCCCCTTTCCTTACCAAGATCCCATCGTGCCTATCCGAACAAGACTGCACTTCTTTACTTGCACCCATCACTCTTTCCGAAATCGAGACAACCCTCTCCCAAGTTAAACGGAGTACATCTCCGGGCAGAGACGGGATCGGGTACCGCTTTTACTCAAGCTTTTTTCCACTAGTCGGTCCCATACTCTGTGAGTTATTTAATTTTCTGTTGCAAGGTGGACCGGTCTATCAACATGCAGGCGTTATCATTCTACTACCCAAAGGCGGCAACCCGACAAGCGTGGCGGACTATCGCCCGATCACACTTCTAAACACAGATTACAAACTTTTTACTAAGCTTTTAGCCACTCGTATTAAGCAAGTTATCATTCCGTACATCTGCCCCGCTCAAACGGCTTTACACTCCTCCCACAATATTCATACCGCACATGCGACCATTCGCGACTTCCTTGCTTATGCCCAATTTCAATCTCTTCCCGTAGGAGTTCTTGCATGCGATTTTCGGAAAGCCTTTGACACCCTAAACCACTCCTATTTGTTTGAAGTCTTACAACAGTATCACTTCCCTCCTCAGATACTTACCGTTCTGCGCCAGCTTTATCACAATGCTATTTCCCAGTTACAACTTAATGTCCATCTTCTTTCCCCTTTTGGGATTCATAAAGGTGTCAGGCAAGGTTGCGCTCTCTCGGGAATATTGTTCTGCCTTGTACTAGATCCTCTCTTCCATCTTTTCCAGCACCCCCTACATCGGCTCTTCACAGCTTCAAACAATTGACAGCCATTTCGTATATGGATGATCTAACGTTCCTCTGTGCGACCACTGCTCAACTTGTCTCAGCGTTACGAAAAGTCGAAGACTTTTCCCTAGCGAGCGGTTTGCAACTTAACCTACACAAAACAACTCTTCTGACGGTCAATAACTTTCAGACATTGCTTCCCAGGGACGTCTTAACCGCTCTGACCTGCACGACAGAATCCGTCATTTTAGGCGTCCGATTTCCAGCCGTATGCCGCTCGTCTTACGACCATATTTGGCAGCCATTACTCCAGGTGCTGCGTATGAATTTAGCATTGTGCCGCTCAAGAACTTTCACTCTAGCTCAACGTATTCAATATCTGAATATTTACATTAGTTCCAAACGCTGGTTCCTAGCGCGTCTTTTTCCACTGCCCGATAAATATGCGCGCCAAATTGAGTCATTATTTGGTTGGTTCATATGGAAAGGCTACATGTTCCGCGTGTAACCACGCGTTTTATATCTTCCGACCGCGCGCGGCGGTTTAAATCTCATCAGTGTGCGTCACAAATGTCGAGCTCTTTACATGCTCACCGCCCTACACCATTTGGAACATGCCTCCTCTCACACTGCGCAATGTTTCCAATGCTGGGTAGATCGCCTTTGGCCAGGGAACAATCCTGCCCACGTTCGTTTTCCTGAATCGTGTCCAACATACATCTTACAGGTCATCCTGGCCTGGTCGATGGTTCCGAGTGACAATCCTTCCAAGTCTTGGACTTCTAAATCTCTCTATATCACACTGTTGCAATTTGAATTGATAAATGTTTCCCCCCTATGTGAAGTCAGAGAATCGCACCACAATTGGCCTGTTATTTGGCGTACCATTCAAGCTCCGTATCTTACATCCCCAATGAGAGAAGCCTGGTATCGTTTAGTAAGTAACTTGACTGTCACAAAAAACAGACTGTTACAGATTGGTAGGAGTGCGTCCGACATATGTGACTTTTGTCCGCAGGTGGACACTTTAGAACACCGATATACACAATGCACGGCTACGCGACCTGCGTGGCAAACTCTGTGTTCCTTACTTGGGCTGATTTGTCGCAGTTCAGGGAGATATTTCACCTTTGATCTCCTTTTATTTCCGGACTTTCAGTGGTTCCCGCCTGCCAAACAACGAGCAGTTGCCTGGCTCATCTGCTCTACTTTTTTATTTATAGACAACTACCGACCTTTCTGTGACCGACATCTACACCTGACATACTTGAACCGAGTTCGGAAAAAAACAGTTTACTCACCTAGACGAGCAAAGATTGTTCGCTCGATTTATCCAGGTGACTCTCGATGTTTATTCTTAACCTGTAATATTGTTTGTATTGGATATTCTCCTTGCATATATATTTTAGGTGTTCATATTAGTCTTTAGATTTAAGCCTATCCATATAAATATGTCTCTATATATGTCTCTCACGCAACTGTAGCACAGAATGTATTCTATATTGCTCTAAATAAATACAATTAAAAAAAGTGGTAAAGCGTATGCCTCTGGTGCTTGTCGTCCCGGGTTCGATCCCAGCTCCCGTCAAGTGAACTTTGTGGTGGACAAACATCGTGTGCGTGGGTTTCCTCGGGGTTCTCCTATTTTCTCCCGCTTTCTTCATTTCACCATTTCATTCATTACTCATCATCACCGTCTCCTTTAGCCTAACCGGTATAAACGTGGGACATAAAACTCAAAAATTTAATTTCATCTCATTCACTTTACAATATTCACAACTTCTGTTCCGGTACATGAAGGTATAAAGTTGAAGAGGATGAAAGATTTTTTTTTTGCGTATTTGCAAAAGAAGTATATAAGATAAACAATCCGAAGGTAAAAAAAATGTAATGTGAAGATGATGAAGTACACTTTATGTATTAGATCATCGATAAAACGCAGACATATAAATAAGTAGGTACACTGGCGGAGATAGTGTCCTTCTGTGAACTTTTCATGTATTAATATCTCTTCAATGAGTTGACCGATTTTGTTGGTTTCATGTGGGCTGACGATAGTATCATTTTATTTGATATTCAGAAAACTGCATCCAAATCGGTGAGCTCATTGAGGAGATTTTAATAAAATAAATGTTCACAAAAGACCATTATTTATCTCCACCAGTGTTCGTATTAATTTGCTTAAATTTTCATATGCATTCACTCCCTAGCAAGGATCCTTGAACTTCTTGCGTAGAATCTACAGTATTTTGCCTGTGAAATATTTACGTATAGGAAAATTTATTTTCTTGAAATCACTTAAAAAAGAAAAAAAGTGCGATTTTTAAGCTAGTCTTACCGAAGTTCCTAATGAGTATCCTTGTACTTAAGGTTACTGTGCCCACCCCTTTGTCCGAGCACTTCGCCTTTTCGCCACCAGATGCTCACTTTTTCATTTAGCAATCACTGCTGGTACCTCTACTGGGAAGAACTGAAAGATCGTACCGCTCAGTTTAAATGTGTCCAGGATATCCACAATTGAAGTGGGCGGGGAGAGGAATCCAACAGTTTTTTTTTTCCTTCGTGCACCTGCAGTCAGTCAGCAAGCCGTGTTGTTCAGCCGCAGGGCAAAATCTCAACCATTGACGGGTAACAGAAATCTTTTCTTTTTGCAGGTAGGAATAGAGTTTTTGTACGAAAAACTTGAATTAGGTTGCAAAGAGCGTCATTCGCATCGCGTTGACAAATTTTCTTTCGTCCGTTTATCACATGAAGCTCTTTTCTTTTTTTTTCGATTATTACCAGAATATGAGATAAAAAACCTAAATGGTTCTTTGTATACAGAAAACAAACAATACCAATATTTTCTTACATATCAGTATTCTATGATTTTTTTTTTTCATGAAGTGTATGATGCTTGAAAAATGGACAGAATGAATTTTGATTTTTCTATTTGTCCCTATCCTTCTGAGTAGAGAGAATGCTGTGGCGCAACTAAAGGGCCTGCAGGGCCCGCAACATTGAGAGGCCCAGAACAGAAAGAGGCCCATTTCAGTTTCGATGTTAAACTTTATAATGTTAGGATGTTAAAAATTATGTGATGTTTCAACTATATATCATTTTTACCTGTGAAGACGGTAACAACTGAGCGATTATTTAGTAAATTAAATGCCAACAAAACTTATACTGACCAGCGAAAACATTATGACCACTCGCTACTTTTTGAACGAAATCATCGGGCTGAGATAAGAGCTACAAGGCATATCACAACCGCGCGCCAAACACGACAAGAATCTCACTCGATTAGTCAGTGTGGTGCTTGTGCCTTGAATGGGGAAGGACGACGATATATCAGGGTGACTAAATGGCTGGGAGCTTCATTTCGGAAACAGCGCGACTTGTCGAGTTTTCGCGATCTGCAGTGCTTATGTATTTCAAAGATGGGAAAAGGACAGTGAAACCAGCATCGAACCAAACAACAAAAAGTGGGGCGACTACATCTCATTAAAAATGTCGTAGACTCTCGAGGTTGGTACAGAAGAATAGACGAAAACTA
Organism: Thermobia domestica; assembly: GCF_964235325.1. Lineage (NCBI taxonomy): Eukaryota > Metazoa > Arthropoda > Insecta > Zygentoma > Lepismatidae > Thermobia > Thermobia domestica. The sequence continues at coordinate 282,862,579 of NC_137459.1, forward strand.
TAGCGCAATAATAATAATAATAATAATAATAATAATAATAATAATAATAATAATAATAATAATAATAATAATAATAATAATAATAATGTGCTTTTTTTGCATATGAGCAAGTTGTGACTCACTGATAGAACATAGCAAGTCAAAACTGTTCTCTGTAAATTTTACGTGACTCATGGATTTGGATAGAGGGGGTCCGTTTAACATTTTTGCGGGGAGGCCCATTCGTCCTTACTTACGCTACTGAGAGGTAAGGTAAAATAATAACACCAATATATACATATATATAAACTCCTGGCGCAACAGTCCTTTGTGATCGGAGTCTGCAGCGGGCTTATGTTAGTGGTCAGCACAACTACACCCAACGTAGCCGGCTGTCTAGATTGAAGTCCGCTATCTTTTAGTTTCCCAATTTTCTCTCGATGTTTGGTCAACACAGCAATGTTTGAGTGCCACACCGGGAATTAAACTCTGGACGACGCACACCGTATCATTTTCGCTAATCTTTTGGTAAAATTCAGGTTAGGGTGGTACTGAATTATTTTTGGAATATGCCATTTCTCATAAGGTAAAGTTCAAAAGTATTGTGACATAATTAAAAAGCTCATTATCAACCACGTATTCTTGCCTCTAATATCACTAAAAGTTTTCGAGATATGTGTCAAAAATGGTTGAAACACTTGAAGTTAGTTTAGTAACTTGAAGAAGATAGTGGCCTTATACATACACAATTGCTCCAATTTTTATTTTTATTCTTCTCTCTCGTAAAGAAATACAAAATCAAAATTTCAACCATTTTGGTACATTTTTCATAATTTGAAGGGCGAACAGCCGGTTTCTTTCCTTACGTTTTGAACTTGGGATTTATATTCTTCTTGTCACTTATCGTGAAAGTCATATAATGACATAGGTCCCAAAGCTAGAATATATTATGCGACAGAGGTAATGACAATTTCATCTTTAAGATCTATTAAATTTGACATTTATTGAACGATAGCGGTTTTATAATACGAATAAATTTTTCGCAATAAGGTGCATATAGTGGTCGTAAGAAATGACAAAAGCTACCATTGACCTTTATAGTTTGACTGATGCTTTTTCGATCATGGTCTTCCCCTTAAATTTTGTAAAGGACAGTATCATTTTAATTATCTTGGCCTAATTTCCTAAAGCCTCTCATTCGTACGCGAAAAGAAAAATTTCTATTTTTTACGTATAAGAATTCAGGGAATGCAAATTTATTCAAAATTCGTTTACAATTAAAGTCGGCTAAACAGATATTCCTTTGAGATTTCTGTATTTTGAAAACAAATTCACGATTTCAGTTCTTTGTCTTTACTTGTTTCCATGTTTTTTTTTTTATATCAATACTGTATGATCAATTCCAAGAATTATTTTAGTTCCCCGGTACATCCATTTATAACAAGCTCCAAATACTGCTACAATTTTAATGTGGTTTCAGGAGTGCATATCTCATCCTTTTGTTACTCTCTATATATTCATCTACTATGTAAACAAACATCAGTGAAAGAAAGAGGCTGAGAGCTAACACGTGCTCCGTGAGGAACGTTGTCATTCCTTTTACTGACATATCTAGAGAGTCTAGTGTTGCCACGAGACAAGACGAGATTTCTGGCTGTGTCGTCTCGTCTCATATCGAATGGTTCTGTCTCGTCTCGTGGCAACACCAGAAAGGCTGAGGCCCACAAAAAGAGCTGTTATACCAAGTGGTTAAAATTACAACTTTTAACCAAGTTTTGTTTGGTAGCACAACACACAACACGACTGCAATCTTCCAGCAACGGCTGCTTAGATTCGACTGAACCAGTAATTACTTCGATAGGAACATTTGTCAATACCGTCAGTACAGTCGAAAGGCAAGATTTCCCCATTTATTCTGATATCCTTTTTTCAGAACCCCTGGCGCCACTTCAACAAATAAGGAGGCCTATGTAACTTTCCCATTTAAAAAATGGTTTAGCTTCGAATAACATCATAAAACAATAAAAAAGATACATTTTGTTGTCAAATCAGCATCTTTTCAAAACTCAGTATCGAGAAAGGCTGACACGTTTCTGTCTTGGTTCGGAACGAGAAAGACAATGAAACAATAGTTAGTTACTGATAAAATTGCCACTTCTACTTGTACTTCTATAACAGGATTTTTATACGTAGATATCTCCACCAGCCCCCGGAATAAAATCTTCTGAAACACTGATCTCAATGAACGCTTTACATTTGTATTTGAATCTAGAGCACTATCACAAAATAATTAAACTTGAATCGATTGAAAAATGGAAGTGAAAGCTGTTTGTAAGAATCATTTTTAAAAAATTCTTTAGGTATTCCCTGTTCTTTGTAGGATTTGAAACATTGAATCATTTGGATCATTTGAAATAATAAAAGATGGTATACATTTCGAAGGCAAATAATTTATTCCGGGTTAATACATTTTTAAGCAAATTCAGAAACTGTGTTTGTATTTTTCGAGACACGAGACGAGACATTTCACAAAAAGTTTCGTATTGTATCGTGTCTCGCTTCAAAGAGTCGAGTCCCGTCTCGTTGGAACACTAAGAGAGTCTTACGCATTCTCTTTCCAAGAAAGTAAAACTTGAAAAGCACATTCAGTCAATTGTTATCATAGAATATACTATGGGCATAGTCACTGATGTGTAGAAGGTGACACAGGCGGAATTTGTTCTTATGGAGCCCTTGGCGAGTTGGAGCCGTGGGGCTCTATTATTTGGATTGGAAACATTGGCTCAAGAATATTTTACATTTAGCATACATATATATATATATATATATATATATATATATATATATATATATACAGAAAAATAATTAGTGCTCTGACAATCTGGTAGAAATACAACATGCCATATATACACATTACTGTGATTACATTGCTATTTATTCAATGATTATTTTGCTTAGAGCTTTCTTACTCTCCAGGGTACTCTTCAAGGGTATATAATTACTCTTCACTTATGTCGCGAAAAAATATTCAGCTTGCAAATTTATTTCGAGAACTTCTCATTCCCTAATACATGTTTATTCTCTGAATTTGTACGTACAGCCGACAAACTTACATAGAATCTCAACAGAGTTCAAATGTGAGGTGTCTGCTGGGAAGCACAGGTCAGTTGTATGGGAGGGGCTTTTAGAGTGCAATTCTAGGAACACTGTGGGCTTTTAGAGTGTAATTCTAGGAACGCTGTAGGGGGCCATCCCGCTCCACCTGAGACAAAAAAAATCTGGAGGCACACAACTAGTTCACACTGGCTATAAACAAGTTCTGGCGGAACAAAGTTCTGAATGAAATATATATATATATATATATATATATATATATATATATATATATATATATATATATATATATATATATATATATATATATATTTACTATTCCATTTTCCGAACAATAACATTTACCGATGACCTGTTAGCCCCTCCACCACAGCCACCATGAAAACAAATTCAATCGGAATTTGTCCAGCTCGTTTGATCACGAATAATTATCGTTTGATCCCAACGCATACTGATGTATTACACATAATTTGGCTAGAGCTTGTTAGCCCTTGATAATCGACATGTATCATTCCATAGATATTTCAATCGTAAATAGGTAAGCAAAGTTTGCTTAGTTTCTGATAGCAAGTATGGAAAATAGTTTACTGTTTATTTAAAAATGGAGGCCTCCAACAATGAAACTAACAACAATATGAGAAATCGACATGTACCACTCTAGATATCTGAATTGTAAATATGACAAGTTTGGTCAGCTTGTGGTAAAAAGTATGGAAAATAAAGTGAATCGTTTATTTAACAATGGTAGTCTCCAACAACGTAATTAAAACAATATGTGAAATCGACATGAACCATAGGATAGATATTTCAATCTTACATAGGTACGCAAAGTTTGGTCAGTTTCTGGTAGAAAGTATGACAGATAAAGTTTATTGTTTATTTAACAATGGTGGCCTCTAACAATGCAACTAACAACAACAAGTGAAATCGACAAGTACCATTTCATAGATATCTAAATCGTAAAGGAGTGTGCTAAGTTTGGTAAATCTGTGGTAAAAAGTATGGCAGATAAAGTTGATTGTTTATTTAACAATGGAGAAATCCAACAATTATTTATTGAACAATTGTGGCCTTAAACGATAAAACTAACAATAATATGTGAAATCGACAAGTACCATTCCCTAGATATCTCAGTGGTAATCCGATTGGTGTGCCAAGTTTGGTCAGTTTCTGGTACAAAATATAGCAAATAAAGTTGATTCTTTATTTAACAATGGTGGCCTCCAACAATGAAACTAAGAACAATATGTGAAATCAACACGTACTATTTCCTACATATTTCAATCTTAAATGGGTGTGCAAAGTTTGGTTAGTCTGTGGTAGAAAGTATGGCAGATAAAGTTGATCGTTTATTTCACAATGTAGAAATCCAAAGATTGTGTATTTAACAATGGTGGTTTTCAACAATGAAGCTAACAACAATATGAGAAATCGACACATATCTTTCCCTAGATATTTCAATCTTAAATGAGTGTGTAAGGTTTGGTCAGTTTCTGCTAGAAAGTATGGCATATAAAGTTGATTCTTTATTTAATAATGGTGGCCTGTAACAATGAAATTAACAACAATAAGTGAAATCGACACGTACTGTTCCATAGATGTCTCAATTGTAAATGAGTGCGCCAAATTTGGTTAGTTGTGGTAGAAAGAGTGTAAGATAAAGTTGATTGTTTAGGTAACAATTTAGAAATTCAACGATTGTTTATTTAACAATGGTGGCCTTCAACAATGAAAGAATAACAATATGTGAAATGGACACATACCATTCCATAGATATCTCAATCGTTCATGAGTGTGCAAAGTTTGCTTAGTTTGTGGTAGAAAGTATGGCAGATAAAGTTGATCGTTTATTTAACAATGGAGAAATCCAACGAATGTTTATTTAACAATGGTGATCTTTACAATGAAACTAACAACAATATGAGAAATCGACACATATGTTTCCATAGATATTTCAATCTTAAATGTGTGTGCAAGGTTTGTCCAATTTCTGGTAGAAAGTATGGCACATATAGTTGATTGTACATTTAACAAACCTGGCCTCTAACAATGAAACTAACAACAATAAGTGAAATCGACACATACCATTCCATAGATATCTCAATCCTAAATGAGTGTGCCAAGTTTGGTTAGTTTGTGGTTGAAAGTGTGGCAGATAAAGTTGATTGTTTATTTAACCATGGGGAAATCCAACGTTTGTTTATTTAATATTGGTGGCCTCGAACAATGAAACTAAAAACAATATGTGAAATCGACTAGTAGATATCTCTGCAAATCCGATGGGTGTGCCAAATTTGGTCAGTTTGTTTTAGAAAGTATGACAGATAAAGTTGATTGTTTATTTAAGAATAGTGGCCTTCAACAATGAAACTAACAACAATATGTGGAATCCACACGTACCATTCCCTAGATACTGCAATCTTAAATGGGTGTGCAAAGTTTCTTCATTTTCTCGTAGAAAGTACGAAAGATAAAGTTGATTGTTTACTTAACAACGGTGGCCTTCAACAATGAAACTAACAACAATATGTGAAATCGGCACGAACCATTCCATTGATATCTCAATCGTAAATGAGTGTGCCACGTTTGGTTAGTTTCTGGTAGAAAATATGGCAGACAAAAGTTGACTCTATACTTAACACTGGAGAAATCCAACGATTCTGTATTTAAAAATGGTGGCCATCAATCATGAACCTAACAACATGTGAAATCGACACATAGCATTCCGTAGATATTTCAACTTTCAAGGGGTATGCAAAATTTGGTCAGTTCCTGGTAGAAAGTATGGCAGATATAGTTGATTGTTTATTTAAAAATGGTGGTCTCTAACAATAAAACTAACAACAATAAATTAAATCGACACATACCATTCCATAGATTTCTCAATCGTAAATAAGTATGCCACGTTTGGTTAGTTTGTAGTATAAAGTATGGCAGATAAAGTTGATAGTTTATTTAATAATGGAGAAATTCAACGATTGTTTTAAAATGGTGGCCTCGAACAGTCAAACTAACAACATGTGAAATCGATTGGTACCATTCAGTAGATATCTCTGTGGTAATCCGATGGGTGTGCCAAGTTTTCAGTTTGTGTTAGAAAGTGTGTTAGATAAAGTTGACTGTTTACTTAACAATGTAGGCCTTCAGTAATGAAACTAACAAGAATATGTGGAATCGACACGTACTATTCTTTAGATATCTCAATCTTAAATGGATGTATAAAGTTTGGTCAGTTTGTGGTAGAAAGTACGGCAGAAAAAGTTGATTCTTTGCTTAAAATTGTGTCCTCTAACAATGAAACTAACAACAATATGTGAAATCGACCCATACCATTCCATAGATATCTCAATCGTAAATGATTGTGCAAGTTTGGTTAGTTTGTGGAAGAAAGTGTGGCAGAAAAAACTTGATTGTTTATTTAACAATGGTGGCATCTAACAATGAAAGAACAATATGTGAAATCGACACGTACCATTCCCTAAATATTTCAATCTTAAATGCGTGTGCAAAGTTTGGATAGTTTCTGGTAGAACGTGTGGCAGACAAAGTTGATTGTTTTTTTTTTTAAATGGTGGCCTCTAAGAATGAAAGTAACAACAATAAGTGAAATCGGCACGTACCGTTCCATCGACATCTCAATCGTAAATGATTGTGCAAGTTTGGTTAGTTTGTGGTAGAAAATATGGCAGATAAAGTTGATTGTTGTATAATAATGAAGAAATCCAACGATTATGTATTTAACAATAGTGTCTTACAACAATGAAACTAACAACAATATGTAAAATCGACACATAGCATTCCGTAGATATTTCAACTTTAAATGAGTGTGCAAAGTTTGGTCAATTTCTGGTAGAACGTATGGCCATTAATGTTGATTGTTTGTTTAACAATGGTGGCCTCTAACAATGAAACAAACAACAATATGTGAAATCGACTCATACCATTCCATAGATATCTTAATCTTAAATGATTCTGCAAATTTTGGTTAGTTTGTGGTAGAAAGTGTGGCAGAAAAACTTTATTGTTTATTTAACAATGGTGGCATCTAACAATGAAAGAACAACAATATGTGAAATCGACACGTACTATTCCCTAGATACTTCAATCTTAAATGCGTGTGCAAAGTTTGGTCAGTTTCTGGTAGAAAGTGTGGCAGATAAAGTTGATTGTTTTTTAAAAATGGTGGCCTCTAAGAATGAAACTAACAACAGTAAGTGAAATCGGCACGTACCGTTCCATCGACATCTCAATCGTAAATGATTGTGCAAGTTTGGTCAGTTTGTGGTAGAAAGTATGGCAGATAAAGTTGATTGTTTATTTAATAATGGAGAAATCCAACGATTGTTTAACAATGGTGGCCTCGAAGAATGAAGCTAACAACAATATGAGAAATTGATTGGTACCATTCAGTATATATCTCTGTGGTAATCCGATGGGTGCGCCAAGTTTGGTCAGTTTGTGTTAGAAAGTATGGCAGATGAAGATGATCGTTTATTTAACAATGTAGAAATCCAACGCTTGTGTATTTAACAATGATGGTCTTGAACAATGAAACTAACAACAATATGAGAAACTGACACATATCTTTCCCTAGATATTTCAATCTTAAATGAGTTTGCAAGGTTTTGTCAGTTTCTGGTAGAAAGTGTGGCAGATTAAGTTGATTCTTTATTTAACAATGATGTCCTCTAACAATGAAACTAACAACAATAAGTGAAATAGACACGTACGGTTCCATAGATGTCTCAATTGTAAATGAGTATGCCAAGTTTGGTTAGTTTGTAGTATAAAGTATGGCAGATAAAGTTAATTGTTTATTTAACAATGGAAAAATCCAGCAATTTTGTTTGTTTAACAATGGTTTCCTCGAACAATGAAACCTGTCGAACATTCGACAGGTACCATTCGCTAGATGTATCTGTGCTAATAGGATGGGTGTGCCAAGTTTGGTCAGTTTGTTTTAGAAAGTGTGGCACATAAAGTTGATTGTTTATTTAACAATGGTGGTCTTCAACAATGAAACTAACAACAATATGTGAAATCGACACGTACCATTCCCTAGATATTTTAATCTTAAATGGGTGTGTAAAGTTTGGTCAGTTTCTGGTAAAAAGTACGGCAGATAAAGTTGATTGTTTACTTAACAATGGTGGCCTCTAACAATGAAACTAATAACAATAAGTGAAATCGACACGTACCATTCCCTAGATTTTGTAACGTCCATTAACCAGATTATATCCGTCTTTGCTTAATTTTTGAATTGTTCATTTTATTTTTGATTGTTTTAATTTTATTAGTTGCATATGTTAACATTGGTGACGGTGGCGCCATCTACCGTTTTAGACACACACTATTTGGACGTAATGAATAACCTTAATGCGCAGAAATAACAGACTAATTGCGCAGAAAATAGGGCGGAATATTTCGTTAACTTTACGTTCTCACCTCCGGTTTGCATGATTTTTGGTGAAAATGTGTAGTTTGTACCAAGGACACAGGAAATATTTGTATTTTTAAGGACAGAGATCACGAGTTTGAATTTGCTTGAATTACCACTTATACTCCCTCCCCTTGAAAAATACATTTTCTTCATCCTAGGTCCAAACTACTCATTTTCACCATAAAATATGCTAATCGGAGGTGGTCTATATAAACCGAACTATTACCCTAGTTGCTAGTTTTTTTAATGCCTTTTGAGGTGAACTCAATAGCTGAAGCTGAAACCGTATTATTTTCATGAAAAAGTATCTCAGTATAATATAGCCCAACACCTTCCCTCCAATCGGAGTGATTTTATGTTTTTTGCCTCTACCTTTCTCCACTTAGCACACAGAACGAATTTTAACTATATCATACGAAAAGCTCAAAGTCTTCTCAATATATGAATTTTGTAATTATGATTGTTTTCATAAATGGCAAAGTTACAGCAATAATATTCTTACAGTAGGGGTATAGAATCCTGGTCCCCTCCAGGTCAACCACCCAAAGGGCAAGTTACGTGAACTACGACGCAAGTCAAATATTCGAAAATAATTATCTAATCAAAATATTGATTATAGTCTTCGAATAGTTGACTTTCGTCGCAGATCACATAACTTGTCTTCTGGGTAGTGAACCTGGAAGCACTACATTCTTCTATAAATTATACTAAATTTTTAAAGCAATTCAAAATAAAAATTAAACAAAAAAATCTAAATATAATAAATTTGGGAAATTCAAGACGGATAATAAGATTATCGAATTGTCTAAAGAAATACGATTATTGTCAAAGAACGAAGCCTAGCCTAATCTACTCTTTTCAAGCTTTTGTTCGAAAACCAAATGAAACGAAACCTAACCTAACCCGCTCACGCTATTGTTCAAAAATCAGGCGCGCACATTCTGAAATCTCATAGGCATAGGTGCAATATTAAGAAACAGATCACATGAAAATTAGTATATGAAGAACCATTCTTAAATTTCACGTAAAAAATCCTATAAAAAATGAAAACGAGGATTAAAGAGGAAACAGTGACCACATTTGGAATGTACTTTACTCAAAACTAATTAATAACTATACTTAAAAGTGAAAATCAATCCAAACACATAATCTATCGAAACAACATAAAACCGGTAATTGCGGTGCACGGTGGCTCATTGGTAGAGCGATTACCTCTGGTTCGAAGGGTTGCAGGTTCGAGCTCCGTCCCTTGCACACAACATGCAAGCAATGCTGGTGATGCTCTTGTACAAAACTTACAAGCAATGTCAGAAACGCCAGAGATGGAATCTGATTTTATTGTCTAATCCTAGGCTAACCTACTGGCTGACATAATCCATATTTTTTTTTGTGTGTGTGTAAACAATGTTTTAGTTTGCACTATCCATGAATAAGGTAACCTATTCTAACCTGTATTACCGTCTGCGACTTAAAAATTATGTGAAAGATAGTGGAAAGCAATTTATATTACGGAAAGCAGGCTATTATTAGGGATACATGCATTTCGTTCGTAGTAGAACTGGAAGGGCTGACCTGCATTTTTGCCCAAATTTTCATACCCACATAATGAGTTTTCAAAAGAAATTACACATTATTGTACACATTATTGTACACATATTTTGTTAAGAAGACTAGGTCTATATTTTGCATTAAGAACAACACCTTTCCATTCATATTGGTATATTCTATCATGCTGTAACTATAAAATGCAAGTACTGAGCATTTCAAAATCTTTCTTTGAAGTTTGCCCAATGTCAGATGCTTTTGAATGTAACACATGTTACAATTCAGGACAAAGTAAGTAACCCGTATTTTTATCCCCCCCCCAAAAAAAAAACAATCCTGGCCCGAGAATCAGCCCGCTAAATATGGTGTGCCCCGCGCCATTTTTCACTTTGCGATTTTCGGTAAAATATTAAAAGGCATCTGTCTCTGGAATTGTTGAATATACCTTTTGTTGCTTTTTTTTTATTTGGAACAAAATCATTTACTGATTAAAATGACATTCTTCATTTGGAGATATGTTGCAGGTTTTCGTGCTGGAGTTTTCTTTCCTTTGTAAAAAAATAAATAAACAAACAAAATAAGCTGCTTTTTAATACTAATCTTTTTTTTTTTTTTTACTGTCTATTAGTACCTACCATATAGTACTATATTCCCTGAAAGGGTGAACTTCGACTTTTCAGTTTAAAAGATTTTATTTAAAAAGTGTCATACATATTGGATTCAAAGTTGCCGCGTTTTGAACACTTCGTATTTTTCTCGTAACTTACTCTTGATGTTACACTTTCAAGTTTCGTTTTTCCAGCGCAAGCGGTTCGGGCAGAACTTATTGTAAAATTAGTAATTTTGACCGCTATGTTGGAAATATGTCATTACTTCCACTTTCTATCGTATTAATATTTCAAAATTGTTTCCTCGTAATGAAGTTTATCATTAAAATTTATTTTCGCTCAGAGGTAGACGATACGGGGACCATAGGGAGTGTATGTTACATACCGGACTATATGCTTGGGAACCTGTAATAAATTTTAGAACTTGCACATCCATTTTGGAAATCTTACCGTGTTTGAAAGCTCTGTCTCTTAATTATCTTTATGAAAAAAAATATAAATGTCATGTCAAATAAGACTAGATTATGATTTTATGAAATCAATGTTTGAGAATGTGGTAATGGAAAGTGGTTTAATGCATTTTTTTTAATGTGTTAAACTAAAAACTGGAAGCTCACTCTTTCAGGGAATCTAGTAATGTATGGTACTAAACAGTAAAAAAAAAAAAAAAAAAAAAAAAAAATCAAAGTGTTTTTGGTTGGCATTTTTTTTGTTTTTTAATTAAAGGGCTCCAGCACGAGAACTTGCAACGTATTTTCAAATGAACTATGCAATTTTAACCAGAAAATTATCTTGCAAATAAAAACCAAACAACAAAAGATCTTGAACCGTTCCACAAATATGGGCATTTTATTTTTTTGCCGAAAATCGCAAGTGAAAAATAGCGAGCGGGACACCATTTTTGGTGGACTGAATCTCGGGCTAGGATATTTCTTCGAACAAAACAAAAAATACGTGTTAGTTACTTTGTCCTGAATTTTAACACGCAATGAATTCAAAAACATCTGAGACTATAATGGTAGCCACCCTGCCTGAAATAAATGGACTATGCCTGAATTGAAATGGAAGATATGTTTAATCCTGTTATTTTCTCCTGAAGTACACGCAAAAAAAAAGAAAGGTTACTAGTAAACAAGAAAAAAGGTGGACAGTAACCAAGTTAGTTTGTCAATATATAGACAACAGAGTCGTGTGTCCCAGCAGCCAAGCCAAAAAGGTTAACGAGAGGTGATCGTAACCTTGCGTTATAGGTTAACATTGCTAGGTTACAGTGTAATAACTCACAGGGGTACGCTAACCGATCACGTAGTTACCACTATCAATCATAGCCTGTAACCGGTAACCTTGTTAGTATGTTGGAATAACCGACTGCTCGGTTAACGAAACAGGGTGCGGCAACTTTCTAACCGTGTATTTCGATTAGTATAATTTATTTAATAAATAACAGTAACAGATATTCACTCAGCCAAGAGCACATCAAAAAATACAATACTAAAATAGATAATAACTACCTAAATTTATTTTCATTTCTAGTATGTACTTTTTTTTGTCGTCATCCCGTTTAAAGGGTAACGCCCTATTTTTTTTGTCCGTCGTCCCGTTTAAAGGGTTTTGCCCTTTCTTCGGGTAAGTGCTTCATATATAGAAAAGTTGAGTGCACTTTAATGTGGTTGGTCTAAGAGGTGTTCATATATTTAATATTTATTCATTCATTAAGCACATATACATATAGAAGGATGATTGAAGGGTGAGAAATAACATATAATAAGGTGCAAGCATAATATAATGGAAGACCAAGTGTGCAACAGTAATATTATAGAAAAAAAAACATTTATTAGTATGCCATGCTGAGTTATGACGAATGTAAAACTGGAATGAATATAGAGCAGGGTGCAGTGGGCAGAGAAGTAGATGAAGATGGAATGCAGTGCTCTAGACGCCACATCACAGGGTTTTGTTAGTACTGACGAAAGTAAGTTATCTTCTGTTCCTGGGGCGATTAAGGAACTGATGAAGACAGAGGAAGCCCATGTTAATAGGTAGTTACGGTGCATATGATGGGTAGATGAGTGATGAAAGTTCACGTGGTTCATAGATGTGAAAGATTTCGGGATCCACTACAGCATCATCTAGTTGTAAATGATAGAAGGTCATGAAGTGCTGGAGAGGAGTATCGACGTAAGTTGAAGGTGCGTCGTGATCCCGATCGTACCGTAGGATATCAAGTAACATGGGATGCTGCTGGTCAATTCGCTTGCAAACGTACCGAGTACGAAGCTGTTCGAGATGATGCAATAAAGGTGGAAAATCAATCAGCTCGTAAAGTAACCGTGTCGGATGCGGTAAGCTGATTCGATGTGCTAGACGTAGAGCATGACGCTCTAGGATAGCCAATTTCTGATAGAATTTTGGCGGTGCGGATGTCCAGGCAGTGTGTCCATATGTTAATGTACTGCGCATAAAGGCTTTGTAAGTATTAAGTACTGTTAATGGTTTTAGCCCCCAGGTTGTACCGACTAAGCGCTTGAGTAGGTTGAGCCGATTTTGTGCTTGGCGTACGATCTTGGTGAGGTGTGGATTCCAGGTAAGTTTGGAGTCAAATATTACACCAAGATAAGTCAGTGTATTTGACGCCAGTACAGGTGTATGATCTACTTGAATGTTTAATCGACTTGGATTTCGGTATATTCGTGAACGGCGTCTACGTGGCAGGAAAACAATAGCCTGAGTTTTCGTAGAATTAATACTTAACCGCCATATATTACACCAGTGAACGAATGCGTCAATTGCCGTTTGCATGTTTTTACTGATTGATTGCACTGTGCGGGCCGTCGTGAAAAAGGCGGTGTCATCAGCAAACTGGAATATGTTTATGTTGTGTGGGACAACAAGGTCGGCAACTTACAGTAAGTATAAGAGAGGACAGTGACGAACCTTGAGGAACGCCAGATTGTAGGAAGATCGGATGAGAAAGTGTTCCGTTAATAGAGATATATGCTAGCCTCCCTAATAAGAAGGAATGTATGAACCTGATATATGAAGATGGTAGTAGATAGTTATGGAGTTTGTAAAGTAAACCAGGATGCCAAACTTTGTCGAAAGCTTTCTCTAGATCAAAGGCTACCAGACAAGAAGGAAAACCTGTGTTGTATTGATTATAAATAGCCGTGGATAGTCTTAATAGTTGATTCAGGGTACTAAAATGAGGTCGAAAACCGGCGTGGTGAATAGGAAGTAGGTTATGAGTTGCAAGGTGAGCGTGCATGCGGCGGACTAGAATTCGTTCCAAAATTTTACAGAGGCAACTGGTGAGGTGAATAGGGCGATAAGACTGGACGTCAGACGGAGGTTTTTTAGGTTTCGGAAACAGAAGAACTTTTGAGTATTTCCAGTCGATTGGAAAAAATCCAGTTCGGAGGATGAAAGTATATATGATGCTGAGAAACAGAAGAAAAGAAGGTGAAGCTTGCCTGATGAGAACATACGTAACAGAATCAAATTCTGGGGCAGTGTTGCGTTTACGGAATAATGTTTGGCGAATATCATCTGGTTGAATCGGAGTGGTAAGTTGATTATTGGGTTCCAAAGAATGGTTGATAGATGGGCGCAGAAAAGATGAAGATGGATCTGTAAGTCGGTTTATTGACTTTTGTAGACGTTGCGGTGTATGCCAACCTGGGAGAGGTGTAAAAATATCTTGAAAGAAAGAAGCAAACGTATTAGCTTTATCCATATCAGTGGTGACTGCCTGATTATTTTGAACAATGGGGTATGGTGTGCGGGAAACTGTCCCTGTGAGTTGATGGAATTTTCGCCAATATTTACTAGGATGTGATTCACTTGCAAGTGTGTTACAAGTTTGAATCCAATGGCGCTTCTTATATGCAACAATATAGTTATGTGTAATCCGAAGATATTGGCGATGAAGCCGAAGCGCTTCAAGATTTCCTGTAGTGAGATACTCGCGATGTGCTCTACGAGAAGCAGATATGAAAGGTAAATACTGAGGAGGCAATTTTGGTTTATGCAATTGTATTTCTGTTGTAGGAATAGAACGTTGTGCTGCTTCTTGAATAGATTCAGTAAGATTAGCAATTGTGTGATCAAGATCGTATTGTGTTGTAGGCATGAGCAATTTATTAACAGCAGTGTCCAGATCGGAGCGATATTGTTCCCAATTAGCGCGTTTGTAGCAGAATACCTTCTTAGGAGGTAGTTGAGATTGAGAGCGAGGAGAGCAGTGAAGTGTAAGTTTGATAGGCACATGGTCACTACCAATTGAATCAAGCACATCGATATGAATACTCTGTGAGAGAGATGTTGATGTGATGAGAACATCAGGAGTAGTATTGCTGACGGGGCGTGTAGGCTTCGGTAGAACATGGAACTCAGCAACTGTTTCAGTTTGCAGAAAGTCGAGAAAGTTATTTTTGTCACGCTGTGACCGGCTATGAAAGTTTAGATCTGCCATGATAATATAGTGCCTAAAGATAGAATCGATATATCGAAAGAAGTCGTAGTTGAGTGCTTTACCTGGACGAAAATATATGGTAACAAAGGTGACAGTGCGGTCTCGAAAATAAATAGTCGTGACATTATGCTCAGGTAGGCGCAGTGTGAGCGTTAATGGAACCGTGACTTCCCGATAAGGAAGGCGTTGGCTAACACCTATAGCTGTTCCTCCATGGACTCGTGGACCAGATGGAGCATCATGTCGGAGTAAGTGATATTTTGGAAAGTAACAGTTGAGATGTGGTGCAAGGTACGTTTCGTTAAGTGCAAAGGCTGCAATTTGTTCTTCTTGAAGAAGCTTTGTAAACAGCACGTGGTGTGTTAAGACTGATCGAATGTTAAGAAAAAGTAAGCTATAAGCCATAATTATATGTAGTATACAAGTGTTTGTAGCAGTACCCATGTTAAACGTAGACTTCTAGTGGTTGAATTTGAAAGTGAACTGTAGGTCCGGAATAGGTAGCATGAAGGTGTAAGTTAAACAGTAATTTGGCTGCGTATATGATTTGGTTCAGGAAGTGGTTGCGATCAAAAGGATGAATATTTTGTAAAGAAATAGTAAGGAATCGTAATAGGTCTTCAACGGTTATTGGATGGCGTAACGAATTTGCTGGCGGGGTTGGTGTGTCAACGGAACGTATCGGTACAACAAGCTCTGGCTTAGCGGGGTCGGGTTTAGGCTTAGCTTTACACTTGTAGCTATAAGTAGGATGTCTTTCAGAACATCGGTCACAGTGTGGTGGTTCCTTAAGATTTGGACAGGTTTTTGTAGAATGTTCAAGTGAACAGTAGCCACATTTGATGGTATTTGGACACTCAGATGTTGGATGAGAATTGTACTGTTGACATTTCTGGCATCTAACAGGTAGAGGTGCCGGTGTGCGAGATGGTTCAACTTTGTAGCGACGCCGGTATAGGTATGCACCGTTGAGTAGAAGTTGGTCGATCAACTGTTGTTGATCAGTAAGAACACGGACTAAGTATGTTGGACCCTAGTTGTTCTTAATACGTATACAACGTTTGACAGGTAGTCCTTCTTGATGCAATTCAGAGTAAATTTCATCATCGGTGAAGTCAGGTTCTACGCCACGAATGACAACAGATAACATTGGAGGACGCCGTGGTGGAGGTGGTGTTTTCCGTCCGCTCGAACTTAAAGTGGCTATTTTTGCTT
The DNA here is from genome assembly GCF_964235325.1 of Thermobia domestica. NCBI lineage: Eukaryota > Metazoa > Arthropoda > Insecta > Zygentoma > Lepismatidae > Thermobia > Thermobia domestica. The sequence goes on from NC_137459.1 coordinate 282,878,951, forward strand.
TTACTCCAAAAATTTCGTAAGTGGCTTTGTTCCGGACGTGTGTGGCGAAGTTTGGATTGGTCGATTTGAGAATGATGCCTCGACGTGTCTTGATTATTTCTCGTATTTCTGGACGAGGAACGTACTTTACTAGTTGTTGAAATACAGCACGTACTGAGTCGTATTTTGTATCATAATCGGTTAACAAGAAGTTATAAATTGTTTCTTGGTGTGACATTGATTGATGTTCAGAAGAAGTGGATGCCCAATCCATATTAGTGCTGACACTTTTAGCAGCAATAGGATCTGCGATGGGTGTAAGTCGTTGTTTCTTAGGGTCTAATGTTTGCTCACCATCGGAAAGAGATCTCGAACGAATTCGTTGGCCATTGGTTACACATGATGCATAACTTGTAGGAACAGTTGTGGTAGATTGTACTAGACGTGTAGTACCAGTAACAATTCGCGGTTGCGTTTTTTTGCCGACCATGTGGGCCAATATTCAACGAAGACGTGTGAACAAGATTCGATTGTCCGTAAGCAGTGGTGCCTGAGTCCGCCATAAGGATGAGGAGTACTAGGGCCGAAGCCCAAACGAATATGAAAGAAGATGAAAAGATGATTAGATGAAAATCAAAAAGCAAGGAACCCTTCGAAAGTGACAACTTTCGTCAATCCTCTAAGTGTAGTATTTGTGTTTTGCTCACAGGTACGTGTTGCAATACCTGGTCCTCGCTGACACAATAACAGACACAAGAGAGGCTAGGTTTCTTGGTAAGGTATGGTAACGCCCTACCCTTATAAGCCACCAATATCACAAGTATTTCCCAACTAACAGTGAGAATTTGTTTGGGTGATACTCTTCCCTATATGCAAAGACGTAAAAGGATTTTGATATTTGTACCGTAAAGCAATGTAAAACGCATTATGTTTCCTGAACACATTACAAAATTATTGTTACGAGTGTGTGAATTATTTGACGACAATTACATAACTAGTAGTGCTACCATCTAGTGTGGATATTTGTACTAGAAACATGTCACATAACATGTTATTCATTTAAATCTCAGAATATGCATAAACCTCCGTAAATAAACTTTCCTTCACATTTCTCTATTAATTTATGTAGAATCCATATTTTAATAACTGTTTTCCTATTCCTTCGGATGTATTCATAATTCTTAAAACTTTTCGTTCTTAAAACTGCAAATGGCGACCTTGCTGTTTGTACTTCTAGTAATGCAGTGTTACCAGTAAACAAGTTTCGAAGGGTTAAATTTACCTTGTGTGAAAATCGGTTGATAACAACACAGTGTTTTAAATTAAATTAACCTTCTTGAATTGGTTACCTTCTTCTAACCTATTTTATAGATTAATAGCAACCAAACACTGGATTGTTTCTACACATTTTCTAGTAACCTTTCTTGATTGATTACCGGCGACCTCGTAAAATTAACCTTCTTTGTCTCAGAAGGGTTGTTACAAATTATTAACTGGTTCTAGCAGCTAAATTGTCCATTAACCCCCACTAGGTTACCACTTATTTTTCTCAGTGTATACCCTATCCCCTGTAAAATTTCCGTTCATTCACACACTGCCTGTAAGTCTACGGTCGATAAAAATATTTCACTTCTAGAGTGAATTCACAGTAGGCGAATTACTTTAGCCGACCTCATCTATAAATGTCTAAATGCAGCAAAGGTGAATGAAAAATGTTTACTAACTGAATACTGTTTGTACTTGCTATAGGCTGCTTTTCTTGTATGAACTTTGTAAGTAGTTATTTGTTTCTGAACTTTCAGGTCCCTATAAGGAGTGTGAACAGATTTTGAAAGACAAAGTAAAAGCACCAGGAAAGAGTACAGCTAAAGATCTGATTGTGAGAGTTGAATTTGAAGAGGCATATTCTGGGAGCCCTGAGCGAGACCCCAAAGATGATGAAGTCACGGAGAACAGTAGTGTTGAGAAGAGTGTATCAACCGGATGTGTGCGATGCCTCGACCTTGAAGACGAGAACGCCAAATTGCGTTTCGAAGTCGCACAGCTTAAGAAAACATGTAAGTTTAGGAATTTGATAAAAATATTTTTTCCAAAATTTTGCGTAAATAGCACGAAAGCCTGGGAGTGGCTAGAGCAACGCCGCGATTTGGTGCATGAAATACCACACGCGAAATTAGGATTGGGAATCTTGGGGGTAGATTTGAGTCTAATGTGGGCTTTGCCAGTACCACCAAAATTATTGGCCGCAATTATTGTAACATGAGATTTATAAAATTTTGTACGTCACCGTAATTGTAACGGTGTGATACATTAATTATGTGCCTTTTAATTCTTAGATTGTTACTCTCAAACTTTACTACTTCGTGTTTAATGGTAACAAAATTACATCCATTTTCCCCAGCAAAACGTATTTAAACGTCACATTCCATTTTGCATATATTTCATCTATGGTTACGTCTTGCAAAAGTCACATGTGAATGAACGTCACAATTTTTCTGTGTATGGTTTCACTTTTTCCTGGTAAATTCCTTTCAACTTACATTATTAGGTATATGATTACGTATTGCAAAAACTTATATGAATAAAGAACGTGAATACCAATTTATCGTAAGCTGAAAGTGGGCTGCGTCATTCATTAAGATGGGTTTACGATTAAAATGTAAGAATATCATAAATATTGTTTATCGTTATTTAATATAGATAATTTTCCCCGTGCCGTAAGCGTCGGTGAACCACCGAGGGGCAACTAGCGACATCTCGACAAAAATTGGCGACCCTGCAGCAACGATCCGCGGTGGTCCCTCTTCCGTTTTGAAAATTATACCACTAGCGGCAGAGACACGACAAAACGCCAATGAACCACAAAATATTTCCCCAAAATATGTTAAATCTCCTATATGTGTGATTTATTTACATTAAGGTGAGTCCAAAAAACACTAAAAAAATATATCGAAGAAGTACCTGGGATGGGGCTCAAACCATCAACCTTATGATTATTAAGCGGAAGTCGATGAAGAAAACGTCGCTTGTAAAGGGACAAATCATTGAGATTTTTTTTTAATTTTGTCAATCAGAGTGCTTCTTTAACCGTGTATATTAGACGATAACTGTTTGGGATAAGATAAAATGCGTTCGCCAAGTCATTTTCTAACAAAATGACGCCTGTATATTTACTTTATTTCATAGTTCTCCCATAGTCACTTTCTAATCGACGACAGTTCCATCTAAATTCATACAATTATCGCACTTGTCTCAAGATTTTTCACTTCATGATGTTGAGGCGGAGGTTATTCTTGACCCCCGGAGTTCACTTTAGGAACAATTTGTCAGGAAAAAAAATATAATAATAACTGCATGCACATGACTGGCGGTAGTTCGTGTTGGTCCCTTCGCGATTCTCCGCTACGAATCGAAGGAGCGCGGACCAAAACGAAGTCCTCGCTGCTACGCGGTGGTAACTTCAACACCCCGACTCGAGATATGCGTTTCGACTCAACGAAACACTGCCGACAGTGGGACACTAGCGGCAATCCTTCGACGCGTCGCTATATCGACGATCGACACTTACCCGCAAGTGGGCTACTAGGCGTTGGCGACGTTTACGTCATGTGGTTTTCGTATGCACAAATTGTGTACAAACACACTTGTATTTGTGTCTGGACGTTATGACAACATAAAAAGGAAGTAGCGACCAGAAAGTAACAATTTCTAGCCATAGTTTCCAAGCATTGGATTCAGAAATATATTTTAATAAAATATTAAAGTATGCTGTTTAACACATGTTGCCATACGCTCCGGTCTTTAGTCATAATTTGTGCGGTATGACGTATCATTTACATAATTTTCACTGTAACAATTTGGTTTTAGAGTTTTTCGTACAACAGTAGGTACTTAACTTGTCTCAAGGGCCTTAAATTGTAATTGTTGAAAATCTGCTTTAGTTGTACGTTATACAGGGTGGGCCTAATATCACGAAGGGGCTACAACGTCAATAACTTTTATTATTAGCTTCCATAGATATTTCACAGCCGTAAATATCAAGGATGGGAGATAGTTTACATTTACGTCTGGACTATATTCTCATTTAGTGTCCGCTGTTATCGGCTTCACAGATGCGGGTCTGTGTAACACTATTCATGGCAGGGGTTCTGGCCCTAGTGTCCGTAATTCGACACGACTATTGTTTTTGAGTTGCTGTATTGTTTATGGTCTTTTCACGTTTGTCCTTTATTTATTTATTTATTTATTTATTTATTTATTTTGACTTATTTTACATGTCGAGGTTAAGGCTATATGTAGCCTTATCTACCACCTAAACATGACACAAAATTGAAAAATCAAAGAATATAGCTAACAATAGCAAAAGGAAAAAAAAGTTAGAAAGTAAAAAAAAACACAAGAAACAGACTGTCACTTGGACACACACACACACACACACACACACACACACACAAATATAATATAGTGCTACACGAAAGTACATACATGTTATAATATGTAATAAGTGTTGAGTTTCATATCTTTATGACAGGCTTCTCTATTGGCTCTTCTGTCTCTGTGTCCATTCAACCCTGCTTCGATGACAATAAATTATAAACTGCTCTTTTAAAAGATGCTAAAGATTTTGACTCACGTACCAAGGTTGGCAAAGTATTCCAATCACGACGCGTTGAAATTACATATAATTTGGATGAATAAGTTGATCTATGAATAGGAATTGCAAGTTGGCTATTAAAACGTGATCTTGTGTCCCGCTCATGGAAATCGCTTAAAAAATTAAGATGTTTTAGAAGATAGGAAGGTTCTGTAAAAGTAAGCGTTTTATACAGCAGTACCAACGAGTGCAATTTTCGCCGTTGCTGCATCTTCAGCCATTGCAGCTTTTTTAAAGAATGGCGTAACATGATTTGAGAATTTTAAGTTAAAAATATTTAATAAAACGTATACAAGCATTCTGTACTCGCTGCAAACGCTTTTGTAAATGTATATCAGCGTCAGTTAAGGCGGTGTCACAGTACTCCAAATGTGGTACCACTAGGGTTTGAACAAGAGTTTTTTTTCAACTGTGTTGGTAAAAAGTTTTTTTTAATTTGCTGAGAGAATGAAGAATTCCAAAAGCCTTCTTGCATGATGCGTTAATTTGATCGGACCAAGTTAAATATTTGTTAAGTATGACGCCAAGATTTTTCACAGAGGAAGAGAAGGGAATATTTACGCCTTCTAAAGTTATATTGGGAACAAGTGAAGCATCTATTAACGTCGTTGCACGTTTGGAAGTAATTAAAATTGACTTTGATTTGACTGGATTTATAATCAAACAATTATTTGCTGACCATTTAGCCAAATTACTCAAGTCTTCGTTCATCTTTGTTACACAAGTATCTATTTGCTTTGGTGAAGAAGATAGATACAATTGAACATCGTCCGCATACATGTGATACTTACAGTGTTTTAGAGATTGTGCTAAGTCATTAATATAGAGGCAGAAAAGAAGAGGTCCTAAAACACTACCTTGAGGAACCCCACAAGGAAGGTTACGCTGACCAGAAACTAAGTTGGCAACCACCACATACTGTTTTCGGTCGCATAAGTAATTTTGGACCCATTTAGCAGCTGAAGTAGAGAAACTAAATTTTTGTGCAAGTTTCTGTAGCAAAATGTCATGGTTTACTGACTGGAATGCTTTGCTATAATCCAGTAAGGTAAGTATGGTTATCTCTCTCTTGTCCAAAGCAGAACGTATATCATCAGTAATACTGGTAAGGGCTGTAGAAGTGCTGCAATGTTTACGAAACCCGGATTGAAAAGTGTCTAAAAGGTTATAAGTTCGAAGGTGCTCACATATTTGATCACTTACAATATATTCAAGAGCTTTAGATAGGGCAGGTAATATTGAAATAGGCCTTACGTCTTCTGCAGATCGGACATCCTTAGTCTTAGGGAGAGGCAGGACTCGTGCTGTCTTCCACAAGACTGGGAATGTTCCGGTAGTAAGGGAAAGATTAAATAAATTGGTAATTGGGGAGAGGACGAAGGGTAATATTTTCTTGATCAATGTTATGCTTATTTCATCATCACCTATAGCAGTGGATTTTATCCTCTTAATCGCTTTCCTTACATCATGTGGGGTAACACAAGTGAAAGAGAAAACATTTTCTTCAAAATTAGGGATTTGTCCTGTATTATCAGATCTTGCATTTATCTGTGAGCTAGAACTATCAATTCTACATAAATAATTGTTAAGATAATCGGCAGAGAAAGGAGCAGCTACATCCGGCTGGACTCTTTTGCTGCTACGAATGCCAAGTAGCTTCAAATTTCTCCAAAGATGGGAGGGATTCTCGTTCTCAAACAGGGTGTAGGAAAATTTTAATCCTTTAGGTGGATCCAAAGAAAATAATCGGGGGTGAGGTCAAGTAAATGGGAGGGCCAGTTCACATCCGTGTTTCTTAAGATGACGCGATGGCCGAAAATGGTCCTTAGAAGCTCAATTCAGGCCTTTGTCCTGTGTACTGTAGCCCCATCTTGTTGAAACACCATGACAGACATGTTCGCCACTACAGACTCCAGGAATGTCTCAATCATTTTTACATTGATCATAGGTTAGACGTGTTGAATCCCCGTTCATGAATACTGTGCTACACAGGGAGGGTACATGTGAGGCCCATTAATGGCGGACACCTAAATGAGGTTATAGTTCACACACAAAATCCTTGGTCTATGTTTATGGGATATTTATTGAAACTAATAATAAATGAATTCATTCACAGTTGTAACACTTTCGTGAGTTTTGGTTCACTTTGTAGATGTAAAAGGTAAGACTTTTCGTTTTTTTTTTTCAAATCCACACTTCTTAAAAATAAATATGTTGTTCTTTTCAATATTTACTATAGTTTCTCCAGTACTTTATATTGTAGTAGTTGGAAATCTGCTTTGGTATACGATATATATGTAAAAATGTAAGAAGGCTTGTCGTATTTTTCTATTTTTGTTTAAATTCACACCTCTTAATAAATACTTTATTATTATCAATATTTACTTTTGATTTGTTTTGAATAATGGTACGAAAGAAAAATCATATAATGTATCAAGTACCTTGACATTGTACTAGTTGGAAATCTGGATTGGTTATACGTTGCAGATGTAAAATGTACAAAGACATTTTGTTTGTTTACTATTTTTTGTAAATCCACACAATTTGCCAATAAATATTTTGCAACTTTCAATAATTGCCTTTTATTTGTACAGAAGCACGAGACCGAGCGAAGTGACGTTTACGATTCGAGATGACCGTCATTTGTGTTGTCTCACGGTAACTGCCGAACGATTAAACTAATTCGAATGAAACTTTCACGGATTGTTTATTAGTTCAAGTGACAGATCAAGTTCGTGGTGAATAAAATCTGACCAGAGAAAGGGGAAGGAAATGCCCACTTAAAGTGCAAAATTGTAGATAAATTAAGTACACTCTTATTAAAAACAAATGTAATGGTCATGTTACAGGAGCTTTATAAATGTGAGAAAATACTTCGGAGATTCCCGGTTATTGGTTGGGAAAGAGGAGAACAAGGTTGCAGCCAGAAAATAAAAAAAAGAGGGCGCACTAGAAATAAATACTAACGAATTCAAAAGAGAATTTAACAAGTTTCGCGAGGTCTGTTGTTCGGAGAACCTTAGTACTCATATAGCGGAAACGGTGAATTTCCTTCTGAGCAGGTCGGCTGGGTGAATTACCCACACAAGTGTGTAATTTAACATTAAATCATAATTTAAAAAACTTTCTTCTAAAAGCATGAGCGTTATATTTTACGAAATAAATTAACTTGCCATAATATTGTAGTACGGGCAAAACTATATGCTAACGTCAGAATTTAGTTGTTTCACAGCAAACTTTCATTACAGCTTCTTACATGTGTGCTTGTCAACGAGCGATAACGTGAATATAATTTGCGTACTGGCAGCATAAACCAACTATTGCGAAACCCTGCATGCTTTGTAAGGCTACGTTCTTACAGCATGCCAACTAAACAGCAACATTGTGATTGAAGTAGTCGCATCGGTGTACACATACCGTATGAGATTTTGTTTACGATGTTCTATGTGGACTAAATGCGCATGTATCAATCCCCTAACATTTCATGGGTTATACATACCCAGCTTATGTGCAGTCCTTCTTCACAAATAGTCGCATACGCAGTGAAATGTAGTTAACAAGTTATGTACAGTACATGCGCATTAGGTAATACACACGCATGTAGTTCATATTGCACATGTACTGTCCAGAACGTGTTGTTCCTCCTGTCCATGAGGTGCCCGTGCCAGAGTTGGCGTGGGTCAATGAAAACTTGACCCACGACCCACCACCCACCGTAACCCACGACCCACTGACCCACTAACCACCATGACCCACTGACGAGGGAAGTCCATAAACCGTGAGAGTTGAATTTTGATGAAAATTTGTGACAAGACTCAGTTCGAGTTACTAAGTAACGTAGTAATAGTCACTCAATGCGCAAATGCTTCGTTGAGCTGCTACACCGACGCCATCTTGAAATCCAGTAGGCAATGTCCAAGAACACCCTTTTAGCACAAAAATAAAAAAAAAAACTTTTGATATATCTGACTTCAGTATTGTAAACCAAGGTAAATCATCTATATGTGAGAGTACTTCCAGTGCAAGACCGCCATCTTGAAAGGCGCCATATTGAATCGCCGTCAAATATGAGGGGTCATATGGAGTATCAAATAGCACTGGAATTTACTCCTGAATTCATTTCCGTAACCAAAATTTAGATATCTGTTTTCACTTCAGAGTTAAGAACCCTCTTACCCACAGGAACATGTAAAAACTGTGCGAGTTAAACTTGTGTCATGAAACACGGTCGTGCGAGAACTTGCAGGATTTTAACTAATGCAGTAGTTAATGCAGTACAATAGCAACTGTACCAATCAGATCTTAAGACTAGTAAGAGAAATCGTTAATTAATTTGAAATTTCTGTAGTGAAAAATGGAATATCAGCATGCTACAAGTTATACCTATTTCAAAGTGCGATGGAATAGACTGTTGGTCGATGAAACACATGCCTAATAGTACTGACAAGCAGAGAATACCAAAGGGATTGTTCGGATATATATTAGAAAAATTATATAAACTGGTACATATTAGTTGAACGACCAAAATGGTTCGGATTCCACTATAATCCTAGGTCCACGTCTCCTTTAGCGTAGCAGGCGTGTGGGACGTTGAATTGTATCAAACCAAAAATCTCTTTTAGGCAATTTTACGTGGTCCATTATAGTGTGTTAAGTTTTATTCTCCAATCTAGAAACCTTACGCAAAGACCATCATTGTTGCAGAATATTGCGTTCCTTTCCAATACTCATATTTGACGACCTATAATTTACCTTGCATATTACGAAGTTAAAAACTTTCATGTATTTATTGACAGTTTCTCTAAATACAATCGATTTATTGCTGCCACATTGAACAATGAAGGAGATTTAAATTATCAGTTCACAGCCAATTCTTAGAAGATACACCTGGAAACTTAGAATTCACTTTTCTTGTGTCTGTTCTGCTATTAGTGAATAGAGAATGCATGCACAACTGCTAAGAATATGTGGCAGTAAAGATTATTACAAGATTCAATTCCAAGTTGCAATCCATGAAACAAGTAAAGCCTCTTTCTTCCTTTTCCCTTCAATATAAAATAATTAAATATCTGCATCTTTCCACTTTTAACGATAAAACACTTGCTTATAATAAGGGCAAGACTAGTTTTCATATCAAAACTGTGATAAATAACTGATTGTAGCAGGTGTTCACTTGTTCGGTGTACAAGTTATATGGCAGAATTTTCATAAAGAAAATGCATTCTGTTGTGTATCATCAATTTTGTGCGCCAGTCCTAAAGAACATGCTTGCTTATGCATGGCAGAAATGTGAGTACGTAACAGGAGCAATAGTTGGTTCATTTCCAAATGTTCTGAAGACTAGTAGAAAATAGTGTCTGTGGTCATGAAGATTGTGACGAAAGTGCATTTGTTAAGTGTTTGCACTACGTTTTGGATCTCCATAATCACAATTGAAGAACAAAAGGTTAGTAGGTTAATATTTGCTTATGTGCAATAGTTTATATTATTTTTCTAATATTTTTTGTATTAATTTTCTAATAACTTCAAGACAGATTCTTTAAAACCATATGTTCCGTTACACCTAACTTATATTATAGCATTTAAATGCTATGCATAATCGCAACACACACAGACTCATATATATAGCGATTTTGAAATAGGTATAATTTGTTACAGTGCTGCTATTCCATTTTTCACTACAAGCATTTCAATTTAATTAACGATATCTCTTACTAGTCTCAAGATCTGATTGGTATAGTGGCAATTGTAGATCAAATAACTACTATTGCATTAGTTAAAATCATGCAAGTGTTTGCACGGCCGCATTTCATATCACAAATTTTACTTGCTCAGTTTTTGTATGTTCCTGTGAGCGAGAGAGCTCTTAACTCTGATGTGAAAACAGATATCTGAACTTTGATTACGGAAATGAATTCAGGAGTAAATTCCAGTGCTATTTGATACCCCACATGACCCCCTTCCCTTTTATCATATTTGACGACGATTCAATATGGAGCCTTTCAAGATGGCGGTCATGCACTGGAAGTACTCTCACATATAGGTGATTTACCTTGGTTTACAATACTGAAGTCAGATATATCAAAAGCTTTTTCATTTTCGTGCTAAAAGGGTATTCTTGGACATTGCCTACAGGATTTCAAGATGGCGTCGGTGTAGCAACTCAACGAAGCATTTGCGCATCGAGTGACTATTACTACGTTACCTAGCAACTCGAACTGAATCTTGTCACAAATTTTCATCAAAATTCAACTCTCACGGTTTATGGACCTTCCTCGTGAGACCCACGACCCACCATGACCCACAACCCACGGTGACCCACCACCCACCATGACCCACCACCCACGGCGACCCACTCTGACCCACCACCCACCGTGACCCACCACCCATCACCCCTCATCCACTTTGACCTACTCTGATTCACCAAAATCCATCGTCATCAACTCTGAACACGATCCACGGCCTCTTCTCAACTGACTAAAGAGTTTACACTTGTGATAAAACAAGACTGTGAAATTGTCACTAATCGGAGTTTGAATTTCTAGTCAATCGCTCAAGCACCACTCTGTTACAATAACGGTGGATCTGACCTTTACGATATAAAATGGTAAAGAGTTTGTCAGTGAGTAAATTGAAACAGTTCGAGGTGGGGGGGGGATTAGTGTGTGCCTAAAATATACTTGTACTAAGAGAGTATTCTTGCAAGTGTTGATTTCTGAACGCATTCCACAAAAAACTTCTATTCGCAGGAAAATACCCCTGTACAATATAGAAAAGATTAGGTTTCTCAGTTCACAGTATCTTTCTCACAAAAGACTTGAAAAATCAGTTGTTCATAGGGTATAAATGTGCTCGGGTACTCCATATGAGAGCATCTCCATAAAGTATGCTCTTAATTATAATTTGTATAATCACTAAAACACCACGTTAAATTTAAGTTACAAATATGCATAATTGCCATTATTATGAACATTTATTCCAAAGTAGCTTACCTAAAGCAAAGAAGAGACTTACTAAAAAGTAGATACAAAGCTGAATAACACAAATAAGCCATTAGTAATACAAGTATACATTTTCCATAACTCGTAATTTTCCACCTTAAAACAAATCTGAAATCGGATTTATTATCTGTTGGTAACCACCAGTTATCTGTTGGTAACTTTTTGGCGGTAAATCATCCGCAGTGGAATGATGTCCATGAAGAAATAACTAGCTCGTCTACTTTGAGCTTGTCTAGCGGTGGGCCATTAACATTGAAGAACAACAAGATAGACAATGTTTGAGCACTTAATCTATTTCTAATATCAGTCATCTGTAAATTCATAATAGTCTTGGGGCCATACATAGAACCTGTTGGAAAAGTTGCGTATACGGCATTTCTCTTTTGGAATAGTTTGTATGGTAGTAGTGGACTATTTATGGGTTGGTCACGTGATCGGGATAGTGCGCAATTGCTCCCAATATGGCCGACCAGCCAAAGTGCAACGTTTCTAAAAAAAACACATATCTCCTAAACTAATAGTCCAATCTTCATGATTTAAAAACCAAATGACGTAGAAGGTAACAGACTATAATAAATTATCTAAAGTGTTTGACTAATCATTGAAATAAACACCTATAAAATAATTGTATATTAAAATTTGCATTTTTATGATGAACATAACTCATATTTTTATACATGGTAAGTAAATAACTGCAATGATCGAGGAACGCATTCTTTAACTTAAAAGGGTATTAAATTATCTTTCATTTGACATATAAATCATTAAGATCGTTTAAGAAACAAAGAAGATACAACGAATTACTTAGGAGCATACCTGGGATCTGTTGGAGAAAGTTGTGTATACGGCATTTCTCTTTCCGGATAATTTATGTAGTGTTGATGGACTAATTATGGGTTGGTCACGTGATTCAAGATGATATGCGTTCTCTTTTAGTTTTGGTTCAAATTTTAACCTTTTGCGGACAGTAGTATATATAGCTTTTATTTATAGTTACGTCACTTGCTTGCATATGTATTATTGAATTACAGTGAATTGATTGCTTATAATACCTTCATCTGTTATGTATCATTTCAGAAATTTTTTTCTACATCATTTGAAATAGAGGGGAACAATTTGAAACAATTTGAACAACAATTTGAATGAAGGGAACAATTTGAACAACAACTTGAAAATTCCTTTTGCGATCAAGACGATCTTACAATTGCTCTAAAAGACTTCGAAGAAAATCGTCCTGTAGTGTGGGAGAACTTTATTAGTTCTATTTTTCCTTCCTACAAACATTCTCCTGGAGTTCCTTCGTGGCTAAGCGGTTAGCGGGCGCGCCTTTGGCGTGGGAGACCCGGGTTCGATTCCCGGCGGGAGCTGATGTGGTTCGGATTCCACGTTAATCAGTAGCTCCACGTCTCATATAGCCTCGCTGCTGAAGGGGACGTTAAACTCAAAATCAACTCAAACATTCTCCTGACATGCAAAGAAAAGCGGACGTTCTTTTTCAGATAATGTACTATATATTTCATGGTGGTGGTAAACGAACGCCTTTCCACGTAAGCACTGTTCAGGCTATCCACGAAACATGTAAATCGAAAAAGCTCGTCACAGCTTTCAACCATCTTGAGTTATGTATAAGTGATGAAACTATGCAACGGATGGATAACTTACTAGCATCTAGAATAGTTGCACTTAGTGAAGGCCATAGAGTACCTCTTCCACCAATTATTTCGACCAATAAACCAATCAGAGCATCCATGGACAACTTTGATCACGAGGATTATACTGCGTCTGGAATGGGAGGGACACACGATACAGTATTGATTTTATTTCAAGATGGTGAAACAACTTCTGACAAACGCAGTGTTCGTACTAGTAGTTGTTGCGAGTTCAAATTCGGAAAGAGGGAAAAGAAATTTAGTGACGTTTTGGAATGTCAAAAGCTAATTAATTTCGAAAGGCCAAAAGTACGTGGAAATGTTTCGGCAGACTTTTCTCCTACCGAACCAATGACCAACCATGAAGTAAGGAAGATACCACTAACCACCGATCGTATATGGTTTCTGAGTTGTTTTCTACTGTCAAGCGACTCAGAGTATCCTGTCCTGTGTATCAGATTTCAGAGGAAGTGTGTATTCCATCTTGTAGTGCTTTCAATTCGCTGCTCAGCGTTAAAGTGCTTCCTATGACTAAGGCAGCCCCGGTGCCTCTATTACCTTATTCATTGACAGATATATCAGCTGTGTATACTACCATGGTTAATTTCCAGGATGTTCTTTCTCAAGTTGGTCAAACTTCAGGCTCACTTTGGTATGATGAGGGAGTATATCGATTGGCAAAGGAAATTCAATTGTGGTTTCCAGAACGGTTTTCAAACATATTTCTAGGTCTAGGATCTTTTCATATTTCCAAAGTCATTATGTCATGTTTCGAAAACTATTTGCGTGGAAGTGGGATCAAGGAGACACTCAGTGAGGTTGATATATTTATTTGGTCCAAATGTTGCAGAAAGTGCTCTTAATGGTTCTCATTATGCTCGGGGAGTGCATGCATACTTTCTAGTTGCAGAGGCCATGGGACGTTTACAGTGGCAGACATTTTTCAAAACCTGTGACTCCAGGAAATACGCAGACTTGATTGATCGTTTTCACGTATTGCAGAAAGTATTGAAAGAAGGAAAGGTTGATTCAATTCAGTTTGAAGTTGGGCAACTTCACCTTCTCATTCAACAACTTAATACGGACTTTAATTTATTTGTCAACGAAGGATGTGGGAGATCAGAAATGTTCAAGTATTGGAACGAATTTGTTTAAAACTTGTTTCCTATTTTACGAGACTTGATTCGTAGCGACAGGGAAGGTAATTGGGAACTGCATGTGTCCGCTTTCCGCAGAGCGCTACCATTATTTTTTTTGCTTTGGAAACACAAATTACATGAGGTGGGGAAGTACTCTCTTTCAAGACTGTCTTAAACTAGCTGAAGAGCATCCAAATTTGTATGAAGACTTTTTACGAGGGCATTTCGTTGTGCAGCAAACTAAAAGACATTTCAGTAGTGTCGCTATAGATCAGGCATTAGAGCAGGTGTACAACAAGCCTGCAAAAGGCCCCAGTGGAATCATTGGAATAACCCACAGAAAAGAATCTGTAGCGCAAAGAAATCTCATTCAACATGAAAAGACTGCAATGAAACATCTTTTTCTTACTTTATGTCGGATGCAATTCTATGGTGAATGCGTGACGCACCATGAGTTTTCAAAAACACAAACAGCTCATGATAAAAAAAGTGACAAGACTTGTGAATTTTATCGCTGAAAGGGGCAACCCATTTGCCTTATCCGGTGATGGAATTCAGAACATCATTACAGGTCGTCGTTTCACTGAAGAAGAAAAGAAATTTAAGCTAGAACGTGCTGATATAGGAGAGAAGCAATACCAGGAATTTAGGAAAGATGTTTTCGTTGAGAAAACAAAGAAACTGCTTTCACCCTTACACCGTATGAAGAACAATGTGTTTCATTCAGATCCAAAGAAGTCAGTTGATGTTCAGACGGAAACCGTTGACGCCTTGCGGCTTGTAGATATAGCACGTGAAAGAGGCTATTCAATCGATCGTCTGCTGTGTTGGGAACTCACATCTAGTTATTTTTACTTGATGAGAGATGGATTCCTCCGTAAATCTCAAAAGCCAGAAATGGTTTGTGAACTTGAGAAAGATTTACCTGATGGAATGGTACTGGAGCGACTTCCCGGGTCCACTCTTCCAACCGCCACCATGATTGACTTCATGCTTCATGCTAGGACGGTAGCAGGAGCCGGTGGAAAGTCATTGCAAACCTTTGGAGATCTAGTAAAGAGCGTGTTTCAAAGAATACTTCATTTATCAAAAGGATCTGTGAGGTAGATATTGTTATGGATGTTTACTTGGAAGGAAGTATAAAGTCGTCAGAGAGAAGAAGAAGAATGGCTTGTGAACCTATTGAAATTACTATATCTAACATGGAAACACCTCTACCAAAGGACATGAATTCGTTTTGGGCGTCTACACACAACAAGTACAATTTTCAACAGTTCTTTGCTCAATACATTATGGAACATGGTTCCCAGCACAATATTTCCATCTGCATAGCCGGTCTTGGAATCAACGGGGAAAAGAGTGTACGCATTTCGAATGAAGAGTCTACTGAAATAGAGGATTTAACATCACATCTTGAAGAAGCAGATGAAAGACTTGTTTTATATGTGAATCGCGCCATCAGGACATCAGAAATGACACGCATTGTACTTGCTTCATCCGATGCTGATTCATTTGTATGTGCAACGCACTTTTATGCCTTGTAATTTAAGAAGAGAGGACTTCTTGAAATGTGGGTTCTGTGTGGCGCGGGGTCAACAACCAGATATTTACCAGTTCACACACTTATTGACTACATTTCAGAACCTTTTATCAACATTTTGCCAGCTGTCCATGCGTTGTCTGGATGCGATACCACAAGCAAATTTTCTACAAAACACATTGCTGTTAAACATGCGAAGGAGTCACCCCAACTTTTGGAACATTTTGGGAAGAATGAGTTAAGCAATGTAATGGTTCAACAAGCTGAGTCATACCTTGCAAGCACCATAAAAGCAAACTATACCACACTGGATGAACTCAGAGTTACGGAATATCACAGAATGAAACGTATTGATTTCACAAAGCTCCCACCAACATCAACATCAACACACTTACACATAAAAAGAGCGTATCTTCAAAGTCATCGTTGCTACAATATACCTCAGAATTACACACCACTTAATCCAGTGGACTATGGTTTCGTAGAAGAAGATGGTGATTGGTTACCATCTGTAGTAGAAGAAAGACTTCCGCCGGATTTGCCTGTACCGTGCACATGCAAGAAATGTGCCAAAAGCACTGTCTGCAAGTGTGGTTTAGCAGTGATTTCGTGCTCGAAATTCTGTGAATGCGGTCTGAATGGTTGTAATAACCCATATAACTAACATGCAAGCTGTAGTAGTAAATAACGAAGTTCATATAATAACATTGTATTGTGTTATTCTTTTGTAACATCCAAAATAATGTTTATTTTTTGTTGTTTTTGTTGACTATGTTACTATGATATCATTATTTGTACTATGTACACTACGTATTATTTCTGAAACTGTAACAATTGCTACTACATACTTAATTAAAAATTATAAGTATTAAGAGAAAAGATTGTCATTAAAAGCTTGAACTTATCAAATTCTTCTAACTCCTAAGATTGTAACTTTTAGTTTTAAATATTTTCCAAAATCTTGGAAAAATCTGTTCATATCAAATCTTTTGATCAAACTGGAAATAATCCCATGCAGCAGTAACGACAATGGTGCTCTATAAGTGTGTATTCCAATATACATAATGACGTCATCAACCCCTTCTCTATGGGCGCAAAAACCTACGGAGCCTATTTATTCTTTAATACAAAACGTGCACTATCCCCGCCATGTGGACAACCCATAATTAGTCCATCAACACCACATAAATTATCCGAAAATAGAAATGCCGTATACGCAACTTTCACCAACACATCCCATGTATGCTCTCAAGTAATTCGTTGTATCTTTTTTGTTTCTTAAACGATCTTAATGATGTATGTGTCAAATGAAAGATAATTTAATACCCTTTTAAGTTAAAGAATGCGTTCCTCGATCATTCCAGTTATTTACTTGCCATGTTTAAAAATATGAGTTATGTTCATCATAAAAATGCAAATTTTAATATACAATTATTTTTATAGGTGTTTATTTCAATGATTAGTCAAACACTTTAGATAATTTATTATAGTCTGTTACCTTCTACGTCATTTGGTTTTTAAATCATGAAGATTGGACTATTAGTTTAGGAGATACGTGTTTTTTTTCACAAACGTTGCACTTTGGCTGGTCAGCCATATTGGCGGCCATATTGGGAGCAATTGCGCACTATCCCGATCACGTGACCAACCCATAAATAGTCCACTACTACCATACAAACTATTCCAAAAGAGAAATGCCGTATACGCAACTTTTCCAACAGACATGGTCTGGCCCCAAGACTATAAGGGGAAATACCCGTTCTCACTCTTTCGTGGAAATTGATAATACTTCTACCCGATTTCTGCAACTTCTCATCGACAATCTACTTGTTAGACTTAAGTCTGATAACGATTTTTCTTGGTCAGGTTTGAAATACTCAGCAAGAAGTATCATCTCATAATCACCATACAACATCTTTTCCATATCGACCATGTCAGTTGGCAATGTCGACCCATGTAGAACAGAAACTTCATCTTCCACGCCTTTGATAGGGAATCTTGTGAATACATTGTCAATTAAAGCCTGATAAACTGATGATTTATTATTTGTTTATAAATTTAATTTTTGTAATTACACATGAAGGTTTGATACCATTACCAAGTTCCCTCCCCCGTCTAGAAAGCGAGAGGGAACGAGGTTTCTGGAAAGTATTCAGAGGTGAATGGGAATTTCCCTCCTTCTTCAACTTCAATTACCACACTGCTGTTTGTCATGTGCCAAATTACGATGAATTTCAATTAAATTATCATAGTATAATTATTTCCTTGTTGAATTATCAATACTTTTCAGTGCAAAAAGGATGACATTTCAAAGTTCCAAATCAAAGTAAGTAGCCCAACGTAAAGGGAAAAAGGTGTAAAATTTTCCATACAATTATGCGTACAATCCAAACTTCAAAATTCCGTGTAATTAAGCTTAGAGTACAAATTGTATGCCTATTTTTCTCACAACTGTATGGGTTGATTGCCCTGTGCTGTGAGCGCTCAATATAATAAACATAAGCTTCAGCAATTATTATAGCAGAAAGCAATGGATGTATGGAGCCAAGCACTGTATTTTTTGTTTCTGATTTTTTTTCTTAAATAACATCGATCGTTTTCGATCATTTTTACAAACCAACTCACTACCAATTGTCCATATATAGAAAGTGCCCCCCCCACATAAAGGAGAATTTAAACAAAATGCTAGGACACATTCTGTTTATTTTCAATAAAGAGTTAATACACTGAATTTCAGCTCCGTAAGTTTAACGGCTTGCGAGATACTCATTTTATTATTATTATTATTATTATTATTATTATTATTATTATTATTATTATTATTATTATTATTATTATTATTATTATTATTATTATTTATTTTTTTTTTGCAAAAATTCGGATCCTCACTATCTCCTTAGGATATTATGCATTATAATAAAAGCAATATAACATCCCAATTTGGATTAAGGCCTAACTATATACCAAAAGTAATTTCATTTGGCTTTGCAATTTCACCGTGATGATCAGGCACACATAGTTGCATTCAATTTTTTATAAATAATTTATATATTACAGTGATTCAAAAATGTATTTTTTCCAGTAGTTAGCTCTAAAAACTCACAGGTCTCGAAAGCCAAGTTGTAGTGTAAGTCCTATTGCTATTATTACTATTAAAAATATCAATATCCAGAAGTGCCTGAAGTTCTTTTTTTCACTTGGTTAGATATGCTCACCTCAGGTAAGTAGACAGAAACAAGTGGAAAAGAAAGGGAAATGAAGGTCTTGAAAGTAAAACGGTGACAAATTTACCAGTCTTCAGAAGATACTCTCTACAATGCAGTGAGCAGAGAGGGTCGGTAGATCATACTGAGTCGGTGGGTCATGGTGGGTGGTGGGTCACAGTGGGTCATGGTAGGTGGTGGGTCGCAGTGGGTCATGGTGGGTGGTGGGTCACAGTGGGTCATGGTGGGTGGTGGGTCGAAGTGGGTCACGGTGGGTGGTGGGTCACAGTGTGTCATGATGGGTGGTGGGTCACAGTGGGTCACGGTGGGTGGTGGGCCACAGTGGGTCACATGCTGTTGACCCACGACCCACTGACCCACTCAGAAAACTTGACCCACTTCACCCGCCGACCCACTGACCCACTCCATCTCTGCCCGTGTCTTGTTTAATGCACTGTTTAGTACGTGTTTTTTTTCTCTCTGTACATGGCATGTCCATTTTATATCGCAGGTCCTGTACAACTCATGCTCTTTTACAATATACAGTGCATGTGCATTCCATGTTTAGCTATTCACGGCCTGTGCTGCACATTACATGCGATCTTGCCTCGTCTGTACCTGTCTTGGCGACTACATGGCACGTAACGACTTGTGCTGTACAGTCAGGGGCGTCATTTAGGGGGGGGGGGCAGGAGGGGGCAATTGCACCCCAAGAATTTGAGAAATACATATACTGTAATAGATTGCCTACTAATATACTAGTACAAAACGTGAAAGTGTTATGTCGGTTTGTGCTCTTGTCCCCCCCAAGCGAAGTCTGAAATGACGCCCCTGTGTACAGTGCATAAAATTACGACCAGTTTCAATCCCACCACATGCCATGGACATCCCACAGGTAACGGCGCAACGACTTGTGCTGTACAGCACATGTGATCTCAAGTGTTCTGCACCTGATTCCTCTCAGGTGTTCTGTACCTGATCCATGGTATGTAAACTCATGTCCAAAATTCTTGTCGCATGTCTATAAATATCTTGTTAAAGGAATATAATTTGATAACGAATTCGCCCGGTATTTCTTATAATGTTAGTATGTGTATAATAAGAAATACATGTATGTGACAAATTTCATGTCAAAACAGCAGTAAATAAGAACAATGAAACGGAAATAAAACTTTCTTGTCCATTTAGGAACATTTTGTTTTACTTATCTTAATTGTTGTATTTATTATTTTCCTATGCAATTTACTACAAATATACATTTCCTGATTATACACATAGTATCAATATTAAAAGTACCCTGTAAAATCATTATCAAATTATATTCTTACAAGTGGACAGTTCTAGATATGCGACAACCATTTTGTACATGAGTGTACAGGCTATGTTTTCCGATGTAACAACTTGTGCTGCACACCACCCGGTTTCATTCCCACCACTTGCCATGCCCATGTTGTGTTTAACGGCTTAACGACTTTGCCTGTCCAGTACATGTAATACAGTATTCACTGTTCTGTACCAGAACAGGGTTCCCTCTTTTTCGCCTGACAGGTGTTAAACATGTTCGAATTCCAGGCACGCCTGTAAGGTGCCTGTTTTTTTCCACTTGGGCAGAAAAAAACTTGTTGCACCTAATGGCGATCAACGTATCAACGTATCAGTGATATTAAACATTGCTCGCTAGCAAATTGCACTCACCAAGATAGTATCAATATTGCGTACGTTCATTACTATAATACATATTAAAGAGGAAGCCGCCCGCAAATAGGAGTATATACCGGTCAACACACCAAAAAGGCTGTTCATGCACTCGTTGTAGAAATATTCGTTTTTTTTCGTTTTGAATTATGGGTCAACGAAAGCCTACATAAATGTATCCCTGTCTAAGTCCAGCATTAAACAGACGCCACAGAAACGTTTATGTGGACATGTCCGCATTAGTGGTTGTGATTCAGCTAACATTGCGAATGATGATATATTGACAGCCGCAGATAAAGGAATAACACACATGCCATGGTATGGCGTGATCATATTGAATATTCGCTCTCTTTTAGCCTTGAATCATAGTTTCGCGGCCTTGTCACCAAGTGTGGTTTCGCATTTGGCGTCCAAAGTGAGAACGCCAGGTATCAGAAGGCCAGGGTGCTTTCTGCGAAAAGCACATCTCTTTCTTCTTACAAGTAACACTTCCCAAGTGTAATACTCCGATTTTGATAACATTTGCAGCTAAGTACTACATATGAAATAAACGAATACGTGTTTTTTTTTTTTCTGCGGAAAAAAAAGTTTTAGGGTGCGAAAGCTCCAGGCAAAAACAAGTGGACCGAAGTTAATGAAATTGTGCACAGATATTGTAGACATACACCGTAAAATGAGGGAATATGGGTTTCGCACTTTCCTGAAAATAAAAACGATTAGTTGGGGCACGGACCCTTCCAAACCTTTGATCACGAAATATTAAAAGTGCTAGCAACAACATGTCAAATGTGTGTAAAGGGCATGAAGTATTGCAACGAAACTTTGTGTATTAACAATACGCAAAACATAAACGATTTTTTTTTAATTTTCTGCCGAAAGGCGGTTTTAGGGGGGCAAAAGGCTCCATCCAAAATTTTGGAATTTGACACCCGAAAGCCAAAGACAAGTGCATTTAAGTGAACGAAATTGTGCACACACATTGTAGACACAAAATGAGGGAATACGTCTTTCGTATTTTCCTTAAAAAAAAAAAAAAAAAAAAAAAAAAAAAAAGTTAGGTAGGTCACGGACCCCTCCAAACCTTTGATCACGAAAAATCAAAAGTGCTAATAACAGTATGTTAGATGTGTATAAAGAACATGAAAAATTGCAACGAAACTTTGTGTAGGGACAATACGCAAATAAATAAATAAATATGTTTTTCTTTTTATATTTTCTGCGGAAAAATGGTTTTAGGGGAAAAAATCCCCATCCAAAATTTTGAAAGTTGAGGCCAGAAAGGCCAGAAGAAGAGAAATGAAGTGAACGAAATTACGCACATATATTATAGATATAAAATGAGGGAATACGGGTTGCGTATTTTCCAGAAAAAAGGCAAAATGTTGGGGTGGGACAGAGATGAAATTGTGCAAAGATATTGTAGACGTAAATGGAGGTATTTGGGTTTCGTATTTTCCTGTAATAAAAAAAAAGCGGTTGAGTGGGGCACGGCCCTTGCAGACCGTTGATTACGAAATTACCCAACCTAACCGTTTCTTCGAGGAAAATACGAAACCAGTGTTCCCTCATTTTTCGTCTACAATATCTGTGTACAATTCCGTTCACTTCGGTTCACTTCTTCTTGCCTTTCGGGAGTCAAATTCTAATTTTTGGTGGGGGCTTTTGCCCCCTAAGACCGTTTTTCCGTAGAAAATGAAACAAAAACGTATTCATTTATTTTTTTTGCGTATTGTTCATACACAAAGTTTCGTTGCAAATTCTTCACATCCTTTACACACATCTAACATATTGTTGCAAGTACTTTTGATTTCGTGATCAAAGGTTTGGAGGAGGCCGTGGCCCACCCAACCGTTTTTTTCCAAGAAAATACGAATCACATATTCCTTCATTTTACGTCTGCAATATCCGTGCACAATTTCGTTCGCTTCGGTCCACTTGTTTTTTTGCTTTTCGGACGTCAACTTTCAAAATTTTGGGTGGGGGCTTTTGCCCCCTAAAACCGCTTTTCAGCAGAAAATAAAAAGAACGTATTCGTTTATTTTATATGTAGTATGCACCTGCCAAATTTTATCAAAAAATCGGAGTGTTACACTTGGGAAGTGCTACTTATTAGTGACAATGCCACTGAGCATTGACAGTTCCGACATCTATACTTGCTGGGCACAGACTTCATCCTTATTCAAACTTTCTGCTACGACTGCAACAGTGAAATCTGTAGAATTTCCTTCCAGTGACAGCAAATTGCGTATGGATGGCTATCACATTAAACCACTGTTCTATTTTCCCTTTTACATTTTTTTTTTTTTTTTTTTTTTTTGAGAAAAGAAGAGAACACTTATTTTCTGATGTACGTCGTACACAAAGTTCCTTTTTTTTTTACCTCAAACATCGAACATTCTGTTAATTTTCATTTCAGATTCCCCTACATGATCCTTGTCATCTAGAACATGAACATAATTAACTGTTCTAGCTCGTATAGAAATACCATTTTGATGAATGGCGGCGTTTAAGAGAAATTGCATCGGTAACGTTTAAAATTGAAGGACCCTCTACAATAACAAGGCAAGTGAAAAATTGAGGTTTCGAGTTACAAAACTTATAAACTTAACGTGCAATGCAGTAATTAACTTTAGTAAATATGTGCATATGTGTCTATGGAGAAAAGTGGTGTAGCACCTGGTCTCTGCTTTGGAGCATAAAATGGTGAATACCGAAAATGCCGAATAATACATAACCGAGGTGGAAAAATGAGCATTTAATTTGTTATTGCATATCCTAAAATCATAGATGGAACGGCTAACGACGCGTGTGATAATGCGTGTAACGTAGCAACACATGTTACAAAATATAATAATCTGAGAATTGTAGGCAAGAAAATCCCGAAATTGCATTGTCCTGAGCCTTGTTTAAAATTCGAAATTTGATACGTCCATTTGAGATTCAGAATCCGGGAGCACAGATACAAAAACGTCAGCAGTGTTCAGTGCTTTTTTTTTTTTTTTTTTTTAACTGCTGCTTGGCAAGGGTAACAAATCATAGCACAGCTTCCGCATATTTCTTCTTTGAATCCTTGATTCCAGGTTTGACTGGTTTGAGTTGATCTTGAGTTTAACGTCCCTTTCAGCAGCGAGGCTATATGAGACTGGACCTACTGATTAAAGTGTAATCCGAACCCGAGGCTACCACGCCAAAGGCGCGTACGCTACCGCTTAGCCACAAAGGAGCTCATTTGACTGGTTTATTGAGGGTGGACAGAATTGTGTCCAATGGTTTTATCTGCACCGAATAGGATTCTTCTCCTACACCACTATAGGTTTCCGAAACTAACACAGATTTATATGGGGTCTTTTAAGCTAACTTCTTGCCCGATTTTCTAGTAAACGCGAAAACCGGATTCGGATTTTAAATCAAGATTAAGGATCAGCACAGCTGTTCTGGTTTTCAAATCTGATATCTGAAATTCAGATTTGAATCCGAATCCGGATATCCGGAATTCGACTTTTTTTTTATAATTCGAATTTACCCAAATTCAGATTTAATTGCCACATTAACATCGAGGAACAAACAAAGCACTGCATTTCGTCTTGATTTTGATACATTTTTTTAACCAGAATTTAAGATTGTCCTTTATCTTTCGTCCCCTCTACTTCTGTCGTTCTTTGACTGCTTCGAGTTTGTCTATTTCGGAATAAATGCGTCAAATATATCTCCGTACCAGTACTTTCACTTCAACAGACTCTTGAAAATAAAGTTACACATCACGTTGCCTTTTCGCATCTACAAGGCTTGCTTCACTAGCCGCTGGAATTGGCGCCCTATGTTATCCGCATCGGGAAACGGTGACAATACTAATGAATACTGTTTTTCTTTTCCACAAATGACACTTCGAATATGCACTAGAGGAGGCAACGGAAAAGAAAGGTAACTCCACATGCCTTCTATTTATATGTTTTACCAGGAATAGAGGTAAATCCACTTACCTTGTTATTGCAGAGGGCCCTTCAATTGTGTCACTAGAAGCAAGGAAAGAAATCTTATCTAATATTTATTCTTTTATTAGTTAAAGTATCTTAGTTTGCAATGATATAATTGTAATATTTATTGATGCGACTTCTCTAAAGTGCCACTTTGTGGTGGACAAATACGATGTGTGTGGGTTTAATCGGGATTCTTCCGTTTCCTCCCACTTTCTTCATTCCACCATTTCACTCATTTCTCATCATCCTTTGGCCTAGCCAGTATAATCGCGGAATATAAAACTTAAATATTTAATTCCATTTTCTTTTTCTCTAAAGAGCCATCAGTGGTTTTCGTTATTAGCTCCGGGTATAAGCGTACCGGAAGTTATAGGCCTAATTTCATTCCAGGTGTAAATGTGCTACTATTTCTCAGTAACTACTGTCCAGGTCTATGTAAACAAAATTTTGTGGGTAGATACCTCGTGAACTAAGGCATATACATTGCTATATCTGGTGGCCATGCTTGACCAAATACAGGTTCGGCTTGGCTCGGCTCACCTTGTTTGTGGTATTTTATTTCTTGGTAACTACTGGTCGGATCTGAGCGAAATTTGATTTACGAGTAGCTTATTGTCTAAGAAATAAGGATCAGTATATTTGGTGGCTACGTTTGGCCAGGAACAGGCTCGGCTCGGCTCGCTTTTTATGCAGTATTTTATTTCTCGATAATCACTTGCCGGATCAGAACCAAATTTGGTAGTTAAAAAGTCCAACGTCTAAGGAATACAAGTTGATGCATTTAGTGGCCGCCCATCCATCTGTCTGCCTACCTGTTGATCTATATCAAAGCAAGAACAGTAACAAATATAAAGAAGTGATGAGATATATCAATATATCCTCGAAGGGAGTATTACCAAAACTTAATACGTCAACATACAAACATACTGTGTCACGAGTTATCTCATTTCCCATTTCAAACTCTATAGTTTTAGGCTCTAAAGTCGACCAAAATGAAACATTTATTACATTTATGGAAGCACTTCGTAACCTATGTCAACTTCCAAGTGCTACTGATAAATGTTCTAGAAAGGCGTGGAGGGAAAAAATGTGAAATCCTAACTTCAACTCCTTACAAACTTCGACTTGAAGAGAAACAACACAAGAAGAAAACTGTAACAGTTGTGAGAGAAACAAAGGATCACAATCAGGAAACACCAAGTAAATATTTGAGCTTATATTGTTAAGTAAAGATTAATTGCACAATTTGTGATGGAAATTTCGATTAGGTTTGGATACTATGTAGTTCATGCAAACGTTGGGCCCATGCATACTGTAAAATTATTGAGGGAGATGCATTTTATTATAAACGTGGTATTCGCAGTTAAACATAACAATTTATAGTTTGCAAGGGATGTAAAAGGTGGAGGAAGATGCAAAATATAATATAAAAATGATTGAGTTTTGTGTCAAGTTTTCAGTGCCTATTTGAAATGACGTTTGAAAGATAGTTAGTGGCCACTTCAGATGGATTTTTAAATCATATCAATTTGATTAAAGGCATGTCCTGTGGTGGTAGAATGTGTCAATATTTATGACAAAAGTAGAGTATCTTCTGTACTTCTATCATTACATTTTCATTCAAATAAATATTCTAAGGGGAAAGATGATTTAAATATTTCCCATAAACCTATTCTTCCCGGACGAAGAGAGGTAAATAGCAGATAGGAAAAGTGTATGTGAAAAGTGAGAATACATGTGCAACTATCCTGTAAGCTGTAGAAAATTATGTATTTGTACTTTTCGTGCGAAACGCAAAAATGCACATCTATGCATTTCATGCATAGATGTGCAAAAATCATTCAGATAATGAAATGAAGTTTGCTGTATTAGAAGAACTGGAATTAGAATGAAGCCTTGTGATGGTTATAGAATTTACGTATGCAGACCAGGGTGCATCGAAAAAAATCCAGCTGAGGTAGCGACTTTCTTGAAAATAGATCATGTGATTATAATGTCGTATCTTTTTATTTCTTATTATTGTTTCAATATACGCATTATATTTACATAGTAATAGGCCTATATTTGTCTTCTTTTCCCAGCTATTACTGTTTTCAATACAAAAGAGTAATCACATATAGTAATGTTTGTCTTAAATTGTATTCATTATAGCTTTGAAATTATGTATGACTTAAATAAAAACTTACCTAAACAAAAAATTATTACGTATTATTAATAATATGTGTTATTCGGTCATATTTCGTTGCCTTGGTCAGGTTATTATTATTATTATTATTATTATTATTATTATTATCATTATTATTATTATTATTATTATTATTATTATTATTATTATTATTATTATTATATTTGTTTTATCATTAAATTTATCAATTTAACATTTTTTACCGTTCCACAATAATAGCCTGGGTAATGAAAGTCCAAAACCCCTTCAATGATCAAATCAACACTATATAACCATATGAAGTAATAGGAACCACTCAGATACTCGAGGTTCCCTCATATAAAACTTTGTAAGTAGACTCCAAATATTATTGTAAAACTAAATTGCTAATTATTAGTTACGATGATAACAAGAGTCAGTAGCGTACGCAGGAATTTATTTCTAGGGGTCCAAACTCAACATGAAGGTATTTTATATTAAAGTTCCCAAAATTGACCCTAAAATTAGGCCAAATTTACACAAAAGTCGAAATTTCGGGGGGTCCGGACCCCCAGGACCCACCTCCTGCGTGCGTTCCTGATAAGAGTGCATTTGAAACTGAGAGCTTATATTCAAAGTTGTCTGGATTATTCAAAGAAACTATTTATTTAATTTACATGCTTATTGGTTTTGATTATTTAATATACTATATCCTCGAAACTATATTATAAACTGGAAATTGCCAAATTGTCAATCATACACTTTGATATTGATAAATAATGAAGTAGATATAATGTAAATTTATTCTAGAGAAATATAACTTCAATAATATACAATTTAATCCAAAAGTACGCCATTTTATTTTCTGGATGTATGTCTTATTCTACAAAATTGCAATATGCTTCACCCAATCTTCCAAGAAAATTGACAAATATGCCAAACATGGAGAAAATGAAGCCAACGTGGCAGATTTTTTACTAAACCCTCAAGGCTTTGGTAACCTTTACGTTCTAAAACGCTTGGCTGTTCTGAAAGCGAAATTTTGTTTTCTTTCTCGTTCCAGCAAGAGCTTCTCGCCTTGGTAATGGTTCTTCAAGAAAGTAAAGCTTTCTGTTAACTCGAAAGGGGGAAGTCATTCAACAGTTAAAGTGGAAGTTCTTCACCCTAGTTTAATACATTCCTGTTGTTTCATGTGGTGATAAAGCCCCCAATGTATTGTGCGCTTTCTTTGTTTCTCTTATATAGAATCAAGCAGGGTGTTAATTTAATACTGTAATGATTGAATCTAAAATATTTTTTTCCTAAGTTATATTGGTCAAATTCACCAAGTCCTTTTTCAATGTTTCTGTACGTGAGTCAGCTCGAATCAAAATAACTTTCCAAATATGCATTTTAAGCTACATGGTTAACGTTCTTACTTTTGTGTAGGAGTTTCGGGCACAATGTCCAGTACTACTTCGAATACTACATTGAGCTGTAGGTTTACACACTTGTATAAAAAATATTTCCTGCACTGATCATTTCTAAATACTATTGCTTACTCCATAATACACTGAGTGTGTAGGGTAAGCATTCTTGCGTCATTACACAAATAATTACTTAGCATGCAAGCACATGATGCTCAAGCATTGTTTATTAAATAGCTGAATTTAAATAGTACTGTAAAAAAAAAAACAAAAAAAAAAAACAGTGGTGTGTTCACAATTTAAAAATATATATCGTGTTGAGTAATGATTGGTAAAAATCAAACCTTCCTCATTTTTCAATAATTTCAAGATTTATGAGAATATATTTTTTCTAGGTTTATGCATAATTTTATAATACAGAAGTGCGTTTACCTTACGTTCACGCAGATATTCTCACTTTTCTTTTCATGTAATGAAAAAAGAATGCTAAAGTGAGTTATCCCAGATTATTTTAGTATAGTTTTCTCTCTTTTTTGGAACAATCTTGAGTTGATTTTAGCATCCCTTTCAGCAGCAAGGATATATGAGACAGGACCTACTGATTAATGTGCAATCCAAACCTCACGAGCGCCCTCTTGGGACAATCTCTGGAGAGGTTGACATAGGAGGTAACAAACGTCTTATATGAATTCAGTACCTAGAGTATAGATTTAACTTAAACTTTATTGTTCTATTGACACCGAAAGTGTTAAGAAATATAACTTTCGATTTCAATATTGATACCTACATAGTAATAATTGTAAGATATAGTAAGAAACTGTTTTTGATATAAGTTCAGCATCAGATGAACACGTTCCATCTCTCACATTATATCACCACTGCAGCCAGAAGTTATAGATTTCCAAGTTATATTGAATTGGCATAGTTTGAATATCTGCCGCAGTTCCATAGCTCTGCAATGAAACATTTTGTTATCGCGTCCGTGGAAATCTAAACAAATGATTTCACAAGTCAGGTACGATTATTATTGCTCATGAATCTGCCAATGCACTAAATTACAATATTAAATTGTGACATTCAGATAGGTTTGTGTATTGCTACATTTTAATTGAAATTGTCGCGAGAGCCACATCACAAAATTGCGGGTCTAAAAAAGAAAAAAGGTGTTCAATGCTATTTGAATCGTTATTGGTGTTCCAAGGGTCAGACTCAACTAGTTTTATTTATTTATTTATTTATTAATTTTTTAGATCTGTTCTCTACTTGTACAGGGTGGATCACTAAAATGTGTCGAAGCTACACCAGATCAACTAAACAGAGTCATCATAAAAATATATCATTATAAACATGACACTGCAGCTTTCCCGATGTATACAGAGCATTCGAGAATATGCCCACCTGATGGCAGGACGTCCATCATGCAAAAAACATGAAGATCATGCAAAAAACATGACTGCTCCTACTGTTTCCATTTCGATATGTCTCTTAGATTAACTGAAGGTCTGTCACCTCTAATATTGCTCTATTTCATAGATGGATACAGGACTGACTACATGATACGGCAAATATTGTAAGGTATGGAAGTAGACGTGGACAGATCAGCGCTATAACAGAGATACATATTGGTATGCTACATACAGTGGAAACAGTAACCATCGTGCCATAGACATAAATAAGGGGGCAAGTTAAATTATGTCAGTGACTGCTCTGAGTAATATTTAAGTATGTGCAATCTTGGAAGTGACAAACGTTTCTGGGTACGGAGCAAATACGTGGCTTCACAATGGCCACAACGTTATCAAATGATTTGTTAAAACAAATCTCATCTTCTGAACGATGACCGTAATGCATCCTGTAGAATGAGTGTCCTATCGGCTAACAAACATGTTCTCGGTCACCCCACTCTTTGTGCAAATGATACATGTTCTTTGCTGCACGAAGAGCTAACACACTTGTTTACTATGCGTGTGATCTTCGGTTCGATTTGCGGTGGGGTTATTGTCTAGAATAAAACGAGACTAGTATTTTGTTTTTTTTTCGAGGGTAGTATGGTTTCAAATTATCCTGTTGCAGCAGAGCGCGCTTTCAGGTCACCAATGCAGGATATTTTTGGCGTAGTGCACCATACATCTGTTCCAATAATTCGGAATGAAAGTCAATATTGATGATATGTTGAGAGCGAACTCGAATTAATTACCTCCTCGTAGTTTCATCGCACACATAGCCTGGCTTTTTGCTCAGAAGAGCTCTGTATGACTAGCGGCTCTGGAAGTTTGGTTTTGCTCTGCCACTAAAAACTGATTGTAAGTACTGAGAAAATGGCGGTTTCCGTTTCTAATAGTCCGCTTGCCACAGTGCCTCTTGACCCAGTTTGATCGAATATTTACGGTAGAGTAAGGCGTACGCACGAGTCTGTTGTGCAGATTGTGGAAATATTGCAAAACTTTTCACTCATCCTTTTACTTGTAATATTCCTACTGAATACAATGATGCATGACTTTTTTTTTAGGCTATGAGTAAAATGTAGGGGAAAGGTCATTGTGCCTACTCTGTAATATTATGTATATTGGTTCTAGTTGAATATTCCAGTCAGCACATTACTAATATATGAAGTGCGCAAGTGTAAGTGCCAACTCTCTTGAAATTAGTATCTAAGAAGACATTAAGAATGTGTTGTTTTCAAGAATAACATGCTTTCAGCTGTAAGAGTAGAATGCATCTTGTTTGTACGTAGGAACAGTAACAACTGACTACTTCCAAAAGGTGTTTCAATGGAGCCATTAAAATTCAACAAGTTTGTGATGTGAGGTCCTTGGACCCCTTTTACCCCAATGATGGAGTTTTCTTTGTTACTCGCTGAGCTTCTGGCGTGCTTTTCTCGTTTCAAGTCGTTCGATTTCTTTCTTGACTTGCAACATTGTTTATACAAACAGAAAAAGCTCACAGGATGTTCTTAGCTTCTCTTCTTTACTTCTTCAGGACGTGACATTCTTTAGTAGTGTTTCTTCACGAAAACGTTTATTTTCTTTATTTTTTTCTTCTTTTTTATTTCTTTTGTTGTCAGTTTTACGTCATTAGCTACTTGTTCACCTCTAAATTTTCTCTGTTACTACTATAAACCTAACTTATAATGCAAAATGTGATTTACATTTTGTGCACAGTGTAACTTAAGTACCCATCACGCTAGTACAAATGTTTATGCATTTATATAGTCTGGTCTATGAGAAGAAAAAAAAATGACTTAGTTTTCTAATCGAAAATTTCTTTAAAAAAAGAAAAAAAATGTAAGTCGTAAGATGCATCTTTTTTTTTTTTTTTTTTTGCACCGTTTTGATTCTTGCCATGCGCTTTACGTGAAACCATCTCGTCAGACAAACAAAAGAGGATTTTCATCTTGCAGACAAGGATTTACGAAAAGGAGTGAAATGTTACGTCATAAAGTACAGTCTAGTTCAAAAGCAATAACCAACCCATCTGTATTGGAAATACTATACTTTCAGAACTATACGTAGGCAGTTCTGACAGTTTGATCTGAAGTTAAGATTTCAATTGTTCAAGAAAAAATGTACTCGATTACTTAATTCCATCTGTAATCATGAAACTGATATTATGCAAAAGAAAAGGATAGAGATTATTATTATTATTATTATTATTATTATTATTATTATTATTATTATTATTATTATTATTATTATTATTATTATTATTATTATTATTATCAAGAACGCACATGTGCAATCTCAATGATGTAGTACGGATTCCACGTTAATCAGTAGGTCCACGTCTCATATAGCCTCGCTGCTGAACGAGACGTTAAACTCAAAATCAACTGAACTCAACGCAATCTCAATGACATTTTTTTAAGGAATTAACTTCTACTTTCAATAGCATTTAGAATATATATATTTGAGAATTGAATCGTATAAGACAAGTTTGAGATTTCAAGAAATAAAATCAAATATATTCGTTGGTGCAATTGGTGTTAAAAAGGGCACGGTGGTTAAGTGGTAGAGAATTCACTTCTGGTGCGTGGGGTCTGTGGTTTGATTCCAGCTCTCGCCAAGTGGGCTTTGTGGTGAACAAACACTGTGTTCTCCCGTTTCCTCCCACACTATTAACTTCCCAATTGCATTCATTTCTCACCATCACCGTTTTCTTCAGTCTAGCAGGTATAAGTGTGGGACGTAAAACTTAAAATATTTTACTTTATTTTTTGTTTCTTTTCAGTTAGAGTTAACGTTATTTCATCATATATAGCATGATAGATGTCGCGGGGAGTCGTGAAGTTTGCTAATTTCAGCACTCAATATAACTTGAATGTGTGGGAGGGAGTCGTCAACCTCCATCCATGAAATGTTGCCAGTCTCGTCTCTCGCGCTATACGGTGCACATGTCCTGAGGTTGCAGTGCTGTTGGATTGTTCCTACGTTTCGTTTAGTTGTTATTGTAGTTGTCGTTGTTTTATATTTTTGTCATTATTACGGCTAGTGTCTGTGTCATAGTTACTTTGTCACTCGTTCGTAATGTCTTATAAATTTGGCAGCATTGTTGATGCATTTCCACTCTCACTTTTTCTCATGTGTGCGTTCGGAAGGGAGCTGTACCAATCGCCCCGAATTCTTCCGGTGCATCACACGTGAGAGAAAGCAGTTCTATGATTAGTGTAGAGCCAAGGCTTCACGAGTCGTCGCCGTGCAGTTTAAGGTGAAATCTGAAACAACGTAATACATTCAAACTCCAATACTTTCTCACAATAGACCCCGGGACCCAGTTCACAAAGAAGTGTTCTAATCACTGGACCAGCGACGAGAGCTAGAAAATATATTATACATACGAGGAAAATAATACCAATAATAATGAGCTCCCTCGTGGCTAAGCGGTTAGCGTACGCGCCTTTGGCGTGGGAGACCCGGGTTCGATTCCCGGCGGGAGCTCATGTGGTTCGGATTCCACGTTAATCAGTAGGTCCACGTCTCATATAGCCTCGCTGCTGAACGGGACGCTAAACTAAAATCAACTCAACTCAATACCGATAATAATATATTATATACGCATATCGAGGAAAATAATACCGGTTACAAAGATAAACGTTTTGATAAAGTTTTCCATTGACGAATCTTTAAGCAGCCTACCTACAGTTAAAATGTAACAAACACCAAGAAGGAAACAAGGCAGCAGCGCGAATGTTGGCAGAAAAAGTCCCGAATCCATAATTCTGGTCGAAAAACTATAACGTCTTCCAGTATCAAAGTCCAAAATTTGAACCTAGATCCTTATATCCCTCGGGTCTGCTTATGAGGGGGGCCTATTTTCCCTCCATTCTATTACAAAGCTAAATGCATATTCTCTAGTATAAATATACCATCTATGCATTCCCTGAATGTAAATGTTCAAACAATATGTAGAAAACAACCGCAAAATGTGAATAAAAGAGAAAGAAAGAAACTGGCATACTACGTTATACCAGATTCAAGCCTATGGAGGGTACACCGACAACAGAACAAAGTGTCTTATAAAATACAAGATCTGCCCTTAAACAAAATCTTGAAGCCATACGCCACAGTTTTCCCATCCCTACGTCCCACTCCACCCAATAAGATCTAAATGTTTTGAGTCAACAATCATAACGAAAACGAAAGTGGCCAATCAGACGATGGCGAAAACGAGAGTAGCCAATCAGACCTGCCGATGCTCGGTTGTTTTTTGGCTTCATTATGATAATAAGATGAATATACGTATAGCAGATCATCTATTTTATAACATTCTTGAACAGAACAGTAACATTAACATATTGAGAAAGCTAATTGTGAAGTGCTATTGTTCTAGTGGATAACATAACGCATTCACCTACCAATGTTCGTTTTCACATGGGTTCGAATCATATTTACAAAAAAAATATATTTTCTTGTTTTTACTTTATTTTAAAAAGATGCTGAATTTTACTGACCACTACCACCCATATTTGAACTTAAGGAATGAATAAATATATCACAGCTTATGTAATGTAATACATTACAACATATATTGTAAACATAACTTTTCCCTTGGCACTAACTTTCTCCGACGCACGAGATTCATGTTCGATTTCCGGCGGGACCTCATATGCTGCTTATTCCATGTTGATTAGCAGATCCAGGTCTCATATAACATCAGTATTGAAATGTCTCATATAACTAAACTCCAATACAGTACAGTCTAAAGTTTACTCTTAAACATGAAACAATACGGGTAGATTTTCATCCTAGAAACTAACGTTTTAGTATTTCGCCTAAGGGGAATCATTATGCAAGAAAATAAATTGTCGCTAAATTGTATCAATACTAGGGATGGCCAATTCCGGAATTTTTACTTTCCGGAATCCGGAAAGCAAAATCGGAAAATTCCGGAATTCGGAAAAAGTCCGGATTTCGGAAAAATTCCGGAATTCAGAAAAATTCCGGAATTCAGAAAAATTCCGGAATTCAGAAAAAAATCCGGAATTCGGAAAAATTCCGGATTTTGGAAAAATTCCGGAATTCAGAAAAAAAATCCGAATTTTGGAAAAATCCCGGAATTCGGAAAAATTCCGGATTTCAGAAAAAATCCGGAATTCGGAAAGATTCCGGAATTCGGAAAAAATCCGGATTTCGGAAAAATTCCGGAATTCGGAAAAATTCCGGAATTCGGAAAAAATCCAGAATTCAGAAAAAAATCCGGAATTCGGAAAAATTATTTTTTTCTTTTTGTAATCCTAAGAATTTTGTTCAAATGCAAACGAACAAATTTCATTTTTGTAATCCTAAGAATGTATGATGCAAGTTAAGCTGAAACTTACATCCCATGGTTAATGAGATGTAGTCCAAAAGTACGATGCACTCCTAATATTTATTTTTTGTTTTACTGTGATATTGTCCAGAGGTAATACATATATCACACTGAGATAAACAACTTGACCGAATGGAGATATCATACGTAGTTTTCCAGTAAATTGTGAGAAACGAATTTTTATGAAGTTAAAATATGCGTCGCTTGTTGCCAGTGTGATGCAATTGATAACTTTTATGCTGGAATAGTCTTATTATTATTATTATTATTATTATTATTATTATTATTATTATTATTATTATTATTATTATTATTATTATTATTATTATTATTAGTTTATGTACTGTAAAAGAAAAATATGAACCGTTAAGTAGTAGATTTTATCTGTTGTTTTTGATATCTTCTAACAGTAATGACAAACTGTAAATAAGCAATGATTATCAAGGACAATGGCATATTAATGTAAGGACTACTCTGCAGACTAGCAATAAACAATAAACAATAACAGATAAACAATAGTTGCAAAAAAAAAGTAACTAACTTGGGCATGTCAGAATGTTTGCGAGAATATAGGGACGCATTGAGACTAGCAAAGAGCGTTGTGTTATTATTACTCAAAGGGCCGTACGATGGAGGCATTAACGCTAATGTTAATGGCACTAATGAGCACTTACTTGCTCTAACGGTTAACCTCATTTTTGAGATGATTCTTAGAAGTGGGCGTGTTGGCATGCAGTTAGAAGACTTATATCCATTATTTAAAAAGCACACGTTATCTGTGGAGTACTAACGATTTGCGTCACTATCGAACACTAACATAGCACTAGCGACGTTTAAAGTCGAAATTGGAGTCTGACATAAGTGGCTTGTCAACTTCACGGACATTATATTTTCCTTGAATGCGAGAATTTTGCACCCGGGAAATTTGCGCCCTACCACAAAAAATAGGAAAAAATGCGCTCGCAATATATTTGCACTGGGATGTTTCCGCCCTACCGCAAAAAGAGGGGAAAATGCGCCGTCTATATATTTGCACTGGGATGTTAGCGCCCTACAATTCAAGTTATTTTTGTATTGTGTAAAGTAACTTCCACTCACACTTGAACTAGGCTTGCCTCTCATCGTTTCAGTGAGTTACTCCAGCCGTTATAATATTCCGAACAAATGAAAAAAAAAAAAATACAATTTTAGTTCACTAAAGGGCAATCCATACAAATACAATTTTTCATTATACTACAACATTTACAATAAAAGTATAAATGACTGATATATAATTATTTATTAATATAATCAAAGAGTATAATTTAATCTACAAAAGGCTGTTTGGCTCTACCCAGATATCTCTGTTCACAATCCTTGCGAGTTGTTTGGCTTTTTAGGACACAAAATATAGAAAAGAAAATGTAAAGTGAATGTAAAATCAGTTCAGTAATATTATCAAGAAAACTATGTACAGTGTGTTTACTTGCTGGAATTACACTTCAAACACACAATTGCGTTCAGTCGTTCTTTCAGAAAAAATGTTCCGGGGGGCACACTTAGTATTCCGGAGGGGGTCACTGGTGGTACTATTCTATTTGTTATTATATTATAGACGTATTATTTTGATCTCCTCCGAGGGGGCACTCTGAGAGCTCTGGGGAGGCCAGTGTTCCCCCAAAATCATCTCTGGAAAAAGCAGCGATTGCGTTGATCCGTTGTGTTCTTTTGGCTTATATTGAAGTTTATTCTCCCCTTATATAGCCACAATGAAAATAAATCACAAATGGCATGGTTGTGGGGGGAGGATTGTTTATGCTGTAATGTCAGCCCCTCCGAGCAAATACGTAAGCTCCAATAGGTTCTTTTATTTCGCAGGGCTCAAACTTCCCGGTGGAGGTACATCGCAGGCGCAATTTTCCCTGTTCTTGAGGTAGGGCGCAAATTTCCCAGACGCAAAATTCTCGACACCGTTCGAATGACCTCGGAAGACTATATATTTTTCAATACTTTTTTATATTTTTTTAACTCGAGATTTCTTCATAGCTTCTTATTAAAATACTTACTAATATATCCTCATTTTATTGTCCTAACCAATCAATATGGGAATGTTGTCAGTAAAATATTTAGATTGATCGAGCCTCTGGTGTGTAACCACAGTATTTCATATCATCCCCCCATTAGAAATCTTGGCTAAACGAACCAATATATGTTGCCAATAAAATAGTTTAGAATTATTGAGCCCCTGGTAAATAACCACAGTATTTCGTGACAAATCCCCCCTTCCTATTACCATATTCTAGCTACGTGCCTGACTCAGCTAATTCTCTACATTCTTTACCAAGCACACATTTTCTAAAGCAGACAATGCTCTCTAAATACCTAAGCTCATTATTTTCAGCAAATGCACAAATTGGGTAACATTCTATCTACATGAATGTTATATATGTCGATTACTGGAAACCGCTTCTCGCTATCTATTACCATATTTACTATATAATGATTAACGTTAAAACCGGAAATGGTTGATTTGTACCGCTTCCGGTTTGAATATTACATTCATCAGGAAACTCGATTCTTAACTATTGACTCTGTACATCGTGGCCAAAATTGATGGTAATCCATCAGATAGTTCTTGAGACTGTTTGTTTCACTGACGGACAGAATGGATATATGGCTATAGAGTTTTGATAAACTAAATTCGTTAATGAGTGATGATGGAACAAATATAAGAAAGGGAACCAAGAGTAGGCCTAGCACCGGAAAAATTTTCGAACACAAAATTAGCCATCGAAAACCCACATGTCCTGGGTTAGAATACCATAGATGAAAACTCTACCACAGAGTCATCAATCACCCGCTTATTAGTTTTATTAATTATTATATTAATATAAATTAATGAATGCCTGCTTATGTTAATTATTGAACAATTACATTGTATACTTCGTAAAGTCAAAAATTATAAATTTGTATTTACTGTACATACAGTGAGCGCAGAAAGTGTTCGTACACCTATGCTATTGAAACGAGAATGCCTGCGAAAAGAAACAGAAAATTTAGGAAGTGTAATAACACACACAATATGAATAATGAAAACTAAGCTTCATGAATATATCAATAAAGAACCACAAAGACAAGTTTAATGGTCAGAAAGTAAATAAATTCCGTAGAAAATGTATAGAGTAGACGCAAAAAGAGATCGTACACCTGACGTACGAATACGAAACAAAGATACCACAACTGGGGTTCACTAGTATTCACCTGAGTATACATCTCTGTATAGCATGACGAATAACGGAATGAGTTTAGTTGTGAATAAGAGTGAAAAAACTGCACGGTGGGCTGTCGAAATGGGAAGCAACCGAACAGAAACAAATGAGGAGACAAGAAAAGTAATTATTAAATTGCATAAGAAAGGTAAATCTTTGAGAAAGAAAGCAAACCTTGCAGACGGGCCTCGTTCAACAGTACAAACAATAATTGCGATGTATAATGTTTCTATCACTGTGCGAAAAAAAAACAACAACTAGAAGACCAAGAGTGTTGAGTGAACAAGATAAACGTTACATTATTAGGGAAAGAAAAAAGGTTCCGAAAAGTAGTGCTGTGCAATTGGCAACGGATCTGGAAACACGCGGTG
Source organism: Thermobia domestica (assembly GCF_964235325.1). NCBI lineage: Eukaryota > Metazoa > Arthropoda > Insecta > Zygentoma > Lepismatidae > Thermobia > Thermobia domestica. The sequence continues at coordinate 282,917,760 of NC_137459.1, forward strand.
TTAAAGTATCAGCCAGTACAGTGCGGAATATTTGCAGGGTATCATGGTCGGATAGCCAGGAAAATGTTCTGGGTGAACAAGACAAATCGTATAAAGAGACTAAAGTTTGAAAAAGAGTATAAAGATAAGGGATCAGGCTTCTTTCTGGAATAGGGTCATATTTTCGGACGAAAGTAAATTTAATCTTATCGAATCCAATGGGAGGCGTATGGTATGACGCAAGGTGAATACAGAGATGAATCCTCAAAATCTCGTCCCTAAAGTAAGACACGGAGGAGGGTCCGTGCTCGTCTGGGGTTGTATGAGTGCCTGAAGAGTGGGTCGTCTCCACTTTATCGATGGTGTGATGATCCACAAAGTGTATATTAACATATTAAAGGAAAATCTCCATACTAGTGCGCAGAAAACAATTTATTTTTCAGCAAGGCAACAACTCCAAACATACAGCGGAAAATACTCGATTGTGGCTACTCTATAATACCTTGAAACAGCTTCGCACACCTCCCCAATCCCCAGACATGAACCCCATAGAACATCTATGGTCTGTTCTGGAGACAAGAATCAGAAGGCACAGCTTCTTTACTAAAGGAAGGCCTGAGAAAAGCTATTCAAGAAGAATGGTACATAATCAGTCCCGAAGCTACAGAACTACGAACTACTACAGGTGAAATCAATGCCACAAAGACTACAGACAATCATTAACGCACAGGGTAAACCCACAAAATATTAAATAACGTAATATACTTTATAAGCATTAATTCAATCATAAGTGTACGGTGACTTTTTGCGTTTACAAAAAAGGAATTCTCTCTTTTCTTCTGAACAAAACAGTGATTGTCTTTGTTTGGCCTTTCTCTTGTATATAGAAATAAAATGTATGAATGTGTAGTCTTAATTCTGGTTATATATATATTTTCCACCTCCCGTTCTCATGCTAGCTGTTTTCAATATAAAGTATGCACGGTGTACGAACACTTTCTGCGCTCACTGTAGGTATGTTGACAATAAGCGAATGTTATTAGAATATTTGTTGAGATTTCTTTTCCTTCACTGCTTTTCGACTGGTTAGAAAGTAGTTTGTAGTGCTTTGGAGCAGCTGCAGGTGGGAACGCGATAATGTTTGAGACATACCGGCGACTTTTTTGTGTGTGAAAATAAGACCTTCCTCATAAAGCAGTAAATAACTGCAGTAGCAATTGTCTACGTAAGTGATAAAGACATATCCAACTACAAGAAACTAATACAGTATAATTATATATTCATTATTGTGTTCCTCTTTTAACAGCTACTAGCTAGGGATGGCCAATTCCAGAATTTTTACTTTCCGGAACCTGGAAAGTAAAATCGGAAAAATTCCGAATTTTTTTTCTAAATTCCGGATTTTTTTCCGAATGTCGGAATTTATCTGAATTCCGAAATTTTTCCGAAATCCGGATTTTTTCCGAATTCCGGATATTTTTCTGAATTCCAGAATTTTTTCTGAATTCCGGAATTTTTCTGAAATCCGGAATTTTTCCAAAATCCGGAATTTTTCTGAATTCCGGATTTTTTCCGAATTCCGGATTTTTTCCGAATTCCGGATTTTTTTCTGAATTCCGGAATTTTTCTGAATTCCGGAATTTTTCTGAATTCCGGAATTTTTCCGAATTCCGGAAAGTAAATTTTCCGATTCCGGAAAACAACATTTCCGGAATCCGGATTCCAGAAAATTTTGGCCATCTCTAATCAATACTAACCGAAGTGTTCATGCTGCGTACGGGAAGAATAAAGTGTAATAAATATAAAACCGGAAATGAAATTGTCCTCCGTTCTTCCCATCAGATGTGGAATTTTAAAATGCTGAATCATGTATATCTGATGAACTGATTGTGTACTGTTGAACACACCTTCATCTTTAGCGAAATTTTACATTGAACACTTACTGAATAAAGAAAATGAAATTTCAAAATTGTAGAAGCGATGCCTCTCGATTGTTTAGGAGCGAATTTTCGAAAATGTAGAGACATTTATTTCCTTGTATTATTCAAAAGTCAATGTGCCGAGTTCCATATCTCAAATTAGGGACTTGTAGGATATACGATTCTCGGAAGAAAATCTTCCCCGCTTTTAAGATCCCATAAAGTACACATTCCAACTAAATATTCCAAAGATTTTTCTTGATTTATTGACAAAATAGTTTGTTATATCCAAATTCCATTGAACAATATTTGCTTTATTTTTTTAAAGTTACACATTGTTTTTATTTTTAATGCACTATTATCTATTAATGACCAGTTACATTACAATCGTTAGCTTTTAAAAAACAACTATGTATTTCCAGATATAAGTGATTGTTAATCTCTAAGATATGACGTATTTTGGTCGTTCCGTGTTCTTAAACGAAAACGATTTAGTAAATATATCCTTAAGTACGTTACCTAATTATATTTTAATTTTGAAATTTGGTACCACGCTATTATGAAGAAACTTTTTTTTAATTCACACCTTGATTTATTCTATACAATTCGTTGTGTATTTACCACAGGATTCTAAAATATGGACATTTAGATATAGAGTATAATTGTCCCTGTGCAATTCCTTGATGACGCCATTGAGATATATCCTATAGCTATCTCATTATGAAGCGTCAAAGTTCATTTTCCATCGTTTCCAGCAGCTTATAACTTAAGAAGGGCGCGTTATGTTTACATCTTTTTTTTTTCTTTCAAGTTCTCCTTCAAAACGGCTGTCTCCGTTGCCACAATTTCTTTAGCATCCGGTGTTTATACATGAGGGATTAATTATAAATCATAGTATGCCAATATCATATCAGTTAGGACAATACCATTAAATATTAATACCATAAAGCATTTCTTTCAGCTGTTGCTCAGCATGGGGTGAAACTGCTTCCCCGCACTTAAAAAGTAATATTATATAATATCGATTACTGGGGGCACAGTGACTCAGTGGTAGAGCGCTTTGGGATGCCTGTTTCGATCTCTGGCCAAGTAAGTTTGTGGTTGGACAACTTTTGGCTGTGGGTTTTCTTCGGGTCATCCCGTTTCCTCCCACTTTATCATTCTATCGTTCCTTCCATCATCATTTATTTACCTTAATCATCGTCTCTCTCAGCCTAAATGGCATAATTGTAGGACGTTAAACTGAAGTATTTCTTTTTTATTTCGTGATATTGAATGCAGCGTTTCCCTACATTTCCACGACATTATCTAATAAATGTGTATATTAGGAACCGCGCATATTTCGGGAAATTCATCCAAGGTAATGTTGCCTTCTTTACAGAACTAAGGATCTCTTTTTACTAAAAGTGTCCAGGCTTGGATACATGTTTAACTCTTTTATTTTTTATACTAATTTGAAGATGATCAATCTAGTAGAACCATTTTCAAATATATTCGCCTAAGATGACAGGAGAAAAATGGCCTGAAAGTTTGGATCTTTAAAGTACCGTTTGGGCCAATGGTAAAAACGGCCACGCTTCAATACTTTTCTAATTGCACTTTTATGCAAATTTGAGGACATTTAAGCCAATGTAACTATTTTTGGATCAAAAGATCCAATATATTTCAGGCAAAAAAATTTCTTGTAGGCCTTGAGACCTACATATAGTGTAACCAAACCCAAACTATGACTTAACTCAGTATAATGTGCTTATTCCGTAAAAAAAAAAAAAAAAAAAAATAAAATAAAATAAAAAAATAATCGGTTTAGTGGCTGTTCAAAAATTTTGTAGTCCCTAATCCACAAAATTCAATATATTTCATTTAATCAAACACTTTCTTGTCCGCCTCATATTTTGAGAACTGCATACAGTGTAGCCAAACCAAAACTAACAATTTACTCAGTATGATGTGCTTATTCCGCAAAAAATACGAAAGCTCGATTTAGGAGCCATTCAAACATTTTGTGGGCCCTCATCCCAAAAAAATAAATATATTTCATACATTCAAACATTTTATTATACGCCCCATAGTTTGAGAACTACATATAGTGTAGGCAAGGAAAAAGTAACAATTTACTCAGAATGATGTGCTTATTCCGCAAAAAAAAAAAAAAAACTTGATTTAGGAGTCATTCAAAAAATTTTGTGGACCCTTATTTAAAAGTTCAATATATTTCAACCAATCAAACATTTTCTTGCACGCCCCATATTTTGAGAACTATGTTGTATTATCCTATGTGATGTTGTAAACAGACAATTCCACGCATCAGTGTTTACAAATACCACCACGTGGTTCGGCAAGATGATCTCCCACCAAATGGATCTACAATCACACGCTGACAACGGCTTCTGGCCCCTCCTACGGAGCAGAAGACGACATCAGAGCAGCAGCGCCACCGCCACCCAAGAAACCCTACAAATTGGATGGACGAAGGCAACTCGACACCAGTTTTCTGGTGACCTTCCTCTAGTCTGCTACGGGACTTTTGGAGTAACCTAACTCCAGGCCTCTAGTCTGAAACCGGACTACGCCTATCATATCTCCTGGCCTAGCCTGCTACGAGGCTCTGTTGGCCACTTAACCCGCCTCTGCTTGCTACGGAGCATTGGTTCCTTAATTCCCCTCTGCTTAGCCTGCTACAGGGCTCTGTGGACCTTACGGTTAAATGCTACCTGTCTCTAACCTTTCATATTAGAGAGATTATTTTGTATAGTATTTTGTAAAAATACTTTTATAGTGGAGAAGTTTTATAATAAAACTGGTAGTGGGAGTCGATTCCGGACGCTCTTTTTATTAAATGCTCTACCTACAAACTATATGAGACAGTTTTACATGGTAGAGGCTTTGACCGGCTCAGTATCAATCTGAATACTCCCCTACCGAACAGTATTTTTATTAACTTGAAAGTGAACTATTTTTTTTAAGGTGTGTGATTTTCTTAAGTTTACAATTAGTAAATCGGACTTGACTTTATTTTTAGGGCATGCCTCAAACTAGAACGGAAAAGAACACTTTCCCGGAGGACGGCACAAATATGGAGCAGAGTTCGCGCCCTTCTTTTAATATACCACACCTCACTAAGTATTCGGGACACGTTATGGAGGACCCCGATAGTTTTTTGTTTATGCTTTTCGACCATCTTGAATTATTGCATTCGTGGAATGAGCAGAAAAAGAAAGAACTGTTACCAATGTATTTACAAGACATGGCGCTCGATTTAGTGCTACAATTAAAGGCCCAGAACCAATTAGATCCACTTAATTGCGAACAATTAAAGGATAAATAAGTTGACTTGAGTAGACCAAAATTACCGGCATATCGGGCGGAGTTTGAAATTTTTCAAGTCTAACAAAGTGAAAATGAGCCAACAGATGCCTATTTTCTTACAAAACTGAGAGTTATTCGGCAAGTTTTGCCTCAGGTCACCGAGGAGCAGAAAATAAGTTATTTATCCTTTGGTTTAAAGATTTTTTTTTTTTTTTTTTTTTTTACAAAATATAGTGTTAAAAACATTTACAACTGTTCACGCCTTACAAACACATTTACATTATCTGGAGAAAGCTAATGACCTGATCAAGAAACGTGGTTACGTGGAATTACAACAGGCAATACATTCATTCTGTGATCATAATTCACCAGTCAGCAATTTACACTCATCAGCAATCGCTGTCGCTTCCTTTCCTGTGCATCAACAACAACTGACTTATCCATTATGTAACCCAACACCTAATTGGAATCACTACCAACAACCGACCCTAGTCTTTCCTGCACCTTCAGCACCACAGCTACAGGGTGCGTCACAAAGTCAGTTACCTCCAAATCCTCCCCTCCAAGTTGCTAATCCGAATCCTCCTCCCGAACCCTCAGCGCCTAGCACGTCTAGTAATACTAGCACAAATAATTCATTAGATTTCAATAAATTAGCAAATCAAATGGTTGAACTATCTCTTCTGGTAGCCCAAAATGTTATAAAGAAATCACAATTCAGGAGAGGTGGCCGTAACAATTATAGGTCGAAGAATACAAATAATGGTAATCAAAATCTGCAGAGAAATGGAAATAAGAACAGTTCTAAAAACAATAATAAAAATAATAAGAGTAATTCTAGGCCAGAAACAGTTACATGCTACAAAAAAAAGGTCATTCTTCTAGTACGTGCTATAAGAACAATCAGCAGGGTAACGCCTAGGGGAGGAGGACACACCCTCTCAAGAACATGTTCTGAGGGCCGAAAATCAGGAAAGAAGTGAACAACAAAAATCGACAAATACATCACTTTATGCAGTTGCTCCGTTATCAGATAGAAGGGAGAACATTAAAATGTTAAATCAGGAACATAAATTATTAATTAATGTAACAACTAATAAAGAAAACATCCTGTAATTATTGATACTGGCAGTTTCATTGAGTCTATGGCCCAAAAATTGACTTCCTCCAAACACAAAATTGTTTTTTTTTAGCACTAATCTATGAGGAATTGAGAATTCCGTCTTAAATTTACGCTATATAGTTTTGATTAAGTTCAGGATTGGCTCAACAACATTTTCTCATTATTTCAGAATTTTAGAGCATGGAGATTTTTTGCCTTTATTCGGTGAAGACATTCTAAATCGATTACGGACCAAAATTGATTTAGAGAATAACATGTTGTCGGTATACAAGAAGCCACGGCCTCCGCAGTATCCATTTGAAGTTGATACTCAGGAAAAATTATCTGCTTGCGCTATGCATACAATAAAACAGTACGAATTTGCTGATGTTTTTACAACTCGAAAGGTTACCATACCAGCCAGGTCAAATTTCTTTTTAGAAATTATGTCAACAATCGACAAAAGGATAATGAATATTTATTAGAAAATTTGCTGGACAAATACGGACTACAAACGTTGCCTACTAAAGTACCTAAGAATAAATTCACTTTATTAATATCAAATCCTACTACTAGGGCGGTAACGTTAGTAAAGAACACCCCAATTGCATATGTTGAAGAGAAGGTTCAAGAAGTAGATTTACAGGCTGATTACCAAAAAGGTGGACAAAATGACGAAACATTTTATAGAACTGAAGAAAAAATTCCGAGTAGGTTGGAAGAGACCAAGTCACTTGTTGATGTTAAGTTATTCGACACCAATCCAAATTTAACGAGTCAAAAGAAAAAAAAAGCTGTACATGATCTACTTTTTAGATACAGGGATGTCTTTTCTTATACACCAACTGACATAGGCTATTTTCGTGGTTATGTACATAAGATAAGGATAGATAAAGGAGCCCCTTTTCATCAGAGATCACCTCTCATTCCATTAGCAGTAAGACCGTAAATTGATTTACAAATTAAACAAATTTTAGACGCTAACATTATTAAAGAGACTAGGAACAGTTATTATTCCTCGCCACTTCTCATAGTGAAGAATCTAAATACTTCGGACTTCCGCCTAGTTTTGAATTTACAGGCTTGCAATAAATTTACACAATATTTGAGTATTCCGTTCCAGTCCACAGAAGACATTTTAAATGTACTTAAAAGCAAAGCTTGCATTTCGACTATTAATATAAAGTCTAGATATTTTCAACTATTATTGCTTCCCAAAAGTCAAAAGTACATGACTTGAGTTTAATCATACTAGAATGGCGTATAAGCTTCAACGCTGCGTAATGGGACACACCTCGTCCGCTGCTGCCCTAAGAATAGCTGTACGCATGCTTTTACAGGAACTACCACCGCGCGTAAGAGCCTTTGCGGATGACCTCGTTATAGGGAGCAAAAATTGGAAACAATAACTGTAGGACTTAGAATTGGTCTCTAAAAGGTTAGAAAACACTATTTTAGAGCAAATCCGAACAAGACCCATCTATTATGTTCTTAATTATAAGTTTTAGGATTCACAGTTAATAGAAAGGAGATCATAATGTCACCTAAAATTGCCAACAAAATACGAAATTGTAAGAAAACATCCTCTAAACTGACCTTGAAGAGATTCCTTTGACTATGCTCCTATTTGAGGGCACATATTAGAGATTTCACGGAAAAGGTGGAACCATTTCAATTTTTTGGACAAAAATCCAAAATTTAAATGGACAACACAGCATGATGAGCTTTCTGCAAAGCTTAAAACGGATATTATACAAACCCCGTCTTTGTTTCGTTTTGATCCATCATTGGAAATCCGAGAGTATTCAGATGCATCGTCAACCTCCGGAGGCGACATATTGGCTTGTTATGATAATACAACTAATCAGGAACGTGTTGTTTCTTATTGCAGTCGACGTTTTACCAAAAGTGAGAGAAAGGCCTCAACATGGCAAAAACAACTATATGCACTGATGTATGTCCTCCGAAAATTCCGAAATTTCTTACTAAATAGAAAATTTAAATTATTTATAGATGTTAAATGCTTGGCTTCACTCAATACCCAGCCGCACAAAGTCGGGAAATTTAGTAGCTGTAAAATATTCTTAGCGGATTGCAATTTTGAAATTCAACACATTAAAAGTCAGCAGCATCCTGCAGACATTTTAGCCGCTTAGAAGTCAAGCAAGATAAACAACAGGACGAGAATCAAGAAATTGGTAACTTCTACGAGACAGAAGACGCTAAAGTCTTTGCTTCCCACTCATTGAAACACACCTTTCACATTGACCAGCCTATGACATTACCCAATTTTGCAGATGAAGAAAGGAAGGACCCTTCATTTTCGGACATCACTACTGTATTGGAAAATAAAGAACCTAACAAATTATCTACACTCCGTGTGGCGAAATACTTTTCTTTTAAAAGTGGACTATTATATATAACTCAGAAATATCCCCAATTAGGACTGCTGTATTTACTTTGCGTACCGAAATCTTTACTAGGCAAATGGTTTGAGGATATCCATAACAACCCAATTGCTCCGCACTTCGGTTTTACCAAGACATACCAGTCGGCGCTTAGGAAATACTATTTTCCTAATATGAACGCTTACATAGCCAATAGATTAAAGACATGCAATCCTTGCCAAAGACTCAAGAAGTTACCAGCTAAACCGGCGGGAAAATTGCTGCATCACCCATCTAAACACATTGTCACTGCCTGGAAGTACAATTTAATTGGGCGGGTGCCGGTCGGAAATGAAAAATTCAAACACATACTAGTTGCTATTAAAAAGTGCACGCGATACTCTGTAACCAGAGTTGTAGACAACATCACAACAGAAAAAAAATGAACACTTTCTTATATATGAAATTATTCTCAAATACGGAGCTGTTTCGTACCTGTATTTGGACAGACACCCTGTATATAACGCTAATAGGCTGCAGAACCTAGCAAAATTCTACAATTTGGAATTTAATTTTTTCCCAGCGTATGACCACAAAAACCTGGGTGCACTGAAAACATTCCACAGAATCATACAGAACGCTCTTAATTTTTTTTTTCTGTATAGGAAAATCAAAATCATTCGCCAAAACTAATTCCATAGATAACATTCGCAATTAATACATTCGTACAAGCTGGAACTAAATATTCAAGTTTTTTTCTTATGCGCGGTTACGAACCTAGGACCATATCTGATATAGCAGTAGCATCAACTCCGACGTTATACATCGACAAAGAACATTTGAATAAGATACGTGGGATCGTACAGGATAATTTAATCGCATTTTATAACAAACAGTAAAGATATTTCGACCGAAGACATCAACAAACTACTTTTGATAAGGGCCTCAAAGTACTTGAATTTTTTTCCATATCGTCAAATTGGGATACCAGAATCCTTCTCATCTAGATATATTGGATCTCTAGAAATTATCAAAACAGTTAACCCTAATCTGTATAAGGTCAAGTCTCCAGACTCATATCGTCAAAAAATACAGGAGATTTCAGTAGACCGAATTAAGCTATAATATGAAGATAAAGAAGACGTAGAACAAAAATAAATAACTTCTTTTATTTTCTACACGACCGAAGACATTTTAAAATAAAAATGTATATAATAGCCAGGGCAGAGCGCAAGATATACTATATGATCTGGAATATCTAATCTCTTACATATTTCTCTTCTTTCAATTGGAAGCTCGAAAAGAAAAGAACAAGATAACTAAATAAACGCATCTAAATTATTTAATTCGTTTGGCAAAGAACATTCAATAGCGTAACACATTTTAATCATTCTCACTTCTTAAATAAAACAAATAAATAAGCACTCACCACTAGAAAAAGAAAATACGAAGACAACACTTCAGACGGATAAAAACACTTTTCATAGCGATACATTCATTTCCTCTTTACTTTACAAAAAGCTGATTCACTTATACTACGACTGAATGAAAGAATGCTGATATCTGCATTTCGGCATTTAAAAGGCAACTGATATTTACAAGGACAGCTAACCTATAGTTTTACAATTCCTTGACATTTTTTTTCTTTTTCTACTGTGAACTACATATTGTGACTGATATTACGCAACATAAATATTGTGCAGGATGTTCCAAAAGTTATGACCACTCTTACATTATACAGGATAACCAGGAATTAAGGACTATCATTATCATCATCATTGGCAGGTAAAAATTGAATTATATCGTTGAAATACCTGTGTTTAGTGTTAATGTTTTAGAAACTTTTTCACCTTATACATGATAACCAAGGAATCACGCCGTTCGAATCACGAACTTTCCAATATAAATTATATTTATATCTCTATGTTAATAGCAACTTTTTAGTATTTGTAACTCATTATTTCATAATATTATATTACCGTCTTCGCTCAATATCAAAAATATTCAAAACGCCTCGCTTAAAAACATCTCCTCCAATTCAGAGGGACACATTTAATACCAATAATATGGTAAGGAGCAACCGACATTAAACGCTTCAACGCCACTCACTATAAGTGAACTAATATATGTGAATTAAGCCAAAGCTTAAAACAGCCCTACCTCGAGGGAAATGAAGTGACATATACTATGCACCAATCCTGCCTGTGATTAGGGAGTAACTGTTTAGTGCTTTCTTCCGCTCCACTATTACTGCTCCGAAAAGTGATTTTTTCAATGTTGCAAGTGTTATTAATGTTTTTAGTGATTTTCTGTGTGATACCTTAGTGTTGCCAACCCTCATATAAAGAAAAACAACCCTTCGGCTTATTTTTTTTAACAAGCCAGGGGGTGTAATATCCTATGTGATGTTGTAAACAAACAATTCCACGCATCAGTGTTTACAAACACCACCACGTGGTTCGGCAAGAGGATCTTCAACCAGATGGATCTACAATCACATGCAGACAACGGCTTCTGTCCCCTCCTACGGAGCAGAAGTCGACATCGGAGCAGCAGCGCCACCGCCACACAAAGGAATCCTATAAATTGGATGGACGAAGGCAACTCGACACCAGTTTTCTGGTGACCCTCCTCTAGTCTGCTACGGGACTTTTGGAGTAACCTAACCCCAGGCTTCTAGTCTGCAACGGGACTACGCTTATCCTATCTCCTGTTTAGCCTGCTACGGGGCTCTACTGGCAACTTAACCCGCCTCTGTTTGCTACGGAGCATTGGTTCCTTAATCCCCTCTGCTTAGCCTGCTACGGGGCTCTGTGGAGATCCTATCTGTGACCTTACGGTCAAAGACTACCTATCTCTAACATTTCATATTAGAGAGATTTTTGTATAGTATTTTGTAAAAAAAAATACTTTTATAGTGGAAGCTTTTATAATAAAACTGGTAGTGGGAGTCGACTCCGGACGCTCTTTTTATTAAATGCTTTAACTACAACCTATATGAGACGAAGTTTTACAATATATAGTGTAGCTAAACTAAAACTAACAATTTACTCAGTGTGATGTGCTTATTCCGTTAAAACAAATATTAAAAAAAAACTCGATTTAGAGATCATTCAAACCTTTTGTGGCCCCTGATCAAAAAAACTAGTTTTTTGGCCAAGATCGCATTTTTTATGCATTTTTTTATCATTTTTTTAAATTCTTGGCCAAGATCGCTATATTTTGATCCATTTTTGGATCAGTCTTAAAATCCTTGTTAAACATACGCATCCATAGGATTACAAGAAAAAAATCTCAAATGTGGTATACCAGTTCATATACATATCTAGACTTTTTAATACTTTCTTCGTAACCCCTTAGACGGATATGTTTGGAAATTGTTCCATTGGGTTTAACTTCCTCAAGCTAGTATTAAAAAAATGTAACTAGAAATGTATCAAAGCCTGGCACTTTTATTATTGGCATATGCACTTTTATTATTGGCATATGTCTTGTATTCCAACATTGAGGCAATTTTTTCTTTCACCCCATGGAGAAATGATTGAAAACAGTTTCGTTGGATTCAACACTCTCAGATTAGGATAAAAAGTGCAATTATATATTTCAAGACTCACTGTAGAAAGCAATGTAAGTTCCACCTTGCAATTATTTCACTTATTTTGTTTTTTGTAATACATTTATGCCTTACATAGATTGTCATACTTCGTTATATGCTAGGTTGTATTTCTAATCAATATTATTTTCTATTTTTGTGACACTTGGGAATAATTTACTTTATTTTTGTCTATACTGTTACAGTAACTTTTGTCGTTGGCAATTACATTATTTTCTACAGCGAGTCTTCATTTATTCTACAATGGGAACATTTTAAGAGAGGCATGACTATTAGTTCTTTCTTTTTGATTCATTAGTGTTTTATGGTATCAGATTTCCATACCATCAATCACATCCATCTAGGATAACCTATTCAATGTTATACTAGAGCTCCTTCGTGCGAAAGCGATTAGCGTGCGCACCTTTAGCATGGAAGATTCGGGTTCGGTTACGGGCTGGAGCTCATGTGGTTTGGATTCCACGCTAATCAGTAGGTCCACGTCTTATACAGCGTCGTTGCCGAAAGGGACATTAAATTTGAAATCAGCTCAACTCCATTTTATATTATGTCAGCTAAAATAGAGTATCATGTGTCGTAAATAGATTAAATGCTTATACATGGAGTTTTTATTTTTTAAAAATTCATTGATCTACATATCCTAAGATATTGCGTTATAATTATGTTCGAAGCACTAACTTTGTTTATAGCCCTTAAATATAATTAAAAATAATTTAGCCCCTAAGTGTTAACTAAAAATAATATTAGCTATCAATATACGGTCTATGTAGCATTAAATTAAATACACAAAAATGTAAGCATTTGAACTGTTTCTAATAATAATAATAATAATAATAATAATAATAATAATAATAATAATAATAATAATAATAATAATAATAATAATAATAATAATAATAATAATATAATGATAAAATTAAATTGATACTTACTGTACGGTGTGATGGAGCTATCATCATGCGAAATGGCACGCATCGTGTCAATTATTTACAACGATGACAACGAGTAGAAAATATCCGTAACAGGAATCTGAAAAGTATAAAAAAAAAGTCTCAAGTACATTGGAAAGCATACAGATAACACTATATACTGATTTTCTATAAATATAAGTAAATGGTATGATCATTTTAAGCCACCTCACTCGGTATATTTAGCTATAACATAACTTAATGAAAGATGGAATACACTTATAGTTTTTTTTTTTTTTTTTGTAAATCTTTTTACAATTTAAGAAATGTTTGCGAAAGTACAAACGCTCTTTTATTTTTTAATATGCACTTTACTCAGAAATAAAATACAGTGAATGTTGGTTATATTGGTATGGCTATGGGAGAGCATGCCATACTACATCTGTGAAGTTGTCCCGCCCACCTAACGAATTTTTCTTTTTCTTATCTACATCGTTAGTTTGCCGTTAGCTTATTTTAGTTTTGCTTAAATTATCGTTAGTTTCGAAAAAAATATTCAAAAAATAAATGGGCAGACCAAATTCAGGGTTCTTCACCCACAAATGAATTTCATTTTTTTTTCACATTACATCGTTAGTTTATAGTTAGTTTACGTTAGTTTTTTTTCCTAAAACAATCGTTAGTTTCGCAAAAATAACAATTTTATTCTAGAAATAACGTTTCCCGCCAACTGTGAATTAGCCTGCCCATATTGAATTCTCATAAAATTCCAACTCATATCGTTAGTTTACGTTAGTTTAGCAAAAATAGCGATTTTATTCGAGAAACAGAGGCTTCCGCGAAATGTAAAGTTAGCCCGACCCTAAAGAATCTTCTTAAACTTCCACCTCATATGGGCGGGCTAATTCTAAGTTGGCAGGAAAGATTATTTCTAGAATAAAGTCGTTATTTTTGCGTAACTAACGATAGTTTTAGCAAAACTAATGATGTGATAGAAAAAGTTTTAAAATTCCTTTGCGGGTGGGGAACCGTGAAGTTGGCCTGCCCATTTATTTCTCGAATAAAATCATTATTTTGGCGTAATTAACGATAGTTTTAGTGAAACTAACGTAAACTAATATTAAACTTACGATATGAATTAGAAGTTTATGATAATTCAATATGGGCAGACTAATTCAGAGTTGGCAGGAAACTTTACTTCTAGAATAAATTCTTATTTTTTTGCGAAACTAACGATAGTTTTAGCAAAACTAACGTAAACTAACGATGTGATGTACAAAAAAAATCGTTTGTGGGTGGGGAACCGCGAAGTTGGCCTGCCCTAAATTTTATGTTTTCGAAACTAACGATAATTTAAGCAAAACTAACATAAACTAACCATACACTAACGATGTAGATAAGAAAAAAGAAAAATTCGTTAGGTGGAAGGGACAACTTCACAGACGCTGCCATGCTCATCTACTGACGGAAGCTTATAGAAAGTCACAACATTGCTGCGTTCATTGACCAAGAAATAAGTTCCAACATGGCGATCTATAACATCACAAAATCAAGAGGTGCACAAACAGAAAATCGACGGCACTTAGATGAAAAATCTGTATTGCATTGTATTTATTTTAGTTATTTTTCTTCATACATTTAGCACTGTATTACAATGCATGTGAAGTGGACACGTCAATTATATATAAATACAAAAGCATAAAGAAATAATAATAATAATGTAAATTACATACATTAATTTACTACTTATCAGTGGTGGCTAATGTTAGTGTTGCAGCGTTGCGCAACGACCAAAGTATTTCAAGAAAAAATATTATCAATAGTAGTAAAGAACAAAAAAAATATTTTTTTAATACTTGCATATATACACTTTAAATAACATATATATATATATATATATATATATATATATATATATATATATATATATATATATATATATATATATATATTTTACTTCTGTAACTGTCCGTTCCGTTAATCCGTTTTAAAAAGCGAAAAATAATCAGTCACAGAGTCTCTAATTTATATTGTGTGGCAGCGAGCATACAACGATCAGATTCCTTCAGCGCGGGAATTGAAGCAAATGTTAAGTCTCCTTTCCCCTATCTTAAAAGTTAAAGGGACTGGTCGTTGCAGTGCTTCTGCAACACAGCACGGTTTCCAGTGGACGAGAAGGTTTTTCTTTCTAAATAAGATTTCTGATTTTTTTTTTCACTAGCAATTAACAAATGGAATTTGTTTTTATTCTTTCATATTTTTAAATTACGGGACCATACTGAAGCAAATCAATATAATGACAATTAAAAAAAGTGATTGCAGAATTACACAATAAGATAGAAAATATCTAGTAGGGGAGAAAAAATGAAAGTAGACCCGCATTTGCAAGTCAATTCTTAGCTTATATTGATAATGAAGGCTTCTTCTACAGTAATTTGTGAATCAAATATTAATAAGTCAGTATGTAGAATCGCTCCACCCCCCCCCCCCATCTGTGGATAGTATTTTAGTATGAAGATATTTCCTTTATAAAATAAGTATATTTTATACTGTTGATAATTTCCACATAAAACTGTATGATGGGGAACGCCACATTGAATTTGGGACTAGTTAGCAATGCTCAGGAGCGTAGCCACGAGGGGGGGGGCACCGGGTTCGGACCTCCTAAAAATTTCGAAACTTGACTAACATTTGTAGACTTTCTTAACGAACTATACTTGTTTAACAGAGAAACGATTGATGTAGGTTAAACATTTTATTTTACGCCTCATCATGTACTCTTCTTTTCTTATAAAAATAATCGTTCTATCATTTTTTTTTCTAAAAATATAGATGGCAATAAGTAAAAATTACTTATCGTCTTTTCGGGTGCAGTATGAGACAGGTTCCATACTATGTAGACGTATTGGACCTCCCTCAAATACTTTGGACCCCTCCCAGTTAACATTTCTGGGTGTAGAACTGGTAGTGCTGTTTGTTTTGATGTTCTTTGATTTTTTGGCTTCTGTTACATGCTGATCCTTCATCTGGCGGGTTTCGAGGTTTCCTTTCCAGAACATATCACAATGGTAAGCATTGTTACGCCTCATGTGGAAGTATATTGTGTTCATTGTGTATTGCGTAACAAGCAAGACGATTGATTTGGAATGTAGTTTTTTTTTCTTTTATGCACATGTGTGTGTGTTGATGTATGAATATGAGACATTCGGAATTCATATACCAGTACCTATTTTGTATCAGCTGTTTTGGTTTTTAATTATTAGGTTTAATTTTATTGTGCGTGCTTTAATTCTGTAAATAACCTACAAATTCTGAATGAATTGTATACCATGACTTCTGTAAATAACTTACAAAAACATTGACCAGCTTTCAACTGAGGAAAAATTTGCAATTAAGGCTTAGACAAAACAAGCAAAGGGCAATTCAGGAGAGTGTTAAAAGAATACAGTTTAAATTTACAGGATATCTTATGGCAGTAGTATTGTTTGCGCCAGATACATTTCCTCAATTTATTTTAAATTTTCCTGGATAAACTGTGAATAAAGTGTGTTCAATGTACATTTTTTTATATCACTAATCTCTGCTACGAACTCTCTTCAGTCAACGCTGAAGAGGAATTCCGATCACTGTCAGGGACTGAGTTTGCTAGAATGAATCGTTCACAATAATCTAGAAAAAAATATTTATTGAATCTACAAAGCTTTGAAATTAATATTAACTGTACCTATGGCGTCAGCAAAAGACGAAAAGTTTTTTTTTTTTTTTTCACATGAGAAAGAATTGAAACTTTCAAGGAATTGAATGTCCCAAGAAAGGTTATCACCATTGGTTATGCTTTCCATCGAACAATAAGAATACCAGAGTTCAATCAGCATGTATTAGACAGATTTGCTCCAATCAAAGAGAGGAGAATGAACTTCTAATTAATCAAGGTGATTAATCGGATAAAATATTCTGTTTTTTTTATTTTTTGCAAACAGAATTATATTTAATTTAACATGTCACATAGCATTTGCATCTAAAGTTATGCTGATTAGTCAATGAGTCAACTATACCTTCTGTCTCTTATCGTTCGTACTGCAACACCCGAAACCACAATCCACCGGCCGCCACTGCTACTTATGATTAGATTTTCGATGATATCATTATTACAAATAAAGTTACAGTAAATAATTATTACTTGCAGTGAATGTAGAAATCCTTCCATATATACCCAATCTTAATGACAAGCAGTGACACTGAGATTTTTTTTTTCAGTTTGCTATTCATGTATTCGTCTACTGAGTAAAAGTAATGCTGTATTTTTTTTTTTTAAAAAAATCTGAAGTTATTTTTTTTTTGTTTTTCTAATTTAGCAGCAGAGTCCTGAGTCTTTATATTTTTGGGAAGTTTATTGTACAGCATGATATCCACATAATTACACCCTTTCTCATATAATGCAGTTGTATGTTCTACAATGGAAAGGTTTCGTTTGTTTCTTGTATCATAATTATGTTGTTCTACTCGCGTAAGGATACCCTCCAGGTGTTTCTTTACAAATATCAGTAAATTAAAGATATACAAACATGGCACTGGAAGTATACGAAGTTTTTTTTTTAATTTTTAATATTGGTTTGCAGTGATCTTTTGGTTTAGCAGTTGTCATCATTCTTATTATTCGCTTCTGTATTGTAAACATTACTTTGGCTTCTTCAAAATATAATGTCATATGTTAAATTCGACTGGAATAATCCAAAACAAATTGTTTTTAAAGTAGAATCTTTTAACACGTTTTTAAGTAATTTAATTGCGAAAAAAATGATTTAATTTGTTACTAAGCTTTGTTATATGCACATCCCAGGAAAATTTTCTGTCTATCCTAATTTCAAAGAACTTCGTTGAATTTACGTAGTCTATTTCATTATTCTCAATTAAAATATTCACGGGCTATGCATGTTTGTTGCGCAGATGATGAAAATTGATTCTGTGCGTTTTTTCAATGTTTAATTTAAGTTTATTTTCTAGAATCCAGTGAGATAGTTAACATAGGATTTGGTTTGCACTACCTTTAATTTCCTCTCTTGTTTTCCCTTTTACTATAATATTAGCATCATCTGCATAAAGTGATGGTTCTGCTGGAGCAACATTACTTGGTAGGTCGTTAATGTATATCAAAAATAATAATGGATCTAATACGGATCCTTGTGACACTCCACTTGATATTTCTTGTTTCTCCGATATGTGATATGTAGTTTTTTTTATTATTGTATTTAATTGCTACTACTTGCTGCTGATTTTCCAAATACGATTGAAACCATTTGTATTCAACGCCTCTTATTCCATAATCTTGTAGCTTTGAAAGAAAATTTTTATATGACACTAAGTTAAATGCTTTGGAAAGATCAAGGAATACACCTATATATTTATCCTTATTATCTAGATTTTATGAACGATTTCTAGGAAATTATAAATTGCAGTTTCCGTTGATTTAACTTTTAAGAAGCCATGTTGTTCGTATGTTATTATATCATATTTGAGTAAAAAAGATGCTACTCGGACACTCATTGTGGTTTCTAGAAGTTTTAAGAAAGTTGGGAGAAGTGAAATAGGTATATAATTTGTAAGCGCTGATTTGTCGCCATTTTTATATATTGGTTTTACTTTTGCAATTTTTAGTATACTAGGGAATTCTCCATTTAAGAATGACATATTTATAAGGAAACAGGGGGGTCGGAAATATATTTAATGCTCTTCTTTACAATTCTTGGCGATATACCATCTACACCAGCTGACCACTTACGTTTCATTCTGTTTATCACTTTTAATATTTCTGTGTTGGCAACTGGATGTAGACGCATTGTATTGTTGGAAATTTTTGAGAATATTTTCGAAGTGGGCAATGCTGGTCGATTATTGTGCGTTTGTTATAAGTTGCTGTAATAATTATTAAATAGGTCAGCTATGCGGATTGTTTATTATGTTGCCATTTTTAGTAATCTCTAAATTATCGTCAACATTACGACAGTTTATATTTAATTCGCTCTTCACTAGTTTCCACAACGCCTTTGTCTTACTATCTTAATTGTTAATGATTGTGTCGTTGTGTAACTTTTTTTTCTTCTTTCAGCATTACTTTATATATGTTCTTGTATTTTTGTAATATGTCTCTGTACATGGTGACATATTTCCTTGTGATTTAGCCTTGTTAAGAAGTCGCATTTCTTTACTTGCTATTCTGATCCCTTGCGTTACACTCGGTTTTGACTGTTTTCTTAAAATTACACATTTTATAACAGGGAATGCTAGATTGAAATACAAAGTTATGGTGTCAATGAAGCAACTGAAAACTTCATTAACCTTCATTAACCTTAAGGTGATTAAAATATTGTATATTATTAAATTTTCTTCTGTAAGTTATGTTAGTTGCTCTTATATAACAAGAAGTTTCATTGGGGGTTTCATGTATATCGAGTACTTGGGCAATGGGGACTGAAAAAACAGTGTTGAGAATTTATACTGTGTTGTGTTTAAAATGTTTGATCACTATGAACTGATCAATTGCACTTTCGGAGAATTTTGTAATACGCGTGGGAACGTTAACAATTGCGCCCATATTAAATGAATCTAGATGATTTATCTCGTGTTTTATCGTCTGTAAAAAAATCAATGTTGATATCCCCAACAATTACGACATTCTTCTTGATTTTCAGAAAATAGTATAGTATGGCATCCATTTATATATATATATATATATATATATATATATATATATATATATATATATATATATATATATATATCACTGTCGGGAGTTCTATATACACATACAATTACAAGGTTATAATTTACAATTTCTAGTGCACAACTTTCAAAATGTTTTTTCTACATTTAAATATTTAAACCTAGGTATAGTGTATTCTTTTTTTTTCTAGGCCCCTTTTTGCATATATGCAAGCTCCCCCTCTATCTTTATTACTTCTGAAGTATCCTGCTCTTAGCTCAAATTGCGGAATGTTTAAGTATTTTAAGTAACCTGATTCAAACCAGTGTTCTGTTATACATATTAAATTTATTCCCACCAATTTGTCCGAGAGTAGTTCTTCTAACATGCTATTTTTTTTATAAAACGTATACCCTTGTACATTTTGATGAAAAATAACTATATTATTGCTATTACTCTTGTGATTGTAATTATAATTTCTATATTTCCCGTTACTCAATATTACATGTTTTCTTAAGCGTTTACCATCTTCATTATGTGCTACCATAAAAAATCATTTGATAACACTTTTTTTATTCTTATCCGTTTTGCCATAATTTTATTACTTTCCAAGAGCTCTTATCCGTACAGATGGTAGCTGTTATGGCGTCCTTTTGGAAAGCTATTTGTGAAATTAAGGGACACTAGAAGTGTAACACCGATACAACGTGTGCGTATCCAGCCAATTATAGGTGAAGTGGGTGCAACAAATGTTCTAGTTGTTGTTGCTGTGAGTTCACACATAAACAAGAGTTATATTGCCAGGGATAGCGATATAAGTTCACATTCTGCATACACGTATGTTCCAGCCATATCATATCTCCATCCATCAATAACTACCTAGGCACATGGGAATAATTTTGTGAGCCGTGCTCGGAGTTGGGGATCGGTCTTGCGACAGGACACTTCAGATTTGTCGCGTATCCTATTCACTGACGAGGCAACCATTACCAATCATGGAAACGTTAACCTAAGGAACATGCACTATTGGTCTGTAGCAAATCCAAATTGGCCTCTACAAGTGGAACGCCAGCGCTCTTGGAGTGTTAACAACTGGTTTGGAATAGCGGGTGAATATCTCATTGGACCTTTTTTCAAAGCATGGGGCACTGAATGCTGTCCGATACATACACTTCCTAGAAAATGAACTGCCAACACTATTTGAGGACATACAGCTTCAAATAAGGAGGAAAATGTGGTATCAACATGACGGTCGTCCAGCTTGCAGTGCACGACGCACTACAACATATTTGAATAATATGTTTCCCAATCGGTGGATATGATGTGGAGGACATGTCAAATGGGTTGCTCGTTCTCGATATTGACACCGTTAAATGTTTTTTTTTGGGGGGGAAACAATGACATAGTCTAACAGGATGCGCCATCAACACTGGACGATATGCTACAACGCATTACTGCAGTCCGTAGGGCCATTTCACGTGTGATGCTACATTCTGTGGAACGATCTTTGCGTGTGCAACTTTAAGCCTGTATGGCAGCAGGCGATCAGCATTTCGAAGATACTTCGACAGACTAGGTTTACTCTTATCACATATGTCAGTTCCTATGGTTATTCGACATACTGTTATGCTTATTGTCATCACGTCCTCTACACTAACAAATAAGTGATGCTAACAATGCATCATGATTTCTTCTTTCATTTTGAACGCCATAAGTTAATGTTTCTTCATCTTTTCCCATGACGTTTGACAGCTCATACGTAAAGCAGTACTGGCGGTCAAGTGGGCCACTAGTCTTTCTGTTTGCAGCCATTCTCATGCTCGTATATCCATTATTATTTGTACTAGAAGCATGAAACTAACGACAATGTATTTCTCCGCACGTGCCCATTAATGCTATTCGTGTTTTCTTCTTTCTATCTTTAGTTGAGTTTACATCTGAAGAAACGGACGAAAAGACGGAAAGATGTTGAAAAATGACTTTTTCGGTCATTCGATTCATGAAATGTGTAAATCAGTTGAAATCTCGAATTTGATATTTTTTTTTTCTTTTTCTGTGTCAAAATCGTCGTACTTTTTTTTCCTCTCCTTTCGTCGCTCAAAAGTAAAAATACACTATTGAAAGAACATAATAACATTTCGTCTGTGGTTGCAGCGATCTTAATTCTTTCAATTCCCTGAAGGCTTCAGGCAATTTTAGTGCTAAAGATAACACACAAAGTGCTAACCAATTTGAAAGTGATGCTATTGTTATTATTATTATTATTTATTATTATTATTATTATTATTATTATTATTATTATTCGATATATAAGTTGTGCGAATCCTATTTTTCCTTTTATAATGTAATAATTATTGCCTATTTATTTATTTATGTAATTATTCATTTATTTACATTGAAAGCGCCAACATTAATATATTCATAGACGTGCAAACTAATACGCGTAATTTAATTAACCACTTTACATCCTCGATACTAATAATAGCACTGAAGACGTACGAAATTTGATTACTTTTCGAGTCATTGTATACGTATATATGTATGCGTGTGTTGCAACTTCCAGAATAGTGAATCGTCAGTAAGATTCCAGAATTTAGCATACATAACTTGGCCTTGAGGTGTCTCAGTGAATAGAAACGCTGATATATAGCACGGGTGAGAATGAGTAAAGCACTTTTTCAGCAAGTTTCCGAAATGCAATGCTTTAACATTAACACACGTTGAATTTTCCATTACTGAATTGCTCCGAATAGATGGGCCAAAGAGCTTTATCGATTCGTATAATCGCGTTAGTTACGCCACAGACATTGCAAGAATGGCTTAACGAAGCGTCGAGTTATTATCCGCTATGGTTTGATACGAAATCATGTTTGTACCCCCTGGGATTCTTACTAGAAATATTAATCAGCAGTTTCGCTACACACACTGAGAAAAAAATTAGATAAAAGAAAACAGGACATTGTATTGTGTTATATGCGAGTGGAAATTACGCTACACGAATTAAAACGGAGAAAATATTGAATATTGTACTAGAAATGTGGACTGAACTCTCTGGTCATACATTTGTCAATTTATGCCTGAAGCACTATCAACATCAGACAGAACTGGAAAGTAAACTGTTGATGTACTATTCAGTAAACAACAAAATGAGAACTTATTGATGGCATTAAATTAAAGTAGTTGCCATACATTCAGGTTGTTGCGCCCGAGTCTGCGACCTGTTGTACTTTATACGTTAAAATCAACTTAATTAGGAACTCTAATGGTTTACATTTTAAAATGAGTAATTATTATTATTATTATTATTATTATTATTATTATTATTATTATTATTATTATTATTATTATTATTATTATTATTATTATTATTATTATTGAGTTTGCCCACTATCCAACGTGTGGCTACTCAAGTGGTGCATTAATTGAACAAGAGAACCAATCCTTATTTGCTGATTGTGTTAATTTTTCCATGTACTTAATTGTACCGTACAAACGTTGTGTCTCATCTCTTGGTTAATTTGGCTTGATTCCCTTGCACTCCGAACGTCCCAAATACTTTTGCTCAAAGCTAAATATGGTTACGGTTTTATCTTATTTGAAATAATTGCATCGAAACAACATAATATTTTAACGCTTCAATTAAATACAACAGTTTACAATCGGCAGGTTGGCAATCGGCACACTAGTGACACATGTTAGTGTCAGGCAAGCAAGCGATAGCGTTAGTATCGACATATATTAGCGTGCCTGTTTACTATTATATTAGTTTGACACACTGTGATATTTACCATTTAGAAATACTTTTTAAAGGACATATGTGATAATGGTTTTAAATTGAAGCGAATAATCATTGATCATAAAACTGATCGGACTGCTGAAAATCCTGAGGGGCATGGAGAAACGTACTGCTAGCCGAGTCAGCAAAGAGAAAAAAGGAAAGGAACACATTTCTGGTACTTTAGACAGGGGTCAATGACCTAGAGATGAAAGGAAAGGAACACATTTCTGGTACTTTAGACATAAGACGATTCGTCTAAATTTTGACAAGGGTACCTTGGTACATCACCTAATTTTTTTGGAGAGATACATATGACTACCCCACTTAAATTTTGGAAATTACCAAAGCTGAAAATGAGGTATTTTAGCGCAGGACCAGTGTCCGCATCTGATTAAGTTTGGGTAGTCCATATTGTTCCTTTTATGGATGAAAAATGCTTAAAACATTCAAATTTTGGAGGCTATTTTGTTCCCTTTGACGAGGCTTCATTACTTTATACGGTAAAAAGGATGATTATAGGGCTCCATTCCCTTTCATAGGACATGGGAACAATTACTATGCCGTTCAAATTCGGGAGGGATACATTGACCCGTCCCTATTATCTTCCATATTACATGGATACATTCATGTCTCATTCTCAAAAAAAAATCGGACGAGCATACAGACCACCCCATAATTTAGGAATTTTCAAAACAATAATAGCATTTCACAAATATGCTCTAGTGTTTGAGTATGTAACTCTAAATTTGGATGATCCTGCTTGTCTCCTTGCATGAATAATAAAAACATGTCAAATATAAGTATTAACATATGGTTAACTATTATTTTAGTATTTATATTTATGGGCTTTCGGCATCTGTAGCCATGTTAGCCCGTCATGTTTGAGGGATGACGTCCCTCGGCGAGCACACTATCCAGAGAAAAAGAGAATGAAGAAAGGACTGAGGAAGGAGAAAAGCAGCCTGGGACTTATATGTTAGGTACCACTCCGGCATTTGCCTGGTGCGAATGAGGAAAACCTCATTCAGGATGGCTGGCCTGAACAAGTTTTTTACACTTTTTTTTTCGACCGAGTGCCTAACCAGAAATCTGGTTAATAGTAGACTTAATTTGTCTTCTTAGAAGAGGCTTTACCACAACATATGGTTATATGGTTAGTACATAGGTTTGTTATCTTTCATACTAGATAACCCTTTATACGTGAGTGTATTGAGGGTTATCCGTAATTTTTCAGGGGACAATTTCGGTTTTTCGCGGTAACCGCGTGGTATGTTAAGATGATGAAACGTAGCCCGCCCTTGAGTAGGAAGAGCTCGCAAACCAAGAAACAAGCAAAGGATACCCAAATGACGACATCAGCAAACACAGTATCTATGACCAAGTCAGACGACGTAGAAGCTCGTAAAAGAAGCAGAGAAGAAAGCTCTCCGGAAATTCAAACAACGAAGAAACCAACCATGGAAACATGGTTTTGACACCATAGATCAATACGAAGCAGAGCTGGACTACCTAGATAATTTACTAGACTGGAAGAAAGTTGAAATAGGAAAATTGGAACGCTTAAAAAGGAGAATGGTCGTTTGGGTTAAGGGCCGTGAAGAGCTGGAAGGAAAACTTTCCCAAAGGAAAAAAAAAAAAAAAAACGAAAATCTTCACTCAAAATACGGAGAAATATTACAAGAAAAGTTAATGATGGAAACAGAAATGATGTCTGGTCAAAAGGGATCAAGATTGGAGGACAAAAAAAAGAAAACATTCAAAATGATATTGCAATACAAAAGGAACTGAAATAGAAAACTTCAAAAAGGAAAAATCATAAATAAGAGCCGATAGAGATAAGCACTATGACAGGATGGAAAAAGAAATCGAAAATAAAGACTAAGAAGCTGAGGACATTGGAGCAAAATTATGCTGATCTGGAGAAGGAAAATCACAAATTTCAAGAGAAGATAAAAGATAATGCACTGACAATTGTCAAATTAGAGAGCAACTCATTAACAGAATCAGCACAACTGAGAGAGAGAATAGCTACTTTAAAATTGGAGAGATAACCGGATGTAACAAAAATATATAAAGAAATAGAATACCTGACGAAAAAAAACTGGACGAGTTCCAGACCAGTAAAATGGAAGTAGACCAAAGGGGAATGATTATAAGACAACCAACATGGTCAGAAATCGTGAAACAGGAAAGAACTATTACATAAAAGGAGAAAATAAATCATGCAGGTGGCAGCAAAAACTAAATCGGCCATAATCATTCGACCTAAAGGAGGTGAGACAACAAAGAAAACAGCAAGAAGATTAACTGAAACAATCGATCCCAGGAAAGACAAATTAAAAATAACTGGCGTAAGACGACTAGGGATCTCGTCGTCCTCGAAACAACAACTAATGAAGATCTACAGAAAATTACAACAAAAGAAGAAATTAAGAATAATTTTAATTTTGAGGGGAAAAAAACAAATATCCTAATGATCATTTACGGGGTTCCGTCTGATCTGAAAGATCAAGAAATAAAGAAACATTAAAAGAACAAAATTTTGAAGACAATCTCCAAGCGGAAGCCAAATCCATCAAACCAAGATTCAGAGCGGGAAAGAAAAAAACAACAATGATGTCAGTTATGGAAGTATCTCCCTTAATAAGGAAACACCTAATAAACAACGATAATGTATATATCGAATACGAGTCGCATAAGGTTAAGGAATTTTGGTAGTACCGAAATTTTACATCTGCCAAGAGTTCGGGCATATTGCAAAATACTGCGATAATAAGGAAAAACAGCGATGTTGGTATTGTGGTAGACTACGCTACAAAGGAGATGAATGTGGTGAAAAAGATAAAAAAAAAATATATGTTACGTGAAAACTGCGGCACAATATTTGCCAGACTCCCAATAGTGAAGAATGTGTATCTTACAGGGCAGCCAGGGATAGGATTATTGGTAAAATCAATTATGGATAGAAACAACAATCCTTAGCCAAACAATCTAGAAGAATAAATCACCAAGTAAGAAAGGGATAAAAGAAAACTGGAACAATTCTTAGAAAGGAAAAGAAAAGGAACAACACGTATTAAAGATAAAATAGTACAAACATAATCTCAAGTGGAGGGCATTCAAGGTAATAACGAATTTTCTCCCCTCTTAGAAAATAGATTTAAAATATACATAAGAAAAACAAAACGGAAAATTGGACAATATCCCAAAAATGGATGAATCCTTTATAATACGCAACGAGAAAACTTTTCAACCAAATAGAGAGAACAACATATAGGACAACGCAGTTTATTCTACGGCTATATAATTCTTAGGAGTTGATCCAATCATATTGGGCCCTATACCTATATATGCAAACATGGATCACAAGTATAAATTAGCGAAATTGGAGGACATACAAATTTTAACAATAGCTTTTAGGCAAATTGTGAGGGATTTGCACGAAAAAGATTGAAAAATAACATATCAATCTCTTGAGGAAGTAAACAGGATGGAATCGAGAATCTACGATCCAATATCAGAAGACAAAATTTGTAAATATTATCCATGACTGTATTTTATTGTTTTACTTATTTTATAAATTTTAATTGTTTACGTTGATTCTTTGTATGGGCAAAAATAGCCAAAATTTAAACTTGAAGAATGGTTTAAACAATTTCACACATTGAATCTTAAGATTGTAGTTACGACTTGTAGTCTAAGATTAGTGATGGAGATAATATTCTTGGCGAATCTGATTGGTTAATTATTTTCAAATCATTGTTATTTATTTTTTTTTAAATTTTCGATCAATGTTTTAAACGTTTTAAGTTTGAACATTTTTGAACCTTACTGTTGTAGTTACGACTCTCAGTCTAATATATTTGGTGTGAAGTTTTAGAACTTGAAAGCTGAAATATAATTATTAAAACTTATAGATGTACAGTAACGATTTCATGCTGAACTTTAGGATTTGTAGTCATATTTTATAGTTTAAGATCACAGATGTAGTTGAATATTGAAAACCGTTTTTTTTTTTTTGTTTAATCGAATAGTTGAAAACAGAAAAAAGTTTGATGGTTGACTGTGTAAAGTTTCTCTTATCGCAATATTTATGCTTCTCAATGTTTGTTTTTCTTAATAATGTTGTTGAGCTTTTTAAACTGGAAGTTTTTGTTGTACCGGATAGACAATTGCTAAAACAGATTGGTATGCAACAGCAACAGTTTCACACTATAATTTTACTTACATTACAAGTCATAGTATAGGGTCGTTGGTAGAAAGTAGTTCTTGGTACAATGTGATTGGTTGGTCTCTTTGAAGTTTTCGCTTACATTTTTGGTAGGTTTGAAAGTTATTTCGTATGGCATTTCGACCATTATTTTAAAATTTTAGTTTAATTGTGGCTAGGAGTCATAGTTTATCATTGGTGAAACAATATAGAACTTGAAATTCTATATATTATTCAAACCAATTAATGTATATCAATAACAATTTCACACTTTAAACTTTAGTCTCAACTCAGTCTACGGCCATTAGTTGAAAGTCATCCTTGGTGCAATTTGATAGGCTAAGCGTTTTCAAGCTATTTTGTTTTGTTTTTTTTTCTTTTTTGTTGTTTCTTTGTTCTTTGTCTGTTCCTCGTTAATTTTGGTCGCTCTTTAAATTATTTTCCGTTTAAACGATATTTTTTTTCTTAAATTTGGAGATTTTGCACTGGTCAAAAATTTTATCGTTTCTTGTTTTATTTTTTTTTCAATTATATTTTTTGTTAAACTTTTTTTGCACTCAATTTAAACTATTTAATTATGGCATTCAAATGACAATTTAAAATTTAAACAAAAAGATATTTGCAAGTTTTTGTTTGAGAATGTTGATTTATTTTTTGCTTAAAAATTGCTATACATTTGTATATATTACCCGCTTCGCTCGGTTGAAATGAAAATTTAAATGTACAACTCCGTATCTCATGTGTGTAGTGCCCGTGAAATATGCTGTTTTCGTTTATAATGGCATCGATTTAAGCGGCATCGGAAAAATCATTGATTATCTCGGCGACCCCGAAAACCATGGATTCGACACTAATAATGGTCATTTCGATCATCTTATATCTCCCCCTCTCCTAAGTTGCGGGGCTGAATTTGGTTTTAAACGGGATGGAAGCGTCACTCTTCATCTCAGCTCCCTAAAAACTACGAATCAGACAATAATAACGGAAATGAAATGAAATGAAATTTTTGAGTTTTACGTCCCACGGTTATGCCGGTTAGGCTAAAGGAGACGGTGATGATGAGTAATGAATGAAATGGTGGAATGAAGAAAGTGGGAGGAAACGGGAGAACCCCGAGAAAACCCACGCACACGGTGCTTGTCCACCACAAGGTTCACTTGGCGGGGGCTGGGATCGAACCCGGGACCCCAAGCACCAGAGGTGAACGCTCTACCACTGAGCCACAATAATATCGGCCATTTTGATCATATATATATATATATATATATATATATATATATATATATATATATATATATATATATGTATATATATGCCACTCCTCTATATATATATGCGACCCCGGAAACTGTGGATTCGACAG
Source organism: Thermobia domestica (assembly GCF_964235325.1). Classification (NCBI taxonomy): domain Eukaryota; kingdom Metazoa; phylum Arthropoda; class Insecta; order Zygentoma; family Lepismatidae; genus Thermobia; species Thermobia domestica. The sequence goes on from NC_137459.1 coordinate 282,947,028, forward strand.
TAATATCGGTCATTTTCGACCATATATATATATATATATATATATATATATATATATATATATATATATATATATATAGTATCCTTTATTTTGGGTAATTTCGTGTTGCGATGTGCACCCCCCAAATGTATTCTATGTGACCGTAAACACCCATTAGTGAAATAGCAGCTCTCTACGAGAACGTTAACCCGTGCCGACTTGGCGATAAAATCATGAAATGACGTTTCCACATTATAATATCATTTAGAATTTCCAACAGTGATAACGGAGAAACTAAAAGAGACAGATATATGAAACTTGGCACGAAGCAACTAGAGGAAGGAAGACATATGTTCGTTTATTGACAAACAACACCAGTTGAACAGTGTTGTCAACCCAGGAGATTTTTTTTTGTAAATAAAATAACCTAAATTGAATATCATCGTTGGAAGCAACAATAAAATAAAGACAAAAGAGATATTAAACGAATATCAGTGTTGCACACTGTTCGAGAAATAACGTGTGATATGTGTTGGCACACACAGGGAGTGAGATACTAACGTTTTGTACACCTTAAATCAGATATTGACAACAACTGTTTACGCTTACTCTAAGTCTAAAAGGATCCGCTGAACAGTGTTGCCATCGACAGAAGGGAGAAATTGAGTTTGGAAGAGATACAATAACTCGGAAAAGGTCACTAGTGCTGTATGGTTTAAAACCTATAATGCAAGGCAGAAGAGCATGACGAGTATTGCCGTGGTTATGTGAGATTGATAACCCACGTACTAACAAATATATTCGGAATCTTCTTAAAGCAGAAAACTATGGTTTGTAAAAGATGGCAACGCTGTACAGCGGCGGAGTTTTTACTCTTCTTGTTATCATAGTTATCAACGTCATCAAAAGCCCACGAGTACATAGTTCCATGCAAATTGAACGCTGTTTTCATATTTTAACCAGGTTGTTGGGATTCCAACCCGCTTGCAGTGTGCGCCACCTTTCACAAACCTCAATTGTCAGCTTTTACAAAATATCGTATATATCGGTCAATTATCGATCTCACATAACCACAGTTCTGCTCCTCATGCTCTACCAACTTGCATTATACGTTTTAAATCATAAATCATTAGTGATCTGTTCCGAGTTATTGTATGTTTTCCAAACTCAATTTTTCTCTTCTGTTGACGTCAACACTGTTCAACGGATCCTTCTAGACTTCGAGTCAACATAAACTGTTCTTCTGAATGTCTGATTTAAGGTGTATAAAACGTTAGTACCTCACTCCCTGCGTGCGCCAACACATATCACACGTCATTTCTGGAAAAGTTTGCAGCACTGATCTGCGTTTACCATACCTTTCGTCTCTATTCTCATTGTTGCTTCCAACAATGATATTCAATTTTGGTCATTCCATTTACAAAAACACAATTTTATCTTGTGTTGACAACACTGTTCATCCGGTGCTGTTTTTCAATACACGAACAGATGTCTTCCTTCCTCTAGTTGGTTCGTGCTAAGTTTCGTCTCTCTGTCTCTTTTAGTGTCTCCGTTATCACGGTTCGAAATTCTAAATTATATTATAATATGAAAACGTCATTTCATGACTTTGTCGCCAAGTCGGCGCCGTTAACGTTCTCGTAGAAATCTGCTATTTCACTAATGGGTGTTTATGGTCACATAGAATACATTTGAGGGGTGTGCGTATCGCAATACGAAATTACCCAAAATAAGGGACACCCTAATATATATATATATATATATATATATATATATATATATATATATATATATATATATATATATATATATATCCTGCTGCCCATGGCATTGGAACTGTCACCGTTCATCTCGGCGACCGCAAAAAATGTGGATTCAGCACCAATATCAGTCATTTTCGATCATTTATAAATATTTCTTCTTCCCCCAAGTTGCGGGGTTGAATTTGAGTTTAAACGGGATCGAAAGTATCACTGTTCATCTAAGCGACCCAGAAAACTATAAATTTGACACTGATAGTGACCATTTTCGATCATGTTTATATAACTCTTTCTTCCCTTCCCCGAAGTACCGGAGTTGATTTTGGATTTAAACCAGATCAGAAATGTCACTGTTCACGTGAATGTCACTCCTCCATGCTGTAGCACATGGCATCAGAATTGTCACTGTTAACCTCAGCTACTCCTAAAACTATGGATTCGATACTAACATTAATCATTTTCGATCATTTTTAAATGTTTAACCCCCTCCCCTAGTTGTACCATTCCCCTTCCCAACTATCAGGGCTGAACTTGGATTGAGACAGCATCAGAAATGTCACTGTTTCTCTCATCGACCCCGAAAACAATGTATTCACACTAATATCGGTCTTTTTTGATCATTTTAAAATGTATATCCCCTCCCCCTTACCCTAGGTTGAATCGTCAAAGTAAATAGTGAAAAGTAATTCCTACACCTAAACTCTTGTATGTTGAAAATTTGATTGAGATCGGTCGGGTGGTTCAAGAATGAAGAAATCACAAAATCAGTCATTTTTATTTTATTTTTTACATGCATTTCTCCTTTCTCCTCCCCTTTGTTGGCTCGTCAAAGTGAAGCGATAAAAAAAAAGAAACACCGAAGCCTCGACCCTCATATATGTTGTCATTTTGATCGAGATGGGTTGGATCGTTCAAATGTTATTAGGTTTCATTAGTTTTTATTTATACAATCTCATTCTGTTTATGACACAGATCACTCTTGCAGTGAACTGTCTTTAAGTAAATAAATTCGATTTTCATTGCTACCTAAAATACTATAAAGAAATTACAAATTGGGATGCAATTTTACATTTGTTTCGCAGATTGCTATGAAGAAAGCGCAACCCAATATACCCAAATATGAGCTGCTCGGGGGGACATAATGACATGTCGCATTTTCTGACTTTCGAGTAAACTGGAAAAGAATACTCAGCATCTCCATGCAATTCAATGCGATTGCACATACCAAACAAGCTTCCCTCGTCACCAGCAGGTATATTTCCGAAATTAAAATACCTACATATTGTTATATGGTTTAATCCCAAGCCATTCCACCGTAATAACTAAAATTCAACGAAGTGGCTCTTACCAGTATGCTCCCCGAACTGCTCATATATAAAGTCAGGTACAAAAATGAAATACATACAATGAAATGTGAGTTCCTCTTAGTAATGCTTAGAGAAAAGAAATATATTCAATGCAGACAAAACATAAAGGAAGAAAAAAGCAACTCATAAAATTCAACGGAAAGCAATTGTATAGAATAAGATAAGTTATTGATTTTCCTCATAGAAAAGAAAAGTCTAATGCAATTTGACGCGCGCTGCCAGAGGGAAGATGAAAACAGAGGGCTAACGATAGTAGTGCTTCACAAATTCTTTATCATATATACCCACTAAACGTCTTTCTTCTCCTGAGTCAAATATGGACGTTGCATAGCAACTAATATTTACGCTCTTAGAAATTTGAAAACCACTACTGTTTTTGTAGTATTTCGTATACGGTAAATGCCAACATAACGTACGATTCTCTTTGTTGTTCAAGGACCGGGAAATCGTGCAAAGCTAAATAAACGAACGTTTTCATTCTTTTGTTTGCAAATCTATTATTCAGTTAGTAGATTTGGAATTCTTGAGGAAAAAAATCAGTTGTTACATTTTTCTCTTATGCATTATATTTCGATCTATCTATCTATGTAGGCAATGGCCGTTAGACTAAGGGAGACGGATGATTTAGGCAAGTAAATGATGACGGACGAATTAGTGGAATGATGATGTGGGATGAAACAGGAGTATCACGAAAGACACTTGGACATGATGTCCACCATAAATTTGCTTGGTTGGTGGTAGAAACAGGAACTCCACACACCAGAGGTGAATACTCTACCCCTAAGCTATCGTGCCGATATATTTCACAGTGCTACCAAGAGGAAAAAAAAACGTAGAAATTAAAGAAAAATGGTTGGTTGAAAAGCTTGTTTCTTGAAATATGTATCTAGAAACGTTATATGCAAGTAATGAAGGTAGTAAACATACCTGGCACCAATTTTAATCACATAAACGTTTGAAGCGTTAGTAAGCGTCAATGAAACACATTAGTACTTAAAACATTCACTGACTCCAGTAACAGCTTTGATTTTAATAATATTAAGAAAAAAAAACAACAAATTTTGTTTAATATTGACATACTTTCACTGGAATAAACAGATTAAGGATTATATGGGATCAAGGAAATAGGTGAGAAAAAGTGATGACGGAAACATTGCGTCAAGGAAAGAAAGAGTGCATCGTCTCCTTGAAAAGGACCGGCCGAATCTGAGAGTTTGCTCCTTGTAACTTCATATGTTACGCGGCCACGGGGTCGCGTGGAAGACAATTTCTGGAAAGTACGTGTCTATGGCTTTGTGCTCCCCGTAAAGGGTACGTCCCTTTTTATTATCAGCCATTCCGCGCCAAAGTAAACATTTGAGTGAAATTTTAATTTTGTTCGTATTAATTTGAAAAGTACCTGATAAGGGCGATAAATATTCTAATTGTTGAAGTAGAACAAAATTCCGCTTATTTGTTTTGTTTTCTGAATTTTACACCGTCTAACTTAACATGGAGCCTGATGTGCTTCTTCTAAGACGTGTAGGGGACGTCAGTTTTCAACACTGTCATTCAGTCACGTGGCTGAACTTGAAACTGATTGTTTTGGAGGGAAACAGCCATTCAATGTTCTATTGCCATATACTGTTGTTTGCAAGAAAAAGGCTTGTGGTTCTCTCAGAAATAGCTCCGAATTCGTCGCTGCATTTGATGTCCCGTCCGTAAGAAAAGAGGTAAAAAATTTAATTTACATATTATAAAATAAAAGTATCATTCTGAAAACATGTAAGCAAAGCAAGTAACCTAATATCAATTTGAACTCGAAGTTGAATCAAAATGTTGGTCATACTTAAGAAAAAGACTTTCGAAATCGTGTCCCGTCCGTAAGATTTAGTGTGTCCCTTCCGTAAGTACTACCCGGCTCTAATAGAATTGCTGCTTGATCGCATTTGTATTTGCCGTAAGGTATTTTGCTTTTAATTTTATACCTTTACTACAAACTTCATGAACCAAATGTAATAACTTCAGAAACCAAATGTAATAAAATGATTTGAAAGCAGTTGCTTTTACCTACATGACAAGTTTTGCGTGTGGGTTTTCTTGAAGACATTCTTTGGTGACTTACAATCAGTACAGTAAGGAAGTACCATCAGATTCAGACTCCACTAACGAACGCCTTCAAACAGCGGGCGTGGGCTAGTGATGTTTATTCGGATTCTGAAGAAGGTGGAATTGTTACAACCTGTTAAGCAGGGTGACATTAAAAGTTGCAGAGTTAGGGAATTAGGATTTAGATTTCTAGGCTTTTGGCATCTAAGGCCATTTAGCCCTTCACGATTTGAGGGATGACGTCCCTCGGCGAGCACACTATCCGGGGAAAAGGAAGGAAGAAAGGATTGGGGAAGGAAGTAAGCGGCCTGGGACCTATAAGTTAGGTACCACTCCGGCATTGGCCTGGTGTGAATGAGGAAAACCCAGGAAAACCTCAGGAGGCTGGCCTGAAAAAGTGAATCTCAATTATATACAAATAATTTTAAGGTATACTGGTATTAGCTAATACTGAAAACAAGGCTTTATTTTATTGCAGGATGGCCAGAGTATTCTTCGTTAAGCATATTATACTCATTAGGAAATCCATATACATATTTTATACTCTTTTATCTTACTAAAATCGTTGACACATACTATTTTCCTCTGTACTTTATATATATACTTTATATATATATATATATATATATATATATATATATATATATATATATATATATATATAAAGTAACAGAGTATATATATATATATATATATATATATATATATATATATACATATAGTAGTATATATATACTTTATATATATATACTAGGCCTCGCACCTCTTGATTCCACAATTCTACCAAATTTCAAGTTTATTTTCGTATTTTAACTATCCAAAAGATGAGGTTTTCTATCCCAAGAAAACGCCCTTTTAAATAGCATGGACATTTATTCATCCGCCTTTTACACTTCTTAAAATCTAATATATATATATATATATATATATATATATATATATATATATATATATATATATATATATATATATATATATATATATATTTACTTTTGGGAATTTGCTGTGGGTTAGTCCCAAAAGGCAGCAATCAAGAAAAAAATCATCACTATAATCCTGCCGGAAGTGCCTAAACATTTTGGGGTGTGGAAGATGTCCCATATAAATTAAATTAGAAAGACTTTTGAATTCCCCATAAAATCACTTCACGTTTGGAATTTTTTATTTTTGATGGTTTACTTACGTAACGGTAATGGAAACGTGCAAGTATACCGAATTTCAAGTTTCTAATCCAATTCCAAATACCTAAAATATGAGATTACAGGCTAAAAATGTTCAATTTAAATAACATGGGGAATTCTTTCGTCTCCCCCTCTAGGGTGACTGGGTCAGTAGTGGACACCCTTAAGGAAATTTTGATTTTGATATTTTTGTCACTTGTGTTTTAATGTTTTTGTGGTGGTTTCTATTCAGCGAAAGGAAAATTGTGTTCTCTTTCAATGCAACCATATCTTTCATTCATTAAGGGAATCAGTAAGAAAATATGCCATTTTTTCATTGGCAAGAGCAGTTTTGCTAGTAGAGGCCACTTTTTTGTAGTTGTGGTCACTTTTATATTCAGTAGTTGTCACACATTTAGGTGACACTTACTATAGGCTACTGTGTTTAATCGTATTACATTTTCTTGGTAAAATTTAATTTACATTGAAATGATCACTACTCTGGTGTTATCAAAGTAATATTGTAACTAAGTAATTTTAGTTAGCTACAATATTCAATGAAAATAAAGAATTGCATAAACATATAAAAGGAAACTACAATATGACTACATTTTAAGTAAAGTGTTACATTTATAAAAGAAAAAAAAAATATGCAAACCTATAGGGAAACTACGCTTACGTACCTTTCATTCATACATAAAGTCGAATCTGGCAGAAAATTATATTTTAAGGGTATTCCATACAACGACATTGAACTACCACTAATTTTACAGTTTTTCTGTATTATCTTCGAAACAAACAAAAGAATTCGATAAGTGGAAACGCGGTGCGGTATAGAATATTATTTTGTATGTGATGTTGTCGAAACTCTCTATCCGCTATCGCTTTGGAACTCTTTATAGATTTTGAATTTATTTGCGGGTGTATAAATATCTGTACAGCAATAGCAGATAGGTAAGTCATGATAGCGGTATCACATGCAAAATAGTAATGTCTAGTGCACTGCGTTTTCGCTTTTTGATTGTTTGAAGTTATTACCGAAAAACTTTAAAATTCGATGTAGAACCTACTTTATTTTCACTGTTTGTAAGGCCCTTTATACCAAACATATGATAGGGAGCAACCTTATTCTACATCGTCTGAACAGAGATCACTTCAGTTTTCATTTAGGCTATTTTATCTCACAAACACAAAAAAGTTTCTTTCGTTGTCAGAATCGGATTCGGCCATTTTATAAAGATATAAACTTCTAAAAATCCTCACAATGTTTCCTGGATACACAACTAATATGAAAACACCTTTTACATTTAGTACAGTGCACCCATCTCGACATATTTCCGGAGTGGACGTGCTGAGATCTTACATTACTCTTTCGACACTCACGTCCTTCGATATTTATTTTCGTATCAATTTCACAAGTTGCTTTTGCCTCACTTGAACTGTTTCAATTCTTAGACTTCGATTTTGCTTCATCTTGTTTGTCACATAACAAGTCACTGTGCTGGTTTGAACTTACTACAGCAGGGAATCGAAGCTCTTTGTGGAATTTTGTGTTTTCTCTGAAGTTTATTGGCCACAACAAATTTCTTTTGAATGGACTAGCCACACAGTTTTGCCATTTAGAATTTACAATAGACCTGCATTCGATATGACATGTCGAACTGACACATCGAACTGTCGATTTCTTAAAAACCGGAAACCAGTTTATAGGAAAACATAAATCCGAAAAACCGACCTTTCAGTTTCCTCCAAAACCCGTTCGGTTTTTCACAGCAGCTGGTCTAGGTTTTCTCTAAAACCGGTTCGTTTTACAGCGAAACCAGTTTCGGTTTTCCCCAAAAATACTGTTCGATTTTTCACCGAAATCGGCCGTGGTTTTATCCAAAACCGGTTCGGTTTTCACTGAAACTGATTTTGATTTTTTCTGGTTTCCTCCAAAAAACGGTTCAGTTTTTCACCAAAACCGGTCTTGGTTTTCTCCTAAACCGGTTTTTAACCGAAAACGGTTTTCTACAAAAATCGGTTCGTTTTTCATCAAAACCGGTTTTGTTTTTGTCCGAAAACCAGTTCAGTTTTTCACCGGAACCGGTTTTGGTTTTCTCCAAATACCTGTTCGGTTTTTCACCGAAACCTGTTTCGGTTTTCTCCACAAACCGGTTCGATTTTCCCAGAAACCGGTCATGGTTTTCTTAAAAACCTGCTCGCTTTTACTCTGAAACCGGGTTTGGTTTTCTACGGTTTTCTTCAAAAACCAGTTAGGTTTTTAACCGAAACCAGTCTTGTTTTTTTCTTTCTTTTTTTTACCGAAACTGGTTTTGGTTTTAGTTTTCTCCAAAAAAACGGTTCGTTTTTCACCGAAGCCGGTTTTGTTTTTGTCCGAAAACCAGTTCAGTTTTTCACCGGAACCGGTTTTGGTTTTCTACAAAAATAGGTTCGTTTTTCATCGAAACCGATTTTGTTTTTGTCCGAAAACCAGTTCAGTTTTCACCGGAACCGGTTTTGGTTTTCTCCAAATACCAGTTCGATTTTTCATCGAAACCGGTCATGGTTTTCTTAAAAACCTGCTCGCTTTTACACTGAAACCGGGTTTGGTTTTCTACGGTTTTCTTCAAAAAAACAGGTTTTTAACCGAAACCAGTATTGTTTTTTTTTCATTTTTTTTACCGAAACTGGATTTGATTTTTGTTTTCTCCATAAAAAAGGTTCGTTTTTCACCGAAACCGGTTTAGGTTTTCTTCACAAACCAGTTCAGTTTTTCATCGGAACATGTTTTGGTTTTCTCCAAAAACCGGTTCAATTTTTTACCAAAACCTGTCTTGGTTTTCTTCAAAACCTGTTCGTATTTCATTGAAACCGGGTTTAGTTTTCTCCAGTTTTCTTCAAAAACCGGTTCGGTTTTTCACCGAAAGCAGTTTTGGTGAACACATAAAACTATTTCTGTGAAACTTAATCGGTTTCCGGAGAACAATCAGACACTATTTTGGTCAGAAATAGAACCAATTAAAAAAAAACGGAACCAGTTTTAAAGGAAACCGAAACCGGGTCCAGTGAAAACCCCTTTTTTAGTTTGAAAACCTTCAAAAACCCAAAAACTGAAAATCATGCTTTTGTGCCCACCACTAATTTTTATTCTGGTTATTTTATGTCCACTACTGTAATTGTGCTTTCAATTGTGCTCGCCTAGTGTGACCGTTACTAAAAAAGTAGTCATTTTTATATTTTAGTAGTGGTCACCCCTACAAGTCACGTCTGCAACAATGCAAGCGTAAAATGTAAATATGTTTTTGAAATAACTGGTCACTATTGAATCTTACATATTAAAAAGATTCACAATACTTATAAAATAAACCAGACATAGTGGAATAAATCGAACAGTTTTCTTATCTTCAAAATTTGGAAATTAGAAAAATTCCTCACATACTCATATAAAACCTATTCTAGACCCGTACTCCAACTAAAAAAGCTATCCATTAGCGGTACAATATACAGAAAAAGGGTAATAGGCATTACGGTAAAAATGAAACACTAAAGCTTGTTGGCTAAATTGAGTCTGCACTTCAAATTTATTGTCCATAAAATTATATGTAATACATGTAGAGCATGGGAGACTTTCCAGTGTCATTAAACGTTACTGTCGAGATGAAAAAGTCGATGTAAGTGTCGACATTAAAACAGGTTATGAAAATAAAATAAAGTATGAAAATCACTGTGAAGAGTGACAGTTGAATACAGGAAATTTTTTAGCTTTTCAGGAAGAATAAATCTCTCAGAAATCTGCATGGTGTTGAATAAACTGTTCTTCTCTATCTCTGATTTAACAGCCTATCTAGTTACAAATATATATTTTATTCTATTTTCCTGTTCATTTACGTCAATATACTTCTTTTGATCAAAATATTTCTGGCCAATATATTTAAGATTCAGACCGGCAAACATTTTATATGAGTAAGTTGTTGACTGACAATATTATCTGAACGTAGATACACATTTTCTGAAATGTTTCAGTTAATAAGAAATAAAATGTTTTTTTTTTCTGGCTGTTCTGCAAAATATCTAACTTTGTTTTATTATTTACTTTTTTAACATGTACTATTTTGAGCACCTCGCTTTCTATTGGGAACGTTAGTAGTCTGCTCAAAAGTTCGTGTGAGATGATTTGAGCTATTTTTAAAGGCTTTAGTTTGGATAAATTTATTTTCGCGGTAGCAACAAACGCTGGAATGGTGAGTAAGATTGATAAGAAAAAAAAAAGTAACTGAATTTGAATTTATATAGGACAACGTATTTTCTGAGTAGCTCTTACGGGACGGCATTAGTTGCAACAGTAAAAGCTCTTCAGCAGTTCATTTCCGTCTATATGATAATCGTTTTCTTGGGTCAAAACGAACTGGAGTTCGATGCAAAATTTATCAGTGTGCTTTTGTGTGTGTTCAAACCATTCTGACATAGAAATGATGATTGTATTTGAAACAATACAAACATGTTAAATTTGAAATCAATCCTTCCCGATCCTGCCTCGCCAGGTTGACCATCATATTCATGTAAGACATTTGTATTGACTTTCAAAGGCCTGATATATTTCTCATCTAAGAATTCTGGATTAATCTTTAATTCTTCTGCCAGTTCCCTTGTATCAGTTATAGACCCATCTCACATCTAGTGCAATTAAACGCATTTTTTACATTGCCAATCAGGTCTAAGGTCATTCTAAGTTTCCTTTTGAAACACTTAATCTACGCAATTTGTTTATAGGGCTACTTACCGAAATTTTGCAGCTGCAAGATCTTAAAATTTTGTGAAGTTTTAGGGTTTCCGGTATAACCAGCAAGAAAAGATCAAAAAAGTATTTGTGTTCTTTTCTTTTTTTTTTCTTTTTTTGAGCATGTAATACATTTTAATACCAAATCGATAAAATCTAAATACGAGCGATGTCTTAGGCTTTTCTTGGAATGGCCTCGTTGAATCTCCCCGCTTCTTCCATCGCAAGGTAATGCAATCAGTGGCCAAAGATAACCAAAGTTCTCAGAACGTCCACGCCATATAGACAATGAAATGATATTCATTTTATGTTGTGTAAGGTATCGTGTGTAACTACTTATTCCAGCTGTGAATTCGACAGTGATATCGGTCGTGTTCGATATTTTTGTATATACTGTTCTCTTTGCATCCCTTGAAAGTACTAAAATGATATGAATATTGACATAAGCGACACCAGAAGTGTCACTATTCACCTCATCGACAGCAAAAACAACAGATTCTTCACTAATATCGACATTTTCTTACCGTTTTTACATATTCCCCTTTCTCACCCCTAAGGTTGTTAGGACAGGCTTACTCCCACAAAATTATTTCGCAAATTGTAAATAATATGTACACTAAATTTCATTGAAATTGCTTCACATGTTCCAGTGTTATGCTGGAACATACACAGATACATACATATGCAGGGTGGATCATTTACCATGATACTCTCTTGTAACATTTAAACTACTAGACAAAAGTATTAAAAAAAAAAAAACATGAAATGGTGTATCATGCAAATATAGACAGGGGGCATTGTTTGCAAACTTCTTGATACCACACTGAGAAAAATTCGTTCTCCGGACAGCGGTATATTGTACAAATACATGGAATCCTCTTGCTTACTACAGAAATCAGTAGGATCATAAGTTATCCGTATGCTACACAGGCACTGCCCTTAGTTGTTGCATCACGCCGTTGCAGGATGTATGATATCTGACAGTCTTCCTTATATTACATACATATATGTAAGTTACCTTCGTTAGATGCATGCTATATACGTCCATTTGTATGTGAGATCCTGACTGTCTATATTGTTTCATAAGGAAAGTACGTACAGATAGAACATTTATATATAAATTATTATAAAACATGTGTTTTCAGTTATACGTTTGCTGCACGCTAAGTTCAAAAACTACAGGATATACGTATGTAACATACGATTTTACGTACGCTACACACACACACACATATATATATATATATATATATATATATATATATATATATATATATATATATATATATATACATATTCTTTTTCAGTGCACAAGGTTGACGGTTTGACCAACATAAGGTAAAATAATGTTATATTCGATTGGCACAACGTGAAGTTATTATAGATATTTCAAATCAACATATAAAAGGAAAACAGACAACACAACGCTTTTCATGCAGTGTTGCAAACTAAGGATACTATAGTGCCAGAAACTTCGGAAACTAACCAAACTTTGAAGAGTTCTACAACAGTAATAACGCAAGTGAGACGGACAGAGTAATGCACATTCAGAGTACCTTATTGTCGAATACCGTAGTCATCATATGACGAACAAGTAGAAAAATAAAATAATAAATTGAAAATTTGATTTTTTTTTAAAATTAATTTATTAAAAAAAGTATTTACATAAGTATCAAATCTCATTACGCAAATGGTTTCAATAGATATAACTATCATAATGTTGTTTACGACAATTGAATATCTCAAATTATTCGGGAAGTACGAACATAAAACAAAATATTATATACTGATTAAAATGGCGTGTTTATGGTAATATTTGAAGATATGTTTTTATTTTCTTTGCTTCTTTAGCATTACAACGTTTTTGGTAGGCGCAATAACTTATTTTAATTAATTTATTTATTTATTTATTGAATTGCATTATTTAAACAGCGTTGCAAGCAAACTTTGTTGAATAGACATATGTATATATATATATAAAGAAAAGTATTTCTTTCTCTATGCTCGTCAGTAGCTTTGAGTATTAAAGCCAAATGCTTAATTTTTGGGAACAGCTTCTAACATAGTTTATGTCGTAGTAAATCTTTCAAATAAAATCAAGTTCAGGATCTGCAAACTTAACAGTCTCGAGTCTCTTCTTCATTTTATAAGCGTTATAAATATCTCGGCTGTGCCATAAGCAGGGCTGTTAACACCACACATAAATGCAATAGTTGTTTTGCTTTTTGCGCGAATGAAGCGATGCAGAAACACGAATTTTGCATTTCTTACAATCACCAACTCATCCATCAGTTTCATATATAAACTACAGGAGTCAGTTAGTGTAACAACTTTCTTTTCTAATATTCCCACACTCCCTTATGTTTTGTCATTGGTCACTTTTAATGTCAAAAGTTCATTTAAAAACATCAACAGAATTGAACAAGATGGAAATTTGATGAAAGTTTAGCTTTATGAGTATTACGTTTGAACCACGAATAGAACGTTCTTTAAAAACAAAATTTTATTTTATTTATTTTCTTTCACTCCATTCTTTAAGTAACGCTTTATTATATTCAACATATAAATCAACACTTTTAGCAAATATTTTTATCTGACTCTTATGCGATCTTATGAATGTAAACATTATTTACAACAAGTTCACTACTGTATATTAATAAATATAAAAGAAAAAGCCATTTGCTGATTCTCTTTCAAGAAAATATAAATACCTAATATACATAACTGTATGCAAGATTGTGGCGTACAATGCAACTTAACCGAACCCTTTGATAATGTAACTTAAGCTGAAGTTGTGGCGTCAGTCTAGTCATATTTAATTAATTCTTGTTTATTTCCATTTTTAATACAATTATGATTTCGTTTGTCATTCGTACTTTCTTTGAACTCTATACAGATAATATAAGCAATGTTCTTAATGTAAATGAATACGAATAGTGCCTGTCAAAGTTATACTAACTATGCCTTAATAAATAAAACATGCTATATTGTATCCTAACCCACATAAACTTTGCTGAGTCTTAATATAATAATTTCTTTATTTGTATTGTTCCGTTATATTGATCAAGTCTTGTTTTGTTTTATTTTGAGTATTGCTATGATTTATTCGTAATTTGCTTCATTTATCAATATTATGCTTTTTAATTCTTTTGTAACCATTTTAATTGTACCCAAATGGAAGAAATATGTAGTATTTAAATGTACTTTCATTTAATGTGTTAATGAGCTCCGAAGATATTGAATTAAAGACTCTATTTTTTGGAACAAAATAATTAACAAGCCGGTCATATTTTTGAATAAGTCCTCTTCGACAATAATTTATAGAATTAAAATATTATTGTTTATTAAATAAATGTAATATTATTGTTGAGATAAAATGAAATTAATATACATAGGGCTATAGGGCTATTAGGAAAGTAATGCAATCATATATGTAAGAATATGTAACGGTCCGTGCCGCCACGTTTGGCCTAATCCTCGTTACGCCTAAAATGGCGGACAATAAGAAAAAATCGTGGAAATTCAACTAGAGGGAAATTATATAACATAATATCCCTACTATATAAAGAACTAAGAAATGCAAAATATATAGATTAATACAGATTAATATTATAACTATTTTCGAGGAGTTAGGATTACCAAAACTCCTTTATGTATTTACTAGGACCATGAATATATACGAATATATATGAGTAGGCGAATAGCAAAACCCGTTAAATTCACATTTTAAAATTTGTGACAAATCGAGAAAAACTGTTTAAACACGTCATAATTGTAAAATAACATTAGAAACTAGAGAACATTAAAAAATTAAGAATAATGTGAGTGTTGGTCTGTCGAAAGCTGTATAATCACACTAGACTGTGAATTGCGTTATTGAAGAAAATAGTTTGGATTTAACAGGTTTGGATTTAACGGGCGTATGTAAATGGAAATAACAGCTTTTGCATCTGGGCGAGCGGCCATTTTTGTTGAGGCTCAAGATACAAAACCTATCAAAAAGAAAGGGAGTCAGAGTCAGAAATCAGTATTATGCCTACTAAAATATTGGGGAGGGGAATGTATTATCAACTACACATTGCACAAGATTGGCACAAATTAATATCGATACATAAATGCTACATTAATTTTGTTCTAAATTGAAAACAATAGATCCAAATGTGCAAAAAATTGAATTATGTAACCTCCTCTCCATTATCATCTGCTAAATGGAAATACATATCGTCGTCGTCCTCTGATGCATCACCATTTTCTCGGTTTTCTATTCCTCAAAAACCTCTTTGTAAAACGTGAGCTTTGAGCTGCTTTCAATCGTCAAACCCTTCGTGACTACAAGCGGAGTTAATTATACCTATCCGTATACATTTCTAAACTGAATGACTATATTTTGGAAGAGTTTGTATCCTTTTATGGACTAACATAGAGTGAATATTAATTTGCCAATCATCCCAATATATGAATTTGAAATATAGCAAAACAAAATGTGCAAATGTTGAGTTTGAGCAAAACAGTGGCAGAAAGATAATCAGAAATGGTAAATAAGTGGCATTTTTTTTGACATGTACCAAAAGCATGTCATAATTTTGAATGATAATTGACGCGAGACATTTTAAGAAAGAGGTTCTGCTGAAGCTGAAGAGACCGTTTCGAGAAGAACGTAATCCAACAATGTAATGTTCAAAGTAAAGAGTTACCCTGAAATACAAAACAAACGACTTTTAACCATAGATAGTCCACTCACCTTGTCTTTTTGACTACATTTCGTTTCCAGTTTTTCATGTGTCTTGTACGTTTTCTAGACAATTTTGGTGTTGTCTGATACCAAAATTATGATCATCGCTGCTTAGAGTATTGTTTACTTTCGATTTTGCGTGCATTTGTCTAGTAATTATTAAAGAAAAGCAAATAAGCACAGAAAAATTTCACGAACAGTTAGGTTAAGACGTATAGTGTCTCCATTTTCAGTCCAGGGTGCGCGGTGGCTCAGTAGTAGAGCGTTCACCTCAGGTGCTTGGGGTCCCTGGTTCGATCCCAGCTCGCGCCATGTGGACTTTGTGGTAGACAAACACCGTGATCGTGGGTTTTTCTCGGGGTTGTCCCGTTTCCTCTCACTTTCTTAATTTCATTCATTTCTCATCATCACCCTTTCCTTTAGCCTAACCGGCATAAGTGTGGGACGTAAAACTAAAGATTTCATTTTCTTTTTTTCAGTCCAAAAAAATAAAAAAAATAATGAAAGCACACACTTCAAATTCTGCCAAATGATTTACGAAGTGTTGCAATAAATATTCAGATTACTAAATTAATCCTATACAGTACGAAACCTCAAATTGTTTGAAATATGGAATTAACCGGGTTTGATCCTGCTTTTCTCATGAGGTTATTTGCAGGTTTGGGATTTAACAGTTCATGAAACTGAATATGGAAGAGGGATTTAACTCGTTTTGCATCTTTTGCCATGATGAATTTAACAAGTTTTGGTAATTGGCACATATTTCAATCTCAATTTTTAACTAGTTAAAATGGCTTTTTCTACTGAATACTATTTGGAAATAATAGCTTTCCAACTAAGGTTTCCAGAGCAACCACTTTTTTTTTTTTTTTTTTTTTTTTGTCCATGTGTCGGAGACTGTTGATTTATAGTGTTTTTCTGTAAGCAATGTTTTGGGCCTTTGGCACCTACTATTCACCCGTATTGTATCCAAGTACGAAGATCACCAGAGTCAACTATATCTTTATTTCTGCCATACGAGTGGAAATGGAGTGTACCAGCAGGACAACCACACTCGTAACAGATCCCGGTTGGCCACCATCTGTTTGGAGGAGCATTCAACTTCTTCCTGCTGAAACAACACCAAAAAGCCCGGATTTCAATCTCATTGTGCATCTCAGAGATTTATGCTATGGACATTCCCGGTAGTATGTGAAACGAGTGGAAATTCAACTCAAAAGTTGTAATTTTAAAAGTAGTAATAAGAAATGAAATATATTTTTCTTCTTTCTTTGTCAGTAAAACATTGAGATGTTTGAATTGTGGAATTATCCAAAGGGCAATTTGTCAGCGGAGCGATTTGTCACAAATCACTCATTGCGATCACAATTGTCCATTGTTAAGTTATGAGCAAATTTAGGGATCTTCTGTCAGATCTAGCTCGAAATAGTTACAAATATCATACGAATTGTAATTACAATAGAATCACAATCGGATCTCTTATAATGCATTAACAGTTTTAAAAAAAGCGTTGAAACTGGAATGAAATCGTCTGAAATATCAGCAAAATCCATAAACTTCTGTATCTACATAAGAAGAAACACACAAACTATATTTCCTTTAACGTACCGATTAGCAGTAGCAGTTGGCAATATCAGATGTTTGGAAACAAACTGCAAACTAAAAGTTACTTTTGAACAGCACTCACCTTACAAAATTAACAGGTGTAACTTTTTGTTTCTCTCATCTCAAATATAGTCACTATACACCCTGTGGGTGCAATAATATTCTCAAAATGGAACGGAAAAGTAACTGTATAATTGTCCAAACATTTTTCCGAAAGCAAATAGTCCTATTACAAATTAGTTATGGGAAAACTAATTTGTATTTCTCAGTTCTTCACATAGTAGGGAATATTTTTTTTTTCGAAAAATTTCCCTCCAGTTTCATTTTTTTACAATCCACAATTTTAGGCCAAACGAGGATTAGGCCAAACGAGTGTCCTTATTTCGCCTAAAATGGCGGACATAAAGCTTATATTTTATCTGTCATAAAAGTGTCAGACAATTGGTTAGGCGAAACGAGGATTAGGCCAAACGATGCAAGATCGTATCGGTCCATGATTCTTTCTTAATAGTGAACAACTAATGAAGTCCTCGTCTGGAGCCATATATACAACGAGATTGTATATCTAATCTATAAATTACTTCTATTTTCTTGCAGTTGTTATGGGCAACGGTGCTTAGTGGTGCTCAATTTGTTGGTAAGAAGAAGAAGAAGAAAAATGTAGAATATATGTTAATTTTATATAGATAATCACGTGATGTGAGTCATTGAAAATAAGATAGGTTTTTGTCTGTCGTTTCTATAGCAACAAAATAATATGTATTCATAATAATAATAAGAATAAAAAAAGTTAATTGTGTCTAATATTTAATGTGCTAGATTTTCCAGGAATTTAATTTACAATTTCAGGTAACAATAAGGGTGTTTAATCGTGTTGGGTTCAGTAAGACGTGGATCTAGAGCTTAACGTGGAATCACAAGTCCCACCGGGAATCGAACCTTAGTTTACTATGCCCGAGGTGCGTACGCTAGTCACTTAGCCACGACGGAGCTAAAATTTTCGTTGTAATAACCACTCTCTTGCTATTTTTGCTCTATAAAAAGAAAAACATATGAAACCATAAGTTGTGGTAGACTTATACCACTTTTGGTTTTGGTGGAAATGAAATATGTTCTTGAGATGCCAAATCGATTCAAGTAAATAACTTTTACGGTTTTTATCGTATGACGATCACAGTTAAAACCGGAAATTGTTCATTTCTAACATTTCTGATTAGAATAGTGGGTTAATGGATGATGTAGAACGTGTTTTTCAGACGTTGAATCTATATTATATATCCATTTTACACTTATTCATAGCATTGTTTGGAAGTCTAATATTTCAGTTAACCTTATGGTGAGAACTCATCTTGGTCCCTGAATACAAAACACAAAGTATCGGCGACCATGATGGATTTTTCCCAACTTATTTTATTTTATATATTTAACCATCCCTTTCCCCCTGCTATTGCCTGCAACTTCAGGATTTCATTTCATTTCATTTTCATCCATAAGTCATACATGAAGCTCGAAGGAAGACGAGCGTATGAATCGGACTCATCAGTAAATAGATACAAAGAAATAGCTATTACATGCTAAAAAGACAATAACGCTATGGTATTATATGAGACAAAGTTACACTGTACGATCTACAAGCTGCATTTAGCAGGTCTACTGAATAAAAAACAATTGTCCAATAGATACTTATGTGTAACTGATTTAAATACATTCATTGATTCAATGTTACGAATATGTTTGGGGAGGTTATTATATAATGTTGGACCTAAGTATATGGGACCCTTTTGAAACAATGCTGTACAGTGGTTTTGAATGTGCAGATTTTCACTATATCTAGTATTATGACAGTGAAAGTTTCTTTATTGGCAAAGAATGTATTAAGATTTTGGAGCGTGAAAATTAATAACTGTAATATATAAAGACATGCAATGGTAATATTTGTAGTCTTATAAAAAGTTTTTTAGATGGTTCGTTTACTCTCACATTTGCTAATACTCTAACAACTTTTTTTTTCCTGAATACGGAAGATTAATTTACTTATAAGAATCATTTCCCCAGAAGATAATGCCGTACATTAAAAATATTGAAAGATAACAAAATAAATGCTTCTACAGCTATTTATATCCAAAATATTTTTAATAACCTTCAAGGCATAGGAAACATTATTAAGTTTGTGTGCTAACGACATTATGTGAGTATCCCAAGTAAGGGTGTTACTTATATGAAGACCTAAGAATTGTGTTGAAGTTACATTTTTTTAAAGTCAGAATTCATGATTGATACATTTATGTCATGAGTATGTTTGCTTCGTAAATGGTGAAAGTTCAGGACCACCGATTTTTCTGTATTTACTTTTAAACCGTGCAAAGTAAACCGTTTCTGTAATTGATTGTTTATGTTTGTTTATTTCCTGTTGCAGTGTGTCGTATTTTTCACTTGTAATGAGAATACTTACATCAACTGCATATAAGGTTGACTTCCCTGTGTGAATGTAGTTAGGAAGATCGTTAACGTATAACAGAGAAAGGACAGGTCCCAAAACCGAGCCCTGTAGAACACCGCTTAAAACTGGGTTGGATTGTGACAAGAAATGACTACGGGATGACGTTTCTTTATCCGTGTTTATTATTTCGACCGATTGAGTCCAGTATTCCAGATAGGATTTCAACCAGTCATTTACTTCTCCGCGTAAGCCATAGGTTTTTAGTTTCTCAATTATCATATCACGGGGTACTAAATCAAAAGCCTTTTACAAATCTAGAAAAATACCTAGACACTTCTTCCCATTATCCCATTATCTTTATTATAAGACAGACTTTACCGTCTATATATCTGTTTATTTTATTATTTTCTTTTTTTTCATTTTTATATTTTCTCTCTTTCCCATATTATTTCTATAGTATGAGGAATGCCAACTTGCGTATACCCTTCAGCGCTGTTCTCACGTCGACCAAGCGCCAAGCCGGTTGCAGCGACGTTGCCAGTGCAATAAAATGGAAGCCTACTCTGGTCAGAACTAATATAGAAATTTGATGTTTGTAATCAAAAACAATAACCGAGAGTTGTAAAACCTTTTTTTTAAAGAAAAAAAAACAGAATATTGGTGAAACAATCCTGTGTCTAGCTTGTTTCTTTTTCTTACTTTACAACTCTTTATATTTTCCTGTGATTTCTTATTGTGATTATTGTTTTATGATGAAAGTTGATTTTAGCAATAAGAGGTAGCTTAAAGAAGATTAATTTTATGAATCTCCTCTAATTTTAATTGTCCGTTTTGCAAAGCACTAGATCACTTCGGTGATTTTGTATTTTTTTCCCAGAAGGACTTTGAATAAAGAGGTGTGTGTGTGTGTGTGAAAGAAGTTTTGCTAAAATGGTGATAAGCCAGGTTGAGGACGATCGGAGAAATGTCCCGGGAAGGGGAACTTTTTTTTTCATGGGCCTCCATCTGAAATCATCATTGGCTACTACCCAGCTATTTGATCTTTGTCCTCTATGGGCTTCTTTTGCCAGGAGTTCAGTTTCAGAGCAGAAAAGAATAAAAAATATATATATATGTCAACCAACTGAGTGATGCAAGGAGACCAAAATAAACCTGATATCGAAACTTCTTTTGTTTTCTTTTCGATCTTATGTTCGTATCTGCCTGACCAAATCCGTGAGTGGAATTCGTAATTTACCATTCCAAAACGCAATTCCACAGACGAATTTCGCGGAACTGGATATATGAGATTTGATCAACACACACTGCGTTATATAGAACATATTCATGCATTATATTATAAAACATCTCCCTCTTATTAGTGGTATTAGCGTTCTTCGTTTCACCGCATTTCACTACACGATCGTCTTCCTTAGTGTGGGTGAATAATCGTGGGACGTTAAATTAAAAATTCATTATTAATTCAACGCCCCTCGGTTATGCCCTGTGGGTTAAAGCAGAAAGAGATAAGTAAAAAAAAATAATAATGATGACAGAAGAATTAATGCAATTAAGATAATGAGAAGTAATAGAAAATCCCGAGAAACCTAAAACCACGATTCTACCACAAGCTTGTAAGGGTTTGAATCGAATCGAAGATGCTTATCATTATAGGTGAGAGGCTCATCATTGGTTCACCGTTCATTTTGTATGTATATTTTACGAGTTAGTGGATATCATTTAATTGTTTTCTTGTTGTGAGACTTTCATTGTCTCGAAATTATATATATATAAAATGGTAGAGTGCGGTCTTTGCTTTGCGGAATCCTATGTTTGACCATCAGCTAGACGTGAATGAGACACTCTGAGTCAGTGTGGCAAGTGTGGCTCAGTGGCAGAGTGCTCACTTTTGGTGTATTGGTTCCTGATTCGATGCTAGCTCTAGAAGTGAACTTTGTGGAGGACAAACACCATGTGCGTGGAATGTTTCGACGTTTTCTCGTTTCTCTCACTTTCTTCATTCCACCACCTTTCATTACATAATCGTCTTCCTTA
Source organism: Thermobia domestica (assembly GCF_964235325.1). Classification (NCBI taxonomy): domain Eukaryota; kingdom Metazoa; phylum Arthropoda; class Insecta; order Zygentoma; family Lepismatidae; genus Thermobia; species Thermobia domestica. Next base: position 282,968,952 of record NC_137459.1, read on the forward strand.
GTCTGGGTAAATATACGTGGACGTTAAATTTAAAAAAAAAAAAAATGCATTATTAATTCAACGTACCTCGTTGCGCCTTTTGGGCTAAAGCAGAGGGAGATAAGTAAAAAAAAATAATGATAAAGGAAGAATTAATGAAATTAAGATAATTAGAGGAATTGGGAAAATTTCGAGAAACCTACAAAAACGTTTCCACCACAAACTTGTGAGGATTTGAATGTAATCGAAGATCTTATCATTAGAGGTGAGTGCTTCATAATTGGTCTACCGTGCATTCCGTATGTATATGTTACGAACTAGTGGATAACATGTAGTTGCTTTCTTGTTGTGAGTCTCTTTTTCTCGGAATTAAAAATAAAATAAAATAAAATAAAATGTAGAACATTGTACTTTGGTTTGCGGGATCCTAAATTTGATCCCCAGATAGATGGGAATGAGTTATAAACGAAGTACTTAGAAAACTAGCATCAAGTATGTGTACATTCATTTGTTTACAATGCGAATATTCTAACCAAACAAAATAGAGTATTCATACCACATTTGTAACAAAAAATAATATTATTAATAAGATGTATACATTAATGATCCTATTAGTGTCAAATGTTGAGTGAAATACTGAATGTTGTTAGTGAGACGCGTACCTTTGATATATGCATATGCTCCCACTGGAAGCTGATTTTGTCCCCGGAGGTTTTGCAGCATCGTGCTGTGAACTCATTGATTGACGTCATAAGCCAGTTTGGTTGACTTGGACTATACTACTTAGCACGTTACCCAAATGTTGAAACGTGCCCTTTTATCATTTTCTTTTATTATTTATGTTGTCTTATTTATTTTATTGATTTTTTTATTTTACTTATCTCTCTCCATCAGTATTTTAACACATAGCATAAATAAAGCAAATAATTAATATAAACATTTTTATATAGTGTTTTACCATTGTGACAGTAATATTTTGTTTTTACAGATTTTCTCTGTCTTTGCATTTTTCCTTTTATATTATGTATACAACTTCTCCGTTCGTTTGTGGCGTGGGGGACCCGGGCTCGATTCCCGGCGGGAGCTCATATATTTCGAATTCTACGGTAATCAGTAGGTCCACGTCTCATATAGCCTCGCTGCTAAACGGGACGTTAAATTCAAAATCAACTCAACTCTCCGTCCGTCCGTGTGTTTCTCGCGGGCACAGTGGCTCAGTGGTAGAGCGCTTATCTCTGGAGCGTCGGATAAGTGGTTCGATCCCCGGCCAAGCAAGTTTGTAGTGAACAACATCCTCCCCATGGGTTTTCTCGGAACATTTAATTCCATATTTCTTCCATCATAATTCACTTACCTTAATCATTCTACTCCGTTAACCTGAAGGCATAAACACCGGCGTTAAACTAAAAGAAAGATTACCTCATTTGGATAGGTTGTTGTTTATTCCTACGTTATTTTTTTCCAAATTTTAGAATTTCTCTTTGTAGTTCTCATCATACTTTATATTTGATATTTTCATTTGAATACTTCTTTTCAAGTAGGTTTTCACCTGTTATGCATTTATTTAAATTTCCTTCACTGACTTACACTATATATATATATTTTTTTTTACTTATTTATTAAACTATTTTCCATATTTTTACCCACCTAATTTATACACTCTTTTTTTATTTACCTTATACATACGAGTATTTATTATTTCGCATTTTGTCGTTACAATAGCCAATAGATGCATCTCAAACTACACAATTTTTAAATGAAAATGAACATGAAAGAAATGATTTTTTTTAAGCTTAAAGTCTCACGATTATGCCTTTTAGGCTGTAGGGGACAATGATTAAAACTAATTAATGATGATACAAGAATTGGTGAAATGAAAGTGTTGGAGGAAATGCGAGTACCCAAGAAAACCTACCGACACGATGTTATCCAACACAAACATACTTGAATAGAGATCGAATCAGGGATCCCAATTTTGTGTTTTTGAGTTGTCACCAGTACCTTGTATGACTTTATAACATACCGATTGCTCCTTTTACTCATCAAATCGATGTCTCAGGGATAAAGCCTCCGTTGCCTATGATTGTTACAGATTGTTACAGTGATCGGTAGCTCTCGTAAAATATTATAGGCTACCGGTATTATTGTCAAAACGTAATTTTGAAATACACCTATTGATTGTTCCAACGACAATTTGTGATATAACCATCCAAGTTGACGCCTGTTGATTGTTCCAAGACGATTTGTGATATAACTCTCCATATTAACACCTGTTGATTATTCTAACGACAATTTGTGATATAACTGCCCGCATCATAGGTGACCACTTTGACCTAACCTCACTAAACTTCACGCTCACAAACTCATTTCGACCTCACGCTCACATCACTAGTCTGCCCTCAGGCTCACTCGGACTCACGCTCACATTACCAGTCTGACCTCACGCTCATCTGACATGTCTGATCTCACGCTCAGTCAACCTCGCACTCGCATCACCAGTCTGACCTAACGCTCACTCAACCTCATGCTCACCTTACTAGTCTGACCTCACACTCACTCAATATCACGCTCACTTCGTGAGGTTGAGGTCGACTGAGCATGATTTCCGAACTCGTGAGCGCCGATTTCGTGAGTTTGGGCACAGCTCTTCCCGCTAGCCTATTGGCTAGCACGCACACCTTTGGTATGCACGGTCGTGGGTAGGACTTGCGATATTTCGATGTATCGATCGATAGTTTGAAATGTCGTGATTTTTCGATAGTTTTCAGCATTTGGATAGTTTTCGATGTGTTTTTGTTTCCAGTTTCAAGGTATACCGATACCACTTTCTCAACATAACGAAAAGTATTCATATAACACGACCTAGACTTTCAATACTTCAACGTTTTCTGTTCCACAGGATGACTACCTAATACAACCAAATATGACAAACACACGTCAATTTATCAGGATCACTCAAGTGGGATTTACAATATTTCAATATTAGATCGTACGCCCGTACGACTTTTGCTTTACACGCAAACTACTAAATGCAAGTGAATTATTGAATTCAGTCTCCTTGGATCGATAGCTAAAATAATTATTTCGAAAGTTTTTTTAACGAAGATGATTTACTCATGGGTAGAGGTAGAAATTAGCCATTTTCGGTTTAACATTGATTACTATAGAGCAAAGACAGTAACATGTAGCGAGACATCGTTTCTTGCAATTGATCCAGCATCCCAAGAAGACCTTTCATCTCCATCTTTCGCAATGTACTAAAATCGGAACTGATATAAATTAACTACAACTTCCAGTCTCAGTATTGATCTACATAGATCAAAAACTATATTATATATATACAGGGGTGCCCACAAGGGGAGCTATGACGCAAACTGCGTCATTGAAATATTTGGGGGGGGTAAAAATTTATATAAATATGTTTGATGGGGGGTAAAATTAATCGAAAAGAAGATTTTTTTTCATGGAAGAACACCTACGGATAGACAATTGGGGGGGTGCGTCATGGACATAAGGGGGGTGGGCACCACTGATATATATATATATATATATATATATATATAATCGATTCAGTTTTTTTTTTTTTTTTTTTTTTTTTTTTTTTTTTTTTTTTTTTAAGAAAAGTTCTCACATTCACTCTTAACGTTCTATTCAAACTGAGAATGGCGGAAATCAACCACATCCGGTACTAACGTTGATCACTATAAAGTAAAAATTGTAATAGAAATAAGCGTGTTTTTTTTTTTTTTTTTTCAATAAACTAAACATCGCAAGAATACTTTAGTTACCATCCTTATCTTTCCACCGAAATCGGAAATGATAGAAGTACATTACAACTTGCGGATTCAATACATAATGCAAAAAAGGTAGGAACTAGCGAGAAGTAGGTTTTGGTATCTGCTTAGGTATCTAAGAATAGTTGTCATCTCTCGTAACCCTCCATTCTAAATGAAATTTTTCTGTTTAACTTCCCACGCTTACGTCGGTTAGACCAAAGGAGACGGTGATGTTGAAAGAATAAAGAATATGGTGAAATGAATGAAGTGGGAGGAAACGGGAGAACCCCGAGAAAACCCACGTGCACGGTGTTTGTCCACCACAAAGTCCACTTGACGGGGGTTGGGATCGAATTCGGGTCCATACGCACCAGAGGTGAACGCTCTACCACTGAGGCACCACGACCCCTAAAAAAGTCAAAGTTCAATAATAATAATAATAATAATAATAATAATAATAATAATAATAATAATAATAATAATAATAATAATAATAATAATAATAATAATAATAATAAAAGTAAAAATTAAGCTCTCTAAGAAATAATTGATTTTACAAATCTATGGGTTGAATCATTGGTCGAAGTTAAGTGAAATTTTAACCTTATACTTGCAGTAGACGTTTGCATAGAGGCCGGTCCGTATGATGCACTAGGCCCCCTTCCCTAAATTCTCTTTCGCATGTGACCCTCGACATCTGCCACCTTACTAACCTCTATCTAGATAAATTTCAACAGTCCAATCAGTTATTCTGGTCATATTAGAGACACTCTCGGTAGTTTCAATATTAAAACTATTACGTACAGTCGATAATTCGAAACGAATTTCTTGTATTATTGAACTAGATCGTGTTGTAAAACTCAAATTAATCATTCTTTGTGAATTTAGTTAAGAAATGACTTTGTAACAATTCACATCTTTCTTTACAGGATACAAAGTGAAAATGTATTAAAATATGTACAAAAAACAATATATTTATAAAATAAGTTTTTTTTATATATATATTTCATTATTTTGTATTGTTAAAATTTTGTACATCGACGGGGGAAAGGGGAGCGCTTTTGGACCTAGGGGTGGCAAAACATTAAATCCGGCCCTGGGTCGAACACTAAAGACAAATCAATCATCGGTGTTTGTCCAACTAATATTACGTAAATGGTATAAGTTATCTCCGTTTTGGATAAAATATAGATGAAATATAGCTTTAGCAACAAATGTGAACTAGGTGCATCCTCCTAAGTTGTTCCGCTCTCTGAACAACGATTAAGGATTATTCCAAAATGAGTTAAGTGATCGAGGACTGGCATATTTACCATAGTAATATTAAACATTTATTTATAGCTGTTCTGCATAGTTATATTTATACAAAAAGAATTACTTGCTAACTATATGAATTTTATATCCAAGTAAATAGTCGGTGTATATGAAATTCTGTATGCTTATCAAGACGTAATAATGTCTCTCCGGTTCGATTCCCGGCGGGAGCTCATGTGGTTCGGATTCCACGTTAATCAGTAGGTCCACGTCTCATATAGCCTCGCTGCTGAACAAGACGTAAAACCCAAAAAATCAATCAATCAATCAATGTCTCTCAAATACTTGCCCCAAAAATATGTAAATTCTATTTTCTATTTGGAGCAGACAAGGATGCCCACAGGCTGGTTTAGGGCGTTGGTTGCAACCGTTAGACTTTTTTGGGAGGAGGGCATATTTTCTTTCAAAATAACAGAATCGCACTTTTAATTATACTATAATTTTCTTTTCAAGAACGGCAGCTGTGAAGGCGAATGAATGTATCCTCTGTGGCTTGAATGGACAAAATTATGACGGAAGGTAGAAGAAAATACTGTATAGACTGGTCCTGTTTAGAAAGAATGGACAAGGCCTACTAAGTGATGAGACTTTAATGTATTTGACATGTAAACCAGTGTGGAAACTCATTGGGGAGGGGGAATCTCGCTAAGAATTTAAGCACTCTGTTTTGGAAACGAATAATATATTCGGGGGGGGGGAGGAATTGTGCCCAAGTAGTTGGAGAGATGGGCTCCCCTCGGCCGAGGGCGAAGGAATGCTGCAATTATTATGTGGTTAACTGCTGGCCCAAGATTCAAGATTCCCCTCCTCTCTAGAAAATCCGTAAAGAAAACACTGACTTAGCCTACAAAATCCCTATTATCAATGGCAAGGGAAATCACAGGAGAAAAAATATAGTTAAAAGGACAAAGGAAACATATTCAAACCAGTTCTGGTGGTAATATATCTTTAAAGATGTAGGTAAATACAAATAATAATAACAATAATAATAATAATAATAATAATAATAATAATAATAATAATAATAATAATAATAATAATAATAATAATAATAATAATAAATAAAATAATAATTTAATCGGTTATTTTATGATACGAAATTATGAATATTCTTGACCGGATTTCGAGGCCAAATACTCCACTGTGCGGCACCAGTGTGACAAAACATCAAGACATCCACGATTATTTTCTACTTGATTCTAAGAAATGCCTGATGACAAAGAAACTAAAACTTTTATCCCAAGTTGGCGAATGAAAAAAAAAAAAAAGTAGCGGACCTGTTTACCTATGGTCGTTTCACAGCAGGTGTTATCTTCAGATAGAGAAAAAGAAGCTTTCGTGTAGAGAACACAAAATCTACAGTACTCTCGAATTACAATATACTTCTCCCTACTATTGGAAGAACCAGGTTACTTTGGTCCAACCTCACTCAACCTCACGCTCACAAACTCATTTCGACCTCACATTCACTCGGCCTCACGCTCACATCACCAGTCTAAGCTCATGCTCACTTGACATCACGCTCACTACTCAACCTCACGCTCACATCATTAGTCTGACCTCACGCTCACATCACCAGTCTGGCCTCACGCTCACTCAACCTTACGCTCACATCACCAGCCTGACCTCACGCTCACTCAACCCCACGCTCACTTCGTGAGGTTGAGGTTGAGTGGGCGTGAGTTCCGAACTCAAAAGCGCCGACATCATGAGTTTGGACACCTTTGGTTCGCATTAATTTATTTGCTTGACCTCACTTCGGTTCATCTCTTTTATTTTTTATCGATTTACTTCCACCGCATTTGCACTTATACAGTTTGATTGACGTTAATCACTAGTGAACTGCCTTACATATCAGGAAAACTAATATTCTATAACAGTAATATCTATAAACATAAGTGCATTCACAGTTCTTGATAATTATCAGAACTATTTATTATTTCTTCAGGATGCCTTTAATAGTCATATGAATGGGCAATTATTCTAATTGATTCTCTGTTTGTCCATGATTACATATTTTATTAAAACCTTTAGTCCTTCAAATGTTGATGTTCCTTTCTAATGTAACTTCTTCAGAATTAATAAAGTTGCCACAACTTCAAATAATGTTTTCTGAATTTTGTATATCCACACACAGAGCCGTAGCTACGGAGGGAAGGGCAAGCGGGGCGGTTGCCCCGGACGCTGATAACAACGGGGCGACGAACGAGCAAGAAGAAAGAAAAGGTTTCGGAAAAGAGTAAACGACGCGGCGCCCCGTAAAAGAATTAACGCCCTATTAAATCAATATTGTTGTCGGTTTACGAAGAACATTTTCTTGGTCGCTCCGCTCGCAACCCAAAATTACGTTATTATAAAGTTATTATATACGATTTGCTAATAACGATGTGATATACAAGTTGTCGAATAATGACTTATATTGTACGCAGGAGTGTTTTCAAAGTCGGAAACGGTCGAAATCTGAAATGCGTGTTCAGCGTTGTGATGGTGATGAATTTGCTTAGTTAATCACGCTTTTCTACCCAATCGGATTACTCGCGGTGGTGAGAATGAAGGTATGCAAATGAGAAAAAGGAATACACATGCAAGCTGCTGTTTGCATGGGAATATTAAATTAGAATCAAACAAGAGGAATAATATCATTTTCGAACTTGAAGCAGTTAAGGGGTCAGAAGTTAATCCTACAAATTTCGTCTTTTTCAAATACTAATGACTATCAGTTTTTTATTATTATTATTATTATTCCATTGACATGAAATGCTTCCAATTTGAATGAATTTATTGGGATCATTTCTTCATCAACTAGTAGTATCGCCAGGGTATGTTTTCTGTGCATACGTATCAGTTCTGCTGTGTTGTATCTATCTACATACAGACAAAACATAAACCTTGTGAATTTCCGTTATATTTCACAAAATATTTTTTTACCGTAAAAAGACCTAACACTATGGCCAATAGAACCCGGAGTTCAATAACGCGTTCATAAAACCTCTCGAATGGTTTCTATCTTACCCACCTGAATCCAGTTTCTACTTCGTATTGGGACATTCCATGTGAAATCAACCAGTGAAATGTCAAAATCTGACCTGATCATCTTAGATTTTTGTAAAAATTAATGCACAGCTTTATTACAGTGGAAGATGAAAAATTCCCAAATATTATCTCTCTCTTCCTGACAGTGTCCCCATCCAGGGTGTTCAAAATGTCAAAAATGGCATTTTTCAGTTGCAGTGATTATTAAAAATTGTCATAAAATGGTTAATATGTGCACTAGATACATTGAAGAAACACCATTGGAAAGCTTGAGGATAGCTCTACAAGTTTTACCATATTAAAAAACTGTAAAATAAAAAATAACACTTCAAAAATTCAAATAAAAGTTTAAATTTTGAGTTTCACATAGAAATGTCCCTTTGAATTTATTCAAAATTGTTCAGATTGCAGTTTCATATGTGTACTAAAACACCACAATGTTTACATTTTTTGCACTCAATGGGAGCCGGCTCAAAATTCAACAGAAACCAAACATTGTACGATATTGGCCATGTGAATATCTGGTTTCAGATCGATAACTCTTTGCTTGTAGCTATTTACCTGCAGCATCAAAGGAATTTATATTTAATTTCATTGTTTCTTGATGCATTCATTTGAATTTACACAATTATCCACCTTTCGAGTTATTTAGAGAGGTATTACGTTTCCGAACATTACTCAATACTGGTCATTATTGTTGTTAGTCAGTATGGATGTTTCTAAATTTATATTGGCTACATTTATACATGCTATTTTTTTCGTTCCTTTGTTTCAGGATTGCTGTTACAGAACTTATTATGAAAGGGAGGGATATATTTCCCTCCCTTTCACAATATTTGTATCGAGTGTGTTATGAAACATAGCGATACTGTTCACAACCACTTCACACACTTCCAGCAAAACCAATTAGTCAATAAATTATTTTTCTTAGTTTAATTATGCACTTCCACATGTCTGTGAAAACAATCCTGAAACAAAGGAAAGAAAATAACTTGTATCAATGTAGTCAAAATAAATTTAGAAACATCCATACTGACTAACAAGTATAATGACCTGTATTGAGTACTGTTCGGAAACATAATACTTCTTTAAATAACTAGAAAGGTGGATAATTGTTTAAATTCAAATGAATACATCAAGAAACAAATTAAGTTTGAATATAAATTCATATGATGCTGCAGGTAAATATCTACAGGCAAATGGTTATCGATCTGAACCCAGATATTCACATGGCCAATATCGTGCAATGTTTGGTTTATATTGAATTTTAAATCGGATCTCATTGAGTGCCCAAAATTGTGATGTTTTAGTACACATATGAGACTACAATCTGGACAATTTTGAACAAATTCACATGGACATTTATATGTGAAATTCAAAATTCAAATTTTAATTTAAATTATTGAAGTGTTATTTTTTTTATTTTAAAGGGTTTTCTAAAATATTGTTCAGCTTGTAGAGCTATCCTTAAGCTTTCCAATGGTGTTTGTTTCATGTCTCTAGTGCATATATTAACCATTTTATGACAATTTTTAATAATCACTTTAACTGAAAAAAATACATTTTTGGACATTTTTTGAACACCCTGTATGGGGACACTTTCAGGAGGAGAGAGATAATATTAGGATTTTTTCCATTTCCCATTGTAATAAAGCTGTGCACCAATTTTTACAAAAATCTGAGATGGTCAAGTTTGATGACTTGTTGACTTGACATGGAATGTCCCTATTCCTATTTCCGTTAGATTAATCTTAATATTGTTGTTCCATCTGCATCTAGGTCTTCCTAATGGAGATTTTCTGATTGGATTTCCAGTCAAAACTTTGAAGGCGTTCCTACTTTCTTTCATTCTCGCTACATGACCTGCCTACCTGAGTCCCCTAAATTTGGTAACTCTAACAATGTTTGGTGAATGATGTAAATTTATAGTTCCTCGTTATAAAGTTTCTGCCATTCACCATTCCCGTTTCTCTTGGGTCCAAATATTCGTCTCAGGATTTTATTCTCAAACACCTTCAGTTTGCGCTCTTCCCTTAAAATAAGCGACTTTATTTCGCAGCAATACAGCACAACAGGCATAATTATCGTTCTATATATTTTGAGTTCCAAATTCCTCGACAGAATTCGCGAAGATAAAAGATTTTGAACTGAATAATAACACAAATTCCCTGCTTTCAGTCAACATTTAATTTCTTTGTAGATATGACTTTTGTTTGTAAATATTGATCCTAGATATTTGAAAGTATCCACTTTATCGAAAATATTATTTGATACTTTGACGCGTCCATAATTTGCAATATTACGATCCCAGTGAACTTCCATGTATTTAGTTTTTTTTTTCTGCATTTTCTTCTAAGCCAGCAAGCATTTAACAATGTCTCTACATTTCTTTCTGTTGTTATCCTATCAGATTTACGTCATCAGCATACGCCGTAAACTGGTGAATACCATTCAGTTCTAGACTCTCGTTGCTATCTTTCATTTTCCTTATAGCGTATTCCAGAACAAAGTTGAATAATAATGGCGACAAGGAATCTCCTTGTTTTAGGCCATTCTCGAAGAGAAAGCTCGTGGACAAGAATTTTCCTATTTGCATTTTACTTTGGGATTCGTTTAATCACATTTTAATTAATGTAACTAACTTTTTTGGTATTCCAAATTCTGCAAGAATGTTGCATAATATTTATTATCTAATAGTATCGTAAGCCTTTCTAAAATCAATAAATAATTGATGTACTGGAGTATTGTATTCCCATTTCTTTTCGAGTATTTGTCGAATGACAAATATCTGGTCCATAGTTGATTAATTTTGTTTAAATTTACACCGATAATTTCTAATATGTCATCCACGTATGAGGTCAATCTTGCAATAAAATGCTTCAGAGGATTTTATAGAATGTTGACACAAGAGAAAGGCCTCGATAATTATTACAATCCGCTTTATCGCCTTTCTTGTGAATTGGAACAATGATTCATTCTTTCCACTCTTGTGGTAATTCCTCCTTGTTCCAGTTGAGGAGAATGAGTGTGTGTGTCTTGTTTCACAATTTTCCACTCTAGCTAAAATTAACTCAGCCGGCATTTTGTCTACACCCGGAAATTTGTGTTTCTTTAATTTCTTTACAGCAATTTCTACTTCTGTTCGGTTAGGCTCTGAAATTTATTGTTCTGTTGTGCATTTCCCTTTCCTCACCAACGTTAGTTTTTGGCGGTGTCTTAAGCAAATCGCCGAAGAAATATTCCTATCTATTACAGATGCTATCTGGATCATTAAGAACTGTTCCGTCGTCTGTCTTTAATATATACGCGCAAGATTGATACCATTTCTTAAATTCGTTGATGCCCTTGAACATGTTTCGATTTTTTTTTTTATTTTACTATTATCTTCAAGTTCATTAAATTAAGCTTTCAAAAAATCTTGTTTCTCTCTTCTGAACATTTTAGAAGTTTTCCATTTGATGTCAACGAAATTTAGAGTAGATATATCGTTCGGATTTTGTAGTCAACACAGTTTCACCTATTTCCCTCCTCCATTAGTTTGGTGAATTCCTGGCCGAACGATGATTTGTTCCTACGTACTTCCTAGTGCCCCAATATTTCTCTTGCTGAAATTTTAATGGTATCCCTAATTTGAACCCAAGTTTTTTTCAGCATTAGTGCTCTCAAGACTTTCTAAAAACGAGAATCTATTACACTTCAATCTGGTATTCCCCTCTCTCCTGATTATCTTCTAATTTCTTTTAACTAAATATCTCCGTTTTCAGATGTTGAATATTCTCTTCATTCAACGATAATATATTTATATCTTGTTATCGCTACTACCAGATAGTGATCAGTGTCATAGTCGGGTCTTCTGAACGAATAAATCCAGTCAATCTGATTCTGTGTTCTTCCATCTGGTGAGGTCTATATGTATTTATGAAAGTCGGGATGTGGGAATTTTGTACTCTTTACAGTAAGGTTTTTGAATGTTCCAAGTTCACGAAACTAACATCGTTGTTATTACTTTCCTTGTGAAGACTTTTCCTATAACCGGTTTGAAAATACCCTGTTGCCTTTCTCATTGAAATCTTCTAATAGATTTTTCATATGATATCGTGGGACTTGGTCGAATACCCGTGACATTTCTTCTTAAAAAGTGTCTTTTATATCGTCATCCTTATCTTCTATTGGGCATGTACATTTAAAACAATAATATCACACCTCAGACCATTAAGGGTAATAAAAGAAACTCTATCATTAACAAATTCAATCCGTTTAATTGCTAATATTAAAAGAATCAAAATTTAAATGCTATTTGTGTGTTCACATACAGAATAAAATTACAGAAGTTTACAATTATTACTGGAAATTAATACTGTCACTCATTTTTAACATTTTAAAAGTACATAGTTTCTAATGTATTGAAATTTCATTTCTTATCTATAGTGTGAAACGTTGTAAATAGTTGTACTGTAAACTTCTATAACTAATCTCCAAACGGATCTGTATACCAAGTAAAAGTAGTTTTGTCAAGTTTAACAAAAAGTACAAAATACGCCTCTTGAATACAGCTCTTATTAGTAAAAGTATATATAATGTTCGCTTTTGGCTGTTCGAATGGTCTGTCCAAACAGCTTGATAAAAAAAAAAAAAAAAATCAACACAACATAACAACAAGAGCTGATTATCTTTTATGAAAAAAAAAGAAGCCAAAGATTGGTGTGGTGAGGGTAGGGGACGCCGAATTCTACTTCGCCACGGGCGTTGAAATCTCTATCTACGGCTCTGTCCACACAATCGCATATGTTGTTGTTCTCTATATTTAGTCTTTTATAGTGGCTTTTAAAAGGACCATGTCATGAAATGACTTTCTTTGCTTATGTTTCAAATATGGCTACCGTTTTTATCTTCTCCTCAGCCCCAAACTTGCCAGTATGTTGTTAGTTGTTCTCCCTTTTGACTGTTTATCCACTCTTCATTGTTTGTCGTCTATTAATTTGTTTAGATCGTCTTCGTTTTCTGGCAAATTCCCCAAAATGCATATTGTGCCGTTTATTTGTTTCTATTTCGCGCAAAAATGCATTGAAAAAAATAAGTAGAAAATATGGTGTTTTATCTAATGATACAATATTAACCCATTAACAGCCAAACACTTGTATCGTTGTTAATGTCATAAAATGTGTTTATTCATAACTGTTTGAGATATAAAGTCGACTAAAAGCAGGGAATTTAATAGGTGAATTCTGTATCATGCAGAAGAGACTGTGAACAAATGAGAGGAAATGAAATATTGGAAAAATATATTTCCAAACACTTTCAAAAAATAGTAAAATAAACCGTCCCAAAAAAGGGACAATGGCTGATAATGGGTTAAACTTATTACTATTCACCTTTGCGTTCTGTTTACTATTAATTTTGTTTTATGTATTTATCAGCTGAAATACTTCTTTTTAACATGGGGAAAATATATGTATGAAAAATATTTGAATCCTTATTAACCTGTAATGATAATAATCCATAATGTACTATATTTTTAGAACAAATTTTCAAACACTATTCCATAGAATACAAACTTTAATTAAATTGACATTTCAAAAAAAAAAAAAAAAAAAAAAAGACACCTTGAGATATACAATAAACTATCTTTTAGAAATTATCTCAAATAGACAAGCCGCTTTCCCAATTTCAAAATCTATCGATTCGACAATATGTTCAATCATTTTGGATATTTTTCTTTCTAACCTGCCGTGCAGATGGAGCTGAATATGGACTTAAACGTCACCGGGAATGTCAGTATCCATCTTAGTGATTCCAGAAATTATGGATTCGGCACTAATATTGTTTATTTCGGTTCTTTTGTGACACCATTTCACCCTGCCCGGAGTGATATTGGTGGTTGAATTTGGATTTAAACGGCATCTGGGGTAAAATTAATTATCTAAGAGCCCCAAAAACTATGGATTCGAAATTAATATCGCTTATTTTCGATATTTTTTTTTATTTGCATTCCCCTGCCATTTCGTCTAGAAGTACAAGAGAGTTCTTACCTCCACCGGGGGCTAAACTTAGACTTAATGGCATCCATACTGTCTTACGACTCATTTTAGCAACTCCGAAAATTATGAATTGGACATTAATATCGGTTATTATTAATCACTTCTATGTGACCCATGTATGTGCTAGAGTTTCTAGCCCCAACAGATATTTTCCCAGGTTGTAAACTATACGTGCGCCAAATTAGTTATAATTGTTTTAGCGTTCCAGTGCTATGCTGAAACACACACAAGCACACTAATTGCTTATTTCCAACCTTTATTTTTTTTTCAGTCAGTTTCTCAATGTGTTTTAAACTTCAAATTGCCGTTAATCAACAATCTCAAGTATTTGAAATGTTCTACTTTTTTAAATACTTTTGTTGTTTATTTTTTTATAATTCGATTTATCTTTAATGTTGTACTAAATAACACCTATTCTGTTTATGTTGCTGATAAGTTTAATTTGCTTGTGTAGCACCAATTTATTATTAAAAATACTATTTCCTTTTGTTTCAGTTTATCTTCTTCATGATTAATTAATCACAATGACTATATCACCCGCGTAACCAATTGACTGTATTCGCAATTTACGGACGTTTTAATTCTTCTTCTTCTTCGTTATTATTTTTATTATTTTATTATTATTATTATTATTATTATTATTATTATTATTATTATTATTATTATTATTATTATTATTAGTAGTAGTAGTAGTAGTAGTAGTAGTAGTAGTAATAGTAGCAATGGTGGTAGTAGTAGTAGTACTAGTTACGCTTCATCCTCTCGCCCGTTGAATGTCATAGGTTAAAATCGCGCTTAATAAAAAACTCTAATCGTTTATAGGCCTATTTAGCAAACGTTTTTTTTATTTATTCGTTTAGTTTTTTTTTTCCCATCAAGCAACACATCTTTAAACAAACATTAGTGATCAAGTCTAAATACGGTTACGGCCCTTGTCCTATTTTGAAATAATTAAATTGGGACGATGCAGTTTTTAAGTTACGATTAAATCTTCACAATAGTTTAGATCTGTGAATTGTCGGCACGCTAGCGACATGATTTATTGCACTCATGATACTCAAATATCTGACCACTTTGGAAGTTCATGAGCTTTAGTTTGTGATGCATTCTGCTTTTCCGCACTGTCTCGTTACGACTGAAGACACTCTTCTTATATTACTAAACACAATTCGCTAGTTGTGTCCTTATATACTTGATAACAGTATCTGTAGTGTCTATAGAGTATTTTTTATTTCACTGAATCTTCAAAACAATTAATGATATGAAAAAAAAATCCTAACAATTTAAACTTAGAAATGTTAAGTATTTAAATAGTGAAACTAATACAAGCAAACAAACAAACAAACAAACAAAAAAGCTGTCATTGTTATCAAGGATTATCAACATGGAATATAATGTAGTTCATTATGCATCTTCATCAAACCAACTTATTTCTTTATGATAATTTGAATCAATGGATTAAGGTAAAATATATAAGAGCATGCACATCTAAAGTTCTAAATCTCAAATTGTAGCATTTTAAATGCATACATATATAATTCCCTCAGCATTGGGATTTCTATTAATCCATCTACTGTAAATTCATACGCTTCTCCATGGAAACAGTGATTGAAAAGAAATCTTGTAATTACAACCAGGAAAGATCTTGCTTTTTAATTTCTGACGTGGTAGTGAATAGACATTTCTGTCTTTTCTATGGGCTACTGCATCGACTTCACTTCCAATTAAGAAGCTTAAGCGACCCATAAACATTATAAAAAAATATCACTTTTTAACTAACAACATAGTTGCTTATGAATATAAGAAAAAAAGCAGGATCAGGATATTTCTTGCAGTTGAATAGAAAACTTGCGCCCACAACCATCATTATAAAACATATGTTCAGTGCCACCATTTCATACCGTACAATTAAGACTCAACGCATAATAATTTCAACGTATTAAAGTCACAAATAATATCGGAAAATCTATTCAATGATCTTCTAGTTTGTGTTTCTAGTAGAGGTATTTTTACGTAGTCTACGGTTATCTCAGGTAAAACTGATTCAGAGTTTTAAACGAAAAAGGCTATGTGGGTTTAAAAAAAAAAAAAAAAAAAACGACTGAAAATTCACTTGCTATTAATCTACATTCTAGACTATCATACAAAGTGGTTCAAAAGCATGGAAACACCCTAATAAGTAGTAATCACTGTAAAATATAATCAAAATAACAATGTAGGTGGGGAATACAGAAATGTTTGAGGACAGATCACAATAACGTCCGTCATCTTGAATTGTACACAACTTTCTGAAGTGAAAACTGTCATTTTAATAACATTTTGTTCTTTTTGGTAGAAATTGAATTGAACTGTTATTTTTATTCTAACGCTAACTATTACAAATATCTGACTTGCTCTTTGTTGTGTCCCCAACAAAAGAAGTTACTCATACAGCAAGGACCACTCAGTGTTACAGGACGTCATTAATGTGTTCTACATTTCGGTCGATTGCCAGATGCATTTCGACTTTCCAGTCACACGAAACCTTACGCAAAATATCGATTGTAATGCTTAAACATAGTCTATAATGTGATCCTTGAGATGCTGAGCACCCCTAATTATCATCACATAACAATATATTTCACATGGTCCTACAGGTAGTAGTACAGGCAGGGTCAGGTTAGGGGAATGAAATGTGGATGGCCGGAATCGGTTCCCGGTGGAACCGGTTTTCGGTTCTGAACGGACCCTGTTCTAGAAGATCCGATTCAGGAACCGGGTTTTCGGATCCAGGTCTGAAACAGGTTCCTAAGATCCAGTTCCGATACCGGGTTTTTCGGATCCAGGCCTGGAACCGGTTCTGAAACCGGATCTCCAACAACCTCCACCGGAACCGGAACTTTGTGGCCATCCCTATACTAAACCCGAGCTGCTGTCAGGATGTGAAGAGTGTGTTAGATGAAATGGTAGAAGCGAGAAGCAGGGGCCTAGGCGGCGGCCGCTTTTCCAATTTGACAAAAAAAGAAAAAAAAAAAAACTGGGTAACTGGCAAACTGGTAAACTCATTTGGCTAAACGCCCACTGGTGGAACATTTTTTTTTCTGGAGAGCACTAGCTGGTCTTGCCGGGGATGCCACAAGTGCATTGTCCTCTTTGCAGTGTTTTGAATGTGAACTTTGTGCCTCCTTTACAGGTCTTTGGCGGGCTTTTGGATCCAGGTTTGGAACTGGTTCCTAACATCCGGCTCCGGAACCGGGTTTTCGGATCCAGGTCTGGAACTGGTTCCTAAGATCCGGTTCTGGAATCGGGATTTTGGACCCGGTTCTAGAACCGGTTCCGGAACTGGTTCTGGAAACCGGATATTCAAGAACCGGTTCCTCGCGGAACAGGTTCCGCTGGAACTGGAACCTTGTGGCCATCCCTAGAATGAAGAAGACATTCCACAACACCTTACTGACCAATCCACGCATTAATAAGGTGCTGGAAGAAGTACTCACGGACACAGGTACAATAATGAGGTGCCTCATTGTCCTGGACAAACTTTGGAAATAACACATTTGCCGACAGCAATCGTGACAAAATGTCTTCTTCTAACTTGCCCCGATAACCTATAAGTGTTAGGCCCACCGTTAGGAAAAGTTCATTCACAACGCGAGTCCCCCACCCACCACATCCATAATCTTGCCGGAGCACCTTTGGACGCAGCAAGCCAATGTGGATTACTATCCGACAAGTACCACACGTTCTGTTTTTTAACCTCGCCCAGCATAAAAATTTGCTTTATCAGTAGACAACTGTTTCGTCTGAGGAAGGAGCCGTTTCTGGACAGGGTGTTGAATGCGATGTGAAGTGGATCCTGTACGAAGCTCCAGGACCCCTCCATCATTGATTAGCATCTCATGAGCAGTTTCGAAAATAGCCGAAACTAGCACTGCACCAGAAAATCCTCCTGTGTGTTTGGTGGACTGCTCGCGGCATCGTGCATCGGGAACTGCTACCAGCCGGTCTGAGCTACAATACAACTGTGTACTGTCAGCAGTTGAGACGTGTGCATGAAAAACTGAAAACACTGCAGCCAGCACTTCTGAATCGCAAAGGGGTGCTTCTACTACAGGACAACGCTAAGCCTCACGTCGCTAGCATGTCCCGGGACACCATTCTACGCCTTGGATGGGAAACACTATTGCATCCAACATATTCTCCGGAATCTACATTACATAAACATCAAATAAAACAGTGAAAGGTACGGGCCACGGCACTAAAATTTTTCGCTTTAATTAATTGAACTAGAAATGTTGTGCTGCGCTTAGTAATAAAACTTTCTTCTGAAATAATATATATATATATATATATATATATATATATATATATATATATATATATATATATATATATATATATATATATATATATATTTCATCCCCAAAAATAAACTACTTCTTGTAGACTTTAGCATAAAATGACTTATGCTATATGGTAGGGTCTTTAGTGAAATATTTTGGGGCCGCTGTGGCTCAGTGCTAGAGCGTTCACCTATGGTGCTTGGGGTCCCGGGTTCGATCTAAGCCTCCGCCAAGCGAACTTTGTGGTAGATAAACACCGTGTGCGTGGTTTTCTCGGGGTTCTCCCATTTCCTCCAACTTTCTTCATGCCACCATTTTATTCATTATCATCATCACCATCTCCTTTAGCCTAACCGGCATAACCGTGGGACGTAAAACTCAAAGATTTCATTTCATTTTTAGTGAAATATTTGTTTATAAATTAGCAACAAATTCGTACGAGTTGCATTGCACGAAAAAACAAAGAAAAAATCGCCAAATATAAACTACACTTTGTGCATATTCTGATGGAAGTGATTTATACAACATTGTAGTAATAATAATGAAATATTAGATAATGATACATGAATAAAATCACATGATTAATTTTGTAGAAAATCACACAAGAAAGCTCATCGCTGAGAATAAAATACTTCCGTTTTTTTTTTTTTTTTTTAGGACAAATGAGTTATGCTATATTACCTAGGTATTAGGTTATTAATGGAATATATATTTAGGAAATATGAACAAAATGAACATAACTAATTTTATTTTAGTTTATTTATTTATTTATTTATTTATTTATTTATTGTTGTTGAGAAAATTGTCTCAAAAATAAACCAACAATCAAAAATTTTATGGGCACATTAATCGTGGCATAGTATCAGACTAATAATTAAATATTTTTTTTATGGAATATAAACAAAATTTCGTGAGTTTGTTTTTTATAAATTCGTTCGAAAAAAATACCCCCAGGAATAAAGAACCTCTATAATACAATTCAAGACAAATGAGCTATGCCATATTGACAGCTAAGTATTGAACTATTTATTTATTAAATATGATAAAAAATTGTCTAAGTCGTTTTCAAGAAAGTCGTTCGAAAATAAAATGCACACCTAAAGATTCATTATCCCTCGTAGATGTTTACAGGAGAAACGAGTTGATCCATATTGTCAGGTTGTTAATTAAATATTTATTTATGAAATGCGAGTAAAATCACCATAAAAAAAAATCGTTCTAAATAAACTTACTGGAAGAGTAAACTACCCATTCTTGATATTTTTCTACCCACAGAAGTAACTTGTACTATCGGCTTGTTGCTGAAAAAGTAATTTGTGATTCATAAACGAATTGTTAGAGCCGATATTGAGAAAATAGCAATTTTGAATTTCATCCTTCAGTAAACTATCTTTATATTTAGGGCTAGAAAAAAATCGAAAATCTGCGCTAGAAGATGAAATGGAAACCTTAAGTTCAGATATTGTTTCAGATATGTTAAACAGTATGGTCGCTAGTCGAGAGTACATCAAGGCGAACGGACAAAAAGACGGAGAGATATCGAGAAACCACTTTTTCAGTATGTATGGGCTATGAAACGTGTAAATCCGTTGAAATCTAGAGTTCGACTTTTTTTTTTCTTTTCATGATCATAATTTCTTCTCTTATTTCGTCGCTCGAAAGTAAAAATAAATAAACAACAAACTCTCGGAAAGAAGCTGGAGAGGATCACGTGAAATATATATCTGCCACCTTTCCATTAGTCATTAAGATAATAACGGATTGACTCTGTCAACGAGCCCAGCCAAGATAATCATTCTAGCTATATGCTGCAAAATAATAATAATAATAATAATAATAATAATAATAATAATAATAATAATAATAATATAAAACTAAAACAATAAAATAAAATAAAAAATATTACGATCTCCCAATTGCAAACATACTGAATGAACAACCCATTCTAATTCTGTATATCAATTGCAATCTCCGTCTTCCAGGCTGTTGGTTCCCTGCCATTCTCTTTATCTATCGCATATTTCAAAGTACAACCCTTTCAACCACTGATGAAACCAGCTTCTTTTGCGCGCTCTGATTCACTTTAATATTACATATGCATCTCCTGCTTGTTTCTAGTACTTCCTGATTAGTTGCCTCTGCCCAACTAATTTTGCCCATCCTTCCCCAAACCACACTAGTAAATTATCCAGGTTTGTCCCCAGTCAATTGATAATAATACTTGCTGTCTACATTATAGCTTTTCGTCTCCAATGAAAACTACATACGTATTTTGCATGTTTTCAATGTTAATAATAATAATAATAATAATAATAATAATAATAATAATAATAATAATAATAATAATAATAATAATAATAAACTGCATTGAGTAACTTGAGTAACTGCATTCATTTTTGCAACTTTCTTCTGATTCTACTTCATGTTCTCTTTGATCGTCGTTTGTTTATATCGTTCCCTTATTTTGTTTTCTAGAAACTTCTGCATTCTGTTTTATTTCGTTTTCTCTGACTTGTTAGTCTATTCTTCTTCTCTTTATCGTAGATTATGATTTATTTGGTTCCCCATTTTGTGTGTTTGGTTCTCTTTTGTAGTCTTTTTGTTGGTTGTTTCCCATAAGCGTATTTGGGTATTATTTTTCCTTAGCTCTTTTATAGGTTAAGCACTCGTTTTCGAGTTATACTTTGTATTCCCCTCCCCCCATATCTCTCCTACATGACTGCTTTATGTGTTCTTTGCTTAAAAAGTACACACACGTTTCATTTTTTCACGTACCGCGAAATATATACGTAGTCTCCACATTTAAAACGTTTTAGCATGGATATAAATTCCTTCACAATGGTGGTAAATGATGATGTTCGCTAACAGGTCATATCTTAATTTTGCTGAAATTTTTACAACAATGTGTGACCTTTGTGTGATCTTAGACCCGCGTCTGAAACGGGATTTGAGTTTTCTCTTGAATTCTTCATGTCTTACTCGAAGTTCTGTTTTACTATAGTATTGGCTACAATCTCACTTTTAAAGTTTGATGGAAGATCATAGATGATCATGAGTGGTTTTATTTCATTTTGTTCTTCTTACAGTGTTTTCTGGATTTTAGTTTTACCATTTCTTGAGGTTGGCTTTATCTTATCACTGCACTGATTTTACACAAGTTATTTTATTGTTTTTCCTTTGCTGGTTCCAATTTTTCTGTTAGCTTGGTTTCTGAAATATTTACGTTTTCCTTCTTTTGTTCTGATGAAAATTACAGGTTTGATTCTTCTCCTGGCTTCCAGAACTTTTTTTTTCTCTTTTTGTTGCGTGTTATTTTTAAAGATGTCCGCAAACGAAGCAGAAGTTGGTTTATTAGTTGTTTATGTTGTTCTTGTTTTATTCTTTATCATTTCTTCATACATTTAATTATTTTATTCTCTTGGGTGTTAATTCTCTCCGAAAAGATCTACTTTCCTTTTCCGTCTTTGTGATCATTCTGATATATTTCTTCATTTTTTTCAATCTTGGTTGGGGCTATTTCTGGTGCAGTTAGTGTCCTGTCGATGTCATGTATAGTTTGATTTTAAATTATCAAGAAGTTTACGTTTTTTTTTTCTTCATTTAGATCGAATCTGGGAAAGTCCTCTTCTTTATTTCTATTTTCATCGTTTGAGCCTTATTATTCCTCGTGATTTCTGTTCATTTTTGGAAAGGAATCAGTTCTATATTTATTTTAGTCTTGTTCTTCGACATGTTCCATCCGTTTTCGCTGTGGTTTTTCGTACTGTTGCTAAGGGTAAAAGATCTGAAATCTTCTCTTGATTTTGAAGCTTGGAAATTTTGTTGTCTAATATGGTATTCTAGTATTGCATCGTATGATGTGTAAATTTGCAGACTTGCTGTTCTTGAGAATATTTTTTTCCCTTTACTTACTGCTCCTATTTTGCGCCTTGAATATGTTTCTACCAAACTGACCCGATTGGAAGGCTAGTTGCATAGACTGTTTGATACACACTTTGTGAGTAAGAGAGGTAGATTGGAGAAAAATGATTGTTGGAAAAATCACAATTGAAAAAGATGAGTTGGATTCCATGCCTACTGTTAACAGTAGTCCCTTTTTGCCGCGATTTTTAAATAGGAAAAAAAAAACAGTCTATCCAAAAAAATCATACATTAATACTAATGAAATTATGCTTTTTCCCGATTTTTTTTATGAGAAATGGGCCGGAGAGAAATTTTTGAAAAATGTGATTTTTGCTTCAATTTCATTTTTTGGCACTCAGCATCATGGAACTAAAATAACTGTAAATTTCTTATTTTTGAAGTTATTGGGCTCATCTACGTGTCAAATGAAAGCTTAATTTTTGTTCTTTCAGTAGATCCGAAGTAACTTTGCAAAAAGTTAACCTGTCAAACATTAATGGGGATGCAAGTTTTTTTTTTTTTTTTTTTTTTTTTTTTTTTTTTTTTTTTTTTACAAATTGTGCCGTTGCTCAAAAGTTAAATCTATGAAACTTTTGAAACTTTTTTGTACATTCATCTTAACACACACATGGTATGGTTAAGAATAAAGAGGGTGTTTTGTGTATTTTTGTAATTATTATTTTTTCATGTACGGAAATATACAGTTTTAGTTTTGTTACAAACTGTGTCATTGCTCGTAAGTTACAACTATGAAACATTTGAAACTTTTTTTGTAGAATCATCTTAGCACATATATGATATGGTTAAAAATAACAAGGGTGCTTTTGGTATTTTGGTTATTATTATTATTATTATTATTATTATTATTATTATTATTATTATTATTATTATTATTATTATTATTATTATTATTATTATTATTATTTTGGTATTTTACATATATGGAAATATACAGTTTTAAGTTTTGTTATAAATTGTGTCATTGCTCTTAAGTTACAACTATGAAACTTTTGACATTTTTAATAGAAGTATCTTAGCACATAAATGATATGGTTAGAAAGTAAAAAGGGTGCTTTTGGTACTTTTTTTATTTTACGTATACGGAAATATACATTTTTTAAAGTTTTGTTACAAATTGTGTCGTTGTTCATAAGTTACAACTATGACACTCTTGAAGTATCTTTTTTATAGAATCATTGTATCACATACATGATATGGTTTAAAAAATAAAAAGGGCGCTTTTGGTATTTTTGCAATTATTATTATTATTATTATTTGTGTTTTAAATGTACAGAAATATACAGATTTACTGTTGCTAACAGATTATGCCTTTCCTTTGAAGTAGTGATGGCCAATTCCGGAATTTTTACTTTCCGGATTCCGTAAAGTAAAATCAGAAAATTTTCAGAATTCGGAAAAATTCCGATTTCGGAAAAATATGGAATTTGGAAAAATTCCGAAAAGTGAAATTTCCGATTTCGGAATATTTTGGCCATCCCTACTCTGAAGTGTCAACTGTCACACTTTAAAGCTTTTTCAAATAATCATCTTAGTAAATATTAGGTATGCTTAAAAATAGAACTGGTGTATTGTATAGTTTTGGTATTACCATAATATTATATTTTTTACTTTAACTATGAGTTTCAACTTTTTTCCCAATTGTACCATCGCTTACAACTATCAAACTTTTGTAACTTTTTATAGGATTAGTTTGTATTAACTAGGTATGATTAAATAACAAAAAAAGAAACCTTTTTTTTGTAATAATATTGCGGTTTTTTAATTTAAAATATAGGCCTAGCAATGTAAGGGGTTGAGTGATTATTACAAACCCTATCAACAGAAATAAGAAATTATAGACTAATGCACATAGATTAAAACAATAAACATACGTACCAGTAATACTTCTTAGAATTATTGTGTCCTGTATTTCACAGCTCATTCTTTCCATTGATGATATGATGTCTTCTTTTAATTTTGATTTCATTGCGTAAGTCCGGGCTGATTGGCTTGTAAGGCATGGAACACGAACTTCCCAAATGATATTTTCAAAATGTATCCAGCAAAATTCTTCAATTTCTGGCCAGTAGAATATAGAAGGCCCAGAGCGATTCATGAATTGCACTCTGACGTACAAAAATAATAATTACAAAAATACCAAGAGTACCCTTTTTTATACTTTAACCATATCATGTATGAGCTGAAATTATCCTATAATAAATGATTTCAAGAGTTTCACAGTTGTAATTTACGAGCAATGAAACAATTTGTAACAAAACTTAAAACTGTATACTTTCATACATGTAAAATACCAATAATAATAATAATAATAATAATAATAATAATAATAATAATAATAATAATAATAATAATAATAATAATAATTAAAAGAATACCAAAAGCACCTTTTTTATTTTTTAACCATATCATGTATGTGCTAAGGTGATTCTATTAAAAAGTCTCAAAAGTTACATAGTTGTAACTTATGACCAATGGCAGAATTTGTAAAAACACTAAAATTTGCTTTTTATGCCCATTAATGTTTGAGAGTGTAACCTTTTGCAAGGTTACTTAGGATCTACTGAAAGAGCAAAAGCTAAGCTTTCATTTAACACCTGGATGAGCACGGTAATCTCAAACATGAGAAAGTTATGGTAATTTAGTTCCATGATGCTGTGCCAAAAAGTGAAATTGAAGCACAAATTATATTTTTTTCAAAAATTCTCCCGGACCATTTCTCATCAAAGAAATCGAAAACAAATAATAATTTAGCATAATTTCGTTGGTGTTAACGTATGAAAAAAAATGAAGAGAACCTGAGACATTGAAGCACAGTGCTCTAGGTGATTTGGCATGGAATGACCCATTTTAGAGCGATAAGAATACTAGCGAGATAGCACTAGCTGTCGTTTGGTCTTGACTATCTAGCTTTTGTAGTACTTGCGTTCCTCGCTTACAGCGCTAGTAGTCACACTACGTCGTATCCTGGCCCACTTGCGGTGTGATAAGCTGTTTGACTGCATGCATAGTTGTTCCCTTGTATGCAATCGTGTTAGACCTAACTTTATATAAACTTGTTCTTTGTTGCATATATATTTTATTAATGCAGGGATCCCAGCAGTGAGGGAACCGATTTGATGCAACCGATCTGACGGAAAAATACCCCATAATATGACATTGAAGAAAGGAAAGGCATTGATTTGGGACTTCACATGTTCAGACACCTATGCCCCCTCCAACCTACAACATGCCTCAGTACAAGCTGGACTCGTAGCTGCTCGAAGAGCGAAAGAAAAAAAGGAATAAATATAGCAATCTACTCGATAACTATTACTTTGTCGCAATAGCAATTGAGTCTAGCGGTTCTTGGGAAGAAGGAGGCCTCAAATTTATAAAAGAAATCGGCCACCGTTTATCAATTAAATCAGGAGATAATCGAGCAAAAAGTTTCCTGATTCAACGCATAAGCATAGCCATTCAACGTGGGAACGTGTCGGCTATAATGGGAACGTTACCCACTAGTAAAGAGCTAGAAGAAGTTTTTCTTCTGTAATTGCGGAGAAGGGAGGTTAGGAGTAAAAACAGACATCATTGGTGCATCAATTTATGTAACAACCGAGCAAGGAGTATGGAGAGACAGACAGCTCACAGTTTATATGAAAAACAATCAAACAAAAAAAAAAAGGCATGAATGCTGTACCGTACATCAAGACAGTGACATAACGTGACAGGTTGGAGCCTTTGAAAGCAGAAGATTTAGTATTACCTGCCGAACGTCATTGGAATAAAGTACCGAAGAATAGATATTTAGTGTTTCATTTGAAATTTTCATTATAACAGTTTTTTTTTTAATAATCATTGTTATTTTACAATTCTTATGTAATTACTTATGGTTGTATCTAATTTTAGAATCTAATTTCAATTACACCAAAGCTAGTAGGTGTCAGCAGAAATTTGCAAAGATGTTCATAACAATTTTTGCTCTACGTTGCATCTATATTTAAGTAATTTGAGCTGACTATACTTCTAGTAACATATATATATATATATATATATATATATATATATATATATATATATATATATATATATATATATATATATATGTATATATATATATATATATATAAATTTATTTCTTATTCGTTTGAAAATTTTGTTGTTGTTTGTTGTTGGGGAGGTAATGGTAACCCACTATAATGTTACCGAGCTTACAGGACTGTGTCACCGTTAATTGTCACTGCCGGTTAATTTGAGTTCTGCAATTCCTTTGATTTAAGTCAGTTGTTACAACAAGTTCTCACAATTACGTGCTTTAAATAGTGTTGCAAACTTCAGCAACGCGTTTCATATCTCCGGAACGGTTTGAGATATCGAAGTGCTGTAAACGGCAAAATGATTTGTTTGCCAATTGCAAACTACTCAATTAACTAAATATGATACTTATCTAAGCATGTTTTCGAAATAAATCCTTTCACAAAATGAAGTTTCAAACCCTTGTAACGTCAATCCTAGACATTCGAAAAAGCTCGTATCATGACAATAGTATTCAACGCTAAAGCGATTTCAATGTACATTTCCCTGTTCGTCTCCGTTGTGATGTATGCGTGATAGAGGCTTCCAAACTTTTGATGATTGTAATGCTATAAATCCTTATTTTGCAACGCTTAATAATAAAAGTGGATTTCTTTGGCATGCTGATTTGAAATATGTAATAACCTGATTTAGACATTTGATAAATATTGCGTTAGCAACACTGATTGTTGGGTATTTTATTTAATACGTGCAAAGATGTTCCCTTACTTATAGTTGATTCGTGCAAAGTTTCACTTTTCTACATTTTTGGTTTCTCAGTTATCATGGTTAGACATTATAAATGATGCACCCTGATGGTTCGACATTACGTAACAAACCACTGACATAAATTTACAGGTGTCTAAAAATCGGCTGGTCAGAGACTTGGGACTCGCTGAAGATGGTATAGATACAGTTGTTCTTGGTGGAGTACCTGCCAAACCGTCGTCTTTCTCCCACCCACACCGCGTGCTATGCGTCGGGTACTCATCGGAAGATCCTCTTCCACTTTTCGAAACTTTCTCTTCACACTGTGGACTTCGTACCCGCCTCGGAGCATCATAGTCAATTTTATTGACTGTAAAAGTACCCTTGTTCTTGAGCCGACGTTTATTCTGAGAAGATTATATGTGAAGACAATCGACGATGTTGATATCGTTTGGCATAAAAAGAAGACGATGAAGCTTTCCGCTACAATGGACTTCACCATAATAGCATGCCTGCATACTCGTCATATATATATTTAATTATTACACTGTAATGCATGCTCAGATCAAGAGAGATTGTAAATCTACAATTTAACATGGACTCTGCAATATCATGCAGTGGATGACATATCTCAAGCACCTACATTCATTTCAAGATAGTATAAAACCGAGTTCTGTTTTGTCTCTATCTCACTAGTGGTTCGAACTGGGGACTAGAAAAAAAGTAATTTCGTTAGTCATATTCTGTACACACTGTGTAGCGTCTCTGACTCAATATCACGCTATGAAAACATTTAGAAAATGCTTAACTTTGTGAAGTTTTAGGGCTTTTAGGCATCTAAGGCTCAGGTCAGGATTGGGGAGACCAAGGATGTGGAAACGCAGGGGTCTGGCCATAACTGATGGTTATAATTTAATTGTTGTTAGTATTGCTACCTCCCCTCAACAACTGCTATTACGAAGATAGACCTACAAAATTTAAGAGTGCAAGGTCCGTAGCTTGTCTTGAAAATATGAAGGGGTCTGTAACTCTGAAGTAATTGCAAATCACATTTAAACACTTGTCCTTTAAATATGAATATTTTCGAAAATGTTAAATTTAAAATAATGCTGTAAAATTATCTTGCTAAGGTAGTAGGTAGAGAATGTAGATATTCTGCTGCAGAAACTTGCGAAATATTATATTGTGCAGGCTTGGTTCTCGAGTTACGGACACTACAATTGTGATTCATTTTCCGAAACAAAACCCCATACACTGATCTCATCAAATCAGGCTCAAATTTATCATGGTGACATATCTTCATTCTAACATATAAGCCTGTGAGGTGTTAGTGTATGCTGAACTTATATCCCCGAGTCACGAGAGGTCAAAAAGGAGTTAAAAATTAGTCAAAAATTATCAACACTTTTGTCATAACTTTTCTTACATTGCGCACTTTGTCTTCTGTCCTCGCATATTTTATTGCTATACTGTTGTGGTAATGCTATGAAAGTGTGATCTTAATTCCTCCATTTTTCTTTTTTCTGTTGCAGATATATCATGGCTGCTCCATTAGAAGTTTGCACCAAAGAGAAACAACGAGCAGTGATCAGATTCCTCTAGTCGGAGGGGGGTCAAATAGTCAGACATTAATCGCAGACTATCACTGCAATATTGTAAAAGTGCACTATCACGTAAAACTGTGATTTTGTGGCTCGAGAAGTTTCAAAGTTGTCGATCAAGTGTAACGCATGAAGAGGGAACAGGACGGCCATCAACCTCCACTACAGATGACAACATTCAGCAAGCTCGAGAGATGGTTCTGGCGAATAGGCGAATCACTATCAATAAGGTAGCAGCTGCTTTGGACATCAGTCATGGCTCTGCGCATCAAATCATCCACGACAAGCTCGGTTTTCATAACTTCTATGCACGGTGGGTACCAAGAAAGCTTACTGCAGAACACAAGCTCACTCGTGTTAGGATCTGTCAACGCTTACTCACTCGCTTCAACAACGAAGGTGATGCATTTTTAAGCAGAATAGTCACCGGCGATGAAACATGTGTTCATCACTATGAGCCAGAATCAAAGTGCCAGAGTATACAGTGGAAACACCCTGGATCTCCGACGAAGAAAAAAAAATAAGACTGAGCCATCCGCAGGAAAGGTTATGTTAACTGTGTTTTGGACTCACAGGAGCTCATAATGGCAGAGTTCATGGAAAAGGGAAAGACGATCAACAGTGCAAGTTATAGTGAAATGTTGGAAAAGAACATAAAGCCGGCAATTCGCAACAAACGTCGAAGTTTGTTGTCGAAAAAAAAATGTTGTTGCATGACAATGCACGGCCACACACGGCTCATCACACTATTGAAATAATGAACAAGCTAAACATTTGAGTAATTGGAACACCCTCCCTACAGCCCAGACCTAACTCCATCTGACTATCACTTGTTTGGGCCACTCAAGGATGCTTTGCGTGGTCGCCGATTTGCCTCAGAATTAGACGTGCAAAATGCGGTGCAAAGGTGGCTTCACGACCAATCGAAAACCTTCTATTTGGAAATAATACGTAAGCTCGTTGACCGTTGGGCCAAGTGCATTGACAAGGAGGAAGATTACGTAGAAAAAATGATGTGCATAGTATAACCCTAGTTTCATGTAAATAAACTGTAGAATGAAAAGTGTAGATAATTTTTGACTTGCCCTCGTACTATCAGAAACATAACCCATACGCTGAACTCATCCGATCTGGGTGAAACTTGGCATGTTAGTAAACATTGATTTGTTTCATGAGCCTGTTAGATACTATGTTAGGCGGACTACGATTTCCAACTTATCCACAAATAGGGGCGTCATTTCAGACTTCACTTGATAGAGGCAAAAGCACCACGGGCATAACACTTTCACGTTTTGTACTAGCACATTACTAGACAATCGATTAAAGTATGTGTTTTCCTCAAACTCTTGGTCAATTGCCCCCTCCTACCACCTAAAAAATGTCCCTGTCTACAAACAAAGAGTGCGGCCAACAAAGCATTAGCCTTTAGCCTCAATTTCATCTTCCCATGAACAGGCCCGCAACCAGAGGGGATAGGGTGGCCTGGCCCTCTAAACTTTGATTTGTTTTTGGTTTTGGTTTGGTTTGAACTCACTATCTTTAAAGCCTAAAAAGTTACAGTGCTTAACGGAATCCTCTGAAAAGTGCGAAATACGCACACGCGCCTATACAAAATGGCGTTGTACAACATTGATGACCTACAATACTTGATATCACTACGACCCGAATATGGTGACTGTTACGTATGACTTCTACACAGTTGTAATGGAAATGTATGACTGAGAAGCCATACAGAGTGCGTAACTAGAGGCGGGTGTCCGGGGGCAGACCACCACAACATTTCACCTCAATTGCTTGAAAACGCTC
Source organism: Thermobia domestica (assembly GCF_964235325.1). Taxonomy (NCBI): domain Eukaryota; kingdom Metazoa; phylum Arthropoda; class Insecta; order Zygentoma; family Lepismatidae; genus Thermobia; species Thermobia domestica. Next base: position 282,999,506 of record NC_137459.1, read on the forward strand.
ACTTTTGAGTCTATTTTTTTTTATTGCATTATGTTATAGTCGTCATATAGTTCAAACTAAGCAAGAGAAAAATACATCGCAGTCTTAACGTTTTCAAGATATACGCATGCGCACAATTATTTGCGCATTATGCGCAGTTCTGTGCAGGTGCAGACAATTCGTTTTAATTTCATTTTAAAGCTATCATGTATCTACTATCGCTTGCAAAGTTTGCTTGATCTCGGTGAATCCATTCTTGAGATATCGCGACAAATGTTATCTTTAAAGAATCGACTGTATCTCAGAAACTACAACTTTTTCGACAAATTCCTGCTAATTACATTAGTATTGGAAGGTGTCCTATTAGTCTACCAAGTTTCAGCAAAATCGGTTTTTGTGGCCCAGACACCTTATGGATGTTTCACAGGCCCTTTATTACATAATTGCATATAATCATTCTAGTTTTAAAACAATCAAAATTAATTGAATGCTTTATTTACTGATAAAACTTTTCTACTTGTAGCTAAATAAAGCCTACTACGGAAAAGAAAGTCACAACTGTAAGTGTTGTGTGAACTATACTATTTATATAATTAATTTTATCAGATAAAGATCCCTGCTAGGTGTCTAAAGCAACTTTGAGGTGGATCCCAGCACTTTTTCATTTTTATTTATTTATTTATTTATTTATTGTTTTATGCATTGCATATATATACTACATTAATTCAGATGGTCTCCGTTTAGTGTTTATGTACTAATGTTGTAAAATTTCCGGAAATTTTGAACCGGCTGGTAAAAAAAAAAAAAAAATCGGTTTATTTCAGGAAAAACCCGAAAAATAATAAAAATCTTTGTATTAGGTTAGTTTTATTACTAATGGAATTATTTTTTTCTTTTTTTTCGAACGCGTGGAAAATGTAAATTGAGAAATTTCAATATTGTGATAATTTAAAAAAGAAGCAATCGAAAATAAAACTGTTGCAATAATTCTTGAAAATTAATAGTCTCCACTCATTTTCTTTATGTTCCTTTTAGTCGTTTACTCCTCGTTGTGCATTAATTACAGAACTTTCACAATTGCATACACAACTACCAACATGAAGCGTTTATGTTGCAACAAATAGGGCTCTTGAATGAAACTGAGTTCTTAATGTGCTCTTTGATCTGGTGAAATTTTGTTAATTTTAACCAAACTACTTCTTAAAAAATGAAATGAAATGTTTAAGTTTTACGTCCGACGCTAATGCCGGTAGGCTAAAGGAGACGGTGATGATGAGAGGTGAATGAAATTGTGGAATGAAGGAAGTGGGAGGAAACGGGACAACCCCGAGAGAACACACGCACACGGTGTTTGTCCACCACAAAGTTCACTTGGCGGCAGCAGGGTTCGAACCCGGAACCACAAACATCAGAGGTGAGCGCTCTACTACTCAGCCACCGATGCCCTACTTCTTAAAAGAAAGAGCAGTAGGTAAATTTCACTAATAGCTACTCATGCACTAACAAGTAAGGGACCATAGGTTGTCGCGCAAATCAGATGCAGACATACGCCATCTGATTGAGCATGGAATGATATGGAGAACACAGAAATTTAAGGTGCTAAGGGCCATAGGGAGCGGAGCGATGAAAGAGGAAACATTGAATGTCGGCAAAATTGAAGAAAGTCAGGAATGACGGGAAAAGTTAATTTCTTGCAAACAGGGAAAGAAAGTCAACCAAAAGAACGAAATTAAACATAACAAGGGCATTAAGGACGAAGAAAGATCAGAATCAATGTTGCCATCCAAACCGCAGTGTTGCCAGCGCTGCACAACATTGATATGGAAGGTATAGTACAGTATAGCAATTCATGCACAAAGAAAAATATTAGTAACACAAAAGACAATTGAAAAGACTCTGAACACGTGCGTGAAAAGGTTTAACGATAGTCTTGAGTGAATAAGTACATGAGGGAGGACAAATATAGACATGAAAGTGAAGGGGGTACACATGATAACACAGAAACGAAAGTGTTTGGGAGCATCGTTCCATGATGATGATGATGATCGATGTTCTGCCCGAAGGCAGGTTTTGACGTTTGCGTTTTTCAAATGTGGCTACTCCAATGAACATCCTGGACAGTATGAAACACCTTCCGCGTATTGCTTTGAAAAAGGACTCATATAGGAATGCTGCAGAGACGCGTGTGACCAGCTTGCTTTCATCCGCTGTGCTCACTGCGAGAAATGTTTGTGTGTTGACCACGCATTCATTCGTGATCTTCACGTCAACTACAATTACACTACAAATGATGCGTACTGTTCTCTATTTTCCTCCATTTGTATTCACGCGGGTGTAATATTCACTCACGAGTACGTTAAACCTTTTTTTACGCCCGTGTATAGAGCCTTTTCAATTGTCTTTTGTGTTACTAATATTTTTCCTTGTGCATGAATTGCTATACTATACTCTATCTTACATATCAATGTTATGCAGCGCTGGCAACACTGCGATCCGGATGGCTACCCTGATTATGATCTTTCTTCGTCCTTGATGCCCTTGTTATGTTTAGTTTCTTTCTTTTGGTTGACTTTATTTCCCTGTTTGCACGAAATTAACTTTTCCCGTCATTCCTGACTTTCTCCAATTTTGCCGACATTCAATGTTTCCTCTTTCATCGCTCCGCTCCCTATGGTCCTTAGCACCTTAAATTTATGTGTTCTCCATATCTTTTCATGCTCAATCATATGGCGTATGTCTGCATCTGATTTGCGCGAGAACCATATGGTCCCTTACTTGTAAGACATATAATTACAATTATTTAATATTCAAATACAGTCTTTAATATAAACTTTATGTACAAAATTTCGTATGTAAACAAATATCTGTTTTCTAGTGCGACAAATTATCTACATATATAAAAATGAAAGTGACTATATTTGTAACTTAACAACTCTTGAACCACCATACTGATCTCGATAAAAATTGTCACCATAGATGAGGTTCTGGCCTGGGATGGATTTTGCCATTTCACTTTGAAAGTGCAACTTGGAGGAAGGAAGTGTGGTTATATATTGAACATTACCGATCTTAGTGTCGAACTCATAGTTTTCGTAGTTGCTGAGATAAACAATGACATTTCCGATGAAGCTTAAATTCAGCACTGCAACTTGGGAGAAGGGGAGGGGAGATACAGAAAATGATAAAAAAAAATGACCGGTGTTAGTGGCAAATCCATAGTTTTCGGGGTCACTGAGGTGAACAGTGACACTTCGGATGCCGTTTAAATCCAAATATATCCCCGTAAACTGGGGGAGGAGGGAGATATATAAAACTAATGCAAAATAATCGATATTAGTGTGAATGCATAGTTTTCAGGGCCGCTGAGATTAGGGATGCGCACGAGACAAGATTTGAGACTGCTACTCGAAAATGCGCTGTAAAAGTGATGTCTCGACTCGAAAAATATATATTTTTCTATTGGAAGAGCTGTGTCTCGACTCGAATTTTGTCTGGAAAATTCTGTCTCGACTCGAATCGAACGCATCCCTAGCTGAGATGAACAGTGACATTTCCGATGCAGTTTAAATCCAAATTCAACTCAGAAACTGTAGGGAGGGGGAAGAGGTGATATAAAAAAAAGATCGAAAATTATTGATTGTAGTGTCCAATTCAAAGTTTTCGGGGTCGCTGAGATGAAGAGTGACACTTGTAATGCCGTTTAAACCCAAATTCATGACTGAAAATGACTGAAAATGACCAATAGAAGTATCAAATCCATAGTTTCCGGTGTCGCTGAGATGAGCAGTGACATTTCGATCCAAATTCATCCAGGAACTTGGGGGTGGGGAGATATATACATATGATCGAAAATGACCGATATTAGTGCCGAATACATGGTTTTGGGGGCCCTGAGATGAGCATTATCACTTTCGATGATGTTTAAATCCAAATGCAGCCCCCATTAGTTACTCCTAAAGGGGGAAAGTGACATGTAAAAGCAATTGAAAATGACTGATAGGGTCTAATAGTGTCGAATTCGAAATAGGGCTTGTTGAAATTTGTCTTTTTCTCGATTTTGGACAGTCCTAGCTCTGAAACTATGCACTTTTCGCCATAGGTCTATATGAACTTTTCTCCTATTTTGAAGTAAGGAATCACCTCTTACAGTTTGTCGATATAGTTCATTAGGACCCTATATATATAAATAGAATAGGGTATATATAAATCACTGCATAAACTGTTAGATTTATCCACACGGAACTGAATATGATAAATTTACAATTAAAGTTTGGTCACAAGTGCTTTTTTTTTAATTCATGTAGTTTTGGGCAAGTACACATGTTTCAATAAATATATAAGTTTCTGATTTTCAAAAATGCATTTTCTCAAAGAAATCAACGTTTCTGTAGTAGAGTCATATTTAACCTAATTTCCGACGTTTTTGGATTAGTTCGTTTCTACACAACACAACGTGTATATTCCATTGGTATTTACTAGTTAAACCTGAACGTTGGATATTAAGTATATATATATATATATATATATATATATATATATATATATATATATATATATATATAAATCCGGAAAGGAGGGTGGACATTAAAATAAATACCTCAACGAACTTCTATAATTATCTTTGATATATCAGTTTTACTAAAAGTTCGTTTCAGTCCGAGTATCTTCACGATATACACACAAATATAAATATTGGTAGGATTTGGTTGCACGCTGAAATATTTCAATTCTTCTTAGTGAAAAAAAAATACCTCAACATTAGATAAGATTTTACTATACTGTTAATGAAAACCATGAGTGGATTAAAACATTAAAGATAAATCGATATATAGTACTAGTATATATATATGCTAAGCAAATTTATTTTCTAAATAAAAATAAAAGTAGTTTGCTTAAACGAAGAAGTTCCAGAAGTATGATGCAGCGAAATTTAATTTATTCGTAAAGCCTTATCATATTACGCAGAGGTACAGATTTTGTCCAATTATATTCTCAGTGGAAACGAGAAATGTTTAAGCTACTTAGAGGAACTTTCATTCTGATGAAGTTTATCTATCTATCTCGAGTACAGTGATCTTAGAAAGGAGAACGAATCCTGAATTTGTGAAATTCATATTGCTGAGTAAGCTTACATTAGAGAGTGCGTCCGGAAATCAAGGAAACAGAAACCATTTAGATAATTATTTCTGTTATAAACTAGTTCGCTTTTCTCTCTGTCTTCTGAAAAAGTGAGCGTGCGTGAGGTGCAGACAGTAAGATACATGCGACAGAATAAGAAAAAAAATAATATTCTTGTGTTGGTCTCTTTCCGCTTCTTTTTTTTAAACAATTTTGTTTGCTAGGACTGTACGACTTTGTTTCTGAATGTTCAACTTACAGAATTGTTTTTTCCACTAACAACGCTTTATTGATTTAGTTATATCACTCCATACTATAGGTGCATCTTGAGACAAAGTGTGTATTTTCTTGAGTATAAATATCTACCGCTTATGTCAATGGTAGAAGTACTCACGATTGGATGAATTCCTAATTGCGTTTTATATCCATTAGGGATAGTATCGAGACCAGACGAGACGAGACTTTGCACAGTCTCGGTCTCGTTTCGGTTGATAAATAGTGGTTTCGTTCTCGATCTCGTCTCGAGTCAAAAACCGCCTTCTCGGTCAATAGATGCTTGTCTCGATCTTGGTCTCGGTCTATAGGGTCAAGTCTTTGTCTCGTCTGTATCTCGTCTCGAAAGTCTCGAAATAAATAGTATGAAATTAAAATCGTTAAGGTATTACTATCGTACAGTCTGTCATTTCCGCTTCTTATTTTTTGTCTTTATTGGCTTAGAATTATGGTATGATGTACCGCTTCATATCTAATTTGCTAGCGCTAATGCCTTCCATGTGATGCTTCCCAGGTTCATCAGCGGGTGTATTATACCTGGGATAAAAATTTAACCCATATTTCACTTTCAGCAATAGAATTTATCTCATACAGTCTCAGTACTGCCTATATAATTAAACTCTATTAAATTAACTTCAGTACTATACAGTAGTTTATTTCCTTTCTTTGAATCACAACTGTTTATATCTCCTGACGGATAACGCAACACATAGCAGCACGAATGTATTTAATCCTAACGATATTAAAATTTTACAATTTCTCATTTATTGTCCAATACATTCTGCTTTGACTGTTATTTTAAAAACATAATACAACGTTCATTATCTTAACAAATAGGGTAAATTATTACTACAATATATTTTGTTTAAGATCGACCAAATGCTGTATTACTATTTCACACCTGCGTGTTTAATTGACACTTTACAACACAAACTACCTGAACATTATGGTGGGAGCTATGGCACTCATCTTCGGTATATGTGATCTCGGGTTTGATCACCAAACAAGTCCAATGTTTCGCATAATTCGCGTCTCATTTTAAGTGCATTCTATTTCTTATAGAAGTTCATAAGGTCGTAATGCATTGCGTAAGCATATATCCAATACGTCTGGCAAGATAGCCCCCCCGACTTCAGAAAATTGAAACAATGACTAGGTCATTCGTTTGTACTACGTTTGTACCGTTTGTACATAAACTATTTTTGTTTGTACCATTTTCCTTATAGGGTTACTTGAGAGATCAACTGGGGGGGGGGGCTAAATTGAAATACACCATTCCAAAGCAAATCGTTGGTACTGTTTGTACCGAAAAAAGTTTTGTTTGTACCCTGATAGTTTTCGAGAAACAGGAGATGATATTTGGGGGGGGCTATCTTGACGCCAAGATAACCCCCCGTGTCACAGCAAAAAAGAAATTGAAATACACCATTCGAAAGCAAATCGTTTGTACCGTTTGTACCGAAAAAAAGTTGTGTTTGTCGCTGATAGTTTCCGAGGAAGAGGGGATATCTTGGGTCATAGTGGATCAAGTGGGTCGTTGGTCACGATGAGTGGTGGGTAAGTGAGTCCTGGGTAAAGTTTTCATTGCCCTACGCCAACTCTGCAGCAGCGCTGAGGTAGTGATGATGACGGTGATAGTGATTAAATGTTATTTTAGCGTTTATTGGTGGTATTTTAACATTTAGATGTCAATGTTTAGTGTTTCTAGTTAGAGTTCGTAATAAGAAAACTGAAGACTACTATAATTTGTTGAGCGTATGTCCAAAAGAACAATTCCTTTAAAACAATTTGCTCAGAGTCAGAGCAACGTATCTCATTTCAGGAAACTGAATTACTGTTTTGTTAAGCTATACTGTCATTTGAGTAGTATTGAAACCCATTTTGTAATGTCTTGATTACTATTCAATAATATTTTTATCATCTTATTATTTTTATTTATTTTTTCTTTTAAAATCACTTATTTTCCTCTCTCCTGTAAACCTATGAAAATGGAGTTACGTTCCTCTGGTTCTCATGCGACGATATTATGTAAGTACATAGGTAATTCAAGCTATCTGTATCTAATCTCTCTCTCTCTCTCTCTCTCTCTCTCTCTCTCTCTCTCTCTCTCTCGCCAAATCAAGTGATTCTTAAAATTGTAGTTTTCTTTTGCATTAATTTTCGTAGTTTTGTTGCAAATTGAAGGATTGAATAGTTATTTTCTTTTTCGCTGTACGACCTTCGATAACTTTTGGATCCACTGTTACCCTATATTACCTAGTAAAAGTTTCATATGTATATGAACTTTAGAGCTAGACTATGTTAAGTCACTTTTGGTCGAAATTGAGTTAAGAATACTTTTCTAAATACTATGATCTTTCAAGTAGTGTAATAATGCAAATCTAAAATCATCCTGCTACTTTGTAACTACTTAGTATAGTTTGAAAAAACAGTACTGTGAGTCTTAATAAGGAACCTTTTTTTTTCGCTTTTCCTGTAAAATTACGAAATTATGACTTTACCTCTGAGATCCAGATATAATAAAATCATCGCCATCATCATGATCAACCATTATCAATCCACTGCTGGATGAAGGTTTTCCATGTCTTCTCCACAACTAGTTATCTTGGGCAATTCTTTGCCAAGTTACTTCCCAGTGGTTCTTGATTTCGTCACACCTTCCTGTATGCGGACGTTTCTTAGGCTGTTTTTGTTTCATGGTATAGAGTCTAGAGATGTTTTCGTCCATTGATCATAACTTATTCTTGCAATATGTACAGTCCGCAGCAAAAAACCTGCAACATGAACTATGAAAGTACACCTAACAGTTTATTGTGAAAGTACACCTAACAGCGCAGGGAATCAACATAAAGTCTAAGTGGTGCGAATCACGCCAGAAGAAACCTCGGAGTCCTCCTCTGCACATTTATTTTGCAACAAAAGACATCGTTGTTTCACACAACTCATGTTCCAGGTTTTTTGCTGCGGACTGTCCAACACATTTTCCAGCCCATGTTAAAACTATTTCATTAGTACCAGTCATTAGTTGCCAAATAATTTATATATATATATGGGCTATAGATAGTTCAAATAGACTACTTTTGGAGCGCAGACACGTTACTCTTTGATCTTGGGATCTGGTAACACAGACTAAATGATTTAAATCAACGCAATGTGAAGACCCCTATTTTGTCTAGCGGCTGGCAGACTTGATTTCTGTTTACGTGGTCCCGATTTCGATTCCCGGTAGGGGTAAAGTTGAACGACCGAAGTGGTTCAGATGCCAGCATAATCAGTATCTCCACGTCTCCACGTCCCTAGCATAATTATGGGACTTTAAACTAAAACAAAACAAACGAAAAATCAACACAATGTGTATTACTAACTGTAAGCTCTTAAATAATTGTATATAGCTATATGGAATGGATCCTGTTTGAAGGGTTCGGTGGTCAAACTAAAACTAGTGATATGTAATTCGGGTGCAATTAGAACTTTTAATTAAGCACAGTTTTAATCTAAGGTATACACAATAGCATAAGGTTTAGGGCAACAACTATTATTACCGAAAAGTTATCAGTTACATTTAATTTCAGTTACAATTTGCATTTACATGTATTGCTGGAACGAAAACTTTGACATTTATACTGTAAGTAGCCCAACGACTATGAAAAAACTTTGTTTTTCGAAAATATTATTGCACCATAAAACAAATCACGAGTAATATTAAAATATTTTGCAGTTTAGTTACGTTATTTGCATTATACTTTGAATAATACTTTGCAATTCATTTAAGTGGGCAATACTGCTTTAAATAAAGTAACTGCGTATTTTTGTAACTAAAACCACCAAAAATAATTGTCGTAATTTTATAGAAGCAAAGGAAATCAACAATCATTATAAACATCTTACACAAATACGTCATTTTAAGCAGAATAACAATTACTACCCATGTGACTTGTATCTCTGAAACGGTTTGAAATAACAATTGTAAAGAGTATTATGATCATTAAAGCATTTTGGAAGCATCTACATGATGAGGCGTGATATGTCAGCACGTTTTCGAAGTAAAGTGTTTAGAAAAATGTCAAATTTTCCATTTCTTGTAACTTTGTTCCTTTATGCATTCGAAATATATTATACCATTATCACAGTATTTGATACTGAGATACAATTGATGCGTATTGCACCGTCCACGCCATTTGAGTTATTAGAGATCTCCAAAATGATGATGTTAGTGATACTGTATTCTCCTTTCTTACACTGAAAAATGTACGTGGTATTGTGGTTTTATTTAATATCTAAATTAGAAATATGTAATAACTTACGTAATGCAATTAGAGAAAGTACAACTTTATGTTGCGTTGGCAACACTGCTTGTTTATCTAATGGTACTATAGAATATACATATTAATTTCCCCTTCAATATTTCAGCATGATGGTCCTTAATTTTTGATTTCCGAATTTTTTTTTGGCGAACCTCCTAAAATGGTTCCATATGGGACTAAATTAAGCCAGGATAAAAATTAGCTCCATTGAATAATATTAAATGGTGCCTCAAGCGACATAAAGTTTTGAATCCGATGACAATACATAGTATGTGGAAAAAATCTAGAATAAGCTCTTATAATTTAGAAACGCCTTAAGGGAATGCGAAGATGCCCTGGATAGTGGGATTAGAGAAAGACACACATTTAATGTTGTATAGTATTGGCATGGCGGCTATCTTGAAGTCCGCCATCTTGGATTCAGGTCAAAAATTTTAAATAGGAAGAGCTCCACGTGACATATCGTTTTAAAGTAGCATTTCACTAGAAGCACAAATTTGGCACTATTTTAAAGATAGCTTTATTCGTGTAAGAATTATTACCCTTGAAAAGGTTTCTCCTTTTCACAGATAATAATTCTTACACGACAATTATCTTTCAAACAGTGCCAGATTTGTGCTTATGGCACTATTATTCAATCATATATTAACCTTAGTAAATAACTGTAGCGATGATAATTGTATTAATGCATTTAATTATTGGACTAGCATATTTATTTCTGTCATATTCAATACAATGTAATTACTTCCTAGGTTTTTTTTTTTTTTTTTTTTTTAGTTGGTCAACATATGGCAGTAGCAAATGCTGTGTTTATACTTTGTAAGTTCTTTCATAGTTGTTTAAAGTGTAAATGCATAAATATATTAATATTTTAATTATAATTTTGTATGCAAAAAGTTTTGTTTGCTTGCAGCATCTTTGCTGCCTGACAATCGATTTTTAATATTATATTGAAGCTCATCAAAATATTTTATATCTATTTGAGTATTTGTAAGCTACAGAGGGAAAGGTTAAACTCTGACCGCTGAGAAGGTATTGCCTTCTACGGCTCACCTATCCTCGGATGGTAATGAGACTTTTTTTTTAAGTTATTTTGATTCAAATGTCAGGGTTAACAGTTGAATATTTCAGTTTTCTAGCGAGTTTCAGTTGGAAAAATGCAAGCTGCGGATACAACTATGTGTCGTAAGGGAATTTATTTAACTGGTAGTGCCAATGGACAGATTCTGGGAAGTAAATTACCGTCAAACAAGTAAGTGTTGAGCGTCTTTTTCTACAATTGGAGAACAGTAAGTCTGGCAGTTAGGGAAAGTGCACGATTAGCTGTTAAAGGAACTGTTTTTTTTTTTTTTTTTTTTTTTTTTTAAGGCAAGGATCCCGGTAAGGGGTACCCAACGCAGTGTTGACAAGCTGATTGTATAGTATGAGAAATGGTGAGCATTACAGAAGAACAATGAAACTTCGAGTGAAGAGCAAAGGAAAAAAATATGTAGCTTTCTCAAGTATCTTGTCTGATTTATTTGATAGTACACTCTAATGCTCTAGGCATTATTGAAATCAAGAAAGAAAGAGAGTTTATCTTGTCTCAAAGACAGAAGGGACGACCTGGTAACATAGTTGGTAAAGACATGGGTTTGGCGCGAAAAGAACCAAAGGGATATGCACGGCTTCAAAAGTAAGAGAAACAAAAAAAAAAAAAAAAAAAAACTTCTGAAAACGATTTGTTTGAACTTTATACACCAAAAGACGTGGAGGTAAGCAGTTCAAGTAATGAAGAGGAAAACCCAGCTGAGAGTGTTAGAAAAAATGTAAAAATGGAAGCGTGTGTGCCCGGGCCCTCTAAGAAATGTAAAAGGGGAAAAACTAATTTTATTACTCCAAGACTGGTTGCTGCTCTTGATTGATACAAGGTCACTGATGGATCTGACAGTGATGGCAGAAGCATTAGGTCATAATGTATAGGAACTAGTAATAAATAGTTCTTCCACTCACTAATGTCGAGAGAAAATCCGTAGCAAAGTTGCACAGGACCACAAGAAACAGTTTCAGAGTGCACCAAGTCCGTTAGTTGTGTATTGGGACGGAAAATTACTACCGAATTTGACTAGCAGAGAGACTGTCGAAAGATTATCAATAATTATTACAGCATTGTCATAAGAGGCTAATTGGTGTTCTCATTTTGTCACCATCAAGAGGAGAACATATTGTTTCTACTACAGTTCATTTACTTGAAGAATATAACTTGGTCAAGTTCATGCAGACAGTTCGTTGTGACACTACTCCCTGCAATATGGGTCATGTTAAAGGTGCTTGCGTTCTGCTAGAGCAGTTGCTCCAAAAAAAAAAAAAATCTATTCCTTCAATGTAGACACCACATTTATGAATTGGTTTTAAAATGTGTATTTGATAAGTGTTGTGTTTGGTTTGCAGCTGGACCGGACGTTCCTCTATTTAAGCGTTTTCAGAACGAATGATCTAAAATAGATTGTAATAACTTTATTCCAGGAATTGATTATGATGATGTAAGGAACAATATTTGCTATGTAAGAAATGAAGTGTTGAATTTTGCTATCAAACTTGTAGAAGCAGGGCACCGCAGAGAAGATTACAGGGGATTTTTAGGACTGGTCATCATATTCTTGAGTGGCATACCTCCTCGAGGCGTTTTTTTTTTTTTTTTTTTTTTTGTTTGTTTGTTTGTCTGGAGCAATTCACCATGCAGGGTGGATGGGAAAAGAAATCTGCTGTTTAAAAACATTTCTTTTTCGCCAACAATTTCGTTTAACGAAGCAAATAGAAATGGATCTTCGGAGAGTATGCACTTCTCTGATACGACTATACGTGCAAGCTTGGTTTAAATGTGATCGCGCCTCCCATTCACCATTACAAGACCTGCAATTTTTGAAAGGTTTGTACAGTTATAGACAAATAGATGCTGAATTATCTGAAGTGTCTCTTTCTAAATTTTCTCGCCATCTCCAGTACTTGGTGGACGAACACGTAGCGTTATTGTTGTAGTTTTATGAAGTTGGCATTATGAAAAAAAATGATTGAAAGAATTAAAACTGTAAAGGGAAACCGTGAGACAGCAAAAGGGCTTGACGCAAGAGGTGATACGATAACAATTCTTGTGAAAAGAGAAATCAGTGGTTTCGTTACAACAAACACACATATTTTCCTCGAGAGATTTAAAATACCCAAAGGGTTTCTTGAGTGTGATCCGATTTCATGGTCAAATAATAATGACTATTTTCAAGGAAAGACAATAGTTAAATTTATTCACGTAACAAACGATGCAGCAGAAAGAGGAGTGAAACTAATAGAAGATTACAACGTTCTTACGAAAAATGAGGAGCAGGAATAGTTTCTTTTGCAGATAGTGAGGACCCACAGATAATATTTTCCTAGATATGTGAAAAGTGAACTATGTAGTAAATAAGATTGAAAACTTACCGTAAAGCTACTACACAAATAAGGGATATTTCAATTTCTTCCAAGTTTTATTTTTTTATCTTTTCTCATAATGGACTATGAATCATCTTGATAGAAACTTATTTGTAGTTCATAGCGAAACAAATATTTAGCTTTCTCTAGCAGTTTGTTTCAGTTCATGTATAAAACTTCCAACATTCTTACAAATCTGTTTTCCATAACTACAATAAAATAACATTGCATCGAAGCATTTCGTTTTTCACATGCAATAACTCTTACATGATTATAGGTAACATGAAAACAACGCCAGATTTGTGCTTCCGCTGAAACGCTACCTCAAAACGATGCCTCATGACCCTCTTCTTATCTGAAAATTTTTACCCGAATTCAAGATCGCGAACTTCAAAATCGCCGATATGATAACGCTATACAAGATTAGATTGGTCTCTTTTTCTAGTTCCATTTTCCGAGATATCTACCCATTTTCTTAAGCCGTTTCTAAATTACAAAGGTTTCTCCCAGATTTTCCCCATATAATGTTTATTGAAATCGGATTCAAAACTTTAGGTCGCTTGAGGCACCATTTAAAATTATTCAATGGATCTAATTTAGTCCCTAAATTGGAACCATTTTAGGGGGCTCGTCCAAGGAAATTGCTAAATTTATTTTTCCGCATGTAAGTAAGGACAACCGTAATATATATAAAAACGTAATATATATATAGGTGAATATCGACACACTGTAAGAGCTGATTCCTCACATAAAAATAAGAGAAAAGTTCATATGGACCTGTAGCTAAAAGTGCATATTTTCACAGCTAGGGCTGTCCAAAATCCTAGGGCTAGGACTGTGGATAGTGGTACTTATCAACGTAAAGGAAGTTAAGCATACGCAATCCAAAAATGTATATTTCATTAATGTGCAATGTGTGTACAGAGTATTCCATGCAGGGTGAAATTCCCAGACTTGCCATCAACCGAATTTTGAAATATGTTCTGACTTCATGATTGGTACAAAGTAGGCATACGATAAGTCTTGATAGCAGTGAACACGGAATCCTTTGGCGCGATGTCGGAAGTGTTAATGATCGTTAGCAGCACGGTCTCTCGTACTCGGCAATTCGTATGCTGCGATGTTTTCTTTCACTCTTATAAGTGAAGAAAACGTGAAATATACCGTGACGAAATACATAGTATCACACGTTATTCCGAACAGAGAAAAACATCAAGTTGCCGGTTCCTTACACTTGCGATTTCCCTCCGAAGTATTGGATGTTCATTGTTGTCAAGACTTACCTCTTGCCTACTTTGGACCCGTCTTAAATCAGGGTATATCTGAAGACTTTGTTGAGAGCATATCTGAGAATTTCTTCCTGTAGGGAATACCCTCTACAGCTATTGACAAATGATGAGATACGCACTTTTGGATTGTGTTTACGTGTATTTGTTTTACGCTGAAAAAAAAAATCCCCAGTTTCTGGAATTCGAAATAGGACTTATTGAAATTTAGCTCTTTCGCAGTTTTGGACATCCCTAGCTCTGAAACTATGCTCTTTTCCCCATAGATCCATATGAACATTTTTTTTATTATTATTATTATTTTGACGTGAGAAATCACTTATTGCAGTTTGTCGGTATAGTTCATTAATAACGTTTATATAGGCGCGGATCCAAAGGGAAGACTATAGGGATATAGCCCTTTGAAGCTCAGGTACACACTGGATAAAATGGGATTCAGTCCTACTTTCTTTACGTTCGATAAAGCGGCCAACTATGGTTTAGATCCTCCCATGATCCTATCCTGGATCCGCGTCTCTTTCTCTCTCTCTCTCTTTCTCAATATATATATATATATATATATATATATATATATATATATATATATATAGAGAGAGAGAGAGAGAGAGAGAGAGAGGGAGATAGAGATAGAGAGACGGAGATAGAGAGAGAGAAAGGGAGAGAGAGGGGGGGAGACAGAGGCCCGTTTTAATGTTTCCACGGAAATATCTCGAAAACCTTTGAACATAAATGAACCGAACAAAAACTGAATTAAGAAATGTCAAGGGGCACATCGAATGGTGTTGTCATGATGCCACCCAGGGCCGCCCTTCATGAAGGCTCATGGCCCAACTTTAAAATTTTAAATATAAGCATGGATCAAGTGATACGTCGTTCGATAGATCTTCAAACACTAAACAGCGTTGTGGTATTTTTTTTTTATTTCGGTCACCGTATTCAAAATGTTCGCCAAGACATGGTTCCTTTATCAGATAAAACGTCCAGTATCACTAATATGAAAACGCTTGGAGATAAATAAACATAACGAAAAGTGAAAGAGGAAAATGGCATGGGGCGAGTCGAATGATGTTGTCGGTGTGAAACCCAGGGCTGCCATGAGGGCCCACGGCCCAACTTTGAAATTTTAGATAAAAGCATGGGTCGGGTGATACCTCTTTCGATAGATCTTCGAACTCTAAACTGCGTTATGGCAAAATATTTCCATATATGTCATTGTTTTCAAAATGTCCGGCAAGAAATGATGCCTGTATCAGATAAAACGTACAGTACATCTAACATGAAAACGCTTGAACATGAATAAAATGAACAAAACGTGAAACAGGAAAATGGCGTGGGGCACGTCGAATGATGTTGTCGCGGAGACCCCCAGGGCCGCCTTGCATTGAGCCCCAGGTAACAAGTTCATTTTTTTAAAATGAAAAGGCAGTTAAACAAAAGCAACGTTTGTGCTTATTGTTCTAAAAAACTGTATTGTTCAACAATTATGTTTAGCATTTCAGTTGATTCATTTTTGCATCAAATCATTGCCAGCAATAGAAATGGAAGATACTATTTAACACGAATTTTACTTACTTTTTCTCATTACCGAGACATCTCTCTCTTATAAAAAACACATTTCAGATAGTTTTGTTGGATAGATTCAATTAGGAAAACCTAAGGTTCTCATTTCAAATTTCACCGTTCCTTTCCACTTCCGGAGAAAGGTCGGAAAGATGATTTTCTAAGAATTAGATTTCCTCATTTGCATTATGTCACTTTTATTTTAATCATCCTTTTCTTTGTTGATCATTCTCGAACCGTGGAATGATAAATACCCTCTGCAATCTCCTGTACAAGGTTTGGTCTGTTCATTTATTTCCAACTGTTTTCATTAGTGGTAATGGACGTTTTATCTGATACAGGCCCCATGTCTTGGTGGAAATTATGAAAACGGTGACCCATATGAAAAATCTTCTGACCCACCGCGCTGTTTCAAGTTTAAAGATCCATCGAACGAGGTATCTAACGACTCATGTTTTCATTTAAACTTTCGAAGTTTTGCCCTGGGCCCCCATGAAAGGTGGCCCTGGAGGTCACTACAACATCATTCGACGTGCTTCATGTCATTTTCCTGTTTCACTTTTTGTTCTGTTCATTCATCTCCAAACGTTTTCATATTAGTCGTACTGGACGTTTTATCTGATGCAGGCATCATGCTTTGGCTGCCATTTTGAATACGGTGACCGAAATGAGAAATATTTAACAGCAACGCTATTTAGTGTTTGAAGATCTATTGAATGAGGTATCACACGACTCATGTTTCCATCTAATATTTTAAAGTAGGGCCCTGGGCCTACATGAATGAACCCTGGGTGTTCGGTTCATTCATACTCAACCGTTTTCGAGATATTTCCGTGGAAAGATTGAAATGGGCCACCCTATATATATATATATATATATATATATATATATATATATATATATATATATATATAGTGTGTCCGTAAAGTTGCGCAATCGAAACTTTGAAACAAAGAACGATAAAGACCCGAGACTTGAAACAAATGTAAGCTGTTCTATGTAAATATTTTCTAGATCATGACCGGTGTTGGAATTTGTAAAGCTTTTGTGTGGTAACGAAACAAAGTATCGGAAGTGTAAAATAAAAAAAAATGTAAAAAATGAAGAAAATCGATATTCAGTTGCAAAAGGCGGAGGGACTTGGAGGCCCACAAATTAATTTTGTTAGATTTCTAATTGCACAAAAAAATCTGAAAAAAAAATATATTGCCAAGCGGGACCCCATTCATCATAAAACGTACTTGAATAGTTTTTAGTTTTTTTTTTTTATTTATTTATTTATAAATAAAGAAAATGCTGTGGGCCTCAGTGACCCCCTCTTGTATTACTTAAGGTGCTATTCACCGCATACGGTAACTGCTATATTCCAAGTGTTTTGGTTATTTTATTTTCCTTTGAAGCAATTTTGGTATTACAACGTACAGGGGCACTCTGACCCATTATTCTGGTGCAATGTTGCCAACTGCACATTATAAAAATTTAGTATATACATTTTTCTGATTATTTTTTGACACCTAAATATTTTATTTTCTATTATTTTTTTCCCTTCAAACCTGCTAACACCTAAATATGTCACTTTATATAATCACACATATTATATATATATATATATATATATATATATATATATATATATATATATATATATATATATATATATAAAGAGAGAGAGAGAGAGAGAAAGAGATATAGAAAGAGAGAGAGAGTCAAGTTTCAATAGTGATTCTAAAGAGCCATGCTGCTGCACCTCTGGAGTTATCAAGTATTTTTAATCATATAATCTACAAGCAGCAGCCTCCAACACTGACTGAAGACGCATACTTTATAGGAAATTGCCAGTTCGTTATTCTGTGATTGTGACTGTATGTGGGAATCTGCAGCAGCTTTGGAACAATGGCAAATCATGCTTTTCACAAAAATTCGATTGAGAAAGATCTTAAAGAACTTTCAAATGAATCTGACATAGAAGGTAGTGAGCTCGAATATAGCAAGGTGAAAATAACCCTGTCATATTTGGATGCAAAAAGGCAGCGATTTGAACATTTTATTTGATAAAGGAAATGGAACAAATGGAAGCAGTGGTACGTTTCTTGCAATGAATCCCTTGTAATATTCATGATATTGTAGTGATGTTAGTTTACAAAACTGACAAACAAGTCGTAGCTTGTTTGCTTACGTTTTACTTGTTCACTCCACAGGTGCAAAAATCTGACGTAGTGCTAATAGACAAAATTGTATCCAATGTTGAGTTGGCAACACTACTTCTCTGGTGGATCCCATATAGTGTGCAATGAATGTCCCTTACACTGCCTATCTTTTTGCGGAAACAAAATTTGAAAGAATTTCGCCATTCTAAGGATAACCGGGATGGAATTATAAAAGATTAATTCTGAATTGAGTTTGATACTGAAATATATCCCACTCTTCCACGTTCTACCCCCACTTTACTTCACAACCACTAAAATACTTTTTGAAGCCGTCTATGTATACATGCTTCACTGTAGTAAGTTGCTATTGATATGTTTGATAGTTTTCTACACAAACAAATAAAATAAATAAGTTATAGTTACTGACATAAATAAAAAACGATAACTTAAACAATTAAACAAATATAGTTAGCAACGCTGTACTTAGAAACAGTAATAATGGAGAATAAAAATATATGATGTCTTAGACATCCCAAGTTCATATCAGACAATATAAAATATTTTACGTGAGAAATAATGACCTTTATGTTGTGGGCCTCAGAGGTTGATGTTCCGTTGGTGTTCCATGTAACCCAAAAATACCTTGGTGTTCCTAGGGTTTAAATTATATATGAAGGGAAAGGGGAAAAGAAAGAAGGAATGTCACAAAACTGCATTTTCGAGAAAACAGTGTTTTAATATTGAAAACCGCGTAAAAAGAATAGGGTTAGTTAAATATTTGCCCCTTTTTACATGGACATTTCTTCATCTACGCATGCATGGTATATGCAGTTAAATAGTACCAAGAGTCACCAACAGATAGGACAAAGCACCCGATAAAGCACATACATAGACATTCCTTGTTTTTTCCCCTTACCCTTCGTATATAGTCACATCTCACCAGTACTGATGACTTCAGTTCGAGCTACATCCACTCCCTACTCAATCACCTAACTATTCAGAACATACTGAGTTATGCTGAATGATGAAAGTTTACCGTCCCTTTCAATGCCGAGACTATGTAAGACGTAGACTTACAGCTTAATATATGATCCGAAACACACTATCCCTTAAGGAATCGAATCCGGTTTCTCCATACTAAAGGTGTCGACGCTAACCATAAAGCTTCGAGGGAACTCTTAAACTATGTTGTTTGACTATTGCCGGTCAAGTGCGTCATCATGAGATCGGATTTCAGGTTGAATGTGATCATCAAATAGTGCAATGTTGTTATAATCACTTTGTATAGCCATCTCTGTTATCTTAGCCGCACACTTTTCCGGCTTACTCCGTAACGAATTTTTACAGAACTTTGCACTGTTTTTGAGTGACAGAGTAAAATTATGAATTCAAGCTCAGAGTTTTATTTACCATATATTATCAAATGTATTATGTGGTCAAAAACTCTGTCATTGGTGGGGATAACAGCTTACATTTCGCCCATCAATCAGCTCAATGTAATCCTCCCCAGCATGCTCGTTGTCCTTTATCTAGCAAAAGAAATAGCGTGGAAAGCAGTCCCTCAGAAAGGTGATTCGTTCGTTTTCACGACTTTGATTGGAGCATGCAGAGCCTTCACGCTACTCTGATTTATTTACAAAGAAATGTTGTAGTAGAATTCTATTTTTGTTTGGGGGGGCGGATAGTCAAATAATGAAACTGTGGTAAAAACTTCATTTCACTCATATGCTTACATAATATTGCTGTATTTCTTAGAAATATATATTCATACGTATCTGTATATCCATATATACTTAACTCTAAGCAAAGGACACTTACCTCAGTAAAAGCGTAAAAAAAAGGGCAGGCGATAATCCCACACACGTTTATCTATAAAGCATCTTGGTTACACAAACTGCAAGTAAGAAATAAAAGTGTATATAAATATCGGAAAGATATAACGAAGAAACGCTACATATGAAACATAACAGCCATGCATTGCTGTGTTAATACAATAGCACCGATTTATTTCACATTGTTCATAATTTATGTCATGCAATAAAATTATTACAACAAACACGAATTTGTAAGAACGTCATTAGTTAGTTATCTGACTGGAAAGTAGAGCAGTGTCAATACATACGGGGTGTTTCAGAACAACACCGACAACGTTTGGGAGGTGATTCCTGGCACCAAGGTAAGACTAAAAGTATAAACCATCTTGGGTGCGAAAATGCTTCTTTCGGAGTTATAGGCCGGAGGAAACATAAAAAAAAAAATGAATTTTTATGATTCATAACTCCAAAAGTATGGGAACCACCGTAGTCGGGTCAAGAATTCGCTTAGGAGCTATTATATGTCCTATCCAAAAATACATGTTTCAGAATCCTGAGGTGCTTCCACAACAACATTTATAGAGGGAGTTGGCTACGGGCATATAATTTGAAGTACTCTCCAACTACCTTCATAAAGATTGTTGCGGAAGTACCACAGGATTCTGAAACTTAGATATTTGGATAGGGCACATACCAGTCCCTAAGTGAGTCTTGACCCGACTAGGGTAGGTCCCATAGTTTCGGATCTATTGGCAATTAAAATTCATTTTTCATGTTTTCGGCAGCCTATAACTCCGAAAGGAAGCATTTTTGCACCCAGGATTGTCTATACTTTTTATCATATCTTGGTGTCAGAAATCACCTCCCAAACGTTGTTGTTGGTGTTGTTTTGGAACACTCCATAGTGCTACCACAGAGCACTATTCTACCGGTGAAAATAAAGCGAAAATATTGTATGATGAAATAACCTCTGAGACCTCCTTCAGCCGCTATGGGGAATCAAAATTTCACTATGCGGCAACGTCGCAGATTAACTTGGTACCATTAGTTTTGCTCTACAAATCCATCTAATGGTTGTATAAATTGCTACACGAGTAAGTGATGCTAGTATCTACGTATATCGTCTTTAACTGTCAACAGGAAAGAATCGATGAAACCTTTTGATGGATTGGTATATCTTCTCTATGGCTTTTTATCTGTGACGTTGCTACATAGTGTAATTCGGGTTTCCAGACGAGGACACGAAATGTATACAAATATCTATCTATCTATCTATCTATCTATCTATCTATCTATCTATCTATCTATATATATATATATATATATATATATATATATATATATATATATATATATATATATATATATATATATATATATATATATGATCAAAGTAACCGGGCACCTGTCTGAAAATCACTCACAAATTCGCAGCGCCCTCCATAGGTACTGCTGTAATTCAATATGGTGTTGGCCCACCCATAGGCTTGATGACAGTTTCCACTCTCGCAGACATACTTTCAATCAGGTGCTGAAAGGTTTCTTGGGGAATAGCGGCCCATTCTTCACGGAGTGTTGAACTGAGGAGAGGTATCGATGTAGGTCGATGAGGCCTGGCACGAAGTTGGCGTTCCAGAACATAAAAAAGATGTTATATAGGATTCAAGTCAGGACTCAGTGCAGGCTAGTCCATTACAGGGATGTTATAGTCATGTAACCACTCCGCCATAGGCCGTGCAGTATGAACAGGGGCTCGATCGTGTTGGAAGATGCAATCGCCATACCCGAATTGCTCTTCAACAATGGGAAGCAAGAAGGTGCTTAAAACATCAATGTAGGCCTGCGCTGTGAGATTGCCACGCAAAACAACAAGAGGCGCAAGCCCCCTCCAAGAAAAAAAACACGACCACACCATAACATCACCAACTCCAAATTTTACTGTTGGCACTACATACGCTGACAGATACACACGTTCACCGGGCATTCGCCATACCCACACTCTGCCATCGGATCACCACATTTTGTACCGTGATTCGTTACTCCATACAACGTTTTTGCACTGTTCAATCGTCCAATGTTTACGCTCCTTGCACCAAGCGAGGCATCGTTTGGCATTTACCTACGTGATGTGTGGCTTATGAGCTGCCGCTCGACCATGAAAGCCAAGTTTACTCACCTCACGCCTAACTGTCATAATATTTGGAGTCGATCCTGATGCAGTTGGAATTCCTGTGTGATGGTCTGGATAGATGTCTGCCTATTACACTTTACGACCCTCTTCAACTGTCGGTGGTCTCTGTCAGTCAAAAGACGAGGTTGGACTGTATGCTTTTGTGCTGTACGTGTCCCTTCACGTTTCCACTTCACTATCACATCAGACACAGTTGATCTAGGGATGTTTAGGAGTGTGGAAATCTCGCGTACAGACTTCTGACACAAGTGACACCCAATCACCTGGCCACATTCGAAGTCTGTGAGTTCCGCGGAGCACCCCACTCTGTTTTCTCACGATGTATAATGACTACTGAGGTCGCTGATAATGAGTACCTGCCAGTAGGAGGCAGAACAATGCACCTAATATGAAAAACGTATTTTTGGGGATGTCCGGATACTTTTGATCACATAGTGTACCAGTGGCAAAAAAAGGTGCAACTGGAAGGGAGCAATACGTGAAGATAGCAGCGACGCAGGAATAAATCCACTTCCTCATGTTAAGAGATAGGAGCTAGCTGGCATATACTCAATGTTACTGCTTCCAGTGGCAACGCTCACTGCAACTGGAAATGTAAATCACTCTCTTTCTTTCAGCTTTTTTTATTGATTTATTTTCAGAAATGCTCAATACTGTTTTGTGCTGAAGAGCAAAGGTTTATTTTATTTACTGATACACTACTTTAATATCATACTTAAAATATCTTTAGAATTATATATATATCCGGTTGCACAACCATGCAACATATAGTACCAGCCACCGCTGGTGAAATGGAGCATGAACTGTCAGTCACCGACAGTCAGTCACCGACATACAGAGAAACAGATAAGATCTTAGCGCCACTTTCTGTTTTTGGAAGATGAGTACAACCTCAGAAAGATCACATGTACTGATTACAAGCACCTGTAAGATTTTGTCATAGATTTTGCCAGCTCCAAATCAATACATTCAGCGAGTGAACTACAAGTGCAATGGTTATCTGTTTTACTTTGATTGGTGTTGTTTTAATAAAGATCTAGAATGAAAATATTTTATAGTTCGAACATATGAAAGAATATTTTTTTCTTAAAGCTGAGGATGATGGTGGATATAATTTCAAAGTAAAGTGTCTGAAGCAAGGGTAAAAGTGGAGTTGAAAAGGTAAGCAGACCGATGACGTCATGCCATCCCCGTGCTAATCTTTGCAAATTCAGAGAGAGTTCTTCAGAGAGTTGGGGACGCCGCAGATATTTACTGAAAGTAGGGGGCGGCGTCCCCCCGTGTTTCCCCTCAATTTTATCCTTGGTCTGAAATGAAGCGAGAAATATTTATCAACAGCTAGTGTGCTATAAATAACAATATTCAGTAAGGGGTTAATATGAATAAACTGTGTTCTGATGAGCAGGCCTATCTTGTTACTAGAAAATAGTTTGTTGATGGTATGTAATATTGGAGTTCTTTCACATCAGTTTACGTATCCTAGAGTCCAGTTGATTATATAGTTTAGAACAACTAGCAACCTAAAGCAACTAAAATATTGGGTTGTCATGTCGGAGATGCTTTAGGTTCGATTCCCAGTTGGTGCATAGGCATTTCTAAATAGATTACATATTAGTTGTCATGCTGTGAGGCCTACGCCTTGTATCAAACCAAGGTCTCATTAGGATAGTTAAATAGAATAACCTGCGAGTAAGGATTAAAATTATAATAATAGCTGAAATTCGAAGCGATTAGTATACAATAAGTTAACCCACACCGCCCACCCTCTCTAGCTTGTACTATTAGATCAAAATCTTACAATATAAAGTAACAGTTGTATTTATAAGTGTATTTTAGAAGGTTTGAACATGTTATCTTTGAAGAATAACCACAGGATACATTATCCAGTGATAAAAGAAAATGGAAAACCTGCTACTATGTTTTCCAAATAAAATTATTATCGGCTAGATCTAGGGGTACTAAAGCACTTTGAGCACTTTGAATAATCCTACGTTTAGTAGTAATAAGGAATTAGATGTAAGGCATAATATTTTAGGCCTAAGATACAAAAAATATTATATGGTCCAGTTTTCGAACAAAAACTTCAACTTAGACGAGTTAATAGAACTTGATTATAGGAGACACGTTTTAGCCACAATTACTGGCATAATAGAGACGAACCTGGTTTTGCGTGAAGCAATTTTCTTTGCGCAGAAATCAGAGCGACACAATTATTCGGTGTTCACAATCTTAAAATCTGGAAAAGACCAGATAACAGTAAATAGCTGGTTAGAAAGATTCAGGAATAATTTTGATTGCACGCAAGCTATACAGATAGCGGGATTAATCCCAACCTTAGCACAGTATGAGAAGCAGTCTAAGCTGGTAATTGCAAGCGAGAAGCTAGCATTGGATCTAGTAGCATTCGCCGACTTATTCGTCCAAAGGAATGCGTGGATGTTCAAATGAACGTGTAACAGAATAGACGACAAGTTCATCCAAATGTAAATAATTTTTAGTAGTAATAATTTTGATGATAGTTTAAGGGGATAGATAGATTCATATATTTAAATAGTTACAGTTTTAAGTACGTAGTATAGGGAAATAGGTTAATTATTTTAAGATTAGTATTAAGATATAACTATAGGTTAAGAAAGTAAATGGTGAAGGTAATTTCTTATTAGTATTAGAATGTATAAAGTAATTTCTTATTAGTATTAAAATATGTAAGTTAAAGAAAAAGAAATAAATATTTCGATATAAACATAGAAATTACTATGTCGTCATGGCATAGAGAATATAAACTACATTGAATTAATAATTAACGATAATTAATACACTAAACTTTAAGTAAAGTAAATTTAATAATATTAAGAAATGCGACCATGGAGAAGAATGATAAATATAAAAAGTATGCTATCAGAAAAATACCATCAGAAAGAGGTGAGATAGAATGAAATTATTGAATGATTGATGAAATTAAGGTTTATCGATTAGTATGATATAAAATTAGTAAAATTTAATGACGTAATAGAGAAATTAGGCCAACATCTCAAAAGATCAAGATCTAAGTAGGTAGGAAGTCACATTCCCTCGATGTTGAAGTAGGATTTAGCCACACCCCTCAAGAGAATTTTTATTTATAAGAAAACACATAAGTCTTCGGTGATAGGATGAAGAAGAGACATAAAGGATACCTCGTCTATCACTTTGTAAAGCAGTGGATTTTTTTTTCTGTGTATCTAGCCTATTTAGCGTAAAGTCTAGAGAGAAAAAAAATTCTGATAAAAAATAGATTTAGATAATAAGATTAGGTATAGTAGTAAGAGAAAAGAGTTTTAGACATTAAGGAAAATACATGTTAAATAAAAAGAGAAATATAGAAAATATGTTTTTCAATGTAGCCGCACGTTAGATTAGTAAAGACCTAGGAATAGGTTAAGGAGTGAAAAAAAAGCTAACCATTAACAATTAAGGAATGAGAGAAAAAAAATGGAAAGAGGAGAGAAGGAAAGATCTGGAAAGAGAATGAGAATAGGAGAAATAGATACAATGTATCAAGTTTAGAGTTACTGGCAAATTTTGATTCACCCCCAGTTCATGTATCATTTTATTGGTTATAGTGCAATGTTGCTTTATATTCTGTACTATTAATTTTTACATAACAATGTTATGGTTAATTTAGCAGAATAATTATAAGCAGTCATTTTTTTTTTTTAAACGCAGTATGTCATTTTAGTCAGTGTTACATTATATGAAAATGTTCGTATAGCTGTCAAGTAAGAATTTGCTCTTGTATCTACATAAAGCGATTAAAGACGTGCAATATTGCGTTTATGAAGTCAGCAAAGCACATCAAATTTCCAATAAAGTAACTGTCTACATTAAAGGATATAGCAACGCTACTATTATCAACCTATAATTCTAAACATTTACGATGATTGGAGAAAATCGGAACTTCCAATAATAATAATAATAATAATAATAATAATAATAATAATAATACGAAAAATTGAAGTAATAAGATTCTTTTTACATATTCAAAGTTTCGGACCTAAAAGTAACGCGTTACTAAAGCGTTACTTTCGAAGTAGGGTAATAGTTACTTTTTTGAGACAAGTAACGCGTTACTAACGCGTTACATAAGGGAAAGTAAAGTAACTTGTAACACGTTACATTTTTACAAGTGACTTACCCTACACTGCCGAAAGATGTGTCGCATGGACATTGCTCTCAATTGATTTTCCGGGCACCGGAATATGTTCGCCGAACCCACAGATATTCACAGACAACCGACTATCTGTCCTCAAACGTGATTCGTGTTGCAAGATGTTACACTAAGCCTACCTGTGAAGACCCACAACTTTGGCAGCGGTTGATGAAAAGGGGGCTACTTTCTGTTCGTCGTCTGCAGCGGATCCACGTTTCCCACATATGACCGATGAATCAGAATCTTCTCGTCTATCAACTAGTAAAGAGCTCTCCATTGGTGAACAGTCATCATCACTACCGGAAAATCGCAAGAGACGCTTAGCGTCACGAACCAGAAGAACTAGATGGAGTGCGGTAATAATATATTCGCCATATAAGACGCAAATTTTTTTTTTAAAAAAAAAGTAACTTCAGCTCACGAACTACCAAAGGAAAGTCGCAAGAAGCTAATGCACAACCAGAGCGACAAAGAGAAAATACGACCAGACGAACACGAAAGCAGCACTGAATGCATAATTTGTGGTGAAACGTTCAATGAAGTCTGGGTGTAGTATGAATCCTGCGGTGGCTAGGCTCATGAAACTGCACCCCTGTCGAATCAACAGATATCCATTACACATGTGATCACTGTCAGCTTCGTGGGTAGGTGTTATTATTGTACCTTATAAGTGTAGAATATAATGGTTTCCAAATAAGGAAGGTGCAGGTAAATACGCAAAGTTAAGGGTGTTTGATTTTTTATGGCCTTAATTTTCATGAAACGCAAAGAACAAGACATGTGCGTTGCAGAGTAGCCTTTTGTGCGTGTAGAAGAAAATGTGGCAATGGTGCGACTCATATCTGTTTTGTACCCAAGGTAAAAGGAAAAAAAGGTGTTCGTGCATTCAATTACGCAAAGTCAAGAATACTATTAGAAACCCGTAATAAATTTTGCAACTGCTTTCATCATCTGTATTATACGAACTCAAATATTACTACAGAAGATGGCTAAAGCAAAAAAAGAAAAGAAAACACAAAGTTAGGGTTGCCATATTTCAAAAATGCAAATCCGGGACGCTACTAAATAACGAGAATCTTTGAAATGCGTAAAATGAAAAGAAATGTTATATCCTAATTTACTTCCTTCCATTAGATAGAGTTGTTCAAATATAACGTTATCACATTTTTAGTCATTTCACTAGACGTTCTCCCTAGTTAAGCAAACATAAGCAGATGATTTACTCTCTCTCCCCCTGGTAAGCGAAATTGTTTTTTCCCCTCAGGATCTGTTATGTTTCGTGGTTTTTAGAGTGTGTTTCAGCTCATTCAAGGTATAATGTTTCCCTTCACGCGTTGTATATTTTTCTATTTTTTTTATTTTTTTTATTTTATTTATTTATTTATTTTATTTTATTTTTTTTTACATATAGAACGGTTAATTCATTGGAAATATGTTCTGATGGAGTTTGTTATATTCCGTTGTAAGCAAACTATAATATTTCCGTCTTTTCTTCTTCGCTGAAATGCAGGACATTTAATCGTCCCGAGAAATATTTTCGGGACGCCGTGAAGCAGATCTCAATTCCGTGAAGATCCCGGATTTTCCGGGACGAATGACAACCCTAACCAAAGTGCAAGATGAAGATAAAAAGATAAAATGTGAAAATTATAATATTTAAACTTGAAGAGAAGTTCCAAAGAGGAAAGTTGTGCAAAATGAAAAGTTGGGCAACATTAAATTCCCCACCTGAAATTAGAGGAGACAATGCCCCCGTGCATCCCCCTTCTGTCTTGTTACGCCACTACGCGTTTTATGATTCTTGATGCAGGCCTGACCATGTTTTCAAAACTTTCGTGTCCGTTCACCACAGGCAGCTGGTATGGAACATATAATTAGGCCCGAATAAAGGTCAAGAATGAGGTCAGAGCTGCAGTATTCACTTGTTCTACTCTTGAATCCAATTTATAAAATACTAGCAGCGTTCACCCCGCTTCGCTGCGGTCACCCCGGAACGCAATAAACTTTGTTACTTAGATAATTTTTACTTTTTCGCTTTCAAGTGATATGATAAAAACCATAGAAGATTGCAGTAAATGTTAACATTATATCGCCTGTCATTTATGTTAACCCGCCCCGCTTCGCTGCGGTCACCCCGGAACGCAATAAACTTTGTTACTTAGATAATTTTTACTTTTTCGCTTTCAAGTGATATGATAAAAACCATAGTAGATTGCAGTAAATGTTAACATTATATCGCCTGTCATTTATGTTAACCCGCCGAGTGACACGGTCATGCGGGTTGCATATAAATACGTTTATTTTTACCTATGATGAACTAACAAAGGATTTGTACGTTATGGACACTTGAATGGTCAATTATCTCAAGACACTGGTAATTAAAAATTAAAGTGATAGCTATGATAAAAACCATCTAGGGTCCAAATCCTAATAACCCCCCAAAAATGAAAGAAATTGGTTCAGCCGTATTAGCGTGATGAGGGAACAAAGGATTTGTGCGTTCTCTTTTATATATAAGATGGTTACTTCATTTTCCTTCAATTCTGCCTGATTTGCTGTATGTATGTGAAGTGTATTGTTAAATCAGTCTACAAAAGCATTTTTTTTTTCTCTCGCTACAAGTGAATGCCGCAACAGATCAACGAAGTATACAAAAATCGTACCAAGACAAAATACATGAAACCAATAGGTTCAGTTTAAAAGCAATGCCACATGTAAAATATGGACGTTATCAATATGGTTGTGTAAGTTGTGTAACACGCAGAAAAAAAAAAAAAAAACATTTTAGATATCAATGTCCAGCTAGGGGTGCAGAATGTGGAAATTGCAACGAATATAATCATTTTGCACAGTATTGTCCAAAAGAAGGGCACGGATAGGTACAAAAGAAGAATCAATTAATTATCTGATGAAGAAGTTCAGATGGAAGACAAGACCTTCATCCTTAATGAATTACAACAAGCATTAGATGGCATAGAAGCAAATACGAATGTAGAAGGTGAACAAAATTTAATTCAATAAATATTTTATATTAAGCTCCATTCAGGTAGCCAATACAGGGAAGAAAATATGTCCACTGGTAATTAATCGAATTCAGTCAGGAAAAAGAAATTCAGAGGTAAGACACGAGAATCTTGAACATGAAAATCTATGCAGAGGAATCAGGTCTGTAGACACCACACCGACTACCCGATAGAAAAAAAAGAACATATTAATATGTGTCCGGAGATAACTACGAGGTCAACAATAATACAAGAAAAGGACAGAATAAAAATAATAGAATTCCAAAGCAAATATGGTAAACAGGTGAGCATAGAAAATAAAGTAACGAAAGAAAGAAACATAGAAGGAAAACAGTACAGAAAAATAGATAGTAGAACAATTAAGATGTGTAAAGATAAAAGAGAAGGCGAACAGATGGAATAATTAGTGAATAAAGAAAAAAATAAAAATTAGAGGTTGAATTGAAAGCAAAAGACACAAAAAGGAGGAATTATGGGAGGAAGTGTAAGACGCAGTCTTACATTAGTTTTATTAATAAAGTTTATATAGTAGTATATTTAAATGTTATCATTAATTTGCATATCAAAATGGAAATGGTTTTCTTTATTTTCATATATTATTTATATTATTAATTAACTTAGAATCATATTTATTTTATTTCCTAAGTATTGGTAAGATTCAAGTTTATATCGAGAATGTAACTATAGATATTGGATTTCGTATATAGAAAGATAGACTCTAGTTAGTTAGTTTTTTTTTAAGCAAACTTGTAGAAGACAACTAAGCTCCGAAAGGTCAGTCACCTATGCTTGGTCAGCCTAGCCAACTATATTGTGAGTTGAAACTAAAAATTGCTGTTTTATTTCTGTTAAGCAGCTATAAGAATACTGTATAGAACTAAAAAACCATAAAACACCCTGAGTTGTAACACTACCGAAAAGGCGACAGAAAGACGGATATTTGTCTATTGTCAAAATTTAACACATAGATATAAAAACAGAAGGACAATGATGTGTTAAAATCTTGGGTTAACCGCCGATTTCACAAGAATTCGAGCTGGCGTAGCGAATCTAGCAAAACAGGCTGTGAATTCGTTCCAGGTTTACCAGATGAAGCAGTTTGTAATATCAAATACTAATAATAATTAAAATAAGTAAGAATTAGTGTGTTTAAGAGTCAATTATGTATTGGAAAGCTACGTGTACCCTTATTGTTTTGTTTTACCTTTTCCGTCCTTCCGTATATCGTATCATAAAACTTTCTTTTAGCCGTGAGAAAAAAAAAGAAAAACAAGTACTATCTGGTATTGGAGGGTGGAGTTTTGGCTTTCTGCTGGGAACAGACGGAACTGGGAATCTTTACCCTAAGAAATTGTTTCAAATAAAGTTAATAGAGGATGACAACTCCATACCACATATGTATATGGTAGCAAAGATATGCATATACTTGTAAGTAAAGTAGATATATGTTTAATTTCATTCTATAATTAATAATTTGTAAAATTGTCACGCGGAAGCAGAAAACTCCGAACTATTATGGTTGTCCGCGACATTGTTAATTCTTTCCGCTAGAGGGCACCTGTGACTAGACACACATAAGAAAAGAACATGTCAGGTGGTGAAAAATATATTAACCGGCCTATTTTAAATGCAAAATTTTAAGGTTATATCAGAAGGGGACTATAACATATTTGGTATCTAATGAAAGGCCAAAGAATGCAGATTTTAGTGCTTGATTCGAAATTAGGTGACAATCTATAAGAAGTGAACTATTTGCGTATAAAGTCAATGTAAATAAAAATCAGCATACTTCCTTGCAAAGTTCCGTTAGCAGGTAGATAGACAATAGAAAAGGTTATCTCTATTGAAAAGCCAGTAGCTTTGAGGCGAAGCACGACTCTTGTGCGTCAAACCCCTTTTACAAAACCGAAATTCTGGAGAAGAACAAGGCAGTTAGCGGTTGGATCGGGTTTGTGAAGTTGCTGCTCGTGTGAAAATAGTTATTTTCATAATGAACTATAGACTCAACAGAGTTAGTTGCAATGGAAAATATGTGCAAATATTTATATTCAAATTCAGTTTAGTTAAGTGCGATAAGTTGCATCATTGGTGTTCAAAATAATTTAAATGAACTGTTTCAGTTTTCTAGACTATATGCATTGTGAGATCCAATCTGACAATACTGGTAACGAATACAAACATCTTATGTATGTAGCAACAAACCATTAAAATATATATATATATATATAGAGAGAGAGAGATAGAAGTGCAACTATAACCAAGTTTGAAGTGGTTACACAGTGGTGGACTCAAAGTTATAATCAGTTACCAAGGACTTAATCTACCTTAGGATGCTACGGAAACCGTTTTAAAAGAATACTATCAACATGAAAGAATAGACACTAAAATTGTGATTAATGCTGTGAAGTAACGGACACACCTACCTGGAAATTAAAGAAGATGAACTGTGCAATAGATACAAATACATATTATTAACTATGAACTAGTGATAAAAAAAAATCATAAGATTTTTTTTTAATTATTTTTAGTTCAACTGTGAGCATATCTTATATCGATATCAATTAAGTGTTGTGGTTTAAGTGATTAAGTGTTGTGTTTATAATAAAAGTGTTTATTAAACTACATGGAGTTATCAACTTCCCTAACGGAATTTCGGCTGGTATGGTAAGTACCAGAATAATTTGTTTGTTTCTTGCAGGTTTGCTGGATTCCATGCTCTTTAATATCAGATGTTCGAAACTAGTAAGGTAATCACACACCTATTCTTTGATAAACCAAGGTGGCAGATAACTCATGCGTAAGTCTACATATCAAAGAAAGTCCGAAAGGGGCTACAGGACTTTAAATAAGGAACTCACACTTACAGGAATGGCATTATAGAAATTATATATATATATATATTATTATTATTATTTTTTTAATCTTAGCTCTACCGACTTTATCTAAATTTCAGTAATTTCTATTATTTTATTTGGCATATCTTTTGATTTTTTTTAAATTTGGATGATACAACATTCCTGTAAGTAAAGGGGTAGTAAGAGAGAGATTTACATATGAGTTTCATACAGAGATTTCTCTTTTCCTTCCCTGCACTCCACATTATTTTGGCTTCCCAGCGTAAGGGCAATTACTACGCTTGTGTGCATAGTTATTTTACATATTAGTTTGGCACCTAGCGTAGTAGCAATATTATATGCTAGGATTACAGGCAAAGGCGCAGTACAATCACATACTTTTGGCGTCCATGTGTGAGTGCTTGACCACGTTGATCATTTATTTACTTAAATGTTTTAACACCCTACGTGTTTGGCAAGAAGTGTGCAGGTTACGCACTGTTGTTCACATCCTAGCATATAACCGAGTGTGTGATTACTTAAAGATTAGTAAAATTCTCGTGTAATGTATTTATTTTGTCCCAAATGCTTTCCAAAACATAATTGATATAAAGTAAAATGTGTGTAGAAATGTGTTTATATATAATACTTGAGAAGTTGTAAACCTGAAGGGGGGAGATAATTGTATAGAGATAACATTTAGATAAAATAGAGATTCTTTCCTTTTTATTAGTGAATTCATTAGATTAATTAGAATTGATGGTTTTGACTAGGCTGAAAAGCAGAAAGATGAATGAAGAACTTAGAGATTTAAAACAAGCGCAAAGTATGCCATTTACAGAAGTAGGAGATCAGGGAGATGAAATTCAAGTGAGAGACGAAAACATAGAAGTAGGTAATGAGACAGATGGGATAGGAGACACAACTAGGAGTTCATCAGACCCAGTGTTGCAATTCTTGATGCGAATGCAGCAAGAATTAAATAACAAAATTGATAAATCTCAGCAAGAATTAAATAGTAGGATAGATAGATCCCAACAAGAGTTACAGCGTGAACTGAAAACCGAAATTAGGAAAGAGGTGCAAGAGTTAGGCTCTAAACTAGCACAAACTCACCAGGAGTTAGAGAGTAAAATTAGTGCTTTGTCTAGTAAGCTAGAAGATACAAATGAAGAACTGAGAAATACAAGAAGGGATTTAGAACATTCACAGAAAGATCTTGAATCTAGGCTGAGTAGGTCACTACACAATACAGAGCAACAACTACATAACGATATAGAGAACACCGTACAACAATTAAATGTAACAGTAAATCAAGTTTCTGAAAATTTAGACCAGACAGCTAGAAATTTCGAAGAAGTTAGAAATGATCTAGGAAATAAGATAGGATCTTTAGAAGAGCAAGGTGATAATATTATTGGTCATGTTGAAAGAAATCGGGCAGAAGTAGAGACAAAATTAAGTGACATAATTTCTGTACACGCGAATGTAACGGATGAATTAAGAAACACTATTGAGAGTGTAGATTCGAGAATAACTGGAAAAGTAGAGGCCATAGAAGAAATGATTTCTGCCAGATTAAATATCATTGAGTCAAATCGCGTAGAAGTCTCCTCACACACTAGCATTCCACCAGAACAGGCTATGCCCTCATGTTCACGTACTATTCCTAATGAATCAAATTTGCCGAGTATAGCACCACCTGCATCCTCTGTTTCACCACTCGATAATCAGACAGCACAGTTGTCGACATTCATGAACCCTTTTATTCATCGTGATCTAAGCCTTCCAAATTATCAGGGTACAGAGGACGAACCCCAAACATATAACTTTTTGCTAGACTTAGACAATTACTTCGCATTAACAGGTGTACCTAATGAAGCACGTTTGTCATTCATTAGTAGAACGTTAAAAGGGCCAGCACTTTCGTGGTTCAAAGTCATGCGTCAGAAAATTGTTACGTATGAAGAGTTTGTGATTAAATTTAGAGAAACGTACTTAAGTCAGGAACGATTGGCTACACTAAGAGCTAATTTGTTAACAGTTCAATTCGACAATAAGGTTCATAAAAATCCTTCTGATTTTCTGTTGAACATCCTACATCAAAATTCAATATTGGATCCTCCTGTAGACGAATCTTGCTTATTGAAACTCTTACCGAGAAAACTTCCAGTATATATATTTAGGACCTTAGTGGCTTCGAAACCACAATCTCTTACAGATTTACTCGCGATTGTGAACGAAGTACAGGCAACTCATTACGACCGAGATAGATTTCCTCCTCGTAGAAATATGAATATGTTGCAAGTGTCCTCTGAGAGGGTAGACACACATCCTCGTAGGAATAATAGAAGGAATGTCCCTTACACACGAGGACAGCAACAGAGAGACAATAGAGGCAATAGTAATGAGAGCCCAAATTCAGGTCATAATGGGAGAAGGGAAGGAGGTCAATCACCCCGTAATGAGCGCTACCCTTCACCTGAAAATAGACAAAACCACAGGGGACAGCGAGGTTCGAGAAGGGGAAATAACAACAGTACACGGAATGGAAGTAGAAATCAAAACAACTACATTCCGGAGCAACAAATACAACTACTAGAAACCTATCATAATAGCGAAGGACAAGGTTACCAAACTAACCAAAATGCACCAAGTGTGACAGGTGGTCCTCATTATAACAACTGATGCTTTCCAGCACATACAGCGGGAAAGTTGGATGTAGTACTTGTGAATAGAACATCTGATATCCAACAGACGAATAAAGCCCTGTGTGTGCTCGCAAATAATAGTTCTGACTTGGCAGACGATAATGAAACATATGTTAAAAGTATTGAGGAGAATGAAAATAAATGTGTAAAATGCGAAGAAATAAATAGTACTCAAAATCTTGAAAGTAATACTAAAGACTCTATTTCATTGTTATTGAAAGATGGTAGAAAGGTAGAATTAGAGAGGGAAACATTTAATGAGGCAAATGGAATTTTTGATAATCTGTTAGATACAAAAGACGACCCAGTTGTGAGAAACAATGTAGTAGTTTTACCAGAGATAAATGTAAATATTTATGCTCAATCTGTAAATGCATTGTTAGATTCTGGAGCAAGTATATCCGCAATAAATAACAATTTATTTGAAACGATACTAGGTAGCCAAACACAACCACCATTTTTAAAAGCAAATAACATAAAAGTTACATCAGCGTTTGGTAAGAAGATAGCCACGGTCAAAGGTCAAACTCTTCTTGAGGTTATTGTACAGGGGAAAACTTATTATACAGTTGGCATCATTGTAGAAGGATTAAATAAAGATGTGATATTAGGATCCCAATTTTTCGTAGAATCTGCTGCTATTCTAGATTATTCAAGAGCGCTGTTGATATTACAAAGACCCCACTATATTGAAGTTAACTTTAGAGATCAAGAAATATCGAGTGATGATTTAGTTCTTAGACAATTAGAGGAATCATTGCAAAGTGGCATTATTAGTGAGTTAAGTGAGAAAAGTGAGATAGGAGAGAATGTAGAAAGTATACAGTTTCCTAAGGTAGGATTGGGGAATTCAAAGGCGAGGCTATTTGATAGTGACCCTACACTGCAGTTGGGTAAAAGAGTATTCCCAACTCCCACAGAACTGAAAGAAAGAGTGTTGTCTCCAGAAGAATGGGAGAAAATCAACACAAAGGCCACTGAGAAAGATATTTATGAACATGTAAATAACTATAAAGATCTCACTGATAAACAAAGGGGTAAATTAGTGGCCGTGTTAATAAAACACAGACATTTTTGACGAAAAGCCAGGAACAATTAAAAATTATGAACATAAGATAGAACTTACAGATCCTACACCAATAAAATCAAAAATGTATCCTTTTCCTCTTAAGTACAAAAATCAGATACAAAATGAAATTCATCGGTGGTTAGCTTTTAATATTATCAAGAAAGCACCTAGTGAGTATAATCATCCGTTGGTGGTCGTTGAGTAACCAAATGGGAGATTGAGTTGAGCATAGATGGTATAAATTAAGATCAAAGAAACAAGCCTCTACCACACTAGAAGTCTTACAGTCTCTAAGTGATAAACCTTTCTTTTCTAAATTACATATATTGAGTTTTCAGTGAATTATACAAGTGTGTAAAGAGAATAAATTACAAAAAAAAAAAAAAGAAAAAAGAAATGCGAGCACACATAACGTAACAAAGTTGAGACAATCGATTAGACATTCAGGGTTATAAAGATATTTGCGTCACACACATTCAAAGGGTACTACATCCAGAAATACATTTCTCTTAAAGAAATACCATCTGAGAGAAGACAAAGAAAAGGAAGATAACACATCCGAGCTACAGACATGAGATAGTCTTGCCTCGTATAAAAAAAATAAAAAAAAGAGAAATAACAAGGTCTATGTACATATCTTAAAACTATCATATGTATCAGAATTCTGCATCATCAGTATGCTATATATGTATGTATTGTCAATGTTATTATTGAAAATAAGTTAGGAATATTAATTTGTCAAGTAGTCATTACATAGTTATTATAGTTCTTAAGTATTGTATCTGTGAGTAATATATTAATTGTCCTGTCCATTAATATATAACTCAAAGGGGGGAATGTAAGACGCAGTCTAACATTAGTTTTATTAATAAAGTTTATATAGTAGTATATTTAAATGTTATCATTATTTTGCATATCAAAATGAAAATGGTTTTCATTATTTTCATATATTATTTATATTATTAATTAACTTAGAATCATATTTATTTTATTTCCTAAGTATTGGTAAGATTCAAGTTTATATCGAGAATGTAACTATAGATATTGGATTTCGTATATAGAAAGATAGACTCTAGTTAGTTAGTTTTTTTTTTAAGCAAACTTGTAGAAGACAACTAAGCTCCGAAAGGTCAGTCACCTATGCTTGGTCAGCCTAGCCAACTATATTGTGAGTTGAAACTAAAAATTACTGTTTTATTTCTGTTAAGCAGCTATAAGAATACTGTATAGAACTAAAAAACCATAAAGCACCCTGAGTTGTAACACTACCGAAAAGGCGACAGAAAGACGGATATTTGTCTATTGTCAAAATTTAACACATAGATATAAAAACAGAAGGACAATGATGTGTTAAAATCTTGGGTTAACCGCCGATTTCACAAGAATTCGAGCTGGCGTAGCGAATCTAGCAAAACAGGCTGTGAATTCGTTCCAGGTTTACCAGATGAAGCAGTTTGTAATATCAAATACTAATAATAATTAAAATAAGTAAGAATTAGTGTGTTTAAGAGTCAATTATGTATTGGAAAGCTACATGTACCCTTATTGTTTTGTTTTACCTTTTCCGTCCTTCCGTATATCGTATCATAAAACTTTCTTTTAGCCGTGAGAAAAAAAAAAGAAAAACAAGTACTATCTGGTATTGGAGGGTGGAGTTTTGGCTTTCTGCTGGGAACAGACGGAACTGGGAATCTTTACCCTAAGAAATTGTTTCAAATAAAGTTAATAGAGGATGACAACTCCATACCACATATGTATATGGTAGCAAAGATATGCATATACTTGTAAGTAAAGTAGATATATGTTTAATTTCATTCTATAATTAATAATTTGTAAAATTGTCACGCGGAAGCAGAAAACTCCGAACTATTATGGTTGTCCGCGACATTGTTAATTCTTTCCGCTAGAGGGCACCTGTGACTAGACACACATAAGAAAAGAACATGTCAGGTGGTGAAAAATATATTAACCGGCCTATTTTAAATGCAAAATTTTAAGGTTATATCAGAAGGGGACTATAACATATTTGGTATCTAATGAAAGGCCAAAGAATGCAGATTTTAGTGCTTGATTCGGAATTAGGTGACAATCTATAAGAAGTGAACTATTTGCGTATAAAGTCAATGTAAATAAAAATCAGCATACTTCCTTGCAAAGTTCCGTTAGCAGGTAGATAGACAATAGAAAAGGTTATCTCTATTGAAAAGCCAGTAGCTTTGAGGCGAAGCACGACTCTTGTGCGTCAAACCCCTTTTACAAAACCGAAATTCTGGAGAAGAACAAGGCAGTTAGCGGTTGGATCGGGTTTGTGAAGTTGCTGCTCGTGTGAAAATAGTTATTTTCATAATGAACTATAGACTCAACAGAGTTAGTTGCAATGGAAAATATGTGCAAATATTTATATTCAAATTCAGTTTAGTTAAGTGCGATAAGTTGCATCATTGGTGTTCAAAATAATTTAAATGAACTGTTTCAGTTTTCTAGACTATATGCATTGTGAGATCCAATCTGACAATACTGGTAACGAATACACACATCTTATGTATGCAGCAACAAACCATTAAAATATATATATATATAGAGAGAGATAGAAGTGCAACTATAACCAAGTTTGAAGTGGTTACACAGTGGTGGACTCAAAGTTATAATCAGTTACCAAGGACTTAATCTACCTTAGGATGCTACGGAAACCGTTTTAAAAGAATACTATCAACATGAAAGAATAGACACTAAAATTGTGATTAATGCTGTGAAGTAACGGACACACCTACCTGGAAATTAAAGAAGATGAACTGTGCAATAGATACAAATACATATTATTAACTATGAACTAGTGATAAAAAAAATCATAAGAGTTTTTTTTTATTATTATTTTAGTTCAACTGTGAGCATATCTTATATCGATATCAATTAAGTATTGTGGTTTAAGTGATTAAGTGCTGTGTTTATAATAAAAGTGTTTAATTAACTACATGGAGTTATCAACTTCCCTAACGGAATTTCGGCTGGTATGGTAAGTACCAGAATAATTTGTTTGTTTCTTGCAGGTTTGCTGGATTCCATGCTCTTTAATATCAGATGTTCGAAACTAGTAAGGTAATCACACACCTATTCTTTGATAAACCAAGGTGGCAGATAACTCATGCGTAAATCCACATATCACAGAAAGTCCGAAAGGGGCTACAGGACTTTAAATAAGGAACTCACACTTACAGGAATGGCATTATAGAAATTATATATATATATATATATATATATATATATATATATATATATATATATATATATATATATATTATTATTATTATTATTTAATCTTAGCTCTACCGACTTTATCTAAATTTCAGTAATTTCTATTATTTTATTTGGCATATCTTTTGATTTTCTTTAAATTTGGATGATACAACATTCCTGTAAGTAAAGGGGTAGTAAGAGAGAGATTTACATATGAGCTTCATACAGAGATTTCTCTTTTCCTTCCCTGCACTCCACAGAAGTCTGAAGAATTAAAACAAACACAAGTGAAGAAGGGGGTCAAGAAGAGAAAGAATGATATATACGTGAAGAAGCAGATCAAGAAAAAAAATAAACTGTAAAAAAGGGAGAGAAAAATGATAAATTTTCGTATAATGGTTATTAGTGGCGAAAAATACATATTAATTTTTGCCCCAAGACGAAATGAAAAAAAAAGTTCCGATATAAATACAGTTGAATGTTTGTTAATTGTAGTTAATAGATAAACAGTTGAATGTTGATTTCATTCCTATTGCCTATTATTCCGTGTACTTGAGGGAACCAATATGATATTTTCGAATATCGAAGCTTTCGATATGTTAATGGTGTTGGGTGGATGTCGCAGAATCATAGCAAGGCTCGCGGCTGTATGGTGAACAGATTCCCGATCGTGCTTGGCAATCGAGAAAAATATTTCGGCTCTTGGTACTTCGTGTGCAGAGGAGTGCCCACGTCCCTCCTCACCACAACAAATGTCAGCAGATAAGGTGCCGTATTCAGGATAAACTATCTCCCGATATCCTTGTTGAGTGCAGTTGATTTTGAGTTTAACGTCCCGTTCAGCAGGTTATATGCGACGTGGACCTACTGACTAACGTGGAATCCGAACCACATGAGCTCCTATTGGGAATCGAACCCAGGTCTCCCACGCCAAAGACGCGTACGCTAACCGCTTAGCCAAGAAGGAGCTCCCGACATCCTTGTCGCTGTCCATATGGATCAACAAATCTCGACAAGACGATTAGCCAGGCATGCTGCTATTAGCCACATGACGGTTTGGAGGATTCTGCACAATAATGCGTTCCATTTTCACCACGTGCATCTGCATCAGAAACTTCGAAAACATTTTTTTTTATAACCGTCTGGGCTTTTGTCAGTGTATGAGCGCCAGTAACCCATGTTCCCACCAGGGATGAGGCAACCTTGAAGAGTAATGGAGATGTTAACATATACGACGCTCACTACTGTTCCTCCTCACTGGATACGTTAAGTTGATAATCAACATATCTGGAGTCTAAATGTCTGGTGTGGTACAGTAAGAGGCCAACTAATATTGGTTCCCATTTCTTCGAGAGTACATGAACAGGGATAGGGTACGCAACTTTTTCGTGAGATGTTCTTTGTGAGCTCTTGGAAGACTTCCCACTAACAACTCGTGAAATATAAGGCTACAACAAGACGGTTGCCCTGCTCGTTTTGCGAGAGTTGCTAGACGAACTGTTGCTCGTTTATTCCCAAACAGATGGATCGGAAGAGGAGACCGGTTTCCAGGCCAGCTCGTTCTTCAGAGTTAACTCCGCTCGATTGTTTCTTTTAGGGATGTGTCAAGGAGCTTGTTTACCATAGGCGTCCTACTACAAGGGACGACATGATGAAGATCCGTACTTGAACAATTATTTGTGCAATGATTTCCGAAATTCAATGAGTTTGAAATTTGGTTGTATGGATTGTAATTCATTTTTTGTTTGAAATGTCTACGTGCATTACGAACTGAGAAAAATGCGTGGAACGGGTGGTCTCATAATAGCAATTATACAACAAATAACAGACGTAGATGCCATACCGTAGAATTTAACGAAAAGAGTTTCCTGTAAAAGTTGTTTCCTTTCCAATAGTGTTTCCAAAGAAATCGAAATTGATACCACTTTCCATTTGAAATGTTGAGTCAACCCCCCGTAGTAATATTCCCGCTACGACACTGGATATGGAAGCATCACCATTTGATTCTTCACATATGATTGGGTAATTCAATTGTGTGTTTGAAATGTCTACGTGCACTACGAGCCGAGAAAAATGCCTGGGACGGGTGGTCTGAAACACCACACACATATATATATATATATATATATATATATATATATATATATATATATATATATATATATATATATATATATAGATAGATAGATAGATAGATAGATATAGATAGATAGATAGATAGATAGATAGATAGATAGATAGATAGATAGATAGATAGATAGATAGATAGATATAGATATAGATATATGTGTGTGTTTGTGTTAGGGCGGTCCTTAAATAAGCGAAAAAATGTTTTCCCAATATTATTTGGGGCACCCTGTCATTTTGATCTATCATATAAAAAAGAGTTACTCTCTTTTAAACTAATTTTTAGGGGTCGCTACCACCTTTTAAAGTTTTTATTTAAAAGACTAAGAATAAATTAATAATAAAATTTTGTTACAAGAGAATGCATAGTAAGCACGTAAATACATTGGCACTATACAATACGAATTAAAAGGAAAAAAAAATATCTTAATAAAATACACCGTTAGTTTTTACTTCATTTTAAGACATCAAAGTTGACTTTCTCGAGTCCGCATACTTGCTTCTAAATTGCTTAACTAACAAGAGTAAATATTGATTTTGTTCTTCATCTTTTGTATGAAGTTTGCTGTAGTCTTCCATCAGCGCAACCCCACGTTCAGCTACATCATTAATAACTTTAAGAAACTATTGCCCTGCTTTTCTTGCAGGATTCGTTGTATTTCAAAGCAGTTATATCTGTTTGTAAAAGTTCTGATCGTAGATCTAGAATTTTGAAAAAAAAAAAAAAATATGGTGTTATTAGATACAAAATTTTGCAAGTCCTTTGTAAGAATGACATCAGGATCAATTTGGAAACGTTTCAATGGTTCGTCATTCTCTTCATTTTTTAAAGCATCCAACATTCTCCTTTTAGTTTCGTGAGGAACATCATCATCGATAAAAAAAAAAAAAAAAAGAAACGTAACAAACTCTTGTGATAGGTACCACAAGTGTTCGAGAAACTTTTTCATTACTCATTTTGAAATGTCCTCATTGACACCTCCATATTCCTTTAAATTTCTTAATAGTTGCAAGTCATTTCTGAGGGAAGT
Organism: Thermobia domestica; assembly: GCF_964235325.1. Classification (NCBI taxonomy): domain Eukaryota; kingdom Metazoa; phylum Arthropoda; class Insecta; order Zygentoma; family Lepismatidae; genus Thermobia; species Thermobia domestica. The sequence goes on from NC_137459.1 coordinate 283,041,840, forward strand.
GCAAGCAGATGATGCTTGAAACCAGCTGTTAACGTAAATTTTCACAAAAAAAAAAGTTACGAATTTCTGTTTATTCTTGTTTGAAAGTTTGAACTGATCTCTAAATAAGTATATCTTTGTTTAGTAAATTGCGTTTGCAATCCATCGGGCTTGATTCACTCCCCTTGGAGCTCAAAAAATGTATACCTCTTTCTGAAACTTCCCCAAGGAATATGATTGTGAGCTATAAAGTTTTTTTTTTTTTTTTGTAATCTTCTCGTGGTTGAAACTCTGAAGTTTTTTTGCTTTCTTTCTTTCCTTCTTTCTTTTTTGTTTTTACCGAACTGAATGATATTTGATGCACTGTTAGTAACATTTTTCTGAAGTAAACTGTCAGATGTTGTGGGTTTGAAATTACTGTGGTCAATCGAGTTCCACAAACCCTTAAATCGCTTAAACAGCAAGATGTCAGGCCCTGTTGAAGTTCTAATCGACTTACTAACAACTTCTCCAAGCATAAGTTTGAGGTTATGATGTTGTTAAGCAAAATAAAGCACTCATTTTTTCTTCATCTTTTGCTCTAGAATGACACATGCTCCACTACTTAACCCAGTATTTGCTGATGTTGCATCAAAACACATATATACATTTCACTTGTTCTGTAACTCTCCAGAATTCCAATGTTTCATTAACAGCAGAAGCTATTGCTTTCGCTGTTCCTGACTGAAGTTTTGGAATAGGTAATAACTACTCAGTGCAGTTTCCTGAAACAATAATTGCTAATCTATAAAACGTTTCGCTACCTAAAATATCTTCTAAGAGTTTTCCGTTCCAGTGAACGGTCAAACGCACACTAGCTGAAAATTCACTCTTTAAGTCTTCACTCTTTAAGACTTCTATTATTCCAGAAGTGATTTTTTTCTAGTAGAGAAGAAGAAGAATCAACCAGGTATCGAAAACTAGCCACCTCTCGCCTGTTCTATATTCTCCTCTTCTACTTCTATATTGAAATCGCTCACTTCGTTCCAACCACCATGGCTTTTGTCTTTCTAACATTTATTTTCATCTCATATTCTCCACAGTCCATCCTGAAAAATTCATGTAACCCATTAAAAAAATATGATAATCACGAAATTTAATCACGAAAGAAAAACTCATATGTATATAGTAAAAAAAACTAGAATTTAAAAATAATATATTAATATTGTGTGTGTGTGTGTGTGTGTCAACACTACAGATGATACAATGCATGGGGCACATGTTTTCGGGTTTTATTTCCGCTGGGAAACATTGAAATTTGAATGCATTTATGTAGTTGCGATTTAATATTGAAGTGTATGTCTGCATGTTATATATCCTCAATGTTGATGAGAGACAATCAACTTCAGAGACGAACAAACAAACAGAAATGAAGCGAAAGCAATTAACTAAGCATTTACTAAATTATCTTTGTCATAATTCATAAACATGGATTTTATTTTTCTCCTTGCACAGTAGATTTTCTTTAAAATGTTTTCCATGAGTTTTAATAAATTTGAGATTTACGACTTTATCTAACATTTCAACCAAAATATTTTTTTTTTCGATACTATAATAACATGGCGATTTCCTCTTAAAGTTGCATGAAAACCATTTGTCATATGCATCTTAAAACTTCTCCAGATGTAAACTTACCCCAATACTTCACGCTTACTTGTTTTTAAATTTTTAAACTAGCTTACTAGCTCATAATTTTATAATCAGTATTATTTATATAAATAAATATTACGGTAGTGGAAATTGAGACTTCAGCTGAAACTTCTATGAATCACGTATTACTTGTATGAAACGTTAGCACAGTGTATTGTAATTTAAAATTAAAAAAAGATGGTACTGCGCGACATATGCACCAACGTAGCACAGAGGAAGGTCCAACATCACAGAACTGCTAAGAATGATAATTAGAGTAGTTAAGTTCATTGGTTTGGAATAACGATTTAAAGTTGTAATTCATTATAATGTTGAGCTCCCTCGTGGCTAAGCGGTTAGCGTACGCGCTTTTGGCATGGGAGACCCTGGTTCGATTCCCGGCGGGAGTTCATGTGGTTCGGATTCCACGTCTCATATAGCCTCGCTGCTGAAAGGGACGCTGAACTAAAATCAAGACAACTTATTATAATGTTGTAATTAAGGTTTGAGAAATCACTGAAATTCATAATAAGTGAGGGCATGCGTTTGAAACAGCTCACAGGCTTCAACATGGTTTATGTTAAGTTTGGGACCCCTGGTTCTCTTTACGATATACACAAGAGAAGATCCGGAAGCATTATAGTTATAGTTCACAGTGTCACTACAGAAGTCTGCTACATAATGTTTGCGTGGGGAATTAGCAATGGAAGTGTATGGCATAATTTATTAGGCAACAGTGTATCTGTTTTCTTTGACGGACTCTGTATGCATACACCTCTCGCTAGCAGAATGCCCTCTCGTTTATTTTCTTTTTCGCACGGGAAGAATAAAATTTCTGAAAAATATCCGAAAGCAATATATTGTAGGGGTAACCGTTCACAAAAAAAGCACATGTATAACGAGATACAGTAAGGATGAAGACACAGTAAGGATGCCAGTAAGGAGATACAGTAAGGATGCCATTATTTATAAAAGCAGACGATACAGTAAGGATGAAGACACGAATAAAACCGAAAGGTGACGGACCACACAAAATGATCCGAAAGAGGACGAGCCACCCGAAGAAGACAAATAAAAGAGGGACCTGGTATCAGTCTGATCACTGATCGACTAACCATTACCTGCTCCGAGGAAGCACTGGACTTGGGGTACACCTTTCATAAGCCTTATGTCGCACTGGACTAGGGATCCTAACTACAATTATAACCTCGAGAGGCTGGTGTGAGCTGAGGGGGTTATCCACAAATCTCACCTATAACCTTGCAAGTGTTCTGGATGTTGCCATGAGCGGAAGGAACAGCCTGCAAAACATCAATCACCTTCATCTGGTCAATGAGGAGAAAATACATTATTAGTTAATCTTGTAAATCAAAGACATTGCATTTAGGAATTTTATAATACAATTGGTGAAGGGGAAGAGACTCGCCTGGACTGTTATTTGACTCTACAGATATAGCATTTCTATATATATATATATATATATATATATATATATATATATATATATATATATATATATATATATATATATATATCACTAAACTAACTAACTAACACTATGGCTTATAGAACCCGAAGGTTCAATGCTGCGTTCACAAAAGCTCTCCACTGACTTCTATCCTTAGCCAACTGGATCCAGTTTCTATTTTGTATTCCTATCTCTGCGAGATCCATCTTAATATTGTCCTCCCATCTGCGCCTAGGTCTTCCTAATGGACGTTTTCCGATTGTTCTTCCAGTCAAGACTTTGAAAGCGTTTCTACTTTCTTCCATCCTAGCTACATGACCCGCCCACCTAAGCCTCCTAGACTTGATGACTCTAGCAATGTTTGGTAAGCTGTATAAATGATGTAGTTCCTCGATATGAAGTTTCCGCCATTCCCCATTTACGTTCCTCTTGGATCCGAATACTCGTCTCAAGATCTTGTTTTCAAATACTTTCAGTCTATGTTTTTCTCTTAGAGAAAGCGACCACGTTTCGCAACCATACAGAACAACAGGCATGATTATCGTTTTGAATATTTTAAGCTTCAAATTCCTTGACAGAATTTGCGACGACAAGAGATTTTGAACTGAATTATAACACGAATTCCCTGCTTTTAGACAACATTTAATTTATTCATGAATATGATTTTTGTGTGTTAATATTGATTCTAGATATTTGAAAGTATCCACTTTATCAAAAGTATTATTTAATATTTTAACGCATCCATAATTTGCCGTATTACGGTCCCGACGCACTTTCATATATTTAGTTTTCTCTGCATTTACTTCTAAATCCATGTCCCTGCAGACGTTTAATAAGACCTCTGCATTTATTTCTATTGTTCTCCTACCATCCTCTATCAAATTTACGTCATCAGCATATGCCATAACCTGGTGAATATCATTCAACTCTAGACCCTGGTTGCTATCTTTGATTTTCCTTATAGCGTATTTCAGAACAAAGTTGAATAATAATGGCGAACCCGCACCTCCTTGTTTCAGGTCATTTTCGACGTGAAAGCTCGTGGACAAAAGTTTTCCTACCCGGACTTTACTTTGGGATTCATTTAAACATATCTTAAGCCTTTCTAAAACTAATACATAGTTGGCGTACCGGGGTATTGTATTCCCAGTTCTTTTCGAGTACTTGGCGAATGGTAAATATTTGGTCGATAGTTGATCGATTTCGTCTAAATCCACACTGATAATCTCCATTAATTTCATCTGCGTATGGGGCCAATCTTGTTAATAGAATATTTGAAAGGATTTTATAGGATGTTGACAGCAGAGAAATGCCTCGATAATTATAACAGTCAGTTTTGTCACCTTTCTTGTGAATTGGAATAATGATTGATTCTTTCCACTCTTGTGGCAATTCTTCCTTGTTCCAGATAAGTAGAATGAGTTTGTGTATCTTGTTCTACAGTTTTTCGCCTCCAGCTAAAATTAACTCAGCCGGAATTTGGTTTACACCCAGAGATTTGTGTTTCTTTAATTTCTTTAGCGATTTCTTCTTCTATTCGGTTGGGTTCTGGAATATACGGTTCTGTGGTATGTATCTCCCTTTCTCCACGCACTTTACTTTTTGGCTGCGTGTTAATCAAATCATCAAAGAAATCTTTCCATCTATTTAAAATACTATCTGTATCAGCGAGAACTGTTCCGTCAGTTTTCTTTAACATATAAGCACGAGGTTGATAGCCTTTATTAAATTCGTTGATCCCCTTGTACATGTCCCGAACGTTTTATTTTTTTTATATTACCTTCAAGTTTCTTAATTTTAGCTTTCAAGAAATTGCGTTTCTTTTTCTAAAAGTTTTGGAAGTTTCGCGTCTGGTGTCTACGAAATTTTGTGTAGTTACTTCATTCTGATTTTGTAGCCAACGTAATTTTGCCTGTTTTGAAGGCACATGATTTGTTAAGGTTGTGCTATAAAAGCATGCTCTTGCACCCGCAATCAGAAGATTTTCTCTGCTTCGTGGAGAGTGTTACTCTTTATTTCTCTAGGTATATTCCTCAAACTAAATTTTCCAACAATCAATCTTAAGTACTTTTTCCAGTGTCGATAATAAGTCAAAGTTTTATAAGGTATTAATGTTGCATATGTATCTACTATCTCTCTCTCTCTCTCTCTCTCTCTCTCTCTCTCTCTCTCTATATATATATATATATATATATATATATATATATATATATATATATATATATATATATATATATATATTAGTCTCCTGCAGATAGGAAAAAAGGCACCTTATACTCAAGAAACTCCTACGAAAGGTTTCTTACCGGTATTATGTAGTATCAAATGCGCTGAATAACATATTAAAAGTATACCAAAATTTGACCACCGGAGAGGTCTAATTTTCAAGATGACGTCCAAAATGTTTGTTAACTATTTTACAATCTTAGGCTAGCATTCAAGTAGGGACTGGGTCATCACTATTTATCCTAGGATCATGGTACGTACATCATTCTCTTCAGAATTAAACAAGCTTTCAAATGGTGCCATCCATTGTGTGCATGACGTACGTGGAAAGGGAAAGTGAGGATAATTCGAGAAATTTCCCTCTTAAGAATCCTTTTTCAAAAGTGTTGCGCCTTCTGAAGCAGCTCCGGGTAAGAATACTCGACCCAAATCTTCCGAGAGAAGTACTATAGGATATATGCTATGCACGTGCCAAATTACATTGTGAAATCTTTAGCAGTTACAACGGAATAAAATATTTACCAATACCCTATTCTGTGAATATACCTAAGCAAATATGAAAATAGACAATAAATAGGGCAGAATATAAAAGTTTCTAACACAGTACAATTAATTTGGACATTATCATTCGTAACTCATTATTTTTAGAATGGAGCAAGTATTTCTATGGTATCACCCCCATGTGTCCATGATGTTCGTGGAAAGGGAAATTGTGGATAATTCGAAAAAAAATCCCCCTAAAAATTCCCCTTTCAAAAGTTTTGCACTCTTTGAAGCGGACCCGGATAAGAGTACAATGCCTTAGTGTTTCTGGAAAAAATACTATGTGGTATATGCTATGTGTGTGCTAAATTTCATTCCGATATCTCATTATTTTACTATGTTATTTGTTATTACTTTACTATGTTAATTGACATAATATGACAATGCAATAATATTTTAATTTATTCCTTTCAACCTTCAGTATGAATGCTAAAGTTGCAACCCGAGAAATCTGTTATATTGGCCATGAAGACTTAAGTTGTGGTTCAGGCGTTGTACGACTTCGTCAGAATGGAGCTGAAGGAGTCAACAAAGCAAGTTCAGAAAGAAAAGATAAGTTGTTAAATTCATCAGGAGAAAAACTACACTCAAAATGAAGACAGCGCTACATCAACACAAAAGGCATTAAAAGTGAAGAATAGGAAAGATCTGAACCACGAAAGTGAGGTGGCAGGGTATCTCAAGGTCCTTCTAACATCCAAACAGATTGTCTCTTCTGTGGTGTTAGAGTTACACCAGGTTATGCTGGTATTAGTTATGTGGAGACATAAGTATTTGTGAACAGTTTTATTGAATGTTATAATAGTCGTTTAGATGAACGGGCGAGTATCGTGAAAGGCAGAATATAATATTATTGACATTGCCTGCACGTCGTTGACTGTGTTTACCATCAATCACTCTTGTAGGAGTAATTTTCGTTCTGACCTTTGCATACTGCTACAGTTCCATAATGAGTAAGAGGCGAAACGCAGTAGGAATGGCCGACCCAAAAACAAAGATCAAGAGCAAGCATTCTTGAAAGTCTGATTTTGTCTAGAAAATAATGACGATGAACAGTTGACAGTTTCACGCCTACAGAACGAAATGATGGAATTTCTGGAAAGAGAAAATTCAGAACCATTTGGAAAGAGTTACATCAAAGAAAAGTTAAGATTATTTATTTTGTTCAAGGAGAATGTCTCACCTTGTTCACAGAATCAACAGAATCACTGAAAAGGGCTATCACTCCGTCTCTTACAGATCAGTATCCAATTGAAACATTTCTGAAGCTAGAATCTACCCTTCCTTTCATACCTCATTTCCTGTTAAGATTGTTAAATGGTACTTTTTAGGTAACATATAAAGTATGATGACCGGGAAATCAGTATAGAGAGCTTTCGTGAACATCTCTTGTTAGACATATGTCTCAACTTTCTAATTGTCTCAGATCTAGAGATAAACAGCACACAATTTGTGTCACTAGCGAATGAAGCAGAAACACTACATTCATCACTAATATTGTAACAGATTACAATCGAAAGTGCCATAAAGTCGGAAACGCTGATCGAAATACAGAAAATTATTGACACAAAAAAGACAGTTTGCTCATAGGTCAAACAAGTTCGCTTTGGACAAACTATCAAAAAATGCTGCAGCTTGTCCGATCACTCATCAAAGCAGATTGCACAGGGTATTGATGGTCTTGGATGATGCGCCTGCAAGCCGTATCAGACTATCTCCCAATATTTGCTGCTGCCGGGCACTATAACTACCTAAAATCTGCATATATCTATGTGCAAGAAAAGAGTCAATTGCAAAGCTACATCCTGATGTAAATACCGCATTTTCCAAGGGATTCCACGTGATTCGCCGCAGCAAACAGTTCTTGGCAGTCCTTAGTCCAGATCTAATAAGCGAGCAGATATTAATGAGATCCTTAAAGAGGAGTAGCGGATTGACCCACGGAAGTGGCATGACTGAAGAAATGCGTGCTTTATGGACAATGTCCGCACCAATCTCATCTCAATATCACGATGTCATGTAGGAATTCAATGGTCTTACATACACAACCAGTCATCAGCATCGAGAAACAACATTGTGAAATATTAAAATAGATCACTGAGACTTGGAGAAGACCAAAGAAAAACTTGTAACCTGTACACCATTCTTAGCAGACCCTTCCTTGAGAAATATTGTTACGGGTGTAATTGCGAAAGAAGATGTCAATGTGCATAATATAGAGATGGTCGCGGAAAATATTGTACGAAATATAGTTGGAAAACCAATTTTGATGTATCATTTAAAAGAATAGACCAAGCAAAAACCCTTGCCAACGAGTCCAGCGTTAAAATTGACAAAGACAGAACCACTATATTGCTCTTCTCTATCAACGATTTTTGGTTATACCACAAACTGGAGAACTTTCTTTAGAACGTGTATGGAGCTATGAGCTCAGTCCATTTGTAGCAGCCATGTTTGCACCAAATAAATCTTTCGTAAAAGTGACAAAGCTCAACTGGCTCATACGATTGAGGTGTATATTATTTAGCAATCGAAACAAGCTATCATGGATCGATTCCAACAACTGAACATTATGTGTTAGGTGGTAGTTTACTTTTTCATCGGCTGACTTGGAAAAAGTGCAAGAGTTATAATGGCATTGCGCGTTCATACGCAGAATTTACCTTAAAACATTATGGTAAAGCAATTGCTATTTTGGACGGTTACGAAACTGGTCCTTCCATCAAGGATAATACACATCATCGACGAGACCAAATCACCCATTTCTCTATCAGCTTCAATGCAGCAACAGAGTTTGTGGGTAAAAAAATATGATTTTCTTTCCACATTTAGCAACAAAAAGGAACTTTTCACATGGTGGCAGAAGAGCTGAAGAAAAGGGGCTGTAGTGTTATCAATGCATCAGGAGATGCAGACGTAGACATCGTCAAAGCAGCTGTCAAGTCATCAGAGCAACACCCAACGACGTTGACTGCGGAGGATAGGCTACATCCTCCTTCTTTATTATGCTCAGCTTGATAATAAAGGTATATATTTTCTTTCGGACAAGTCCACACTTTATAAGATATATGACATCAATGAAATGAAACGTGTTATGTGTGGTATTCGCAACTGTTGTTCATTCATGCTTACACAGGATGTGATTCAACTTCGCACATATTTGGTGTAGGCAAGATGTCAGTTTTCCAAAAAAAAAAAAAAAAAATTACAAGCAGTGAAAAAACGATTCAGAACTGTGGAAATATATTCCTACTGCCACATCAAACAAAATATGTTATAGCATCGCTAGGGGTAAAGGTAATGGCTGCCTAGTTTATCCACAGAGGTACTGATTTCCTTATCTTTTGCGCTACCAACTCTTCAGTAAAAAAAAAAAAAAATGTTTCTTCCATGTCATTAATCACTCCAGAGTGCCTTCCTCCTTCTGAATCCTCAAGAAAATACCACAGCCTTAGAGTTTATTATCAAATCATGGTTTAGATCGGAAATGACAGTAATATAAATGCAGTTGATTGGAGGTGGGAACTATGGCACAATCAGCATATACCTCTTATGACAGATACATCTGTTACACCAGAAAGTCTACTTCATATGCTCCACTGTAATTGTACAACTGCCTGCCTAACAAAACGGTGAAGTTACACGAGATGTGAACTACCATGCATATCAGTTTGCGGACCTTGGCAAACAGAAAACTGTAAAAATACTTTCAATGAATCTGTTCGGGATGAAGAATGTAACAAAGGCTATTTGTAAATACGTTAATGTTTAACAAAACTTATATTAATTACTTTTGTGTAAACTATGGACGAAAAATAAAAACTATTCTTTACCATCTATATGTAACAAATCTACATATTTTAAGACTATAAAAAATGCATTTGAAATACATTAGAATGAAAACTGAGGAATCAAAATATTTAGAATGAAATTGTATGGGAAGAAAAAAATCTTACAATGATTGTTTGTAAATACGTTAAATGTTAAAGAAAAAAAATCTATCCACTTTTGGTAAAATAATAAATAAAGTACTATTTAGCATTTCGGTGTAGCAAATGTATGTTAAGTCCAGAAAATTACATGAGTAGACACTAGTATAATTTTTGTACGATGAAAACTGTAAGATGATCTATTTATTGCCTACTTATAGGTTCGGTAAGGTATATTCACAAAGTGGGATATTGGTAAATATTTTGATTTCTCCTAACTATTGAATACTTCAGAATTTAATTTCTCACTCATATAGCCTATTCCTCATAGTAATTTTCTAGAAATATTAGGGTAGTGTACTCTTATCTGGGGCCGATTCAGAAGACACAAAACTTCTTAAAAGGGATTTTTGGGGGGGGATTTTTCCGAATTATCCACAATTTCCCTTTCCAAGTGCATCACGGACGCATGGGAATGACACCATAGGAAAACTTGCTTTATTCTGAAAATAATGAGGAACGAATAATGATGCCCAGATTAATAGTACTGTGTTAGAAACTTTTATGTTCTGTCCTATTTATCGTCTACTTATATATTTGGTTAGGTATATTCACAGAGTAGATATTGGTAAAAATTATATTCCGTCGTAACTACTAAAGATTTCACAATGTAATTTGGCACGTACATAGTCTATATCCCATAGTACTTTTCTCGGAAGAACTGGGGCGTCTATTCTTACCCAGAGCCACCTAACACACCACATAACACACCACGACACCACTGCCAACCCATTCATCTGACGTGTTGCCAACTACAGGTGTTTCCATTTTTCTGATCACAATCTGTATATATACTAAAAACTATTGATGTTAGACTTCATAAGTATTTGAAGTTTTACAGCACGGTTATGTCGCTCTTTTTTTTTATATGTGTCGCAGCTAAAGCGGTAATACATATAGAGAAGCGGATTTTTGAATCTACTCAGCGTCCCTCAAATAAGTTTCAGCTCATCGTTTAACCGTCGACTCAAACTGAAAGAAGTTGACAGTAGTCATTTTCGGTTTTAACATTGATCGCCATAGAACGAAAACGGCGACCTCCTAGTCTTCAATTACTACTTCAGAGTCAGAGTAAGCTACGCTGCGGAAACATAACGTTTCTGATTATATATGATGTCTAAAAATATTGAGTTGGGGCGAGTGAAAAATCCAAGTGGCATCTGTCACTTTCAAAGAAAACAAACTACAAAATTTGTTTACTAACGGTTAATCAAAGTAGCATCTTATTTAATCAACACACCCTTGCATTCGCTCAGTAGTAGTCTAACTGAATTCCACGATGAGAGAAATATGAAGTCTGAGTACAAATAAGTCCTCAACAGCACGTTGCACCATTCGGTTGTAAGGGAATGTATTTTCTGCCAAGAATGACCGAGATGTCGGAATAGATGTTATTCGGTGGGAGAGACGTCAGAAAAAAATATGGTGCCTGATGAAGGGTTTCATACTGCAACTTACAGAAAGTGTGTAGACTTGAAGCGACCTATGGGCTTGTAAAATGAAAGCAATGTCAGTTGGCCATTGATATATCCTTCCAGACAATGTTGAGATGTACATCATGGAATTCAGCACTTTAACGATCCGCAGTGATGCTTTAATCTCAACGGACATAAACTTGCTGGATTGCTCCCACCATAAATCATCATAAGAACGACAATATATTTTGCTAGCTTGTATATAATTACACGAACTAGTCAACAATTTCACATGACCCTGTTCAACAATACACTGGCTTCTGGTTCACTAGGCACCTCAGACTATTTCTAAGCATTTGCATGCTTTGTGACCTCAAACGCGTGGCCTTGTTACATCAATTTGTTGCATTGCAGAAGACGATTTTCCACCAGACAACAACATGAGCATTTCAATTGCACCAACAAATTTTATTGCATGCTTTGAAAGCATCTGAACACGATCACATAAAAAAAAAATAGAAATGTATACAAGCAAAGAGAAAAGCAATTTTGAAGAGAGTGAACAAGTTTGGAAAATTGGCGTAGTTTTGTTTTTAATTCACATCTGCCCTTTCAATGAGCAACAAGAATCAACTGAGAGTAATAATGTTTCATTTACTGTTCAACTTTTCACGACCACGTATTTTTTTTAATAAATGCTTCTGTGGGCAGTGCGATTGACTAGTGTATGCATTGAGTACAAAGCAAATACAGCAGACAATGGGATTGAAACGTGAAAGGCCGATTTGAGCGCTTTGACTTCCGCATTGCTCTTCTCTTAATCAGTATGAATAGGATGAAATAACATGAGTTATTCACGATACACTGCATAAGATAAACGTTACCCGTTATTGATCTCTCTCTCCCCCATAATTCTGAAATTTCAGATCCATGTATTTCAGAAAGTCATCCATGTATATATATAATATTGTGGAGTACTAGGCTGTATGGTTCAGAGACTAGCATGTTACGGAAGGTACAGAATAAATATTTACAGAGAGCAACAAAACATATTTTAAAATGAGTAGGAGATAAGAGGATGCTTTTAGTCAGCATCATTCATAGGAAGCCCAATTGGATTGGAAGTATCTTGCGAAAAAAATGTCTTTCTCATACCAGCACAAAAGAAAAAGACAGAAAGAAAACGATGAGTAGGAAGAAAAATGACACAAGTGATCGACGATTTACAAAACATAAGAAGCTGTTAGGAATTAAAAGTGGGATCAGAAGATCGAGAAAAGTACAAAAAACATTTTCGAGCCCAAAACTAAAAGGAAAGACAATATTCCCACGGGCTGCAAAAAGACAGAACACATAATAATAATAATAATAATAATAATAATAATAATAATAATAATAATAATAATAATAATAATAATAATAATAATGCCTTTTATATATTCAAGTAATATATCCAAAAAAATGGTACCTCGATTTCATTATTTAGGAAATAATTGTAGAGTAAATGTTGTAAAAAAAACTGTATTTTCGCATGTGATATTTTCAGATTGGTTACGCGTTTCATTCTAATTGTATATTCTATGGCACTGAGATGGGAGAATAATATAAGCATGCCATATAAGTGACTCTGTCATTTGCTGTAAATATATACAGTGTTTCAAAACAGCACCGACAACGTTTGGGAGGTGATTCCTGACACCAAGAGAAGACAGAAAGTATAGACCAACCTGGGTGCATAATACTTCTTTCCGGAGTTATAGGCTGCTGAAAACAAACAAAAGAAAAAAGAAAAAAAAAGAGAACTTTGAAGATCCATAGCTCCAAAACTATGGGACCTACTGTAGTCGGGTCAAGACTTCACTTACGAACTAGTATGTGTCGTATCCAAATATTCATGTTTCAGAATCATGTGGTACTTCCGCAACCATTTTTATAGAGGTAAGAGCACGAGAGATAGCATGAGCTATGAGAAGCCGGCGGAGGTAGGAAGAACGCTGCGAGGGTGACAGTGGAGAGAGAGGGAAGATTTTTTGGTAGTGTTTCTAACCCATGCCGATACTAATCTCCAACATAAGTAACAACAATGGATAATAACTACTTAACGCAACTTATATATATTGTGATAGGCTTATCTGTAGCTTCAGGTATTTATAAAGGCTCAATACCGTCCATACAATCCATCTCATCATCATCGTCTTCCGTCTCATCGTCACTTTCTTCAGAAGAGTCACTATTACTGTCACTGTCCTCGGCTAATTTTGTTGTAACGTTTTTAGTAAGAACGTCTAACTGAGGTTCCATTTGCAAATATGCTTGTTCACATCTTCGTAATTTATCACACCTAGCCTTCCACTCTTCCGCTGTTATCATTGTAAATTTCTCTTCGGCGAGTTTCATCGCATCGATAATGGAAAAAGTGGTATTTCTTGCTGCTACATATTCTTTGATTGCAGCCCAAATCAACTCTATCGGGTTTAGATCAGGATGACATGGGGCAAACGAAGAAATGTATGTCCATATTCAGCAAGGAACGAATCTACTTTAAATGTCCGAAAACGAGCTTTATTGGCTTTGATTAAATTATAAAGTTCTGGTTTGTACATATTTTCTCTGAAAGGAATATTGTGTCTTACAAGCCAATCGATCATTACAGCTTTACGAGATGATGATGTCAGTGAAGGATCTAAACAGACATTGTGATATGGTGCATTGTCTATCACAAGAACTGAATTGCTTGGCAAGTTAGGAATTAGCCGTGACTACAACCACTTTTCATAGTTTTCATAATTCATGTCGTCGTTATAATCGCAGGTTTCGTTCCAGATTTGAACATGACTAACGCTTCTAGAATGAAACCATTTTCTCCGCCAGCATGCATGATTACTACGCGTTGTCCTTTAGAAATTGATGTGAGTAAACCTGTATTCTTCTTACAGCTCCACGCATGTTGTTTTGTGTGCGATGAATGCAAGTACGTCTCATCCATGTAAATTATGGGGCGGTTCTGCGTTCTGTAATGATCTATAGCTCGCAAATAAGCCAACCTCTTTGACCGAAATTCATCTTTTTCAATAAGTAGTCATCTATTGTTTTCAGTCTTAATCCATCTAAATTCTAAGGAACGGATTATTTTCCGTAAAGATCAAGTGCTTCCATTAAAATTAATCTTTTCTTGAAGAACTTGCAACAGTGATTTTACAGAAGGTCGTTGACCGTGAACAATATGAAATTCATTAATTGTTCGACGAATAACGCATTTGTCAAAATCATCCATTGAGATTTTTGTTTTTCGTTGTGCTCGCTTCTTATTCGGAGTAGAAAAGCTCGTTCCCGCGATTTTGTTTTTTCCCGCTCACTCAAAACACGTTTTAGTGTACTTACTGAAACACCGGCAGCTTCAGATACTCGCTTTTGCACTTGTTTTACATTAATTGGATTTCCACTGTCAGCCTCTCTCTTCATAAAATCATAAACATTAACCAAAATCTCTCTGCTTTGGCTGTGAATTACTTTCGATCCTCCAAGTTTTCCGCTCTTCTTACCCTCCATTATGATTAAAAAAATGGAACAAACTAGCACACAACACAGACTAAAACAACACAGAACTATGCACAAAGGACCACTCTTCACTGAACACAAGAACACTGTGTCCAGTTCGGCTTCTGCATGTGTCTCTTAAGACGCCCCCATCTGTGTCATAAATAACCACCCCGGGAGGGAGGGTACCAATAAGACCACTTTGTTTTACCAGAGAAATGACAAACTTCCCTGTATGAGAGGGGAAGGAGTTGACAAGTCTGTAGCCACGATTTCCCTAAGGCTAGGACATGAGTCGTGGTCCCCAGAATGAATGGATTGCAAATATAGGTGGTGTTATGTGAAATAATTTTTAGTTATTGTAGCTTGCTTTACGATCATCATGTATTTGGTCTAGGAATTAATTCGTGCGGGTGGACAAGAGATGGCGCAACGAACGGAGCGTCCCACGGTTCCGTGTATCCACACATGTGTTGCAAACCCCTGTCATCGCGTATCGTTCGTAGTATAGGGCAGTGGATTAAAGCGTCAACAACACCAGTTTGTAGTTAAGTGAACATGGCGCAATTTGTGCCTGATAAAGTGTTTTTGCGGGGTGTCCTGCTGCATTGCTTTAACATGCAGAAAAGTGCGACTGAAAGTCATCGTATTTTGGTGGAAGTGTATGGTGACCATGCTCTAGCTGAGCGAACGTGTCAGAAGTGGTTTGCACGGTTTAGAAGTGGTGATTTCGGCTTGGCAGACCAAGAGCGAGCTGGACAGCCAAAAAAATTTCAAGACGAAGAATTGACAGCATTGCTCGAGCAGGATTCGTGTCAAACGCAGGAACAACTTGCAGCAGCATTAGACGTTGACCAAACAACAGTCTCCAAACGCTTGAAAGCCATGGGAATGATTCAAAAGATGTCACATTGGGTTCCACATGAATTGAAAGACAGAGACGTTGAAAGACGAAAAACCATTTGCGAATTGCTGCTTCAACGACAGAGCAGAAAGGGGTTTCTGCATCGAATTATTACGGGTGATGAGAAGTGGATCCATTACGAGAACCCTAAACGAAAAAAGGCCTGGGTGATACCAGATGAACCAGGTCCATCACAACCAAAACGAGATATTCACTGTGCAAAGGTTATGCTGTGCATATGGTGGGATATGAAAGGTGTGGTGTACTATGAGCTGCTGCAACCGGGTGAAACTATGAATGGAGAACGTTATCGACGACAATTAATGCGTTTGAAGCAAGCTCTGGCCAGAACACGACCAGAATGGGAGAACATACATGATAAACTTATTGTTCAACATGATAACGCTCGCCCACATGTCGAAAAAACGGTCAAAACCTATTTAGAAAATGTCGGATGGGAAGTTTTACCCCACCCGCCGTATTCACCAGACGTTGCTCCTTCGGACTACTACTTGTTCGATTGCATGAACAACGATTTGATTGGACAGCGGTTTACTTCTTCAGAAGATATCGAAACATGGGTCTCTGACTGGATCGCTTCCAAGGATGAGGACTTCTTTCGCCACGGAATCCGTACATTGCCTGACAGATGGGCGAAAGTGGTGGCTAGCGGTGGACAATATTTTTCTTAAGGTATTTATGTATTTTGTGTTTGTACTACAGCTTCAATGTGTGCGTACCAACCGCACGAATTAATTCCTAGACCAAATATTAAAAAAAATAAACGAGTAAGGAAACCTTTAACGGGCCGAGTGAACTTTTACATCTTATTAAATAAATATGCTACTTTATTGTTGAGATTTTTTCTAAATAAAGATGAGAAATACAGGCTGCAGGTCGATCCAAAGTGTCTTTGTCATCCCTTCCCAGAAATGCTTCAAATCGCCAAATTCTAGTTCACCGCTGTGGCAGTTAGCAACACTATTACGATTGCCTGATCCTTTCAAGTGTGTTGGTGGCGGATTTCAAGGTCATAGCTCATGCTAGCCAAACTCCGTCTATAAGAAATAATATATTAGGATAGCGCACATACTATTAGTTCCTAAGTGAAGTATTGACCAGATTACCGTAGGTCCCATAATTTTGGAGCTATGGATTTATAAAGTTCATTTTTTTATGTTTTCGGCAACCTATAACTCAGTATGTTTATTTTGAGATAGTTTGTGTCTGTCTGGTGTCAGTGATTCCAGCCGTAAAAAAAAATTAATCCCGATTTTAGCGGGGAATTTTGGAAACATTCTCTGTTTGTCTCTATTATTTCCCTCTTCTTGGCTCCATTCAAACAAACTTACCACTGTATGAAAGCCTCGCTCTTAGCCTACACAAGGCACCATAAATACTTTCAGTAGGATAATTAGGGGGAATACAGTTCGGGTTTATAACAAATCATGTTCTGTAAATGGTAAGAAAATGGTGAATTTCTGAGGTAGAATGAGATATCTTTAATTTCATGCTTATTTTGTTAGAGACCGCCATGATACTTGTTGGTGATATTAGTGGGGTACCAAGGTTTATTTTAAGATAACTTGCGTCAGTCTGGTCGCAGTGTTTCTATCAGAAAGAAAATTAATTCCCGATTTCAGTTGAAAAAATGGGAAAATTTCCCTCTTTTCCTCTATAATTTTCCTCTACATTGGAACAAGCGTACCACGATTAAAAAGCTTCCCTTTTGTGTTACAGAACACACCATAAAAAGTTTCAATAGGATTATTAAGGAAGCTGTAACCCCTGTATTGTAACACTTGATTTTTGCTTCTGGGGCGGAAAAACTATCAAAAAATCATGTGTATGATGCAGAGTTGGCGTGGGTCAATGAAAACTTGACCCACGACCCACTGACTCACCACCCACCGTGACCCACTCTGACCCACTACCCACCATGACCCACTGTGACTCAATATGACCCATCACGCACCGTGATCCACTCTGACCCACCACCCACCATGAACCACTCTCGTCCACTGTGACCTACTCTGACCCACCAAATTCCATCGTCATCAACTCTGACACATCATCCACGGCCACTTCTCTACTGACTAAAGAGTTTGCACTTGTAACAAAACGAGATTGAAATTGTTAGTAATCGGAGTTTGAATTTCTATCGTCAATCACTCAAACACCACTCTGTTACATTAACGGTGGATCTGACCTTTACAGTATAAAATGGTAAAGTGTATGTCAGTGAGGAAATTGAAGCACTTCAAGGTAGAGGGAAATTAGTGTGTGCCTAAAATATACTTGTACTAAGAGAGTATTCTTGCAAATGTTAATTTCTCAACGTATTACAAAAGAAACTTCTATTCGCAGGAAAATACCCATGTGCAATATGGAAAAGGTTATGCTTTCTCAGTTCACAGTATTTTTCTCACAAAAGACTTGAAAAATCAGTTGATCATAGCATATAAATGTACTCGGGTACACTCTGTCAGAGCATCTCCGTAAAGCATGCTCATAATTGTAATTTGTGTAATCACTAAAACACCACGTTAAATTTAAGTTAAAATATGCATAATAGCAATTATTATGAATATTTATTCAAAGTAGTTTATCTAAAGCAAAGAAGAGACTTACTAAAAATTAGATACAAAGTTGAATAACACAAATAAGCCATTAGTAATAAAAGTATACACTTTCCATAACTCGTGATTTGCCAACTTAAAACAAATCTGAAATCGGGTTTATTTCCTGTTGGCCTCCAGAACTTTTTCGTGGTAAATCATCCGCAGCAGAATGATGTCCATCCTTCAGCCAAGAAATGATGCCTATCCTTCGTCTACTTTGAGCTTGTCTAGCGGTGGGCCATTAACATTGATGAACAACAAGTTAGACAATGTTTGAGCACTTAGTCTATTTCTAATATCAGTCATCTGTAAATTCATAAGGGGAAATCCCCGTTTGCTCTCTGTCCTGGAAACTGATAATACTTCTACCCGATTTCTGCAAATCCTCATCGACAATCTGCTTGTTAGACGTAAGTCTGATAAGGATTTTTCTTGGTCAGTTTTGAAATACTCAGCAAGAAGTATAATCTCTCTATCATCATACAACATCTTTTCCATATCGGCCATGTCAGTTGGCAATGTCGACTAATGGAGAACAGAAACTTAATCTACCACGCCTTCGATAGGGAATCTTGTGAATAAATTATCAATTAAAGCCTGATAAACTAATGATTTCTTATTTGTTTATAAATTTAATTTTTGTAATTACACATGAAGGTTTGATGCCATTACCAAGTTCCCTCTCCCGCCTAGAAAGCGAAAGGGAACGGGGTTCCTGGAAAGTGTTCAGAGATGAATGGGAATTTCCCTCCTTCTGCAACTTCAATTACCACACTGCTGTTGGCCATGTGCCAAATTACGATGAATTTCAATTAAATTATCATAGTATAATTATTTCCTTGTTGAATTATCGATACTTTTCAGTGAAAAAAAAATGAAATTTGAAAGTTCCAAATTAAGGTAAGTAGACCAACGTAAAGGGAAAAAAGTGTAGAAGTTTCCTTATAATTATGCGTACAATCTAAACTTAAAATTTCCGTGTACAGCTTACAGTACAAATTTTATGCCTATTTTTCTCACAACTTTATGGGTTGATTGCCCTGTGCTGTAAGCGTTCCATGTAATAAACAACTCAGCAATTATTATAGTAGAAAGCAATGGATATATGAAGCCAAGCACTGTATTTTTTGTTTCTGATTTTTTTCTTAAATAACATCGATCGTTTTCGATATTTTTTTACAAACCAACTCTCTACCAATTTTAAATATATAGAAAGTGCCACCCCTCCCATAGAGGAGAATCTAAAAAAATGTTAGGACACATTCTGTTTATTTTCAATAAAGAGTCAATGCACTGAATTTCAGCTCCGTAAATTTAACGGCTTGCGATATACTTTTTTTTTTTTTTTTTTTTTTGCAAAAACTCGGATCCTCACTACCTCTTTAGGATATTATGCATTATAATGAAAGCAATATAACATCCCAGTTTGGATTAAGGCCTAACTATATACAACAAGTAATTTCATTTGACTTTGCAATTTGACCGTGATGATCAGGCACACATAGTTACATTCAAATTTTTATATACTAATTTACATATTACAGTGATTCAAAAATGTATTTTTTTTCAGTAGTTAGCTCCTCTAAAAACTCTCAGGTTTCGAATGCCAAGTAGTAGTATAAGTCCTATTGCTATTATTACAATTAAAAATATCAATATCCAAAAGTGCCTGAAATTCTTTTTTTCACTTGGTTAGATATACTCACCTCAGGTAAGTAGACAGAAACAAAAGGAAAAGAAAGGGAAATGAAGGGCTTGAAATTAAAATGAAGACAAATTTACCAGTCTTCAGAAGATACTGTCTACAATGCAGTGTGCAGTGCACGTCGGTAGATCATACTGAGTCGGTGGGTCGCAGTGGGTCATGGTGGGTGGTGGGTCACAGTGGGTCACATGTTGTGGACCAACGACCCACTGACCCACTCAGAAAATTTGACCCACTTGACCCATTGACCCACTTGACCCATTGACCCACTGACCCACTCCATCTCCGGTATGATGACAGAGACTTTTTCTTTATCTCTTTGTATGACAGCTAGCAACCTCAGGTTTTCATTGTATCTTGTCAACGTACCACAGAATGTTTTTAGGTAACTGGGACCCTTGCCTCAACAGTGGTGCCAGCTACAAAAAATATTGAAATTCAGTTAGTGATTTTTTTTTTTTGTAAATTTTCACCCCTACATTTCTCTTAATAATTTCCCTTCTGTTGGTAAAACTGTAATGTAACTTACACCAAAATATAGTCACATCCCTCTTCTAAAACATAAGTGCTCAACCATATCAATCGGGTGAACAGTTTCTGAGCAAGAAGTCACTAACTGAAAATGTAAGAAGACGCCCAAAATGGCCTGGGTCCGAAGAGGTTAATGTGGTATCAAAACACTTCGATTTCTGCCCATAAAGTAGTTCCAGAGGGGGTTTATGTTTGTAAACGAGACGATTGGAAATTAATTATTTCACTGAGTTATTAAATTTTCGACTGATTCCTAGAAAAAGACAGTTATCTGTAATATATATATATATATATATATATATATATATATATATATAGAGAGAGAGAGAGAGAGAGAGAGAGAAAGATTATTTTCTAGAATTTTTAATGTCCCGTTATACGCGTATTAAAGTAGCACTTCAAATTTTAGTCTTTTCATTGTATAATACAATATATAACAGATCACACGTGACATCAGAAGTAACGTGGGTGAATATTTCAAATTTATAAAGCCCAATATTCTGACAATTAGTGCTAAAACGCTAGAACCCTATAAAACTAAACTCTAAGTATTGGACCGCATAGAAGCGACGTACTAGACAAACATATTGTCTTCTAACTAAATTTCCTTCACTTATGCAAAGAATTGAATAACATTAGGAACTCACATTTCCCAAAATCGAATCAAACTCTTGGCACCAGGTGAAAGTGCTCTATCATTTTTTATTTCATTTCTATATATTAAAAACAAATCAGAAATAACGAACGATCTATGTTCCTGTTGATTTCATGGTTAATGTGGTTCCTTCTGGATTTTACTTCTCCCTGTTTTCACTCTGATGGATCATACAACAGAGACACTAATACCTAGATATCCAGGACACATAAACTTAAAGTGAGACCCGAACCCACGATGGTTCCCACCTTCCAATCATCATATTAATGTTTCGCAGATGCATATAGTATGCGTGTGAGAGAGAGAGAGAGAGAGAGAGAGAGAGAGAAAGAAAAAAAAGAGAGAAAATATTTTCCTTGCTGTAGGTAAGGTGGGATTTTAATAATTGCTGCGTCTATAAGATAATTAAAGGGCTCGAACAATATTTTGCCACTCTCCAGATTTCAGAAACTATTAGCCGTAGAAATTATACACATTTTCTTTTGTCCCTAAGATCTGCGAAGCTATTAGTTGCAGAAATTTGACATTTTGTACAAGTATTTTCCATGAATTCTAGACTGTAAGATCATGTTTTGCGAAATATGGCTCTAAGGGGGGTATTGTGTAAGTGAGCTTGAGTTTCTTTCTTTTTTTCTTTCCTTTTTTTAGTTCGCCAGACATCAGAAACAATTGGATATTGTACTTTGAAAAAAAAAAAAAAGACGTATCAATATGCTTCTTACAATCTAGGCTGTAGATTACACAGCATTTTGCGAAACCAGGTTCCTAAGAGGTATAAAGCTTGAATGACGGTTTACATAAAGCTTGAACGATGGTTTATTGTTCATCAAATCTTCAAAACGATTACTAAGTTTCGGGTATATTCGGAACCAGTAAACCAGAAATGCCAGATTCAAACCCTCAAGACAACATTTGCAATCAGGAAAAACATGTGTAGATGTATTTTTCTTCTCTCAAGTGTAATAGGACATGCTGTTAAGTGATGTTAACTATAACTTATTACTGAGTTAACATCAACATCCATTCCAATCTCCTTCTGAAAAAAATCCGAGACAATTACATTAATATTATTCACAAATGCTGTTTTTTCTCTTTTTTTTTCGTTCTACTATGTGCGAGAACTATGGTCGCTGTTTTTCCTTTCATTGGAAATGTTGTTCGAAGTATGTGAACGTAGGTGACAAAACCTGCAAGTGCTCAACGGGCACACAGTTTGAAAATACTGTATCATTACCTATTTCAATAAATGATACACTCTTTACACTTAATAACATTTCAACATGCCTTATTCCACTCAAAAAGGAAAAACGCATCTGCACATTATTTCCCAATTGCAAAGTTTGGGCTGGGTGCTAGAACCTGGAATCTTTGGTTTGCTGCTTCCTAAGATACTAAAAGTTAGGCTTAAGAAATATTCAGCTAAAAACAGCCTAATCAATGCGGTTAACAATTTCGGAATATGGTGTGCATAGGTTTATTGAAAGTTTTACATTGTCATTACGAATTGCTTTTGAAACGTTCATCATACAGCCATGAAGTCTGTATACTATATAATTATAACTATTATATATATATATATATATATATATATATATATATATATATATATATATATGTGTGTGTGTGTGTGTGTGTATGTATACTAGCATTTGGCTAGCTGGGGCTCCGCCCCCAGATACCCCAGTCTTCTCGGCCTACGGCCTCGCACCTCTTGAACCCACAGTTCTATGGTTTCTTTTCCTATTTCAGCTACCTACAAGATAAGATTGTGTATCAGAAGAAAACGTCCATTTAAAAAGCATGGGAATTTCTTCACCCCCCTTTAGATCTCTAAAGAAATAAAAGCATTAACTTTTGGCAATTTTCTGTCGGTTAGTCCTGGAAGGCTATAATCATGCCAAATTTCATCATTCTAATCCTTTCGGAAGTGCCTGAACATATTGGGATGTAGAAGACGTCCAATATAAATAACATGGGAAAGATTTTTCAGTTCCCCATCAAAACACTCAACGGTTGGAAATTTTTATTGCTGATTTTTCACTTGCGTAACGGTAACAAAAACGTACAGGCATACCGAATTTCAAGTTTTTATTCCAATTCTAAGTACCTAAAACATGATATTATAGGTCCAAAAAAGGCCCATTTATATAACATGGGGAAATTTTTCATCCCCTTTTTAGACTCCCTAAAAGTTAAAAATATTAACTTTAGGGAATTTTCCTATCGGCTAGTTTCGGAAAGCTACAATCATGCCGAATTTAATCATTGTAGCCCTACAGGAAGTGTTCAATAATTTATGTCAGTTCATGTAGTTTTATATATAGTTTTATATATATAGTCGCCTGCAGATACGGTTTGACCCTCAAAAAAATCCTACAAAAGATTTCTCAACGGTTTTCTATAGTTTCAAATGTGCTGAATAACATATTAAAAGTTTACCAAAATTTGACCACACAAAAGGTCCAATTTTCAATATGGCGTCCGAAATGTTGTTAACTCTTTTACAATCTTAGGCTTTTATTCAAGTAGCTATTGGATCATCACTATTTATCCTAGAATTAGGCTACATACATCATTCTCTTCAGAATTAAACGCGATTTCAAATGATGCCATTCAAATGTGTGCATGACGTACGTGAAAAGGGAAATTGAGGATAATTCGAGAAATTTCCCTCCTAAAAATCCCTTTTCAAAAGTTTTGTGCCCTCTGAAGCGGCTCGGTGTTAGGTCGGTCTCCATACTACGTCAGGCGCAGTGAAACAGCAGTGTCCAGTGGCTGCAGCAGACGGAGGTAGTGTAAAATGGGAGACCTCTCAGATTTTCAAAGAGGGCAAATTGTTGGTGCGCGGTTATGTGGAGTGAGTGTGACGGCAGTGGCTACTGTGTTAGGTGTGTCGCGTGGGACAGTGTCGAAGGTGATGACGGCCTACACAACACACGGGAAAACCACATCGGGGAAGCGGAACAGTGGGCGGAAGAAAATCACGAGTGACAGGTCACGCCGGGTATTAAAGCGCATTGTCACGCAGAACCGTCGTGCCACTGCGGAGCAAGTGACGGAGGAACTCAATCAGCACCTCCCCCACCCTGTTTCGACAATCACAGTGCGCCGCGAATTACATGACATGAATTTACGTGGTCGTATTGCACGGGCCAAACCGCTCATCAGGGACCATAACGCTTTCGCACGTCGCAAATGGTGCCGCGACCATGCAACTTGGACCGTTGAGGACTGGAAACGTGTGATATGGTCGGGTGAGTCATCCTTCATCCTATTCCCAACCACGGGCCGTGTTTATGTGTGGAAAACGCCCAAAGAAGCTTATGATCTGCAGTGTCTCCGCCCAACTGTGAAACATGGCGGCGGCTCGGTAATGCTGTGGGCCGCCATATCATGGTTTTCATTGGGTCCTGTTGTCACGCTTAGCGGACGAATCACTGCCAGCGATTATGTCGCAATTTTAGGAGACCACTTGCATCCTATGGTCCGGATGTTGTTCCTG
This sequence comes from Thermobia domestica, assembly GCF_964235325.1. Classification (NCBI taxonomy): domain Eukaryota; kingdom Metazoa; phylum Arthropoda; class Insecta; order Zygentoma; family Lepismatidae; genus Thermobia; species Thermobia domestica. Next base: position 283,066,583 of record NC_137459.1, read on the forward strand.
GACAATGACGCCATCTTCTAGGATGATAATGCACCCATTCACACAGCTGGCGTTGTTGCAGCGTGGCTTGAGGAACATCGGGATGAAGTTCAATACCTCCCCTGGCCCGCCCAATCCCCAGATCTCAACATAATTGAACATATGTGGTCCGTCTTGGAAACACGACTCCGGCGACGATTTCCACGTCCATCCTCTCTCACAGAACTGGCCGATGCCCATCACGAGGAATGGTGTAAAATTCCACTTGCTACCATTCACGACCTCTATGCCTCCATCCCACGTCATATCAAGGCTGTTCTGAAGGCGAAAGGTGGCCCGACACCATATTAATCTGGTAAGTTGCAATTTCGTTCAGGTGTTTTCATTTTTCTGATCACCATCTGTATATATATATATATATATATATATATATATATATATATATATATATATATATATATATATATATATATATATCAATAATTGTAGAATATATATTTCATGGTTTTGTAATAACATTATATATGGTAATAGTAGAAGTTTATTGTCCTGCTTATGAACTTAGTTTTGTGGTGTGTGTTTTAGAACTTTCGTTCAATTTTATAAACGTGATTTAATATATCCACATGAAATAGTATTTTGCAAAATAAAAGCGTGAGTATGATTATTGCTAATCAGATCTGGTCAGCAATATGAGATCATAGAGTTTGTGATATTTCATTCAGATTAATTTATTGTATTTAATTTTGTAAGCGGATTTTCGTTATCAACTTTTCATAAACACAAAAGAAATTTGCAATATTGTAACCCATTGCGGTGATCGGACTTTAAAAAAAGGGGGCAAGACATGATCTGAATATTTGTATATCAATGTTAGTTTCCCTGGTTGTTTCTAACACTTTGACGAAAGGTTGTATAGCTAGTGGGATATTATATTTGTTCAGTTAAAATACCATATATCATATTTTATATTTTTATTAAGTAAATTGACAAGAGCAATGCAAGTAGGTACTAGCCCTTTTTTCTCTTAAACAAAGAAAGTGTACGAAGAGATTTGATTCCTTGCTAATGAGCATCCTAATAAATTTGCAAAACAAATAAATATAAAGGGTAATATTATTCATATTAATGAATAATGAGTCTTGTTTTGTAGAAGTTATACTGAAACTGGGGATTAATGAACAATTTATATTTTTAATTCCACACATGCCATTAAATGTATGCCATTACTCGTAGAAAATGAAAGACAGTAAATACTGCAAGCATATACGCAATTGCGATATTAATTGTTTTGAATTACAATTAAAACGCAATTTCTGTTATTTTATGAATTCAACGGAAAGACAGATAACAAATACGTACTCACGCAACATGAAATATTACATAGCATCATTTTTCTTCTATAAACAGTAATACATAGAAAAACTTTATATTTACAAATTAAAGTATATGCACTAAGGAGTCACTTCAAAAAAGTAAGCACATCTGACCCCCTTCCCTCGCTAATCGCTGCATCTGATTGTAACTATAATCATATACAGAAGTACTGTATATAGAAAATGAAATTAACTATGCAACTAAAATTACATACCCTTCATTTATGAAAATATACCAAACTTATTATTTAAAGGCAGTATCATGTACCACAGATAGTCGTTACAACCTCTCAATTTTCCTCTTATTTTCTGTTTCTCTAACATTATAATGAATGCAATTATATACTGTTTATATTTGTATACGGCTCAACATTCTTTTGCATTTTTATAATAGATCGCATATCGATTTACATGTGCAGTATATCTATTTAAAACATAAAACAGAATAAAGCAACCTATTAAAACTTTATTTGCCTCATATTCCATGTATAAATTATGAGGGTGCCTCCAATTTATCTTAAAGCTCTTAATCTAGTTAACATTTTTGGCATACTTCCTCCCTCTTTTCGGGAAATATTAAATCTAATTATTGCCAGCCTAAAAGCATTGAATATTGAACAACCTTGTTGTATACACATTTTAACTCAATCGCTGATTTTCGAGGCTCGTAAAGAGAAAGGAAGCGGTCGCTCTAATCAATAACCAGTTCAGACGCATGTGATTTCCACTACCTGTCTAAACTTAAGCACAACTTCCCACGTGGACTCCAAGCCACAGGTACTCACAAAAACAACCTTTTTACCTCAACGAAATGATTTGACTACAGGGTGGACAAACGATATACGTGGATCATTTACCTTGATACGGCCATGCAACTTTTAAACTAATGATAAAAAAATCTGAAACTTTGCACCGTGCAGACATTGACAAGGCAGCATTGTTTGGTATATCATGTGATGCATCAAGATTAACAGTATTGCTAAAACCAAAATAAAGTTTTTTTTTTCAAATAGCATTACGTCAGTTTGTTATATAATTCAAATTTGAATATAAAAGGAAAACATACAATAACACACTAGTTATACAGTGTTATAAATTGAGGACATTACAGTATCTCAAACACCGAAAAACAACCAAATTTTGGATAATTCTAAAACTATAATAACGCAAGTAAAGTAGACAGCGTACTGCACATCCAAAGTACTTTAATGTCGAATGCTATGGTTACCATATGACGTATTTCGAACAAGCAGAAACAAAGTTAAAAGGAACTGAAAATTTTACTTTTCTTTACAGGACTTTCTTTCGGAATAAGATTTTGATAAGTATCACTTTGAATTGCATATGGGATTTTTACTAGACATTAATATCATAATCTAATTTACAACAATTTATCTTAAATATTCGGAAGATATGAAAAATAGGTAAAATTTAATACATTGCTAATATGGCATATTTTTGCGAACCTCTTAAAACATTTTTTTTAATATTTATTTTGCTTCTACGACATTAGAATACTTTCTGGAGGTGCAATTACAATAAGTTTTATGAATTACATAATTGTAAGCTGTACTGGAAACTTTAACAATTTGTAACATATACCCTGAACAGTTTGGGATACCTGGAGCTCCTCCGTGGCTAAGCGGTTAGCGTACGCGCCTTTGGCGTGGGAGACCCGGGTTCGATTCCCGGCGGGAGCTCATGTGGTTCGGATTCCACGTTAATCAGTAGGTCCACGTCTCATATAGCCTCGCTGCTGAACGGGACGTTAAACTCAAAATCAACTCAACTCAGTTTGGGATACCATCAAACGGGGCAATGCTGATACACATTTTTGGGGAGGGGTAATAAGGTATGTAACTTCAAAATGGACAGAGCTGCAAGCGCAAAGAAAACTATTTTATGTACATCCTTCCCAGACCTTCACATGAATGCAAAAATGGGATTAATTAGTGTTAACATATTACAAATAATAATAATAATTAGTACTGTATCAGCATTGCCACGAGGTGGGGGTAATGCTGATACAATTAGTTGAATTGTCATTATCTGGACGTAAGTGTCTGTTTGTAGGGCGATGCTAATTTAACAGAAACGAGCTCTTTTAGCGGATTCTGTAGATATGTAACATTACATAGCCTACTTCTGGTAGATTTTGTCCGTCTACATACAGGTCACATGGAAAATTAAGGTTCTGCAAGATAGAACTACTTTTAGGCAAATTGGATAACAAAATAGCATAACTGAACCAAAATCCTTTCAGCATGAGACGTTAATGTATCAATGAGCATGACATTTCTCCATAATAATAATAATAATAATAATAATAATAATAATAATAATAATAATAATAATAATAATAATAACAATAATAATAAAACCTTACCAAATTATACATTAAAAACATCGAAAACGAACACTGAAAAACAAATAAAATTACAGTTTTTCTGCTACTGTAAATACAATACATATATTAATGAACTTCTGTTGCTGATACATTGTGTACTCGTGCAATACCTGCATCATATATATGTATGGTGCATTTACATATACAGTATATAGTGGTTTATACTATATATATATACAGTGTATAGTGGCTTATCCAGGATATGATCAAAAGAGGGGCTAAACCATGATTTTCCTTTTTATCTGGTGTAAAGCAGGATTGAAGCCCATTTTATCCAGTGTATAAAATTCAGAAATCCAGTTTTAGCCCCTATAGGCTCCCCTTGCATCCGCCACTATATATATATATATATATATATATATATATATATGGTCTCACTTTAAGTGAAAGAAACATCATATTACTCGTGTTTTTTTTTTTTTTAATAATGCTTAACAGAAGGATGAATGAAACAAAATAAATAGATTTGCAACACAAACACAAAAAATGGGCTACTTATCAAAGTGATTTAATGAACATATCTTTACTGTACATTCAGACCCTCAAATGAAACTGAAAAATACACCAGTATTTTTCTAGCACAGGCTGAAGCAACAGCAGGACCACATCATCAGCGGAAACAGTATCAACGTCCTCTTGTTCTGGCCAGTAAAACATAATACCATTCTTGTTTTCTGCGAACAAATCTGACATCATAAACACAACCAACTACAGGTACTTAAACTACTTGGCCAACAAAATGCTTCACAAATCTATTTATTAAGTATTTAACCAGTGACCACTCTCCAACTTTAATCGCAGTATAACTTTCATGTTAATCATTTAAAAAAATATCAATAAATACTAATATGTATGTGCATTGTTTTGTTATGGGTCATGTAGGCACAAATGGGGCAAGTAATTTAGCTAACTATGAATGCATTATTATTTTTCAGCATTGCCCAGTTCTGATAACAGTTTTGTCTCTCTTTGAATAAGGTCATTTTTAGGCAATACAACATGGCTGGCCACTACAGTAACACTGGTACATTTCATACAATAATCTACCTTAAAAAAAAAATCCAAATTTCATTTGTCAAGAAACACAGAGCTCTTAAATTGACCCACGGAAAATGGCGAAAATAAGCCATGTAGCAAACTTTTTGTTTCTTTTTGGCAAAATGCGGTTAAAAAATGTACAATGTAAGACATATATTGCCTTGCTATATATCAGAACTGATGTATATTTTTAATTTACGTACTTATTGCATATTATACGCTCAGGATAAAAATGAAAACTTTTTCCCTTTTTGTTAAGGTTTATCCCGTGGGTTCAGCATTGTCCCGTTGACGGTATCGAAGTGCTGCGAAGGGCATTGCGATATTCACGTCTGTCGAAAACAATCTACTAATTGCATAAGCTACTTATCTAAGCGGTTTTTCCAAGTATGGACTTAAAAAAATATATATTTTCAATCCGTTTTATAGTTTTGTTCGTATCCATTCCAAATCCGAGATATCAAAATTATATTATTAGTATTTAGGATGCATATAGCTCCGACTGTCTCATTTGTGTTATTACTGCTGTAGAGACTACCGGGTATTGCATGCTTATGATACTGTAGTGTATTTAGTTTGCAACACTGCATAGCAAGTTATAGTATTGTGTGTTTTCCTTCTGATTGGAAATTTGAACTACGTTATAACCTGGTCTATCGTTTGAGAAAATATAGCTTTATGCTGGATTGGCAACACTATGAACCATGCTGTATTTCAAAGTTTGATATGCCAAACAATATCCCCCTGCTGATGTTTACACAGTCAACATTTCAGTGTTTTATGTTCATTAGTTTAAAAGTTATAAGGGCGTATGAAGATAAATGGTCTACCCTGCAGTGATATTACTGACAAGTAAACCTTACGTTTGGGTGAATCAAGTTGCTGACTGAGACACATATGAGAAAGTAGTACTAAATATGGTCAGTATTTCAGTGAAGTTGTAGGTGCGAAGCTCCAGGGGTTTAGGAGATACAGCTACCAGAACATCACATGGAGTACAAAATAGTCTGTATACAGTTGGAGGTAAAAGCTCTGTACGACCTCTTGTAACGACAAAAGGTGAGTAACAAATATATGGGTACATATTAGGACTAGGGGGAAGTCATATAGTAAGGGTATATCTGACGGCGGCCATCTTGAAATCCGCCATTTTGAATTAAGGTTAAGTTTTTAAAATAGGAATAGGGTCATGTGATACATGATTTAAGACGCAATTTTAATCAGAAGAACAATGGTGACGTTAAATTTGATTTACGCGCAATTGGTAAAAAGTTACAGGGAAATTAATTATTGTTGCAGCATATGTGTATTAGTCCTTTACCCCACCTTGTAAATTTTGTGTTAATGATAATAAATAAAAAGCAGGCGGATAAATATTAGGTCTATGGTAAGAGTTGCCTTTATGGCGGCCATGTTCAAATCCGCCATTTTGAATCAGACAAAAGTTTTAAACAAAACGCATAACAATGACACCTTATTAATAGCAAATTTTACCATAAATCCAACGGTACAACCATTTTTGCTTTATCATTAACCAGCACAAAATTAAATGGGAATAGAGTAATGCAATAGATGACTTCGGGCTAGAAGTTAATCAGAAATACAATGGTGGCGTTATACCGTTGGATTTATGGTAAAATTTGCTATTAATAAGGTGTCAATGTTATGCTTTTTGTTTGAAACTTTTCTCTGATTCAAAATAGTGGATTTGAACATGGCCGCCATCAAGACAACTCTTACCATAGACCTAATATTTATCCACCTCCTTTTTATTTAATTATTATCATAAACACAAAATTTACAAGGTGGGGTAAAGGACTAATACATATGCTGCAACAATATTTAATTTCCCTGTAATTTTTTACCTATTGCGCGTAAATCAAAATTAACGTCACCATTCTTCTTCTGATTAAATTTGCGCCTTAAATCAAGTATCACATGACCCTATTCCTATTTTAAAAACGTAGCCTTAATTCAAAATGACGGATTTCAAGATGGCCGCCGTCAGGTATACCCTTACTATATGACTTCCCCCTAGTCCTAATATGTACCCATATATTTGTTATCCACCTTTTGTCGTTACAAGAGGTCTTACAGGGCATTTACCTCCAACTGTATGCAGACTATTTTGTACTTCCATGTGATGTTCTGGTAGCTGTATCTCCTAGACCCCTGGAGCTTCGCACCTAAAACTTCACTGAAATACTGACCATATTTAGTACTACTTTCTCATATGTGTCTCAGTCAGCAACTCGATTCACCCAAACGTAAGGTTTACTTGTGAGAGTGTTTTCTCTTCATAAAACTCTGTCCCTGTTAAGTATTTAAGTTCGGAAGCAATACATTCAGCAATAGAATCTAAGCTGGATATCATTATGAGGCAACTTTAGTTCTATACATATTAAGACGGTCTGCTGCGGAAATTTATCTTTTAGTGAAGCTATACAAGGATAAACTTTAAGTAGAATAGTATAAGTTGTTCACCATTACAGTAAATTGGACATTTGTTTGTTCAAACTCGTCTAGATAATCACGCTTCTGGCATGTTAAAAACTTTGTGAAACATCACTGTCACTTTCTGTTACAGTATCGGGCGATCGTTCGCTGCACTTGAAGGCTTGAACCATATTTATACAATGCTGATAGAGAGGAAACTCTTAGTCGATTTGTCCTAGTGATCATTGGGTAACAGTTGACTTCGAATTATGAAACCTAAGGGACTCAGTGGGTTTACAACGATTTTCCACTTCAACTCTAATAATAATTGAGCGACTCTGTGGAAGACTGTGGGTATACCACATTTTCTAAGTTTGGAATAAACTAGAAAAGAAAGCGCAACGTTCCTATGATATGCAATGTAATGACACATATCAAACAAGGTTCCTCTGCCATCTGCAGATATATTTCTGCAATAAAGTACCTACATACTGTTCTGTGCTCCGATTCCAACCCATTCTACTTTATAGTTATGTTTCACCTTAAGTGGTGCTTATCGTTGTATTTCCCCGAACCACTCCATTATAATTTAAAAATTTTAATCATAAAAATAGTTATCGATTTAAAAATGTATGCATAAAATAATTTTGTTAATTTTTATTTTATTATTAGTTATATTTGTTTTATTTATTTTTAGAATACAGAATACATCTTCGATGTTAAAGTCTCATTGTACAATTCAAATTTGTTCTCTGAATTTTCTTGTATGTTTAGTAGAAATGAAAATCTTAGTGTATATAAAATAACTTGAGTTTATAGTATTTCAACATTAGTCGAAGTGACTAATATTATTTGGATATGGTAGTAGTTTTCTCTGATAGAGTTTTTTTTTGTTTTAGAAAGGGGCTAATTTTATGGTTAGACGACCGTGCGATTGTATTATTATTATTATTATTATTATTATTATTATTATTATTATTATTATTATTATTATTATTATTTGCAATTAGAATATGCAGTTTCTCTTTAATGAAAATAGAGAACCAAAATATCATCCTGGTATGGTATTTGGGGATCTACGCTAGAAGTAAAAGGTTTGAAAGACTCTAAACATACATTTTGTACAACTCGAAGAAGAAAATGATCTAAACCCGGGACACTTTCAAGCTTTTTTTTTTTTTTTAAGTTAGGGGAAACGAAAGACCAACATCCATGCGAGGTCACGAATGCAAATACCTTGACGTGCAGATAATCATTCATTCAAACAACAATTATTTAAGAACATCGCATAGCTTTATTAACGAGAGTAAATATATTATAGCACTATAGTAGTTATTATATTAAATACTCAAGTGCGAGAGTAAGCGTATTTAAGATTAAATGTAGTGTTTTGGCATAAATTTCAAACAACTGAATTTCCTTCGAAAATATAGGAGTGGACAAGTGCTTACTCTTTTGCTCTGCGCTACGAGCGAACATTGACCAAACTAGTCAACTTAAGTTTCCGATAACAAGTAAAACGGAAGGAACGCTATCTAATGAGCTCAAGACTCCTCTTGAAAACTTCCTCTTAGTTGATTGTAGCGAACTTCCGTGCTAGTTTCAGAAAATGTGTACATAACCCTTACGCCTAAAATTGCATGAGATCTTATGTTTGGTAACCAAAATAAAATAAAATAAATTGAATAATTATAAGCAATAACAACTTAAGGTTGTTTTTCAACATCAAACAGTTTATTTCTACCTCGATGGATGCCAACCTAATCAACGTCACTATATGGAAACGGTTACATAAAGCAATTACATAAAAAAGTCATATAACAATTGAATAATTGAAGAAGAAGTATATGCATTTATGATATGCCATATATGCATAACTATGTTATTTGCTTTGCTTTCTTGTTTTTTTTTTCCTTATTTGCTATTTTTCGGTTGCTGTTTTTTTCGAAAGAAGAAATATCAATATTATCAATATTGTGAGAGAAATGTGACGAACTACTTTACATAACTCAAAATCCGGTAAGATTAGCAATTTCTCATGTTAGCTATAAAATTGCGATTGCTAACGCATATTCAACAAAACACTGAAAATATTGATGTGAAGAGTACAAATAATGTGACTGCCAAGATTCACCTAAATTAGTCAAATTCATCAATAATATAAGGCCACCTACCAACTAATAGCACTTATAAATGCTGACAGCTATACGCAACGTCGAAGTCTCTATAAAACATGGTTAGTTGTTTCTACTATATCCTTATGATTACTAACACATGTTTATGCTGTGTATTGTTAACCTTGGACATTTTGGTTATTTCTTGCTATTTATTTTGTGGTTAGGAAGTTCACTGAAGTAAATGTGCTACTTTCCCAATAATATACAATCACAACTATATGCATCACTAGAGGGGAAACAGAGTGGCTAGATTCCACTAGAATAATGTTACCCCGCTAGAGTAGCATTAGACCGCAGGCTGAAATTGCGGTCGTTCTCAGACCCGCTGTTTTATATATACATATTTGGGGGGATAACTCCCAAAATTTTAGAATTCCTACAATATTTGAATGTATAGGTATAGAATATAGGTGATGAATTACCTTAACAGCATTGGTATTGACGCTGTGGAATTCGTTACCATACAATATTTATATAATAAATCTAATATTTATTATACCATATTTATATAGTTCATGTTACTGCAGGAAAACGGGTAAGCTAGAATTGCGATTTTTTTTTTTTCGAGAAGTTCACTTTAACACTTGCTAACATTCTCTTCTTTCTTTGTGGTTCGTTTGTTTATTTATGGATGACTGTAACAATTGCTTAGGACAATCTTTGGATATATATGAAAACTAAACTGGTCACGAAACAAAACCTATAAATGTGGTCATCCGAGAAACTATTTCAAATTTTCTGCAGCTTAAACGAAATAGATACATACTTTGTGTTCCATTGTATTTTGAGACAGTATAGGAATCAATAGGATATTATAGTTACGCAAAGCAAGAAGCGAAGGGCAGTTGCTGTGAAAAGGGTCACAGCTTTGTTCTAGAAAATCACAAAACGAATAAATGGTAAAAGGAAGTGGAAGTTTACCCGGTAATGACAGGGTAAAAGGGTAGTCAGTGAATCGTGTGCGGATCTGAAGAACTTCAGTAAAAGACCCAACGAGGTGTAAAGCACGCAACGTGTCCAGAATTCGCTCCAGGGAAACACATGTTCAGGTTGAAAGATTTTGAATCAAGCAAAACATTAGACCTGTTGCAACTTCCTTATCAAAAGGAAGGCAAATAAATGACATGGACAACGAACACATATGCATTTTCCAGTTCCTTATAGGATAATAGACATGCGCTCTCAAAGTACACTAAGTTAACTCTTAAACCAAAATATCTCTAAAAATTAATAATAAGGAATATCCGGTCTGTCGGATCTTTTATTATATTTCATTATCTAAATGCAAAACTACCTGTAAATAGTATACCTTCTTCAAATATATGTTTCAAACGAGATTGTAACTTTAACAAAAATACTCAATAATCGCATACATATTATTGCTCCCGACTGCTTTACTTATTTTAAAGTTCTTTTTTTTTTTCAACAAATGTACAGGCAAATTTACGTTAGTATTAATGGAACAAGTGGTTTCGTTTCACAGAATGAAACTACGGTAGACTTTCAAACTATAAGATCAAAGACAGGATCTGCTCCTTGGACGTTGAAAATACGAGTATAGCAAAAGCCATTACTCACTATGCCTTACTTTTTTAGGACAATAAGGGTTGAAAACGGAAATCATTAATTTGAATCAGTTTTTCGCACTTAATACATGACTAAGGGAAGAGATAGAATTACCCTTGGGATACTGAATCAAATGTGGAAAACTACATATTGATATTTCTTACCGGTTTTGTTCTCCGGAAATCAGTATTAAAGAACCGGAAATTGTAGTAAATTCCAACGACTTATTATTTGTTTTTTCTTTTCGGTAAACATTTGGGGGTTATGATGGCATGTTCTTTTAGCACTCTGAATTTCAGAAAACCACTTGCCGCTATAATAATAATAATAATAATAATAATAATAATAATTTTATTGCATACTGGAAATTACAGAGAGAACTGTCCACTTACAATTTCCATACAAATAACATGCAAACAACAAATATAAACATAATACATTATAAAATACAAATGGTACATGCACAGAAAAGGAAAAAAAATCATGCATAAAATAAACATGCTGTTACATAAAAGAAGATAATAATCTCAGTTGGTAATGAAATGATTATATAAGTGTCTTTGTATATTCCTAAAATTATGATCAAAAATGTGAATAACACAGGCAAAATCATTGGCTACTGATAAAATTTTATACAAAGGAACATCATTGAGAAATTGAATGGGTTTAAATATTTTCGGGTTTCTTATATGACAGCTGGTTGTATACAGAGTTATTATTGGTAACAGATTCAAATTACCGTGCAGAATTGAATGTAGCATTTTAAGATCCAAAATAACCCTTCTTTCAGAAACCTTAACATACCTAAGGACATCCGAGCTTCATCCAACAACATACCTTCATAACACTAAACTTCAGGGTAACCAAGCAAGATAAAGATTTTGAATTGTCTCAGTGTAGTAGATATATAACCTATATTTCTATTCCATATGATAGAACAATATTCAAGATGACTTCTAACATTGGAGTAATAAAGAATAAGGCATGTTTTAACAGACTTAAAATCTTATGGACATCCATTTAAGAATTCCAAGATTCCTTCTCGCTTTGGAAGTTATATTCTCAAGATGTTGTTTGAAAAGCAATTTGCTGTCAAAAACAATACATAAATCTTTAATAGTGTCTACAATTCTAATTGGAGTATCACTTATGTTATAAGTGAAAAAAATGGATTTTTGTTTTATTCGTAATATTCATTCAAAAGGTTTTGTTACAATTTAAAGGTAGTACATTGTTTTGAGAACAAAGCAGTATTTTATTAATATTATTTTGGAGCACCAAACAATCATCCAAATTTACAATAGTTTTCTAGATTTTTAGGTCGCCTGCATACATCAAATGTGTACAACCCAAATTTTCAGTTGTATCATTAACAAACATAAGGAATAGAAGTGATCCGAGACATGATCCTTGCGGAACACCTGATTATATGTTATATACGTCTGAAAGATTACCTTTATACCTAACAATAAACTTTCTTTGGGACAAGTATGATACTAACCAAGTAATAAATACAATGGAGAGATCAGAATGTTTCAATTTGTAAATTAAGATGTAATGTGGTAACTTACCAACGCTTTAGATAAGTCAAAATAAATTACACCGATTTGACCATTACTTTTAAAGATAGGAAGAGTATCAACCATAAAACATGTTAAGTTAGTTTTAATTAACTTATTTTTCATAAAGCCATGCTGATAGATCATAATATTGGGATAAACATGATGATGCAAATAATTATATATTAACTTATCAAAAACCTTGGGTATGATACTCAACAGAGAAATAGGTATATAGTCGGATAAATTTTTCCCACCAGTCTTGTGGATAAGAACACCAACGACTATATTCCAATGTTCAGGATAAACAAAAGTAAGTAAACTCCAGTTGAACAAAGATGTTAAGACAGGCGCAATGGTGGACACAATGCCCTTCAGTATAAAAGCATGTATACCGTCTAAGCCAGAAGAAGAATTGGCATTGAGATTGCTTATAGCCTTAGTTACTTGCTCAGTTGTAATAATATGATAAAAAGAATCATTACCCGCCAAATCCGATAAGCCAATATTATGTACAGAAGGACGCCTTTGATATATAATCTTAAATAATTGAGTACATGAATTACCTAAAGTTTTAGGATTAGACAGATACACGTCATCAAACGTAAGTCTAGTGGCTTGGTTTATTTGGCTTTTATTTTTATAAACAAACTTCCAAAACTTTTGAGGTGAATTACTTAATGCATTCTCCATATTATGTATATAAGCAAGCTATATTATTATTATTATTATTATTATTATTATTATTATTATTATTATTATTATTATTATTATTATTATTATCATTATTATTATCACCTAAGTATTAAGTATTCTGTCTTTTAGCAGGTCCTGAAACTAATGATTACTTTTTCTTTTATTTTAGATTTGGGCCTGCAAATGTTTCTCTATCTTCAGTTTCGTATTTTAACTCGCAATATTTTATTTTATTTTCCAAATCATTGATCAGTTGCAGGCCCGTGCTGGGATACTAAGGAAGGCGGTGGACAAGTCTACCAAAAGGGCGCCCATAGAAAGGTGAATATATATATATATATATATATATATATATATATATATATATATATATATATATATATATTAACAACTTAATTAATATACGGAACGTCAGGAGGTGATTCCTGGTACCGAGATAAAAAAAGAAGTATAGACCAACCTAGGCGTAGAAATGCCTCTGAACTATGACCACCCGGAAATTTTCGAGATAATGCAACAGTAGCCATACTCGAGAACAAAATGTCGGATCGAAATTGTGTAAAAGGGAATGCCCATTATCTTTAGTAGTAGATTCCATCAGCGTAGAATCAGATGTAGTGCAATGGCGGTGTAAGGGTGACTCCAAAGAAACTGGAGTATTTCTTCGAATATTTAATCAAACGTTGAATGAGGAAAATGGACAATAATCAAGTACAGGATTTCAACAATCAAAAGTAATAGTAGATCGCTGAAGTTAGAACAACACTTCGAATTCGAAAGAAAGAGAGATACACATGTGTGATTGGTCTATTTTCTCCAAGCACAGAATAAACTCTCGGGAGAAGAATTTAAATGAAGTCTTTAGCGTACCATATGTGTATCTTCTAGGCTAATGGTAATGGATGTCAAATGAACGGCTTTCTTTCCAAGTTACAAGTGTATGAAAATAAAATAAAAAAAATACTTTGAACCAGATTAGGTTATAACGACAGTCAAGCGGCAAAGATCATGTGTGATGAACGAGAGTACAAGTGATTCTTGATATGATAACAGTGATTTCCACAAATTATGTGAATACAATTTGAGCAAAAGTAAGCTGCATTAAAAGGTTACCTCCTCGTAATACATAATTCCGTGGGAGATTATAATTTCGAGCACAGAAGCAATGAAACTCGACGAAACGCAAGCTGTTGCGCGTGTTGCACAATGATACAAAGAAATACAGAACTACCGATTTATTGTTTCCTACAAAGTAGGATAACTATGAAAAACTCAGAAGTACCTTGTACAGTTTGTGTGCAATGCAGTATGTGTACACGAAACAGCTGTGAATAATAACAGTTCACTGTCTGATATTGTCAAACAATGACCGCTTTGCAAAGATGACATCAGCGAAGCAAATTTTTCTGCGTGCGACCAAACACACCTGAAATCTCGGAGATGATTGTTGCATCTGTATTAACTCGAGCAACAAGTTCTTTGGCTGTCGTGGCTGGTGTTGCATACAAAAGGCGTTTCATAACCCCCCAAATAAAAAAAAATCAAGGGGCGTGAGGTAGGGTGAAAGAGATGGTCATAACACAGGTCAATCTCTCAACATCCAACTATCTGGAAATGTTTCATGTAGCTAGGTCTGCATATTCCTATCAAAATGTGCAGGTGCACTGTCATGCTGGGATCACATCTGCTGTCTTAACTTCAAGGGCACATGTTCTAACCATTTTGAGATAACATTACTTAAAAATAAAAGATACGTACTCCTAAACAAGCAGGCCGGTAATAAATAAGGCCCTACCACAACATTATCCACCATACCGCACCACACGATCACACAGTCTCTCTGCTGATCGTTCGCTGGAGTTTCATGTGGATTTCTACGCCCTACACATGGCTACTGCTAGTTTCAGAACGGTCTCTGATCATTCTCAGTATGCTGACTTCAAATTCAACTGTCCACATAGTGCGATTTCCTCGATTTCAAGTAGGAGAAATATAAGTGACCCTATCGCCCGAAGGCGAATGTGGAGGCGTGAAAAAAATTGGACAGTTACTCTCTTTTGAGGGCGACGGCCACGATATAAACACCTCGCCTCTGGGCTATTTCGTTTTGCATCTCCATAAATGAGGTGTATATCTGCCTGCTCGTGGACAGGGTAATCTACCATTGTGCAGGCACGTATAGATTAATATAATCAATTATACTTTAAAATCAACGTGTACAGATTTACACGACCGTCTATACCTGGACACAACACTCTACTGTTGTAAGCAACACTTTTTATCCTGTTATACAGCAATTCCACACGTAATACCAAAGCATCGGACTTTGCATATCACCCACAAGTTGCGTCAGATGCCCACTACAACACAGCCACGCTAATTTATGCCTTCCACAACAGAACTGCTATACAGCTTTCTGTGAGCCACTCTCAAGTGGCACACAAAGGACGATAATTCCGTAAGTGCTGCTACGTCTAAGCAAAAGTGCCACATTTTCTTCGCTCCGTGTAGATATTTCATCCAGCTCAAGGTACATAGAAAACTTCGAAAAAGATTTTCCACCATTTGTTGCATGTGTTTTCTTCTAGAAAATTTTTCCAGCAGTGAAAAAAATCAAAATATAAGTGGGATACACTATTTTGGTATATTCAAAATAGGAATGTAGTTTTTCGTAGCTCAGGATTAAGGGGCGGTTTGCCAACTCCAAGAGAAGGGAAAAGCCCCTCAAAAGTATACCTGGAAGAAGATTTACCTAATGGATAAATTAAGTAGGGCTATACTGTTCCAGCGCATTTTTTTTTTTGTATCGTTATGCAACATATACAACATCTCGTTTTTCGTCAATTTTTGTAGCTTCTGTGTACAGAAGTATCAAATTCCACGAAATAGCATATTACGAGGACGAAACATTCTAATGCAGCTTACTTTTGCCCAATACGTATTCACGCAATATATGGGAATCCCTGTGTCATATGGAGAATCTCTTGTACACTCGTTCATCATATATGATCTTTGCATTTTTGGATACTACATGTTGTTTCTTTAAATGCCGCCTGACTGTCCAATACACAGTCGTTTTAAACCTAATCTGGTCCAAAGTTATTTTTTTTCCATTTTCACACACTCGTAACTTGTACAGAAAGCCGTTCGTTTGACATCCATTGTCATTAGCCTGGAAGATACACCTATGGTACATTAAATACTTCATTTAAATTCTTCTCCGGAGAGTTTATTTTGTGCTGGGACAAAATAGATCAATCACACATGTGTATTTCTCTTTCTTTCGAATTCGAAGTGTTGTTCTAACTTGAACGATGTACTATAACTTTTAATTGTTGAAATCTTGTACTTGATAGTTGTTCATTTCCCTCATTCAACGTTTGATAGAATACTCATAGGAATACTCCAGTATCTTTGAAGGTCACTCTTGCGCCACCACTGCACTATATCCGGTTGTACACTACTGGGATCTACGACTAAAAATAATTGACATTCTCTTTTACCCGACTTCGATCCGATGTTCTGTTCTTGAGTTATGGCTGTTTTTACTTTCTTTCCGAAAAATTGTCGTGTGATCAAGGCGCCGAAAGGAGGCATTTTTCACTCAGGTTGGTGTATACTTTTCGTTTTATATCCGTGTCAGGAGTCACCTCCTGAAGTTTGATATGTTAATTAAGTTACACTCTGTATATATACGGGTGCCATTTTATGTATTAAAACCCAAGGTTTGTTTAATAACGTCAATATCTAAACTGTGAAAATTTCTTTGCTAGAGAAACAATTTTAGTTATTGTGAGAATTTTTTTTCCAACAAAATGAAGCTAAATATATACTAATAAATAAATATAGCTATATTTTAGAAATACAATAGGCACTTATTATTCCAATACTGCTCTAAAACACACAGGAATAATCACAGGAGAAGGGCGCCTTGCGTAAAGGGCACACTGTACTCTTCACGGGTTCTTCACCAATAGTAATAGTATGTATCCATTGCATATAAACAACTGTGCCATACAAAAAAACTAAAACCGTTTCTCATTGATGTGGCTTCGCAAGGGTGCCTTATGCAAAGGGCGCAGTGTACCCTTCACGGGTTCTTTACCAACAGTAACAGTACGTATTCATTGTATGTACTCCTATGCGCAAAAAATATTGCGCGTATACTGTAACTCACGATTTTTCGAATTTATTCCATTTTCCTCATGTTTATGAGTCAAATTCAGTTATTAGTATGTGGAGATAATAGAAAGCTATCGATCTAAGGATATATTTCGAAAAAATATAATAAAATAATAAAAATATAAGCAAAAAACAAAATTACGCCCGGTTTTGTGTATACTGGCAATCATGCTTTCGAGGGATTTTTTTTCCAGTAGCAGAGCACAATTGTGGAGGGAATTCAGTAGGAGAGTCAAGGAACTGGATACTGGACTAAAATGTTGCATTTATTGGTTTAAACCTAGTGTCTAGATGGTTTGCCAAATATAAATTAGCTCCTGTAACTAAGTTGTCGTACGAAAACATAAAATTAAACAGAAAAAACTCTTATCTTAAGGTTCGAAGCGATACGCACAATAGTTATGAGCATTATTTGTTAAGGAAAAGAGAGCAAACAAAACGTGGTCTCCGTGGTTAGGTGGATAGAGTGGCAGACGAGTAGTTATTTTATTATTTTGGCACGAGATCGAATCTCATCCCATTCCATATATATATTTTTTCTTACAAAACATTATAGGAAGTGTATAATTTTGATGTTAATAAGAACCGAAACAATATAATAAGGAAATAACTTATTGATAGTATCCTTTAATCGACGTATTTTTCAGTATTAGAATACGTGTAATATTGGAGACAGTTGTTTTCAGTTTATGGTCTTGTACGTTACATTTTCCCTGCCCGTTCTTGAACAGCAGATAACTCATTTCGGATTTGTGTGTCCGGAACAGGTAAAAGAACATACGCGACCTTGACAGTCTTTTCAGTCTTACCCTTCTTACATCGATATGACGTTACATCGAATGTTAGAATAGCTTGTTTTCATGAAAAAAAAGGAAGAAAGGAAAAAGCTGATGTGAAATTATCGTTTGTGTGTGTATGTGTGGTTGTTTGTGTTTTTTTTTTTTCCTTTTTAGAGTATTGACTTTTACCCTCCCCCTTTTTTGTATTTTATATATATCCACAAGTGCAAGAAATGCAATCATCAGTCTATTCTTTTTATTTGAACGAAACTAAATTATATAGATTTATGTATGCGGAACACGAATATTTCCAAAAGATAGCATGAATATGAACGATAATCATACCATATTTTTACATTATATAGTAGCGTGCAAAACTGATATTAAAATGATATAACGAACTGGCATAAGCTTTTTTTACTAGCACGGCAACACATTAAACGTAACTCATTAAATTTTGGGGATTACAAATTATCACCTTACGTGTCGTTGTATTCCTATTCGTTTTCACGTTCGAGCGACAAAAGAAGAAATTCTAGTGATAGTGATAAAAATCGAACTCGAGATTTCAATGGATTCAGCAACCCCACATATCGAAAAAGCGATTTTGATGTCTGTCCATCTGTTCGTCTGTCGGTTCGTCACGCTTTTACATGCATTCAAATAGGGGCCATACTGTTCGACGTATCTGGACCGAATTCTAGACATGAAGTTTTATAACACTTTGTCGTTTCGAATTCTATATCCTCCGCCACCTAAAAATAAGGGTAGTTCACTAAGGATGAAAATTTAAAATAATTAAATTGTCTCAAAAACAGATGTAAAGATTTTGATTATTTTTTTTTTACAAATATTAACTAACTTACTAACTAACTCTATGGCCTATGGAACCCGGAGGTTCAATGCCGCGTTCACAAAAGCTCTCCACTGACTTCTATCCTTAGCTAACTGCATCCAGTTTCTACTTTGTATTCCAATCTCAGCGAGATCCATCTTAATATTGTTCTCCCATCTGCGCCTAGGTCTTCCTAATGGTCGTTTTCCGATTAGTCTTCCAGTCAAGACTTTGACAGCGTTTCTACTTTCTTCCATTCTAGCTACATGACCCGCCCACCTAAGCTTTCTAGACTTGACGACCCTAACTATGTTGGGTAGACCATATAAATTATGTAGCTCCTCGTTATGAAGTTTCCGCCATTCCCCATTCCCGTTCCTCTTGGGTCCGAATGTTCGTCTCAGGATCTTATTCTCAAATACTTTCAGTCTATATTCTTCTCTCAGAGTAAGTGACCATGTTTCGCAACCATACAGAACAACAGGCATGATTACCGTTTTGTATATTTTGAGCTTCAAATTCCTCGACAGAATTCGCGACAAGAGATTTTGAACCGAATAGTAACACGAATATACAAATATATATTTTATTAATAATCCTTCACCGTAGTATGAATCATTGCTCTAAAAAATACATAAGGTGTAATTTACTGTATGGGATGCGTTTTTTCGAACAATTTACTCAATCACATTTCATAAATAAATGTAGCTATGATTAATAACCTAAAAATATGACACAACTCGTTCGTCCTGTAAACATTCAGAAGAGGTAGTTTACTCTAAGCTTACTCTTCTCCGACGATTTTCCCATTAACGCGTGACGCAATTTTGTTCATATTTCATAAATAAATGTTACATAAATAACCTAACGATACGGTATAATTCCATCATCCTAAAAAGCTAGAAATGGTATATTACTCTTCGGAGCAAGTTTTACCTTACGATTTTCTCGAGAACGTCTCAGGCAATTTTGTTCGTATTTCATAAATAGCATAACTCGTTTGTCCTGGAAAGATATACAAGGGGTATTTTATTCTTGGGGAAAACTTTTTTGACGATTTTCTCAGAAAGTACACAGACGCTTTTGCTCATAGTTCACATACAAATATTTCCTTAATAATTATAATATATGGCATAAGTTATTTCTAACAGAAATATGACCAATGGATACTTTACTTTTGGACGTAAGTTGCTTCGAACAAAGTTTTCCAAAACACATTATTTTATTCGCATTTTCCAAATAAGTGTTTCAGTAATAGCTGCAGCCTAAGACGAGTCAGTTTAAGAAATTCAGTGCGTTTCATCCGTACCCATTCGTAAATATATGTTTAAATGACGCGTGTCAAGTTAGACCAACCATCAACACCAAATCGACCGGAACATATCTCAGAATTATGGGCTGTTTATGGGCTAATTAGTTGCTCTAATCCCCATTTTTGGGCTCCTACTGTTTAGCGGGAAATCGGATTCAAAATGGGCGAGTCTAGCTTGATATCAAGCTAGAACCCCCCATATGGTTACAATGGTCCGATCGAAAAAAATCAAACGCCAGAATTATGGGCTATTTATAGGCTAATTATTTGCTCTAATCCCAAATTTTGGACTCCTGCTGTTTATGGGCTAATTAGTTGCTCTAATCCCCATTTTTGGGCTCCTACTGTTTAGCGGGAAATCAGATTCAAATTGGGCGAGTCTAGCTTGATACCAAGCTAGAACCCTCCATATGGTTACAATGGTCCGTCCGAAAAAAAATCAAACGCCAGAATTATGGGCTATTTATGGGCTAATTAGTTGCTCTAATCTCAATTTTTGGAATCTTACTGTTTAGCGGGAAATTGGATTCAGAATGGGCGAGTCTAGCTTGTCATCAAGGTAAAAACGACCTACGGTTACAATGGTCCGATCTTAAAAATTCAAACGCTAGAATTATGGGCTATTTATGGGCTAATTATTAGCTCTAATCCTGATTTTTGGGCTCCTACCTTTTAGCGGGAAATCGGAATCAAAGTCTGCGAGTCTAGCATGACATAAAGTAAAAACCCTCCATAAGGCTAGACATCTCGAATCGGAGAAAATCAAACGTCAAAAATATGGGCTATTTGTGGGCTAATTGATGCTGTAATTCCGAGTTTGGGGCTGCTACCTTTTAGCAGGAATGTTTATCAAATTGTGCGATTTGGCTTAACTTCTAGCTATAAACCTAGGGCTATAATACTCCGATCAAAAGAATTAAAACGTCGGAATTATGTGTTGCTAAATTGTTGCTCTATTGTCGAGCTTTTTCTTCTATCGTTAGAAAGAAATATCATGCAAGATTGGTATTGATTTTTAGATAAGTTGGGGATGATACTTTCAAAGTTGCAGTGAGAAAACATTGATGTTTATTAACTGAAAATTGGTTTATTTGAAATCTCCGCCAATATAAATCTATATCTCTACTAGTAAATCCATGATTTCTTTTTTTACGTGTTTATGTTCATTATGTTTGGGAGTATTGTATATATAGAATGTATATAGTGAAATATCATTATTTTTTAAATAATTTTTTTGTGCAAAGGAAATGCCTCTTTGCCGTTGCTGGGACCGCAGTGGCACAGTGGTAGAGCGTTTAACTCTTGTGCGTGTGATTCCTGGCTCGATCCCAGATCGCGCCAATTGGTCTTTGTGGTTGACAAACACCATGTGCTTGGGTTTTATCGGAGTTATCCCATTTCCTCCCACATTATTCATTCCACCATTTCATTCATTATCACCGTTATCATCGTTTGCCTTATCACTCAACATATACACACACACAAAGAAGGCATTACATTCGGAATGAGCCTCGTAATATAACTTAAACTTTGCATACGAATGGACAGATAATCATCAGAAATAATACCTTTCAAATGGTCTTGTGTTTTTTCTGTACCATGCCTACAGAAAAAGGCATTTCTGACATTACTTTTCGACTTTTAATTAGTTTATTAAAAATTTTTTTTCAACATCCTTGTCGATCACAATCTTTACCCTACTCTTCGAGAACTACTACAAATAGAGTTACGGTTTATGCAATGTCTTTATCATAGGCGAGATTACCTGTATATTTCTTGGAAAAGTAAATCCTCCACAAATGTAAACAAAAAAAAAACGGAGGTACGGGGAGGAAATGAAATATCTAGTTTAACGACCCCTATTAACCGAAGCTAAGGGAGACGGTGATAATAAGAAATGAATGAAATGGTGGAATGAATAAAGTGTGAGGACACGGGAGAATCTCGATAAAACCCAAGCACACGGTGTTTGTCAACCACAAAGACCACTTGGCACAATCTGGGATTGAACTAGGGATCACACGCGCAAGAGATAAACATTCTGTTGCTGTGCCACTACGGCCCCCAGCAACGGCGAAGAGGCATTTCCTATAAATTTAAAAAACATTAAAAAATAATATGATATTTCACTATATAAATTTTATATATGCACTACTTACTTCCAACCATACTGAACATATAAACGTGAAAAGACAGTTCATGGATTTACTAGTAGAAATATATATTTGCATTCGCGGAGAATGCAAATAAATCAATTTTCAGTTAATAGACATCGACGTTTTCTCACTGCAACTTTGAAATTATAATCCCACGTTATCTAGAAATTAATACCAATCTTGCATGAGATTTCTTGCGAACGATAGAATAACCAAAATCGACATTAGAGTGACTAATTAGGACACAAATAGCCCATAATTCCGGCATTTTAATTATTTGATCGGAGCATTATAGCATTAAGTTTATAGCTAGAAGTTAAGCCAAATCCCACATTTGATGAAAAACTCCTGCTAAACGGTAGCAGCCCCCAAACTCGGAATTAGGGCACCAATTAACTCAAAAATAGCCCATAATTCCGGCGTTTTTTTCTTTTGGGGGGGATCGGAGCATTGTTACCGCATCGGGGGTTCTAGCTTGATGTCAAGCTAGACTCGCCCGTTTTGTTTCCGATTTCCCGCTAAACATTAGGAGCCAAAAAAATAGAATAACAGCAACTAATTAACCCATAAAGAGCCCATAATTCTGGCGTTTGAAAATTTCCAATCGAACCATTCTAACCGAAACCGTATGGGGGATTCTTACTAGATGTCAAGCTAGACTCGCCCATTTTGATTCCGATTTCCCGCTAAAAAGTGAGAGCCCAAAAATTGGGAATAGAGCAATTGAAAGCCGAGCCGATAATAAAAAATTGAGAGCCGAGCCCATAATAAATAGCCCATAGTTCTGGCGTTTGAACATTTTTGGACTTACCACTGTAACCGTATGGGGGGTTCTAGTTTGATTTCAAGCTAGACTCGCCCATTTTTGAATCCGATTTTCCGCTAAACAAAAGGAGTCCAAAAATTGAGATTAGAGCAATTAATTAGCCCATAATTCTGGTGTTTGAATTTTTTCCATCGTACCATTGTAATCATATGGGGGTTCTAGCTTGATATCAAGCTAGACTCGCCCACTTTGAATCCGATTTCCCGCTAAACAGTAGAAGCCCAAAAATTGGGATTAGAGCAACTAATTAGCCCATAAATAGCCCATAATACTGAGATTTGTTCCAGTCTTTTTGGTGTTGATGGTTGGTCTAACTTGACACGCGTGTTTAAATGGTATACCTAATAATAAATTTCCTAACAAAATCGAAACTTCTTTTTAAATGTGCCTTGTTGTGGCCAAATAGTTCAAGTGCACTGGTTCTGGATTTGATTCCCGGTGAGAGCTAGTGTATTTTTATCCAACGTTAAAGTATAGGTAATAAGTAAGTGCAAAGAGAAAAGTGTTTAAACAAGCCTAACCAAGCTAATGAATAATACAATATTACGAAATTATAGAAGAAACGTAGTTAATATTAGATATTTGCGTGTGAATGTCCAACCAATGACTATCAATCCATAAGTAAGAAAGTGAAACATCCAATACCAGGTTAATCAGTGGCCTCTAGGTAAAGCTATCCTACTAGGAAGTGATTGAGATACCAAAAAAAATGTTGTAATCGCTGGGAGACATGTTAGGAGAATACAGTGGGTGAGAGAATTTAATACTGCAACTCATGAATAGTCTGCACCTTCGTTGAGTATTGAAGTGCGTAGGCCTATATAGGTTTGCACTGAAATGAGCATTAATACACAATATCTGTTGAACATTACGGGGGGCTTGCGGACAGGTTTGCAGTGCATTTCACGAGGTTCGATGTTGTAACGATCCTAGAGAACTCCTGAGTCTTCCTCAGTGTACACTATAAGTTAAATTCGGACTTAATTAAAACTCTTATCTATTTAAATTTAAAACTGTAGATCGTTATCACCTGTGCACCACGGGCAGCAGTCTGCCAGTAATTCTTTGTCTTCGCCTTTTTTTAGCCCTATAAATGTCTTTGTTCATAAATTTCTCTGTGTATGGTTTTGCATATACGTGGCGTAGACATTAAATTTTGCCTTCTATGCCATATGTATCTAATTACATACACAACTATAGAACGAACACAACGAACTTGGAATATATTATTTGTGTATGCAAAATCACACACGCGGCACTGCACGGGAGAGCCGTGTGTAAGGAATTCCATACACGTGGCAGTCAACGTGTTAAGAAATGTATAATAATAATAATAATAATAATAATAATAATAATAATAATAATAATAATAATAATAATAAACAGAAAACGAAACGATCATTAGATGATTTATAAACATAAGTTAACATTTATTAACGCATGTATGTGCAATGGACTTAAGTTATTTCTCTCTCTCCCTCTCTCATTCACTCTCTGAACGCAACAGCCCATATTATGCCAAACCGTAGAAGAGAACTTGTGGCACTCACGACTTTGGAGTAGTGTGTGGTCAGCACATCGGGTCCCTTTGTTGTTAGTTCTAGCTTTCTAGACCGGATGCAGTTATTCCCGGTAGAAAATACAAGAAAATAGGCTTCTCTATTACTATTAAAGTAAATAACTATACTCATTCCCTCAATGTGATACTTGTGTCTGCGTAACTGTATACAGACAGCTGATCCGTGAAAGAATCGTTGATAATAATAATTAAAGAAATTCGACAAATATTCTTGTAAATAATAGGTAAAAATTTGCGCTACACCGTTCACTTTGCTGGGCACAACAGTGTGCCGCGTTATACTGACTGTGGCACACTGGAATATACGGTATGGCTCTCTAATTTTCGCACTACTTCAGCTGCTTCACTTGAAATGCATCTATAATAATAAGAGAGTGAATATAGTCGTCTTACACTTAGATTTAGAAATAAGGTTCGCGAGAATGGTATAAAAAATAATAATATTCAAAATTTTATAGAGTAGTTTGTTTTATTCGAAATTACATACTTCCTGCAATTGTTGGGGGTTGAAATTATTTGAAATGAAATCTTTAAGTTTTACGTCCCACGATAATGCCGGCCGGCTAGGCTAAAGAAGACGGTGATGATGAGAAATAAATGAAATGGTGGAATGAAGAAAGTGGAAGAAAACTGGAGAATCCCGACGATACCCACGCACACGGTGTTTGTCCACCACAAAGTTCACTTGGAAAATGTTAGGATGGAGCCAAGGACTCCATGCACCAGAGGTGAACGCTCTATCATTAAGCCACCGCGGCCCCTCCGAAATTATTTATACGAGAGAGAGAGTACTTTATGAAAACTTGATAACGAACACATTTGTTAAAAAGTACCGGGTTTTCGTGAAATATTGCTTATACTTTCTTTCAAGCTTTCCAATGATATTTGGCTTGTAGGCTAGTTGTAGTCACCCAAGGACAAGCGGACAGATTCACTCCTGGTTTAAGTTTCTATTTTTGGAAAACCTAAGTCAATAATAATAATAATAATAATAATAATAATAATAATAATAATAATAATAATAATAATCTTAAATAAATTAAAAATTCTGGGCTTAGTGCGTTTGCATAATTCACGAATTAAAAAGAATTTGTTTCCTTCTCATGTAGGTGTAGAAGGACTTAGTCTCTATTGCTTTCAATATGCGATGAAAGTGTGAAACTGTCAAATGATAAGCTACATACCAGGCCCTAAGCAACGTTATATAGTATACGGTCTCCATTTCTAGGTTTTCTAAAGAACACTTTTATTTCAGCACAGAAAAAAAAAGAATAGAAAATGCTCAGTTTTAATCTATGTAGAGAGTTTGTTTTCGTGTGTGTATGTATTAGACCCTCACACAGGCACTCACACAGGAAAAAAAAGAGAGAGAAGACACAGCAACAGTCTGTCTTTGTGAGACTACAACTCACGTAACATGTTAACTAACAAACAGTCTTATCCTAGTTGAAAGACTAAAGGCCAAACCATTGTCAAGGTTTTATAGCGTTGTATTGGTAGCCAATCAAAATACTAGTTTCTAAGCTTTACGACTATGCGTATAAAGTAAACCATTCGAAAAGTCATTATATCGGTGCAATGGCTGAGAAACTGAGCTCGAAAAGCCAAGTTCTTGTTTTAGTTCAAGAAGGTTATAGTGCAAAGCAAGCCGCTGAAATATGTGGGATTTCCCCACGAACTGCTCAATTTTGGGTACAACGGTATCGAGAGACAGGAGAAACTGAACGCCGTCCTGGAAGTGGGAGAAAGCGTATTACTTCTCCTGAAGAAGATCAGACGCTTGTGAGGACTGCAATAGAAAGACCATTCCTCACTTCCAGGCAATTGAGACAAGCAGCAAGTTTCTCTGCGTCTCGCGATACCGCACGGAGGCGGCTGAGGGCTGCTAATCTCTTTGCGAGGAGGGCTGCAGTCAAAGAGTTCCTGTCGGAAGGACACGTTCAACGGCGTCTTGCATTTGCTCAAGAAAATGTGAATCGTGACTGGAAGGATGTAATCTTCAGTGACAAGTGCACATTTTATTCTTCAAATGATGGCCCCGTTGTTGTGTACCGTCCAAACGGAACGAGATATGACTCACGATACATTTATCAAAGAAGATTCTCTGGTAGGGTATCTGTGTCCGCTTGGGGATTCGTCTCCTCTCATGGACTTGGGTTACTTCATCGGGTAGAGGGGAGATTAACAGCTGCGCAGTATTTACATATCCTTCAGGACGTAATGCTGCCAGCTGTTCGCTTCCTCTATCCAGATGGAGTAATCCATTTCCAACATGATAGATCTCCGATCCACATGTCTCGATTGGTTCAAGGATGGCTTTCTGGTGAAGCACACCTTGACGTCTTAGAGTGGCCTCCCAGAGGGGCTGATATGAATCCAATTGAGAACGTGTGGTCTGAGGTCAAGAGAATAATGAGAGATACGTGGCCCTCACCGCCTCCAACCACACAAGACAGTTTGTGGGAATTAGTAGAGAAGGCTTGGGAAGACTTAGCAGAAAGCCACAATTATATCAGAAGGCTTATAAAAAGCATGCCACGACGGCTTCAAGCCGTAATTGATGCAGAAGGGCGTTGGACTTCCTACTGAACTATTTGGAACAATTAATCAGCCCTTTTAAGGGCTACATTTTAAATTCCAAAATGGTAAATTAAAACACAAATTACATGAATCCGTTATTCTAAATAATGTTAAGTAAAAAACAATAAAGATTTCCACGAGTGGATTCGAACCATTGACCTTTAGTTTGAAAAGATCACATCTTTCCACTGCTCCACACCTCATTCTCTACAAATGTTACTTGAAGAAACAGATTAAGAAGCACAAACTTAATTTGAATAATTCCTGTGTTATTCTTTTTTCATTTTAGAAAAGTTAACTCAGAGAGGGATAGATATAAGAAAAAGATGCACACAATTGTCGAATATTAAATGTAGCTTTGATTAATGGAGTAAGACACTGTAAATAGTTGATTGTTTGAAATATACTGGGAGTGACAGAGACATTACCTAATGAAAACCATCAAGTGATATCAAGTGAAAATTTAAGGTAATCTCTAAAACTCTGAAATCACAGATCCAAATTGACTGACTGTTAAGTAAAACTGCTAAATCTGACTAAAGCAAGAAAAAGTATTAATAACCTGTGTTACAGTTTCAGACATAACATTCTCATATCAAAACAACGATAGAAGTAAACTATGAATAAAGGTGAATTTACAGTTCTGGAACACCAACAAATGATTTTGCTAGATGTAAATTTTGGGAAAACTTTTTTTAAATAAGGCTTTAGATTTATTTACTAGTTTGTTTGTTTATTATCTTCCCCATGCCGTAAACTTCGCCAACACCTAGTGGCCAACTTGCCGGTAAATGGCGGTCGTCGATATAGCGACGAGTCCAAGGATTGCCGCTATTGTGCCACTAGTAGCAGGGATTCGTCGAGTCGAAGCAGATATCTAGAGTCGGGGGTATTGAAGTTACCACCACGTAACAGCGAGGACTTCATTTTGGTCCGCGCTCCTTTGATTTGTCGCGGACAATCGCGAAGGGACCAACATGAACTATCGCCAGTCATGTGCATGCGGTTATTATCATATATTATTTTTCCCTGACGAGGGGGTCAAGAGTAACTCCTGCCTTTGCATCATGAAGTGAAAAATCTTGAGATGGGTGCGTATAATTGTATGAATTTAGATGGCAACTGTCGCCGATCACTAGCAAGTAAACTATGAAAAAAGTAAATAGACGCTTGCCATTTTGTTATAAAATTACATGGCGAGTGCATTTGATCTGATTCCAAACAGTTATCGTCTAATATACACGGTTAAAGGAGCACTCTGATTAGAAATACTAAAAAGTTTTCAACGATTTATCACTCTATAAGCTGTGTTTTTTCATCGCCTCCATGACGAATTTAGTTGCTCGGCAGACGCCGTGCCGTTCACCTCGTTGTTCCGGTAGGTGTTCGAGTGGAAGTAGTGAGTGTGTTAACTTGCTTCAACTCAACCTGCATTGTCAAGTGGAGTATTTTCTACTACCAAGTAGTTCGGATTCTGTGGTTTACTCCTTTCATCATATTGTCTAGTGTGAAGTACAGGTTTACCTACTAAGTGCATTATGTCTGTTATCCGAGTGAACACTTTACGTTTGTCATTTCAAGATGTTGTGAACAAGCCTAACACATTAGTCTTGCATGAATGGATCCGCAATACTTTTCATCTGCTTTCTGATCAAGTTGTCAGTATTGAGTTTGATTATAGTCGCAAACAGTTATATGTTAAGTTAATCTCGCAAGTGCTTTGTGAACAAATTCTGTTTCGAGCGAATGGAAAGGTTAGTTATTCAGATGACCTTGGTACTTATAACATTTTAATCGATTCTGCCAGTTCCAATATTATGACTGTGCGTTTACATTTGGTACCCACCGAGTTGGAAGATCATCATATTTCTCGTGTTCTTTCTCAGTACGGTGAAATTAAGTCAATTACAGACGAAATGTATTCTACTGGACACATCTATGAAGTAAGGACTGGGAGAAAGATAATACGTATGAGCATTAAGCGCCCCGTACCTTCTTATGTGACTATCTGTGGTTTACGTTTGTGGTTAACGTATGGAGGTCAAGTTAAAACCTGTGCCATTTGTGACTCACCAAATCATTTTCTGATGGAATGTACAAAGCGCCGTATTCCTCCAACCGTACCAGCTTCAGTATCCAGTGTCTCACCATCAAGAGCCCCGCCCATGCCCGGCAATTTGAATAAAGTGGATCCTCTACCAAACGTTCATTCGTTTACTAGTTTTCTTGTGTTAAGTGAGAAACGTCCTCCAACTTTACAGGAGAACCTTCCACCTCCAACTGCCACTTCTACAAATACTTTCGTTAAGGAACTCAATGAAACTGAATCCACTTGTCCGCTTGATGTTCCCCCAAGTTCTACAGCTGCATCTCACATCAGTTCTCCTGATATTGCCTCCCAGCAGACCCTTGCTTCCAATACAACGCAGAGTGACTCATCCAGTTCCACTACCATAGCGCCTAATACTTCGGATATTCCACAACAGAGCATTACTGGTTCAGCATCTTCCGCATCGGAGATGGATACGCTCCCTGAAATCACGGTAAGTACTCCACCGTTAGTGGGCATTGATGACTCTCACCAGGAAGTGAGTGATTCTCTCGATAGAGATTCAGTATCTACAGAAGCATCCCAGTTTCCCTCTCTACCCGAGAAGAGGCGTCGCAAAGGTCGATCTCAGTCTTCCCCTCGGGATACATCGAGTAGAGCCAATAAACTTCAGAAAACTAAGTGTGTTCCCTCTGTAAGCAACAATTGTGTGTCTGGTTTCACGAGGTCACGAGTAGATCCCCATCATAGTGAAGCAAGTACTAAGGCAAATGATAGTGCTGCCTCTTCGGACAAGTGATCATTTCACCTTCCAGTATAGAACGAGAATGTGTGCGAGTGTTGACCCCCGTCTTTGTTTTTTCAAGTGTATTGTGTCATTTCCTTGTGTCGTGCTTTTTTGGTGTCTTTTTATTTTTCTGTGGCCATTAAATATGTATGCCACGCGTATAGCCACTCTTAATGTCAACGGCATTTCTAGTCTCACCAAGCAAAAAGCGCTAGCCGATTACATCAACACATCGTCTCTGGATATAATTTTCCTTCAAGAATGCAACATTGACAATTTCTCCTTTCTTTTTAATCATTTGTGGGAAGTCAATCCTTCCGAAACTGGTTCTGGAACAGCTATTATATATCGCAAAGATATCTCATTAACCGCCTTTTCAAAATTTCCGTCAGGTCGTATTATCACAGCCAATTATGAAAGCATACACTTTTGTAATTTATATTCGCCGTCCGGGAATAACAAACGTGCTGAGCGAAACTCCTTCTATCTCACCGACGTTCCCACGGAGTTACATTCTGGTGCCAGAGATTTGATTTGTGTAGGAGACTACAACGCAGTGTTAGATCCTATAGACTCAAGTTTTGGTTACAATACTTCTCCTACATTACGTAAATTGATTCAAGACTTTAAGCTAGTTGACGTATGGCGTCATTATAAAGGTAACGCCCCAGGGCACACTTTTTTTCGACGAAATGGATCCTCACGTTTGGATAGGATCTATGTCAGTACCACTTTAATTAATTTTGTGCGCTCCATAAACGTTCAACCGGTATGCTTTTCTGATCACTGTGCTGTGGTTTGTACCATTGATCTACCTATCCGTAAGTACTTAAAGTCATCCTTTGTTTGGTCACTCAATAACAGCATTTTAACTGACGAGGATCTACAGTTGCTAATTACCAATAGGTGGAACTATTTAATGCACTTTAAATCTCACAAGAAAAGTTTGTTTTCATGGTGGTTACATCACATTAAACCGTCCTTTCGATCTATCTGTAAACAGCACTGCAAAGACAGATCCTCTCTTCTTAAAGAGCAATATAATTATTACCATCACTTATTATGTGACTACTATAAAGAACATGCTCAAGGAGTAGACGTACTCCCTCGTATTAAGGAAATTAAGGCACTCCTACTCACTTTACATCGTAAAAAAATCAAGGTTTTTTCACGAGAGGCAAAACAACGATGCTTCAGCATGAAGTTCCCTCTTTACATACAGTTATCTGTGAAAGGCGCAGAGGTAAACAAAACCTTATTTCCTAGGTCTCCTTTCCTAACGGTGTAGTTCACGAGCATGATCAGGTAATCCCAGCTTTGTACGATGCATACCAGAACCTATATTCCCCCGCTCCAACCCAATCTTCTGACCCTTGCTTCGAGCGTCCGACCGGTACTTTCACCCCGGAGGCTCGTAACATATTCAATGCGCCCTTTACAGAAAGAGAAGTCAAGCACGCTATTTTTGCCGGGAAGTTAAATAAATCTCCGGGACCCGGTGGTCTTACACTAGAATTTTACCGCCAATTTCACAGCATGCTTACCCCTTTTCTCACAGAAATGTTTAACGAAATCCGACTCACTCCCACGTGCATCTCTTCTTTTACCGCTGGCATTATGGTACTTGTACCTAAACATGCAGATGCGCATGATTTTGATAATTTTAGACCGATTACCCTCCTTAATGTTGACCAGAAAATTTTATCTCGTTGCCTTGCCTCTCGTTTAGAACCGTTTTTAAATCAAGTCTTACACAATGATCAGTATGGCTTAAAACATACAAAACCTATGTTTTTAGCATTAAGTAATATACGAGAAGGTATTCATTGGTGTCAGAAAACAAGTTCTCCGCAGGTCGCTTTATTTGCTCTTGATTTTCATAAGGCATTTGACAGATTGTCACATGATTACATGTTTAAGGTACTTGAAAACTATGGTTTCGGAGACAGTTTTCTTAATTTGATTAAATTTCTTTATACTCAACGATATGTAAGATTAAAGGTTAATGGTGCACTTACATATCCTATCAATGTACGTCGAGGTATTGCACAAGGTTGCCCCCTGTCTTCCATTCTATATAGCTTGGTTCTTGTTCCCTTTCTTTTAACACTGGAACAAAAAATTCAAGGTATACAGATTGGTGCAACATCCTTAAAATTACAAGCATTTATAGACGGTATACATTGTTTCATTAACAGTCCCCAGGAACTGTCACGTGTTGAAATTCTCATATCGAACTATGAGTGCGTTTCAGGTGCTATTCTCAATAAACAAAAGTCACGCCTGATGTGTATAAATACGGCTGACCAACACGTGTATATGTCTACGATCCCCTTTACTGATCGCATCAAAATCTTAGGCGTAACTTGGCAACGTCGCATAGCCAATACTATAGACTACAATTTTCATACTACAACATGTACTACCATGAGCAAAATAAATGACGCGTCTCTTTATTTTGAAGTTTTTTGAAAATATCTCCGTTTTCTTTATATGTTCGAAATTTCGGAAGGTTTCCCCAGCAGGACAGGTTAATAACAAACCCGTTTTTAATATTTGTGTTAGATATTAGCTTAAAATAAAGAAATTAGAAGCAAAAAACATTAAATCGACAGAAATCTCGAGAATTACCAACTCTGCTAAAGTGGGAAATTTTCAAGAACACGAGGGAATTCTGCATTTCAGCACGAAGCAGCGACATCTATGTCATTGAGAGAAATGTGGATTAAATCTACAAACTAAACTTTTAACGAATATTTCTAGTATGTCTTATTATATGCATTATCTGCAAACTCCAAATATATGAATATATGCTAAGTATTAACATAAAGATAGAGCAAATAGTGGAAATTATCTATGGAAAAGGACGAATTGGTATGACGATCGTAATGAAATATCGTCTTTACCGCAACAGGCTCAGTTCACGTAAAAAAGCAAATAGCTCAGTTAGTTAAAGCAATGAGTCTGTATATTGAAGGTAGCGGGTTCGATCCCACGGAAGTGCCGTTGTCATTTTATTTTTTTTATGTGGGAAAGAATTAAATTGTAACGTATGTGTAAAACTCATGACGCTACCAAAAAAAGAAAAAAATGCCGTTGTCGCACTTGCATTAGCGTCCCTAATTTTGTTTGCAAACAGTTTCGTAATTATTTCCCCTGTGCTCACTGCTCACCATATGCTCGCTGGCGCATAACGAATGTTTCCCAGTAAATGTTAATTCTAATTTGGAGAATTTTATAAAGTTTCACAATATTTCTCACTAGATACTCTTCTATCTACGTGTTTGGATATTTTGATAGCAGATGTCCCTATTAAATGTTTAATTTTCCCTAGATGTTTAATTACGGAAAAGTTTTACAATGTATTTGTATTGAATTGAAATTGTTTTGAATTTACTACATAAGGTAAGTAGACCGAAGGAGGAGAACTCAAGTAGTTGATATTCTACGTAAAAGCAACCTATTGTAGAATGATGATCTTATCTTTACGTTAGAGAGTCAGACAGAGAAAAATCCTGGTTTTTCCTCCTCTATGACCACCCATCTTAAACCTCTACATATCACTGTTCGTCTCACAAAATTTCGGTGCTCCTAAAACATTCAAATAATAATAATAATAATAATAATAATAATAATAATAGTAATAATAATTATCATCCTTACATATGCCATAAATATGCCATCCTTACATAATGTAAGGATATCTTAGTTTCCTAGTTTAAATCTTAAATATCTTAGTTTAAAATGCTTTCTTTAGTACTTATTTGAGCAACCATGTAGGAGGGGGTACGACTTTTTATTTTGCCCCTCTCATTTCAGTACCCTTCCAACAGAAAGTAATTTTTGATAAGCAGGACAGACAAAATGAATAAGAAATATATTTACAGCATCCTCTCCCCTTTCATGATTGGAATATCACGTAATATTTTTTATTCTACGAAAGATGGCCCTGTGCGGTTAGAGGTAGGTAACTAAAAAAATACCTAATATATAGCGCCCCTTGATTGTAATATTACCGCTACTTTATTTGTACGAGGGAGCCCCTACACAATCAAGGGTGACAAAAAGAATAGGAAGAGTGTCTATTGATTCCAGTGGTGGATCCAGCACGAACTCCTGGGGGAGGGGAGTTGAAGTGAAACATTCTTTTGATGATGTGAAGCTGTCACAAATTACCACTTAACTAAACTAAACAATAGTGGGGGGAATCGGAACCCAGTCAGTTTAAATTGATGTAAAAGTTTAATTTTTGGCTTCATATTAAAAGTTATGGTTTCAAATGAGAATTTCAGTCCAAGTGGTCAATCATCAAATCTCGTGGGGTTCTTCAGTGTAGGCTAATACGGCCCCCTTATGAGAAAAGGCAAAATTATTAACATGTTTATAACTTTCGAATTTTTCGTCTATTTTAAAGAAATATTTTGCTTCGTATTAAAGTGTTGGTTTGAAATGACAAATTCAGTCCGAGTGGACAATGATCAAATCTCCGGGGGGGGGGCTCTTCAGTATAGGGGGCTACGGCTCCCTTATAAGAAAAGGCAAAAATATGAAAATGCTTATAACTTCCGAATTTTCCGTCTATTTTAAAGAAATTATTGGCTTCATATTAAAGCCTTGGCTTCAAATGACAATTTCAGTCCGTGTGGACAATGATCAAATCTCGGAGGGCTCTTCGGTGTAGGGGTTTCGGCTTCTTTATGGGACAAGATTCACGTAGTTGATATTGCAAAATTGTTTTGTATATATAAGTGGAAACTTGCACCATTTGGTTAATTTTACCTCGTATGTTTTGCAGATTCATATTCCAAGCAATAGTTACTTCGCAGAGCTAAAAGAAGGCACTTACTAGTTTCATTAAAATGAAATGTCTTTTATGAGAAGTTCTCATGGAGCCGACGAACGAATAGGCACCCAAACGTTGGTTAAGTCGAACGGTTGAAACCCGTTGAGCTCGCTACAATTATTATTATTATTATTATTATTATTATTAATAATAATAATAATAATAATAATAATAATAATAATAATAGAGCATTCACCTTTGGTGCATGGGGTCCGTGGCTCGATTCCACTTCGCGCCAAGTGAAATTTGAGGTGGACAAGTACCGTGTGCCTGGGTATGTGTTTTCTTGAGATTTTCCATTTTCCTCCCACTTTCTTCATTTCACCATTTCATTCATCATCATTCTCCCTTAGCGTAGGTGCATAATCGACCAACGTTAAACTAGATATTGCAATTTCAATAATAATAATAATAAAAAATAATTCAACTGAAAGGACTGTAATTTATGTGGACAGCAATTATCATAAATATGCAACCATTATAAAAACAATGCTTTGAGTAGAAAGATAATCCTTTCCAAGTGTTAACGAATGCGCACGAGATAAGACATGTCTCGAGAAAGAGACAAGACGCGCTTTGTGACATCCAAGATAATACGAGGCAAATGTTTTGGATACGAGATAGCTTGTAAAATGTCTCGTCTTGTCTGGAATGTCTCGAAAACAAAAGTCTAAGTTTTAATATTATCTTTCAAGATCTATTCTCTCAGAAGTAGTTATCTGCCTTAAAATTAATAACAACATTTGTGATTTAAAAAAAGATAAACAATGCCTAAAGTTAATAGTTAACTTTTCGAAAAGAAGCTTCATTAAGGGTGAACCTGAAATATGTCCACAAACTTCGGGAGGTGATTCGTGACATCAAAAGGAGACAAATGGTCCTCTTGCAGTTTTCGAATTCAGCTTCGTTGTCGAGATACAGGGTTGCCAACTGGTCGTGTTTGAGAAACTCACTGAGAATAAATTCAAGTCCAAGAATAAACTACTACTCATATATTTTTCAGGTCAATTGACTTATACCATGTTGTAAGGTCAAATATTTATTTATGAAGTGTGTACAAAATTCGCCAGGGTCTTTTCTGAGAAAATCGTCGAGAAAAAGTCACCTCCAAGAATAAACTACCCCTTGTAAATTTTTCTAAGAGAAATATCTGATACTACAATATAGGGTTGTTAATTAAATATTGATTAATGAAAAATAAACAAAATTGTTAAAACCATTTTTGAGAAAATAGCGTTTTTCGATTTTCGGCTGTTTGTAAACCACACTTATTTTAGGTGGTAGGAAAAAATGGAAAAGCTCCTGTAAGAATACTAAGTAAACCCTAAGTTTAAAATTTGGTGTAGATAAGTTGAACGGTATGGCCTCTAGGCGAGTGCACATAAAAGTGTGCCGAACGGACGGACCGGAAGGACGGGTGTCGAAAAGTCACATTTTCGGTATGTAGACGCCATGAAACATGTAAATCCGTTGAAATCTGAATTTGATATTATTTTCATAATCACTATATTTTCTTCTCTCTTTTGTCGCTCGAAAAAGAAAAGCCTAAGTTTACCACAAAAAGCTAGGGAGTTTCTCAAAAAAATATTCAATTACAGGGCCACCGCACTAAACTTTTTCAATTCAATTTCTTAACTGTGTTAGGCCGCAGTTGTTACTGAAGTGTGTATTTGGATAATACGAATAAAATTATCGTATTATTCAAATACATCGAATGTCAGATTATCGAATAAAAAACTTCGATTGAAGAAAATCCACACTACAAAACTAACTCACACTTTGAGCACATTTTCATTAGACATATAATAGACCAATTAATGCAATGAGTCACTTTGGGAAAGTCGTTCAAAAAGAACACGTGAAGAGTAACCTACCTCTTGTGAATTGTTTCGAACAATGAGTTAAGATATACTTTTGGTTATTAATGAAATATTTATTTGCGAAATTTGAACAAAATCGCCTGTCGTTCGAGAAAATTGTCGGGGAAATAACCTTGACCCCAAAAATAAACTATCCGTTGTAATTGTTTTTCATAGAAATGACTTATACTAAAATATAGGGTTATTAATGAAATACTTATTTATGAATCATCAATAAAATTGTCCGAGTAATTTTTGAGAAAATCGTGAGGGAAAAATAACTCCCCGAATAAACTATCTCTTGAGGATTCTTTCAGGGTAAGCGAGTTATTCCATATTACTAGGTTTTTAATGAAATATTTATTTCTGAGTACGAACAAAATTGCTTGACTCATTTTTGAGAAAACCGTGGAGGAAAAACACCCCCAAGAGTAAACTACCCCTCGCATATTTTTTCAGGACAAACGAGTTTTGCCATATTGTTCGGTTATTAACGAAATATTTATTTTTGAAATATGAATAAACTCTTTTGAGTCGTTTTTGAGAAAATCGCCCAAACAACACTCCACCAAGAATAAACTACCCCTCGCATTTTTTTAGGACAAACGAGTTATGCCATATTGATAAGTTATTAATGAAATCTTTATTTATGAAATATGAACGAAAACATTTGAGTCCATTTTGAGAAAATCACTGAGAAAAAACTCACCCCCTTAGTATAAACTACCCTTTGTAGATTTTTCTCAGATAAATGCCTTATACCACAAAATAGGGTTGCTAATTAAATATTGATTTATAAAAAAGAAAGAAAACAAGATAGTTAGATCCAGTTATGAGAAAATATCTTTTTTCTATTTTCATCGTACAGGAAACTACCCTTGTTTTGGGAGTAGGAGGGAAATAAAAAATATAGGAAATACTATGAAAATCTTAAACTAAAATTTGGTGCAGATAAGTTGAACGGTATGGCCTCTAGGCGAGTGCACAGAAAAGTGTAGCGAACGGACGGACGAACAGATAGACATGTATCGAAAAATAACTTTTTCGGTGTTAGGGGCTATAATACGTATAAATTCGTTGAAATCTCAAATTTGATTTTTTTTCGAACATCATACTTTCTTCTCTCATTTGTCACTTCAAAGTAAAAGGAACTCAGAACTACAGATAAAAGACACCTACTTTTACACATAGACATTATTTATTAATTTAAAACTGTTTTAGTTTGTGTCATTTCACTTCCAATTGAAAGGTTTTACAATGATTAACGGCATACCAATGACGAGACGGAAGTTTTCAGGAAGTAAATGCATTCAGAAGTCTAGATTGCATTACAGCTATCAGCCTGTTTTTATTTCTGCAATTGTTAACAGCTGTAATTTCGTCCAAACGCTGCATGAAATAATTTTTGGTTGACGTCATTGTGTTACTATTTTAGTATTGTTCTCTTCAGACTTAGTTGAAGTTTTGTCTTAACGGTTATACATTTTTTTCTTATTTCATCGTTACACATAAGAATAAAATGTTGTGGTGACTGGATAGATTCGAACCTACGAACATTGAGTTTTTATTCTTCAAGCAATTTACCAATGGACCAAGCTTTTTCCTCACGTTAACGTACGGTTACAGGGTTTATTACGATTTAAATAAAATTGCTGGCTGTTAGAGTTTCCTGCCCAAATATTTCGATAAAAAATTTTCACTGCTTCGTACATTGTTTAGATACACATTTTAGGAGAGTGAATTTTGGTGTATATAATACTTTCATGCCAGATAAAAGCTGGATAAGTTTTAATAACATGTTTCATATGTAGTTCTCAATAATAGACTTGTTGTTCGGGATGACGTTCCAAGGTTTAGCATTGACTAGCAGTTTTTGCTATTAATATCCCTTCTAGCAATATTGGCAGTAGACAAAAGTTAGCCCGTGTTAAAGCTTTTTGCTCCTAATTTAGTTATTTTACTTTATTATTTAACGAATATATTGAAAATTGTCAGAGACACGTATGCAGAAATTTATTTCGGGAGGGGTCCGACTTCAATATTAGGATAAATTATAAGAAAATTTTAAAAGATAATCCCCAAAATTAGGCTAAATTTACAGAAAAGTTGGGGTTACAGAGGGGGTCCGGACCCCCTAGACCCACCCATAAATGCGTTCTTGTTTGTCAGTAACATTTCCTCATTTTGAAACCCTCAAAAACTTCGGATAGACTATATAAAGGAAAACGAGTTATTTTCGATGAAATATCACTTCAAGGAGACGCGTCAGTTTTATTGCACAGTGTGGTATCCCACGTTCACAATGGCAAGAGTTTCTTTCTTCTGATTCTCTGTCATTGTGCTCTATCGAAAGGTTAGGTTTGTAACATATTACTCCTACGAACAAGCATGAGTGGCAGATAGGAATACTGAACACAACTCCAGAGAAATGCATGCTGGAACTTGTAACGGATGAACGATACACATATAATCTTTAAATAGCCCCCACTACCCACAGTCCTGCGAGAACGGACGTCACCCCACTTCCCCCTTTAGAATATAAGAATTTTAAAAGGAGAGAGAAAGGAGAATTCCACTCCCCCACGGCTGAGAATAATGACGACGTGAAGAGTGAGGTTCAATACTGGAAAAGGCTTATACTGTATGCAAAAATATCACTATTAAGATAATCAGGAATGTGTCTACAACTACTTGAAAAATGTAAAAAGTTTTCTAACAAAATGGAAAATTTTATTATAACAATCCGAAACGTGTTATATAAATAGTAATATAGAAAACATTCAACAATTTTAACAAGTAATAATATCATTAATCGAAATCGCCGTTAGCAAGTAACATTTTTCCCAAAAGGATTTTTTTTTCCAAGTAACAAAATTTTCTGAAGTATTATTATAACCAATCGTAAATCCAAAATATAGAATTTAGAAACCTATATAACAATATAATCAAAAATGTATGGAACTCGAAGTTACTGCAAAGTGGCTTTCTTTGGAATGAAAATGTGGGAGGAAATGATTTCTTAAATATGGGTCAAAATGCATGAATTACGAGTAATAGCTCATCTGTAACTCTATAGATTCCTCTTTTTTTTCTTTCCTTTTCAAAGCGGACCAAAGACATAAATCATTCATTTGAAGTCTCCACTAGCCTTAATATTTTCCGTAATTTCAATATATTAAACTTCCTGACTAGCGACTTTACTTTAGTTTTATCAAGGAAAAACAAGAATCAACATGTTTTAACTCAAGGCATAATTCTGCCTACACAAAACCAGTAACATGAACTATTCAATTAACTATTTTTACTTTCTTACTTTTCCTTTCGCAATATTTTAGAAATAAGTGCTTCCAAAATATATTGAGTAATAATAATGTCTTCTAAAATAATAACCATAGTCAGGAATTGTTATAGATTTCAAAAGAAATTAACAAAATTATACGATTATACGGAAAGAATATTAAATTTTAACGACCCATTTTTGCATTCAGAGGACCTAACACTCTTACCTCATTTTATACACTGCGAAGCGCTTCAGTCTTAAAGCCAGAACCTCGGCTGCAACGTGACGTCATCCCGATCGACGACTCGCGCAAATCCAACCGAAGGTTAAGCAGTGCTTCCAACTCCAAGAGAAAGAACCAACTTAACAGTAAACTGGAGTTTCATCTCACAAAAATTTTCCTTTACAACGTTTCATTTTATTATGAAACTTGGGTGGGTTACATAATATCCGAGGGTCGGTCAAAAAAAAATTCCTAACAATAACAAATCCCAAGTTGAATAATAAAATAATTTCAATACATTACCAAATCTTCCATAAATATTCAAATGCTAACGCCTTCTTTACAAACTTCTACAGTAAATTTTCCAATTCCTTACATAACATATACAAATGATGATGATGAGGTATTTACAGAATGAAAAGGGTTGACCTCTCACTTTCTCGGACGAGGCATTCCTGCAGGAATAAAAAAAATATACAAAACACAAAATTTGTTCGAACAAACATCCTAAAACATATAAATAAGTACAATATTAATAATTTAGTTAACCTCAATTCTCATATCAAATCTTTTTTTCCTGTGTTACCTTATGGGTTAGGTTGATTAACTTGTCTCGGTGGAAAATATTTCTTACAAAAACGAACATGGCGTTTTATATGAACATATGGTCTTTCAATATTTTCTAGCCAAACTGTATTTGGTGTAGGTTTAAAAATAAGGCGGTATGGGCCTTCCCACTGAGGGGCGATTTTTGGATTGAAATGTTTCTCTGCTGAAATTTTCATGAACCTTTTAACCAATACTAAATCATCAATATTTAAATTAACAGGACTATGTTTTTGACTATATACCTTCGCACTATGCTTCCAAGCGCGTTCAATGTTATTATTTATATTAACTAATTTTTGCTCTTTATCCTGGTCATCGTCTAGAAGATCTAAATCCATCAACCATTTAACATCTAATGGATGGTAAAATTTCCGTCCCATATAAAGTTCACATGGACTAGTCCCAGTAGTTTCATTCATACTTATGTTAATAGTAAAAGCAATTTTAGATAGTAATTGGGCCCAATTCTGTTGAGACTTATCAACATAAATACGAATTAAATTTTTAATCGATCTCACCGTACGTTCGGCTCTGTTCGATTGTGGGTTATATGGGGAGAATTTTACACTCTGTATGCCATAGCTATACAAGAATTTCAAGAAGTAATCACTCACGAAATAAGAAGCGCCATCACTTAGGACTTTACCAGGAAAGCCGTATCGAAGAAATAATTCCTGCAACTTATTACAGATGATTTTTGAGGTTAGTCGTCTTAAAGGTTCTAAAAAGACAAAACGACTATAGGCGTCAGTGACAATTAAAATATATTCAAATCCAGAACTACTCGGCAATTTCCCTGCAATATCAATAAACCAAGTATAATTTGGGTGCATTACCTTTTTTGTAAAATATTGACCCATAGGTTTTCGATTAGAATCTTTACAGGTTTGGCACAAATGACAAGATTGTATAAAATTCTTAATGTCAGAATATAAAGTAGGCCAGGTATACTTTTCAGCGACCTTAGCAATGGTTTTTCGATATCCCATATGCCCACCATGAATTATTGGACAATGAGAATACTCAATGATCGACTGAATTAAAGAATTAGGTATTACAATTCTAAATCCATTATTCCCTTTACCTTTTGTCTTTTTAAACAAGATCTTATTTCTTAATACATACGGAGGAACTTCTTCCTTATGCTCTAACCTATTGATAATCTCTCTTAATTCAGGATCCTTCCTCTGGTGATCTGTAAGAGGTACATTAAACACAGGATTTTGCCAAAAATTAATGAAAGACAAATTTACTGTTTTATTATGATCTTTTATGACTTCCATTGTATTTTCATCTTTTGTATAGAATTCTAGATGGTTTCCAACCCTTGAAAGGAAATCGGCTATACTATTTATTTTTGATCTTACATGGACTATACGAAATTTAAACCTCGAGATTTTCTCTAACATAGTTCCATATCTCCTTTGTCTTTTATGGTTATTAAGTAACCAAGTTAAACTCTTACTATCAGTATATACTACAAAGGGATTTGCCAAATAATACTCGAATTTTTCCAAAGATAAAGAAAGAGCCTTAAGTTCTAATTCGTATATATTTTTACTCCAATCAGATTGTGGAATTGCCCGACTAAACATAGATACAGGTCTAAGATTCCCTTCCGAATCGTATTGGCTGAGAACCCCAGAAAAATGACGCAAAGAGCTATCACAATGTATTACGAAGTTGGAATTCATATCTGGGACTTTTAAAATAACCTGACTACAAAAGGCATCCTTTAATTTTTGTAGGGCTTCATCATGAACTTTAGTCCATTTAAAAGGCTTTTTTACAGATCTTAATTCTTGAAGGGGAGCAATTAACTCTGAATACCCATAAATAAATTTAGAATAGAACGAGAAAAATGAACATATTCTGTTCACTCCTTTTCTATTCTTTGGTTTTGGTATCTCCTGGATAGCTTTAATTCTCTCAGGGTCTATTGACATGTTGCCATTTTCAAAACGAAACCCTAAATATTTAATACTAGTTTGAAATAGACAGGACTTCTTTTCTGAAATAGTAATTCCCCAATTTCTTAGTCGAGATAATACCTCCTCTAATAGAGCTTTATGACTCTCAATATCTTTGCTAAATAAAATTATGTCATCAAAATATATCTCTAAATTCTTACCAATTAACCCTTCAAAGACTTTTGACATCAAATTACTTAAAACAAAAGGTGATAATACTAATCCCATTGCTACCGATTTATATCGATAGATTTTGTTTTTTTGTCACAAAAGCAGTAATATTTCTACTCTCTTCAGACAGAGGAATTTGATGAAAACAGGATTTACAATCAAGTTTTGAAAAGATATTGTTGTCCGAAATACTAGATATTACATTCTCCATGTTAGGAGAAGGATAGCTGTTTACCATCACCTTTTTGTTCACCTCTCCGTATGAAATTACAAGACGCCTGCTTCCGTCTGAATTTGTTACTAGAAAGCAGGGTGACGTGTAGGGAGAATAATCTACTTCCTCTATAATATCGTCTTTTAAAAGCTGGGCAATAAAAGAATCTAATTCTTTTTGCTTATGCGTTGGAAGTTGATAAGGTTGCAATCGAATGGGAGTTTTATCGGCAAGTTCAATTTTGTAAGTGAAATTTTTTACTCTACCAATTTTGTTTCCAATAACATCAGAATATGAAGTTAACAAGTTATTAACATATTCCTGTAAATTAGAATCACATTTTAATAATTGATCAGGAACCGTATAATTACCTTGAGATTCCTCCGGTTTAGTCTCCGGTGGATGCAATATGGACTAATCAAAGACGAATTCCACTCCTGGGTCAAACGTGGTATTAACTCCGCTGTCTCTGGTTACTGATGTCGATGGAGTCAAAATCTGATGAGAATTACCAAAAGATCTAGGCTGAGGTGTAGCTTTCGGACAACCAAGGTCGCATAGCGGCTGCTTTCCACTCACCCCATTCCTAGAAGTATATGCAGAAGCGAGAGAAGTCTGGGCACACAAA
Organism: Thermobia domestica; assembly: GCF_964235325.1. Lineage (NCBI taxonomy): Eukaryota > Metazoa > Arthropoda > Insecta > Zygentoma > Lepismatidae > Thermobia > Thermobia domestica. The sequence continues at coordinate 283,110,700 of NC_137459.1, forward strand.
AGTTCATCAGCTCGGATCATAGGAACCACTAACTTCCGAGCTTTTATATTATATAAATTACCAGCAATGTCTATTACGGAATTGTATTTTGTATGAAAGTCATTTCCAAGCAGAAGATCAAACTCATTAGAGTCCACGATGAAGAAAATTTCACTAAATTGGTGTCTTCCAATTTTAAAATATAGTCTTACTCTCATATCCACTGTTACTTGTACATTTCCTAAGCCAATCGTCTGAACGTTCACCTTTTCTGCTCTTATTTTACATTTTTTTCTAAGTTCATCATAAAGATGTCGAGCCAAATAAGAGTTCGTACTTCCAGTATCAATTAAGCACTTAAAACGCATGCCCGTAATGTAAACAGGAATCGCTAATAAATTTTCCAATTTACTACCATTTTGTTTTAAGTCTAAGTTATTTTGAGTTAAGTACTGAGATTCTAAATTATGGTTATGAGAAAATTCCGCCTTATCAAAATTTTTATAGTTAGATGGTAAAGATTTCATAGCTGGAGAAACTAAATTTTTATGCAAATTTATTGGTTCACGAGATTGCAACACTACTTGTTGTTTTGTGTTCTTCGCTCCGATAAAGGAAGATGATTTACAGGGTGGTACCAAGTCCCGTACGCTACTACCTTGATTACGTAATCGATAATAATCTTTCCTATATCTATGCAAAGCGTCATAGTGTTCTGCAGCTAAATACAATTGATTTAAATCGATAGGCATACCTCTTTCAGCTAGAAATTGATGGGCAGAAGGCGTTACCATATTAGTGATTAAACTACAAATGGTGGCTTCATCAAAGGACATATCAAGTACGTGAATAATCGATAATTTATTATCTACGAACTCATATAATGATTGATCCTCCCGCATGGGAACGTAGAAAAATAATCGCATGAATTGTGTTCTACCAATAGTGGAAATAAATCGCACCACTAAATGTCTACAAACTGTTTGCCAAGGGGAAGTGTCCCCAATGAACGATTGTATAACTTCTTGCATTTCTCCTTTTGTACGAGAAAGACAAGCTACCAACACAAGATCTAAAGGCAAACCCTTACCTCTGACAATACTATCAAGTTTTAATAAAAACTGAAATGTAGACTCAGTATTGGTACCATCTATTATAGGTAGACTATTAATATCATGCAACAAAGATTTATAGATTCCTTCCGAAGCAAATTTCTCAAAATTTAAATTTAATGAAGCTGCCATATTAAATGGTTGAACTCTATACTTATTTTGAAAGCTCTGACTCCCTCCTGCTCTTAAATTAGGCGAGGAATTCGCAAACCGTGTACTGTGTCCCACATTACTTTGTGGATCCACGTTAAAATTTTGATTCTGAAATGGTCTACTTTGACCACCTAGTAAAGGTTCGTGAGGATTCACTTGAATATGGGCTGAAGGCCTTAAATGATCAAACATAGGATTACTAAATTCATAAGAATATCCAACAAATTCATCCCCACTAGAACTTGAAGAATCCGAAAATCTATACTTTACATGCGTCTCCTTTGATTGTGCCATCCTTACAAGCACACCACAAAATATTAAGCTCAAAGAAACCAAAAGAATAATTACTACTATTTTTACAACCTTATCAATAATTATCTGCTTATTACACAATGACCTACTAAACCATAAATTTTGTATCCGACCCCGGCAACACTGTATTAAGTATTTTACGTTAACATTCATATACAACATATATATTAACTCAACAAGAAAGGCATAGTATAATGAAAATATGTTATTTAATTTAGAGGTTAATTTGACCAAAGAAATATACATAAATTTTAGTTTATAAAGGGGAACACTTTTGGCTGGACCTCCCCGAACCGGACCTTGAAGCCAGCATAAATTTGCCTTTCCAGGGCAGTGTATAAAATTTAATTTTATTTAAAAATTATATATGTAACGGATGAACGATACACATATAATCTTTAAATAGCCCCCACTACCCACAGTCCTGCGAGAACGGACGTCACCCCACTTCCCCCTTTAGAATATAAGAATTTTAAAAGGAGAGAGAAAGGAGAATTCCACTCCCCCACGGCTGAGAATAATGACGACGTGAAGAGTGAGGTTCAATACTGGAAAAGGCTTATACTGTATGCAAAAATATCACTATTAAGATAATCAGGAATTTGTCTACAACTACTTGAAAAATGTAAAAAGTTTTCTAACAAAATGGAAAATTTTATTATAACAATCCGAAACGTGTTATATAAATAGTAATATAGAAAACATTCAACAATTTTAACAAGTAATAATATCATTAATCGAAATCGCCGTTAGCAAGTAACATTTTTCCCAAAAGGATTTTTTTTTTCCAAGTAACAAAATTTTCTGAAGTATTATTATAACCAATCGTAAATCCAAAATATAGAATTTAGAAACCTATATAACAATATAATCAAAAATGTATGGAACTCGAAGTTACTGCAAAGTGGCTTTCTTTGGAATGAAAATGTGGGAGGAAATGATTTCTTAAATATGGGTCAAAATGCATGAATTACGAGTAATAGCTCATCTGTAACTCTATAGATTCCTCTTTTTTTTTTCTTTCCTTTTCAAAGCGGACCAAAGACATAAATCATTCATTTGAAGTCTCCACTAGCCTTAATATTTTCCGTAATTTCAATATATTAAACTTCCTGACTAGCGACTTTACTTTAGTTTTATCAAGGAAAAACAAGAATCAACATGTTTTAACTCAAGGCATAATTCTGCCTACACAAAACCAGTAACATGAACTATTCAATTAACTATTTTTACTTTCTTACTTTTCCTTTCGCAATATTTTAGAAATAAGTGCTTCCAAAATATATTGAGTAATAATAATGTCTTCTAAAATAATAACCATAGTCAGGAATTGTTATAGATTTCAAAAGAAATTAACAAAATTATACGATTATACGGAAAGAATATTAAATTTTAACGACCCATTTTTGCATTCAGAGGACCTAACACTCTTACCTCATTTTATACACTGCGAAGCGCTTCAGTCTTAAAGCCAGAACCTCGGCTGCAACGTGACGTCATCCCGATCGACGACTCGCGCAAATCCAACCGAAGGTTAAGCAGTGCTTCCAACTCCAAGAGAAAGAACCAACTTAACAGTAAACTGGAGTTTCATCTCACAAAAATTTTCCTTTACAACGTTTCATTTTATTATGAAACTTGGGTGGGTTACAAACTTACGTTTATAGCTACGCTTTGGTGATTTGCCCTCAAGGTCAATCGAGTGGTAATTCAGTTCCGTCTCTGTTCTTAAGCCATGTTCGTATTACTTCGAACAGTTTTGATAATGAAAAGCATGCCTCTTAATATAACAGACTTCTCTCACGTAAGAAATCGAAACTCAGTTGGTCAGAGCAACTAGTCTGTACGAATTAGGTTGTTAGTTAGTTAGGAGCCCAGTACGAGTGAGGGTTTTTATTACTATTGTTTTTATCTTTTTTATGTGAGGAAAAATCAAATTGTAACATCGCGATATCAAATGTATTTGGTTAGGTAGCTTTGTCTTAGCTAAACTTTGAACATCAGTAACCGTCGAAATTATTTCACTAACCGATCACTTACTGAACATTTCAAACACGTCAAACCAGTGGCATAACATGAAGGTTAACCTCTCCTCCGCAGTCCTTAGTTATGCGTCCGTACTTTCAAGGGCGGACTAAGGGCCGGGCGACTGCCCGGGGTGCCAGAGAAAGAGGGGCACCAAAACGAGCCTCAAAAAGTAAATTTTACAATGTGCTTTCTACTGACGTTTTTGGTTTATATTCTTGTAAAGTAGTGGCAATTATATGATCTTTTTACATTTCACTATGGAAGAAGAGAGTTTCATAGTACTAAGGGGGCTGTATCGAAAAATTGAGAGATGGCATGTAGAATAAAGAGTGCCGGGAATTAAGTATTGTTTGTTTGTTTGCTTGAGTTTAGCGTTCCACAGTTATGCCTTAATGGGCAAGGGAGATGTGGATACTAATTATAGTGGAATCCGAACCACTTTTATCGTTCAACAGTAATCCACCGGGAATTGGACCCGGTACCACAGAGGGCAGGCGTGCTAGCCACTAGACCAGAGGGGGTGGAGTTGGTATTGTTTATAGCGGGCCATATTCTTTGTGAAGTTTTCCTAGGTAATTGATTTCTTTTTTAAAATGGGTTTAAAACAGGGGCGTCATTTAGGGAGGGCAGGGAGGGGCATTTGCCCCCCTGAGTTTGAGATGTATATAGATTTTATCATTAGAATAGTAGTAAATCAGTGAAAAACGCGAAATTTTACTTTTATAAAATGTAAAATATAGGCTACTACCAGGGGAAGGGCGCCAAAAAGTCACTTTGCCCGTGTGAAAATTTGGCCTGCTCCGCCCCGGCGTACTTTCTGTATATTTTTTGGCCTTGCAGCTTGTGCGGTCCCCACGCCACATTGTTGCGGGGGCGCTATTTACGCCTACCTTTCGAACGTAATTCAATAACTGTTTAAGAAATTCTACCATCAGCGTGGAAACGGGAATATATTTTTCTAATAATCCCATAGAACTTTCACTCAGAACGCCAGATGCAATTTTTCAGAGTGGGCTCTGGCTCATATTCAGGAATAATAATAATAATAATAATAATAATAATAATAATAATAATAATAATAATAATAATAATAATAATAATAATAATAATAATAATAATAAATATGAATGTCTTTGGAGAGCCGAAATTATGTGACACGAATCATTATAGATAGAGCTTTAAGATGAGTGGTCATAGGGGAGGAAAAACAGGATTTTTCTCTCTCTGACTCTCTAACGTTAAGATTATGTGCTGAAGGTAAGAAGCATCATCATTCTACAATAGGTTGCTTTTACATAGAATATCAATTACTTGAGTTCTCCTCCTTCGGGCAAATTTCCTTATGTAGTAAATTCAAAACAATTTCAATTTAAGACAAATATTTATAGAGAAAATTAAACATTTAATAGGGAAATCTGTTATCAAAATATCCAAACTTTTTTTTTTTTTTTTTGGTATCGTCATGAGTTTTACACATATGTTACATTTTGATTCTTTCCCAAATAAAAAATAAATAAAATAACCTTAGTGATAAAAATGACAACAGTACTTCCACGGGATTCGAACCGTCTACCTTCGGTATACAAACTCGTTGCTTTATCTAACTGAGCTATTTGCTTTGTTACGTAAGCTCAACCTGTTCTACAGTAAAGACGGTTTTTCATTACGATTGGGCTAACAATTCGTCTTTTTCCATAGGTAATTTCCACTATTTGCACTATCTATACGTTAATACTTAGCATAGATTCATATATTTGGAGTTCGCTGATAATGCATATAATAAGACATACTAGAAATATTTCGTTAAAATTTTCGTTTGTAGATCTAATTCACGCTTCTCTCAATGACATAGATGTCGCTGCTTCGTGTTGAACTGCAGAATTCCCTCGCGTTCTTGAAAATTTCCCACTTTAGCAGAGTTGGTAATTCTCGAGATTTCTGTCGATTTAATGTTTTTTGCTTCTAATTTCTTTATTTTAAGCTAATATCTAACACAAATATTAAAAACGGGTTTGTTATTAACCTGTCCTGCTGGGGAAACCTTCCGAAATTTCGAACATATAAAGAAAACGGAGATATTTTCAAAAAACTTCAAAATAAAGAGACGCGTCATTTATTTTGCTCATAGTAGTACTTTGGTTGCACTCATACACCAAAGTAAAGTCCGGCAGGCAAGTCTTGCAGGCAGAGTGTACCTTTTAAATGTTTTTATTTTTAGTCGTCTTTGGTTTCTGACTCAATTATTTTCCTTGCCGAAGAAATGCCTAAGTATCATACGAAAACACTCAGGGCAACTGCTGTGGCATAATCACTGCCTAAGGGTAAGTCACGAGACTGCGTGTTTATCAAAACGTGAAGGTGGCCTTGGCCTTAAAGACATAAAACTTCAGAGCTACTCGCTGCTGATACATCGCGTCTGCCAAACATTATGCTCCTATTCAGAGTCCTTTTCAAGCAAGGCGTTATGTGTGCCACTACGTCATATTGAGTTACAAGCTCCCCTGCATATACAACCTTGGATTTCCCTTGTGCCATACCTCAAGGACGTATTTCTTGATATTAGTTACTCGCTTATCGCACGGAGTCACCTTGAAGATCTTTCTGTTAGACAATTATATAATCGTTATCATGCCACCACAATATCGGTTCCCCGTATTGTAGAACATTACCCAATGACAAACTGGGAGAAAATCTGGGCAAACATTCATACTCCGGTATTGTCTCCTGCCATGCAATCTCTTTGGTACAGTGTTGTTCATAATATATATCCTACTAACGGGACTTTATGAATTGGGTATCTGTAATATTTCTTTCTGTGGTACTTGTTATGTTCTCGATACTCTCCAACACCGGCTCGAAAGTTGTTCACGAAACACAGCTATATGGTTTCATTATCAAAAAATCATTGCCCGTATCTGCAGAACAACACCTTCTAATATTCACTGTACGCCATTCATGCTGCTTCCGGATTATCAATTTTATCCCAGCACTAAACATAACGCAATTTTATGGATCACGTCCCAAACTATCGATATTCTTTTATGTAATGATTTTAATAGTAATGTGACTTTGTATGTCAACCAACTGTTGTTCCGTATGCAAACTCTAACACTTTCAATTCATACACAAAAGTTTGCTAATTTTCTAGCAGCAATTTATTGATGTGTCTACTGTACTTCTTTTTTTTTTTTTGGTATAATTGGCTGCTCACAGTACAATTTTGTTTGTTAATCTTTTCTGATGTAATTGGCTAATAAGAGTACAATAAAGTATTTAAAAAAAAATTGGAAGAGCACGCAACTAGTAATCCTAAGGTTGGTGGTTCGCGCCCAGCTCGGGGCAGTATTTTTTTTAATTAAAAAAAATATACTCACCTTAATGTAAACAAATTACACATATAGGCGATTTAACGTATTTTGGGGAAATAATGTTGTGCTTCGTTGGTGTCCCGTCGCTAGTTGCCTATCGGTGGTCCACCAACCCTTACGGCGTGGGGTTGTCCCCTCAGAAGTGAGGCAGATTGTAATCGACCAAGAGTGTTTAGGAAAAATGGGAAACATCTTCCGACTTCGACTTCTGAATAATCCGTTTAGGATCAAGTCGAATCAAGGCTGCGTCACGGGAAGGTAGAACAAGTGAGGCAATCTTTCCAAGCACTACGCTGAAGAGCCTCTGTCTCATTCAAGACTTAGACTCTTCAGGAAAAGTAACAAGTTTATTACTTGTAATTTATTCTTTGAGTCAAAGTATTTTGCAATAAACCATTGTTTTGTAAGATATTTTTACGACTGTATACTATTAATTTCGAAAATTGTACACATAATATAATTTCCCATCATGGATTTGAAAAAGTCAAAGTTCGAACAAAGAAAGATCTTCGATCCACATGTCTCTTTCATTATTGAACCTTTATTTTATTTTAGTCCTAGGCAAAGCGAATCGACGGGATGGCTCTAAGTGAAAACATTCATTTAGATGGTTAAGTAATCTGGAAATTCCTGCTGTTATTTCACGAAACACAACAAATCTTGAGAAACAAAAACAATTTTGCTTACCAGGGGAAGGGAGTAAATCATCTGCTTACGTTTGCTTAACTAGGAAGAAGGCAAGGGCGCCGATCCTAGGGGGCCGGGCCCCCCAAAGCTCATGTAGGCCCCCTTTGTATTTATGAATATACAATATTTGGCATAATTTGAATGCAATTTGCCTTAAAATCCTAATATATATCGTCTGCATTTGAATGCCCTTCCAGAAAAAAAAATACAGAGAAATCGGCGCCCTTGGAAGAAGGTCTAGTGAAAGGAATAAAAATGTGATAACGTAATGCTTGAACAACTCTATCTAATGGAGAAAAGTAAATTAGTATTCAACACTTCTTTCAATTTTAAGCATTTCAAAGATTCTCGTAATTTAGTAGCGTCCCGGATTTGCATTTTTGAAGTACGGGTACTCTATCTATACCTTAACGTTTCAGACCACGCGCTTAAGCCGCTTTGCCACAAGAGGCACATAGGAGTTTTTCTTTCGATTTCCTTAGGAATATTGAGAATGGTATGACTTTTAAAACTATGTTTAAAAAAAGAATACATATCGACACAATAAGATGATAATCTAATACCTAGGAAATATATTGAATTGTTTTTAATTTGTTCTCACGCTACCAAAACAGTATTTTTTTTATTCCAGCCTTTTAATATAAGCATTTCACACTATTGTCTGTTCTAGGACAATACAATTCTAGTTCATGTATATGCTAGATTTGGAAATACAGTAGAATTTCGCTTATCCGACATAAACAGGCAGGCAGAACGCTGGATAATATGGATGTGTTAAGAAAATACCTATTAAAAGTAAAACTTATGATATAATTTTACATATTACACATCTAATAATAATGTTTTATAACAAATAACTGCACTGCACTGAATCAGGGACGTATCCAGCGTGAGGGCCTGAGGGCTGTCCCCCTCCAAAACTCAAGCACTTTTTAATAAACATGCTTTTACCCTTTTGAGATTCTTTTATATCAGTTTACTAATAGTCAGTGTCCAAACTTTGGGCAATGTGCTGTTGTCTTGTTATAATTCTAAGAACATACCATAATGCCATTATACCATTTGGAATTAAAGAACAGGAATTAAATAGGATTAACATTTTGTTTCCGTTCTGTTTTTAACTTTAATATATTAGAACGATACACTCAATGTCTTCTTGCTATTTTTGTTATGTGATATACGTAGCAGACAGTTTTCTTTAGTTACATTTCTCTCGAAAATATGTTTCATTTTGTTTGTGCTATAATGCAGTTTCCAAAGTAAACCGGTTTATAAATGAAAAGTAGGAAAAAGTTTAAGAGAAATACAGAACTGTTGCATTATTATTATTATTATTATTATTATTATTATTATTATTATTATTATTATTATTATTATTGATATTGATATTGATATTGATATTGATATTTTTAAAACATTAGAATTACGTGCTTACGAGGATTCGTGTTGGGCCGCCTCCGAATAGAAAACCTGGATACGTGAGTAGTAGGAAATTGATCGATCTAGGCCAGTTTTAGCCAACTCACAAGCCACTGGGAAAATGACCACCGTGCACCGTGAGCCCACGGTCTTTTATGACCTCCATTTTAAGGGTGAACTCGTTCTCTTTTACGACCACTTTTTAGGGGTGACCTCGTTCCCTTTTACGACCTCCATTTTAGAGGGTGTACTGGTTCCCTTTTATGAGCATATTTTCCAACCCCTATGAACAAACAGCAGAACATCAGACTACGTAACATAACGAACATACAGAAGAGCAAATTGAACTCGTTCCCTTTTACGAGCACATTTTAGGGGGTGAACTCGTTCCCTTTTATGAGCATATTTTTCAAGCCTTATTTTAACATAGGAGATAACACATAAGATTACGAACACATAGAAGAGAAGATAACACATAACACTACGTAACACACAGCAGAACAGATAACACAAAAGAGTACGTAACATAACAAGGGTGTATTCATTCTCTTTTATGAACATATTTTTCAACCCTTATTTTAACATAGGAGATAACACATAAGATTACGAACACATAGAAGAACAGATAACACATAACACTACGTAACACACAGCAGAGCAGATAACACATAAGACTCGTTCCCTTTTATGACCTCCATTTTAAGGGGTGTACTCGTTCCCTTTTATGAGCAAATTTTTCAACCCCTATTTTAACATAGGAGATAACACATAAGATTACGAACACATAGAAGAGAAGATAACACATAACACTACGTAACACACAGCAGAACAGATAACACATAGCACAGCTAAAAAAAGAGCATGGCGTATTTTCCAACCCCTATTTTAAGATAACAGAAATTACGAACACATAGAAGAGCAGATAACACATGACATAGCAAGGGTGAACTCGTTCTCTTTTATGAGCATATTTTCCAACCCCTATTTCAACATGACAGAGACTACGAAACATGGCGGACATAGCACAGGGGGTGTATTCATTTTCTCCACCCCTAATTGAACATAGCAGAAATTACACTGAGAGTACGTAACACACAAAAACCTCCATTTTAAGGGTGGACTCGTTCTCTTTTATAATTACTTTTCCAACCCCTATTTTAAGACAATGAATACCTATATAACATAGCGATTGGATACGCTCTTTGAACCGATTTGGATGAAACTAGTCATATGGGGGTTTTCGACCATGCTGAGTACGAATATCATACATATTTTTACCTGGGTCCTATAGTTTATGTGGCATACGCCCTTTTTATGACAATTTTAACCGATTTGGGTGAAACTTGGTATATGAGGGTTTTCGGACATGCTGATTACAAATATCATACTTATTTTTATCTGGGTCTGATAGTTTATGTGGGATACGCCTTTGTATGACACTTAAAACCTAATAACTCGAAAACGGAGCCAAATATCGAAGTGGTGTTTCCACATTTAGCAATAGGTTATCAGGTACTACAAGTTCCAAAATTAGTGGTCATCGAGGTCAAAGGTCAAAATACTTAAAACCCAATCACTCGTAAACTGCGCCACATATTGAGGTGCTGTTTCCACATTTAGTAATTGGTCATCAAATACTACAAGTTCCAAAAATAATAACCATCGAGGTCAAAGGTCAACATACTTAAAACCCAATAACTTGAAAACGAAGCAACGTATTGAGGTGCTGTTTCCAAATCTAGTAATAGGTCATCAACTACTACATGTCCCAAAATTAGTGCTCATCGAGGTCAAAGGTCAACATACTTAAAACCTGATAACTCGAAAACAGAGCCACATATTGAGGTGCTGTTTCCAAATCTAGTAATTGGTCACCAACTACTACAAGTTTCAAAATATTGATCATCGAGGTCAAAGGTCAAAATACTTAAAACCTAATAACACGAAAACTGAGCCACATATCGAGGTGCTGTTTCCACATTTAGTAATCGGTCACCAAAGACCACATGTCTCAAAAGTGTCAACCATCGAGGTCAAAGGTCAACATACTTAAAACCTAATAACTCGAAAACAGAGCCACATTTAGTAATTGGTCACCAACTACTACAAGTTTCAAAATAATGACCATCGAGGTCAAAGGTCAATCTCGTAAATGAAACCATATATTGAGATAACGTTTCCTCATTTAGTAAATTTGTGTGATCTATTCAATTTTGTACAAAGCAGAAAAAAAGTGAAGAAGGAATAAATTTGAGAACATAATTTTAACTAGCGCAGAATTTCTGTACCTTTTTAGGCTATTCAAAAGAAAGCAAAGATATGCCATATTAACTAGCTGAGAATTATTTAAGCAAAACGAAGAAAGCGAACATGGACCATTTTACTCAAATTTGGATGGAGTATTTATATTTGTATGAACCAGAAAAAAATTAAGAAGGTCCGTTTTGACTAGTTCAATATTTCTGTACAATTTTGTACTACCCAAATAATCACAAGAAAATCAAAGAAGGGTCATTTTAACTAGATCCGCATTTTATACCTTTTTGTGCTATTCAAATAATAGAGGGAACAAATTTCAGTGGTTTATTTTATTTTTGTACCAATCAGAAGAAAAGCAAAGATATGCCATTCTCAGACTTTTATACCATTATTCAAATAAACGAAGGAATACCAGAAAAAAATAAGTGAAGAATGAATAAAATTTAGGTGGATTATTTTCTTTTGTACCAACTGGAAAAGAGAAAAAGAGCTACTTTAACTAGCTCATTATGTACTGTTTAAGGAAACGAAAATTGACCATTATGTAACTTTTGAACTCAAATAAACAATGAAGTATTTAGTTTTGTACGAACCAGAAAAATTTGATTGGATTATTTCCTTAGGTACCAACTGGAAAAAGTGAAGGGCCATTATTCAAATAAACGAAGGAATACCAGAAAAAAAAATAAGTGAAGAATGAATAAAATTTAGGTGGATTATTTTCTTTTGTACCAACTTGAAAAGAGAAAAAGAGCTACTTTAACTAGCTCATTATGTACTGTTTAAGGAAACGAAAATTGACCATTATGTAACTTTTGAACTACTGAAATGTTCTATTTTTGTATCAATCAGAAAAACCCGAAGAAGGATAATTTTAACAAGTTGATAATTTCTGTAACGAAAGAATAATTACGATGTTCTATTTTTTATACCAACGAGAAAAAAAATGAACTAGCTGAATATACGAAATAATAAATTTAAGTGACCTATTCAATTTTGTACCAATGAGAAATGGCTCAGCAAAAGGCGAAGAAGGACTATTTTATATAATTTTACTACTCAAATAAACAATGAAGTATTTAGTTTTGTACCACCAAGAAAAAAATTGCACCATTTTGGAGTATTCAAATAAACAAAGGAATAAATTTGAGTGACTTATAATTTGTGTCAACTCTAAAATCAATTAAACGAAGTAATGCATTTGAGCTAACTAACTGAGAATTCTGTACCTTTTTGTACTATTTAAACAAACGATGGGGTAAATTTGAGTGACCTGTTTTTTATACTAACTAGAAAAATCGAAGAAGGTACCTTTATACTAGCTCAATGAACGAAAGAACAAATTTGGGTGTTCTACTTTTTTATACCAAACAAGGAAGGACCTTTTTAACTAGCGCAGAATTTCTGTAACAAGAAGAAAAGCAAAGATATGCCATATTAACTGTTTAAACAAAACGAAGGGATAAATTTAAGTGATCTATTCCATTTCGTACCAAGGAGAAATGCCATTTTTATCTAACTTAGAATTTCTAGTGCATGTTGTATTATTTAAACAAAACGAAGGGCTAAATTTGAGAAAGCCAACATGAACCATTTTACTCAAACTTGGATGAAGTATTTAGCTTTGTATGAACCAGAAAAAAAAGTAAAGAAGAACCATTTTAACTAACTCAGATCTTTATACCATTTTGTACCAATCAGAAGAAAATCAAAGAAGGGTCATTTTAACTAGCCAAGCAGAAAAAAGGAAAGAATTAACACTTTGTACTAACCAGAAAAGGAGAAGAAGGATCAGCATTCTATACTTTTCGTGCCATTTATTGAGGTGTCCTATTTCCTTTTGTACCAACGAGAACCACTTTTAACTGGCTTAGAATTTTATGCCTTTTTGTAAAATTTGTATCAAATCGAAAAAAGCAAGGAAATACCATTTTAAATAGCTCAGCATGTTATAGCTTTTTGTGTTTTTGGTCTACCTAATTTCTTGGCCATGCTGTACTATTTAAACAAACAAAGGAATAAATTTGTGTGACCTATTCACTTTTATAGCAAGCAGAAAAAGGAAAGAATAAACTTGAGTGGCTTAAGCAAAGAAGATTAATGGTAACTAGCCTTTTTGTGCTATTAAATTTGAGTGACCTATTGAAGAATGAATAAATTTTGTTTGCAATTAAAAAAAACGGAGGTCTATTTTATGTACATTTTGTACTACTCAAATAAACAAAGAAATACCATATTCTGCTACTCAAACAAACGACGGAATAAGCTCAGAATTTCTATACCTTTTTGTGTTATTCAAATAAACGAAGGAATAAATTTGTGTGACTTATAGCAACCATGAAGGTTCATTATAACAAGCTCGGTATTTTCATATCATTTTGTATTACTCTATTTCATTTTAGTAACAATCAGAAGAAAACAGCTCAGAATTTTATACCTTTGTGGTGTTACTTTTTGTACCAATCAAAAGAATATTTTTGTGTCATCCAGAGAACAATTTAAATTGCCTCTCCCTGACAAATCAGTTGCCAGAGTCCAATGTTTGTAATATTACAATACTACAAATTGATCCAGTTAACAGTTCAAGTTCTTCTATTCTTACACAATGAAATGCATATGCTACAGTGGGCTCAGTGTTCATTTACAGAATTAAATAATTGTTTATCTTTCTCTAAAAACATTTCTACTATTTTGTTGATATAATAATCACACTCTGTAATGTATTCATATACCAGATTAAATTTTTTCTCCAAAGTATAAGTGTTCTTAATATTACAACTTTTAAAATGCTTCTCTATATAAAGTTTATAGATTTTTTCTCTCATTTCACGTTTAATTAAGATCGTCCACACCTTTTGCAATAATTCGTAATCATTCTGCAGCAAACAGTTGTGATCTTTTTCATTCTCATTATGTTTAGAACATGCCTCACATAATAATACTGAATTTGGTGTATACTCATTAAATAATTGTAGAACACATGTATCACTAATAGTTTCACTAGTACACTCGCACTCATTAGCTTCCAGTTCAAAACAGGTAATATTTGAAACACTGTCATCATCACTTTCTGGGAGTATTTCATCATTATATCTATTATAGCGTCTAAAATAATACACTTCTTCTATTTCTTGTGTTGGATATATGATTCTCACTTTATCACGTAATTCATCTGGCAAATCGGGGTCAGACGGCTGGATTAACAGTATAGGTTTCTCGTTTTCACGCTGCATTTCTTTTTCTCTAGGTGAAACATATACAATCTCCATGCTAGTCATTTTTCTGCTCTTCAGCAAAAACAAATCAAATAAATAGTTTCCTCAGGTGTTCTATGAATTCTCCGTGTTTAATAATATGTTTCAAGGCAATGCAACATCATAATGTATGTTCTATTATTTCCAAATATACCCCATAAATTTATATTCCATTATAATAAAATACATAAATGCAAACATATATATTTGTCTTTTTTGACTTAGAAGAGGAAAAAAGTTTTAAAAAATAATTGAATCTTTGAACAATAGGAAGTACCTTAGCAATACAAATGTTAGGTAACGCATTCGTAACGTTGTTTAAATATCTGCTTTTCTTACTTTGATATGATCTCTTCTTCTGCTGCGATCAAAAGTGACCATGCATGATGTTACGCAAATTGCTATGGAGTCTGTTCTACACAATTATGACGCAACTCTGGTTTGTTAAATCTTACGTTGAAATATTTTATAAGCCTTACTTAGTGACGGGAGACTAAATTTAAATTGTTCTCTGGATGACACAAACATATACAAAATGTAACACCACAAAGGTATAAAATTCTGAGCTGTTTTCTTCTGATTGTTACTAAAATGAAATAGAGTAATACAAAATGGTATAAAAATACCGAGCTTGTTATAATGAACCTTCATGGTTGGTATAAGTCACACAAATTTATTCCTTCGTTTATTTGAATAACACAAAAAGGTATAGAAATTCTGAGCTTATTCCGTCGTTTGTTTGAGTAGCAGAATATGATATTTCTTTGTTTATTTGAGCTATTTAAAATGGTATTTCCTTGCTTTTTTCGATTTGATACAAATTTTACAAAAAGGCATAAAATTCTAAGCCAGTTAAAAGTGGTTCTCGTTGGTACAAAAGGAAATAGGACACCTCAATAAATGGCACGAAAAGTATAGAATGCTGATCCTTCTTCTCCTTTTCTGGTTAGTACAAAGTGTTAATTCTTTCCTTTTTTCTGCTTGGCTAGTTAAAATGACCCTTCTTTGATTTTCTTCTGATTGGTACAAAATGGTATAAAGATCTGAGTTAGTTAAAATGGTTCTTCTTTACTTTTTTTTCTGGTTCATACAAAGCTAAATACTTCATCCAAGTTTGAGTAAAATGGTTCATGTTGGCTTTCTCAAATTTAGCCCTTCGTTTTGTTTAAATAATACAACATGCACTAGAAATTCTAAGTTAGATAAAAATGGCATTTCTCCTTGGTACAAAATGGAATAGATCACTTAAATTTATCCCTTCGTTTTGTTTAAATAGTTAATATGGCATATCTTTGCTTTTCTTCTTGTTACAGAAATTCTGCGCTAGTTAAAAAGGTCTTTTTTCGCTTTTTCTTTCGTTTATTTGAGTAGTACAAAATGGTATAAAATACTCAGCAAGTTAAAATGGTTCTTCCTTGTTTGGTATAAAAAAGTACAACACCCAAATTTGTTCTTTCGTTCATTGAGCTAGTATAAAGGTACCTTCTTCGATTTTTCTAGTTAGTATAAAAAACAGGTCACTCAAATTTACCCCATCGTTTGTTTAAATAGTACAAAAAGGTACAGAATTCTCAGTTAGTTAGCTCAAATGCATTACTTCGTTTAATTGATTTTAGAGTTGACACAAATTATAAGTCACTCAAATTTATTCCTTTGTTTATTTGAATACTCCAAAATGGTGCATTTTTTTTTCTTGGTGGTACAAAACTAAATACTTCATTGTTTATTTGAGTAGTAAAATTATATAAAATAGTCCTTCTTCGCCTTTTGCTGAGCCATTTCTCATTGGTACAAAATTGAATAGGTCACTTAAATTTATTATTTCGTATATTCAGCTAGTTCATTTTTTTCTCGTGGTATAAAAAATAGAACATCGTAATTATTCTTTCGTTACAGAAATTATCAACTTGTTAAAATTATCCTTCTTCGGGTTTTTCTGATTGATACAAAAATAGAACATTTCAGTAGTTCAAAAGTTACATAATGGTCAATTTTCGTTTCCTTAAACAGTACATAATGAGCTAGTTAAAGTAGCTCTTTTTCTCTTTTCCAGTTGGTACAAAAGAAAATAATCCACCTAAATTTTATTCATTCTTCACTTATTTTTTCTGGTATTCCTTCGTTTATTTGAATAATGGCCCTTCACTTTTTCCAGTTGGTACCTAAGGAAATAATCCAATCAAATTTTTCTGGTTCGTACAAAACTAAATACTTCATTGTTTATTTGAGTTCAAAAGTTACATAATGGTCAATTTTCGTTTCCTTAAACAGTACATAATGAGCTAGTTAAAGTAGCTCTTTTTCTCTTTTCCAGTTGGTACAAAAGAAAATAATCCACCTAAATTTTATTCATTCTTCACTTATTTTTTCTGGTATTCCTTTGTTTATTTGAATAATGGCCCTTCACTTTTTCCAGTTGGTACCTAAGGAAATAATCCAATCAAATTTTTCTGGTTCGTACAAAACTAAATACTTCATTGTTTATTTGAGTTCAAAAGTTACATAATGGTCAATTTTCGTTTCCTTAAACAGTACATAATGAGCTAGTTAAAGTAGCTCTTTTTCTCTTTTCCAGTTGGTACAAAAGAAAATAATCCACCTAAATTTTATTCATTCTTCACTTATTTTTTTCTGGTATTCCTTCGTTTATTTGAATAATGGTATAAAAGTCTGAGAATGGCATATCTTTGCTTTTCTTCTGATTGGTACAAAAATAAAATAAACCACTGAAATTTGTTCCCTCTATTATTTGAATAGCACAAAAAGGTATAAAATGCGGATCTAGTTAAAATGACCCTTCTTTGATTTTCTTGTGATTATTTGGGTAGTACAAAATTGTACAGAAATATTGAACTAGTCAAAACGGACCTTCTTAATTTTTTTCTGGTTCATACAAATATAAATACTCCATCCAAATTTGAGTAAAATGGTCCATGTTCGCTTTCTTCGTTTTGCTTAAATAATTCTCAGCTAGTTAATATGGCATATCTTTGCTTTCTTTTGAATAGCCTAAAAAGGTACAGAAATTCTGCGCTAGTTAAAATTATGTTCTCAAATTTATTCCTTCTTCACTTTTTTCTGCTTTGTACAAAATTGAATAGATCACACAAATTTACTAAATGAGGAAACGTTATCTCAATATATGGTTTCATTTACGAGATTGACCTTTGACCTCGATGGTCATTATTTTGAAACTTGTAGTAGTTGGTGACCAATTACTAAATGTGGCTCTGTTTTCGAGTTATTAGGTTTTAAGTATGTTCAACTTTGACCTGGATGACCAATAATTTTGGAACTTGTAGTACCTGATGACCTATTGCTAAATGTGGAAACACCACTTCGTTATTTGGCTCCGTTTTCGAGTTATTAGGTTTTAAGTGTCATACAAAGGGCGTATTCCACATAAACTATCAGACCCAGATAAAAATAAGTATGATATTTGTAATCAGCATGTCTGAAAACCCTCATATACCGAGTTTCATCCAAATCGGTTAAAATTGTCATAGAAAGGGCGTATGCCACATAAACTATAGAACCCAGGTAAAAATAGGTATGATATTCGTACTCAGCATGGTCGAAAACCCCCATATGCCTAGTTTCATCCAAATCGGTTCAAAGAGCGTATCCAATCGCTATGTTACATAGGTATTCATTGTCTTAAAATAGGGGTTGAAAAAGTAATTATAAAAGAGAACGAGTCCACCCTTAAAATGGAGGTTTTTGTGTGTTACGTACTCTCAGTGTAATTTCTGCTATGTTCAATTAGGGGTGGAGAAAATGAATACACCCCCTTTGCTATGTCCGCCATGTTTCGTAGTCTCTGTCATGTTGAAATAGGGGTTGGAAAATATGCTCATAAAAGAGAATGAATACACCCTTGTGTGTTACGTACTCTTATGCTCTGCTGTGTGTTCATAGTCTCAGTGTAATTTCTGCTATGTTAAAATAAGGGATGGAAAATAATCCATGTTCTTTTATTAGCTGTGCTATGTATTATCTGTTCTGCTGTGTGTTCATAGTCTCCATGTATTCTATGCTATGTTAAAATAGGGGTTGGGAAACGAATACACCCTTGTTATGTTATGTACTCTTATGCTCTGCTGTGTGTTCATAGTCTCAGTGTAATTTCTGCTATTTTAAATAGGGTTTGGAAAAGGGAACGAGTTCACCCTGCTATGTTACGTATTCTTATGTCATTTCTGTTATGTTACAATAGGGGTTGAAAAATATGCTCATAAAAGACAACGAGTTCACCCTTAAAATGGAGGCCTGCTATGTTAAAATAAGGTTTGAAAAATAAGCCATGCTCTTTTATTAGCTGTGCTATCTGCTATGTTAAAATAAGGGTTGGAAAAGGGAACGAGTTCACCCTTGAAATGTTACGTAGTCTTATCTGTTATCTGTTCTGCTGTGTGTTACGTAGTGTTATCTTCTCTTCTATGTATTCGTAATTTCTGCTATGTTAAAATAAGGGTTGAAAAAGTGCTCATAAAAGGGAACGAGTACACCCTCTAAAATGGAGGTCGTAAAAGAGAACGAGGTCACCCCTAAAAAGTGGTCGTAAAAGAGAACGAGTTCACCCTTAAAATGGAGGTCTTAAAAGACCATGGGCTCACGTTGTATGATGGTCAATTCCCAGGGGGGGCTCGTAAAAGGGAACGAGTTCACCCCTTAAACGTGGTCATAAAAGAGAACGAATACACCCTCTTAAAAGTGCTCATAAAAGGGATTAAATTCACCCCTAAATTTTAGGTCGTAAAAGACCGTGGGCTCACGGTGCACGGTGGTCATTTTCCCAGGGGCTTGTGTGTTGTTAAACACTGAGCTAGGTTGGCCCAGATCGATCCATTTCATACTACTTACGTGTCTGCACTGAATGATAGATGTATGAGTAGACGGGCGCTCTAGGCGATATACTCCAGAGCATGAAAAATATATTAAGACCACAACTTGCAGTTCTTCTTGCCGATTGGTGCTTTCTGCAATGATATATCGGATCATACGGTATGTGTAACAAAGGATGGTCGGATAAGCGAGACCATGGTGTATTGGTGTTTCACGCACCTAAACCTGTAAAATGTTTGTATAAACGATCATCTTTCACTCCCTAGCTAAATTTGTGGGTATGATCACACACCTTGCCTCATAAAGTATAGTCTTATAAAGAAAAAAAAAATAATTTTTTAGCTAAAAGCTAAAGGGAAGTCAACTTCAATAATTTACTTTAGTTTTTTTTTATTATAATGGCAAACTAGTCCATTTCATCACGATAAATCACGTTTGATACTAAGATGTATTTTTCTGTCCGTATATATCCTTTACATTTTGTTGGAGACAAAATTGTTCTTTTCAGGGTGAGAGAAGCTATACAACAACATGAACTGAAAACAATAGCTATTACCAATAATACTGTAATCCTGTATATCAATAAGTTGTCCTTAGTATATTGCTTCGGTTCTTATTAACATGAAAATTATAATGTTTTGTAAAAAAATAAAATAAAATAAAATAAAATGGGATAGGATGGGATTCGATGTGGTGTCAAAGTAATAAAATAACTACGAGTCCGCCACTCTATCCACCTAACCACAGAGGCTGCGTTGTGTTTGTTCTTTTTTCTTAAGAAATAATCTTCATAACCATGGTGCGTATCGCTTCGAACCTTAAGATAAGAGTTTTTCTGTTTAATTCTATATTTTCGTACGACATCTTAGTTACAGAAGCTAATTTATATTTGGCAGGCAATCTACACACTAGGTTTTAACCAATAAATGCAACATTTTAGTCCAGTATCCAGTTCCTTCATCCATCTCCTCGACTCCCCTACTGAATTCCCTCCGCAATCGTGCTGTGCTACTGAAAAAAATCCCTAGAAATCATCGTTGCCAGTATACATAAAACCGAGCATAATTTTGTTTTTTGTTTATATTTTTTTTATTATTTTATTATATTTTTTTGGAAATATCTCCTTAGATGGATTGCTCTCTATTATCTCCACATACTAATAACTCAATTTTACCCATAAACGTAAGGAAAAAGGAATAAATACGGAAAATCGTGAGTTACAGTATACGCGCAATTTTTTTGCGCATGGGAGTACATATATTCTTCTTAGCAACTAGGCTGTAAATAAGGCAAAGTTTTGATAAATTCGTCCTTTTATGCATATATAAATGGAGATGTGGATGTGTGTTGGTGTGCGTGTTCCAGCATGTCTCTGGAATGCCTTAATCCATTTTAATCAAATTTGGCACACATAATACTTCCAGTTAGGGAAACAATACTCTAGGGTAAATACTCCCACTGTATACGTAGGAGGACTGGAAGGAGGTAATGCATAAATGACCGAAAATGACCAATACTAGTGTCGAATTTATAGTTTTCAGCGTCACTAAGGCAGTTGGTGATAGTTGCGATGCCGTTTCAATTCAAGATAAGCCCACTGCGAGGTAATACACCTTTAGTACTCATACGGGGAGTAGGAGAGTGAAACATATACAAATGATCGAAAACCATCGATATTAAAGTCGAATGTACAGTTTTCAGGGTCGCTTGTATACATAGTGACACTTTAGATGTCGTAGTCCAAGTTCAGCCACATTTACTATTTGAAAGAAGGCCGTTTCTCTTTCTTTCTTTTCCTTTTTTATTGCCTCACTAGCGCCTCCACTTGAGATGACGAAGTCCATACTTAGGATGACTGATTCATAATCAGAGACCCCATATGCAACAATTTAGAATGACTGTTTTATCTATGAAATATCACAAAACATCAATAAAAAGCGTTCCTTATATTAGAAAGTGACAAATGAAAAAAAAAGGCCATTCCCAACTTATTAAACTATTTTATTTAGTATTTTGAAAGAGATGCATTACAAACGTTGTTAACTTGTAATGAAAACATCTTAAAATTTATGTTTATTTGTTTTGCCTAATCGTTGTTATTATAATGCTTGAACCTATTCATATTCAGTTGTAAACGATGTTTGTTCTTCAATATATTGCCAATTTATAAGGTTCGAAGACGCTTTGAATAATAAATTGTATTTTTTTCCTTGAACAGCAACCAAAAAAAGAAAAAAAAAAGAAAAAGTAAAGAAAATAAAAAAATAGAAAGAAATAAAAGAGCTAACCATTAATCAATTTCCATTCTGATTTCTTTTCAGCTTTGCTTTGAATACGTAGAAGAGACAATCCACAAAGGAACTAAAATTCCCAATCTCATGTATTTCTTTTCATTTCCTCTTTGAGATTTTTTTTTTTATTTTTCTGAAATAAAGAAAAAAATGCATTGTGTGTGAAGCACATTATAGAAATTGTTTTGAATCTTAAGAAAACATTTTTCAAATCCATGAATAGATATATATTTCATCAGTAGATTCTAATATTATTCCAACAAAATAAAGAATAATTCCATGTGAATTTACAACCTAATATAAACTTTAATACGCATATCAAAACATTTTTGTATGAATGGTGCTTTGTGTAGTTTGAAGATCAATCACACTGCACAGCACTCAAATGAATTATATAACTGAATATACTCTCATAATGTATTAAAATAAGATATAATCAGAATAATTTGATTTAATATTTAGTTAGAATCATTACTATGATGCAGAATTCTATACTTTTATCGGTTGTTCATAAAATGTAATACTTCAATAATTAGAAATATCATTTCCAGAAATAATTCCGTTTTAGTTTGGTATAATACATGATGACCACATTTTAAAGGCGGTCAATTAAACAAAAAAGTATTATGTATCTCTTCAAGTATCCTACATAGACAATATAATTATCAATGATACTACTACTACCACTTATATTAATAATAATAATAATAATAATAATAATAATAATAATAATAATAATTATTATTATTATTATTATTATTATTATTATTATTATTAGTAGTAGTAGTAGTAGTAGTAGTAGTAGTAGTAGTAGTAGTAGTAGTAGTAGTAGTAGTCGTAGTAGTAGTAGAAGTAGCAGTGGCATTACAACAACACTCTGTATAACCATGAAATGTAGGTTTGTATCTGAATACTGAAAACTAGTTGACTATCGATCGCGGTCGTCGAGAAGTCTTCAGGAGACAAGGACATCGGTCACGTGATTCTGTGTTGGAGTTCCGGTGGAGCAAGTATTCGGGTTTGGGTCAAAAATTGTTAAAACTCATAGGGCGCCGGCCAAACATGTTCAAAACTGATCTGCCCTGGTTTAGGTTTGTCAACGGTTCGAGCGGCACGGTTCATAGTGCATTCACTATCGAGCCGAAACGAGAAGTGATCCGAGCCAACAGCTCACCCAACTGAGCTGGCTCAAGTAGTGGCTCATCCCATCCGAACCGAATTGAGCTGATTTCTCACCCAACTTTGCCAGTTCGAGCCATCGACTCAGTTCAACTGAGTCGAACCGAGCCGAAAGACTCGTTTCAACGGAGCTGGCTCGAGAAGGTGGTTCACATGAGCCGAGTCAATGGCTTGACCCAACCGAGCCGATGTCTCATCCCAATCGAGCCGGCTCGAGCAGTTCACTCTGTTGAACCGAGCTGAGCCGGTTGACATTACTACCCGAGTTGGGCTTTTCCTTGGGCTCGAAAATTCAACTGTGCAAGTCTCAGCCTTGGTGATAAGAACTACATGCTTGCATCGGTATATACTTATATATGTGCTCACGACATTTGAGGCTGTCTCCTTATAAAAATCTATTGTCGTCTCGTTATCGAGGCGAGACGAGACACATTAAAAGTACCGCACAAGATGCACTGAAAGTACGAGACGAGATGCACCCCTGTCTTGAGCAACACCAAAATTTTTCCACATTACTGCTTATATCTGTCATGGCTTTCGCTTGCCAGTCTAATCAGGTCATGATTTCAAAACGAGTTAAAACGAGCTGAGCGAGCGAGCCATTTATCAAACTCGACTCGACTCGAAACTCGACTTCAAGACAGTGACTCGACTCGAAACTCGACTCGAGACAATTACGTTTGACTCGGCTCGTGCCGATCCCTAATTATACACTAAGGCCATCAAGGATTTTTTGGGGTCGGGTCCACCTATGTACTTGTGGCCCTCGAAAAGCATACTTAATACGTATTGTTTTATTAATTACATCAATTGTATTATCTTCGGTCATATCTAGTTTATTTTCGCAATGTTTCAGTACAACTTTGGGACGATTGTAACGTGTTACAATCGTCCCCGATCGCCATGTTACATTTGTACCCGTTCAACGGTCAGTGATAAATACCATGATTTCTGATAATTACATCGAGTCAAAGCATCAAACAGAATATTCGCATTGTCAAGGAAAGAATATAGATTGCATACACAGAGGGTATTTGTTTACAGTAAACGCATATCTATCAAGAGAAAATGAAAACAAGTCTGTTAAACATTTACTTACCTCTGTCAAACTCATGTTTCTCCTTGTCCAGTCTCCCACACTTTACTAACGACGTACACCTTGCATGAGTGACTCAAATTACATATGCAAACGGTATTTCGAAACTAACTTCTACAAGTCATAGCCAATGTTACTATTGACCCGCGTTACAATTGTCCCCGGTCTGCCCTACCTAAGAAAACCCACGTACACGATGTAGTTCACCACAAACTTACCTGGTCGGGGATTGAACCAGTGAAAAATGTTAAAAGTAAAATATGGAATAAGTTTGAAGTAATTAGCTTTATTTTGATTACAGTTAAGAAATTGAAACCATCTCGCTCGAATAGTAGATAATAACGTTCAGTGATACAATCTATCTGGTTATGGTGTATTAAATTCTGATAACCTCGAGAAAACCCACGAGTACAATGTTGTGTACCACTAACTTGCATGACTTAGGATCAAACCAGAGACCCCTTGCATCATAGGAGGTCGCTGTACAGCCAACGTGCAGGGACTGTATTGACACCTTGTATCCACTTTTTCAAGTAATACTTGCTGAGAAATTATCCTCTAAAATCAAAATATGTATATTCTGTAGTCTAGAAATTTACACTCTCACATAATGCAGAAGTCGTAACTCTGAAACGAGAACGGGTTTCGATTTCGCACATGCACTTTAAGTTGTGGTAAGAATAGCAGTATTAAGCGTTATAACATGATAAGTGAAACACCCTGTACTTTCGGTTTGTTTAACGAAACGTTTCAATTCTGGTTTATATTGGCATCTTGGAGCTTGTAGTATTACAAGTTTGTAAAAAAAATCTACAGGATATTGCTACTACAGTATTCAAAAGAATATTAAAAAATTCCAATCATTACTTGAACTTTTACTATTTACTTTTTCCTTGAATGGAAATAATAACAATAAAAAGCATGACCTTATATATACTACATGAGTTCCATGCTTTTGTTTCCATTGTAAACAATGACTGCCTTTTTTTCATCTCATACAATGCCTTGCTATATACATGTTTTTTTTTTTTCGTCTTGTTGTATACATTCAAATATTTATATTTCTTCTAACGTCGAAATAAACATACTCCATTAGCTTCTCACAGAAGAAAGTATAATAAACTTTGTTCTTTTGTATCTATCTTTTTTCTAACGTGGAGAAACTATTTGGTTCCGTTTTCCCCTGATTTTCGTGTCCTCTTCTAGGCTATATTCTTTTCTAAAAAAAAAAATAGTTTATATCAAGCCCCTAGCATATTTTATGGCAGCTTTGTCATTGTAATATTGAAAGAATACAGCTTAACAACTCGGAACGACTTTGGTTATAATAAGAACTTTGATATTAGCATAAAATATATCAAATATATGTCTTAAATACATTTAGAAAATGCAATACTATAATTGTATTGACTAACGAAGTTCGAATGTACATGTGCAATGGATACTTATAATACATAATTGTCAGACACACCTACCAACAACAGCAAACAAGTCTATTGCAAACAAGTCTTTTGCTTGTGGCATTGCTCTTTTTGCCAGTAACAAGAAATTTAAATGTATAAATGTGTAGTGTTTAAATGTGTAAGTGTGTAGTGTATAAATAGTGGAGAGTTTCGTATGGTTTGCATCGTAATAGGAGGTGTTCTGTTGTTTTGATTCCGTTTGTGATCATGAGGACAACCCATGGTTAATTAATATTTTTAGAGCTTTTGGTAAGTAACTTATGTATAGATTTTGGACGTACCTTTTACTTAAATGTGACTTTTAAGTTAAAATATCTTATTTGTTCGATGTTCAAAGCCTATTTCATTTTATCATTTTTGCAAATCTGAGCTCTTCAAAACAGACCAGTTGTTAGAGCTATATAGATCAAAATAGTAGCTATATTTCACAAAAGTAAATGTAGTAGTTAGTTTCTTGTACTTAAACTGAACTTGGTCAATTAAACACGTCTCCTCACTGTGAAATTCAATTGTTACTATGGAAACTTTGGACTATTTTATCAAAACTAATACTCAGAAAATTTAATGTGTTTTATTTTATCGTGTCAAATATTAAGATTGGATTTCCAAGTACATTCGTATTGTGAAAAGGGATCAGAGTCACTTCCGTAAAGTTTCGACAAAACAAACAAACAAACGAACAAAAAACTCAAAAACAGCAAGTATATATAATTCAAAAGTATGAAACTGTATTGAAAGTAATTTGCAATTACTGCAAGTCTTCTTGTAAAATTCTTAGTGGTCCTCTTAGTGGGCCATACTCCTGAGAAAGAGAAACATATAGTATGTAGTTTTTTTTGTAAACAAATAGGCGGTAAGGATCGAACCAAAGTATTTTACAAAATTCAAATGTTGGTTGAACAAAACAAAGAATGATTTTGAGTTTGACGTCCCGTTCAGCAGGTAGGCTATATGAGACGTGGACCTACTGATTGACGTGGAATCCGAACCACATGAGCTCCCGCCAAGAATAGAACCCAGGTCTCCCACGCCAAAGGAGCGTACGCTAACCGCTTAGCTACGAAGAAGCTCTACAAGGCACACAAATCAGAGGTCTCTTACTTACCTATGCAGTGACTGGTTGCGATACTACGTTTTGCTTTTATGGTTTAGGGAGGGTAAAAGCAGTAGAAATGCTGAAATCCACGTCTGACACTAAGAAGCAAGCTTTGATGTTTATCGAGGACGATATTCCCAAAGAAGAATTGCTAAGAAGTTGAGAACGTTTTATATGGACTTAACATATATCCAAACTTGAATGAAGCCTGATACTTCAAATTTGCTATCCTCACAAGAAGGTCAATGTTGAGATCGAATTCCGATTTGGTTAAACTACCTCCAACAACAGAAGCATGTCAATACCATTTACTAAGGGTTTACTTGCAAGTACAGAGATGGTTGGGAGCTAATTTGTCAGCTATTGAAAGGAGATGGAAGCTGGAGTCCGCAAGAGGAAACGGAAGAGGGAGAAAGGTACTTAAACCAGTTACCTATTCTAAGCCTTTTGCACCAGATGATTTGTTGTGTTTAGTGTCGTGTTCTTGCAAAACTGATTGTGGGGATTATTGTAAGTGTCAGAAGTCATATATGGATTGTTCAGCTATGTGCGAACATTGAAATAATCTCTTATGTCACAACGCAGCAACCATGGATCAAGATCAAGACGCAATTGATTATGTACAGTAGCATAGTTATCTCTTCTAAGGCTTTTGCACCAGATTATTTGTTGTTTTTAGTGTCGTGTTCTTGTAAAACTGATTGCGGGGATTATTGTAAGTGTCGGAAATCATATATGAATTGTTCAGCTATGTGCGAACATTGAAATAATATCTTATGTCACAACGCAGCAACCATGGATTAAGATCAAGACGCAATTGATTATGTGCAATAGCATGTATATGTTGTAAATAGTGTTAAATGCCTTCAATATAGACAGGAATTGTAATAGGTATATATGAATTATTGACAGGATGATGTGTAAACAAAAGTCAATAAATGAATAATGAACATAACGTGTATAAGGAACATAAAAATTGTAACATTAGCTAGCGGTGGGGAAGAGGTCCGTGATGCTGTGAATAGTAATGATTATTTTTAATAGATAATAGTGTCAATTAATTCACAGCTACCGGTTGTCAGTCCAGGACACAGCAGGTCCATAAGTGGTGAATAATGGAACAACGCTATACCATATGGATTAGAGGCGAAAGCCCCCCGAAACAAAACTGACAAAAAAGATACGCGAAATAGAAAAAAATACTAGTAATATATTCCACAAAATCAAACAATATATATATATATATTTTTTTTACGTTCATCATTCATCAAGAACAATATGAGTGTGATTTGAAGCAGGGACCGTGAGTGTCACGGTTCAGGAGACCTACAAAGCCAGAAAAAGAATGAAAGGAGGCCATTATTGGATATTGTGTAGTAGTCCATGCGATCTCATACTACGGTATTTGAGGTAAACGAGGCGAGCAAGGGCGCAGCAATTTTGCGAAGTTTGCAATAATGGTAAGCGCCCACTTCACTCTCTTAAGGTGATCTTTACACGTTCCCATACCTCTACGTGTATTAATATATACACCATTTTAAAGCTAAAAAGGCGCTCTACAACTTTTTTGAAGCGTTTGTACAAATTATCGAATGCACAAAAGTTAAAATTCAAAATAAATAAATAAATAAATAAATAAACTACTCATAAAAATATAAAATGTTACATATGTCTACGAATATCTCTTAAAGTATTAGGCCTAGCTAAAATTGTTTAGAATAACTTTTTTTTAAATCGTTCAAGAAAAAAAAAAGACTGTAAAACGAGTTTGAAGATCGGATTAATAATAACGGAGATATGAGCGATAATCGAAAACCTTCCGAATTGAATGTTAAAGGGGGTTGGAGGAGAAAGCACAAGGGGGAGGAGTGAATAGTAATGTTTGGGAAAATGCACCTCTAGTTGGATCCTATCAACTGGCAAAAATTCAGCTTCTCTCGAACTTTTCCTAACAAAAAAACCTTTATTTCCTGGCTAATACGGCTGCTTGATAAAGTTACAGAACACCCTGCTGCAAAACATACATTGTCATTTAAACTTCTTGAGCGAATCCGCAGGACTTCATGTTAGAGGATTCTAAGGGGCAAACAAAATGCTCAATTCGATTCATCCCCATTCTCCCATCTCAGTGTGTCTTTTCTCCTTTGAACGCCAACCGTTTTCATTACCTGAAGCACTATCTACTAAATGGTGTATATTTCATAAACAGTAATCCGTCGAAAAAAGAACCCTACAAACGCTATATTTTTTTTCATGACCTTCCTGACAGTATATTGCCAAACAAACACTGACATTTGAGAGTTTCTAATAATGACCCTTAGAGCCATATGTTAGAGAGTCCCATGTAAAACAGAATGATTCATTCGTTTCGTCCCCCGACATTTTATTTTCAGTTTCTGTTTCATTCTAGTCAGTATTTTCTTATTTATAATCACTAAATATTTTACCTGAAGCATCACATAATTAAATGATGATTATTTCGTAAACGATAGGCTACACGAGAGAAAACGTTCCCTAGAACTGTTATTCGTTTTTTATTTGTTTTCTCTTGTGACGTTACTAACTATATATCTCAAAACTTACTTTGGTATTTGCAAATTTTGAGTGACACCTAAGGGCCCCCATTCATAGAACCCTAAAGGTAAAGCAAAATAACTTGATATTTGTTACACACGCATTATATATATTAATCATGGCTCTAATATACGTTTCCTTTTACATAAGTAAAGCGAATAATTGCATAAATTGCTATACGTAACAATATTTTGATTCAAGTTGTTTTAATGAATACTTAAATTATGCTAAACTGTTAAACTTTTTCTGACGTAATTATTCTTTTTTTTATTTTGCAGATAAACCATTGAAAATAAAAAAAAACAATCGGAAGTAGCTTCTATTTTACCAAACTTCGATGGAATTGAAACTATATTACACAACGAACGAAAGTAATGAACCTAACCCGCAGTTACAGAATAAGGTTTAATCTCTTGTTTTGGAAAGGAAATGAAAAGAGAGTTTGAATATGCTGAAGCTCGTAGTTAATGACGGAGTGCGTTAAACTGCTTATTAATATAAGACATGACTGAAATATTGCAAGGAGTGTGTGTGTAATCTCCAGGGGACACTAGTAAAAGCAGATCCAATATGCTACCTAACAGTTTAAAGCTTATTTAATATATATATATATATATATATATATATATATATATATATATATATATATATATATATATATATATATATATATATCTTAGGGTGGTTCAAAAATTATGGAAAAATATTTTTCCCGAATTTCACCTGCGGCACCCCTAACATTTATTACACCACTGAAAATAGATACACTAGTAAAATTTTAAATTTTTAGAACAATTTTTAACGGTTGCGCAAGCCGATTGAAATTTTGAATACTATAGGTATATGCACAATGTTATACATGTACATATATATTGTTATATATTTTGTTATACACATTGTTATATACATATTACACAATTATACATTAAAGAACATTGTTGCTGATTGTATTTACATTATTAAAACTTTATAAAGTTTATTTGTTTACTCTATTTTTACACATTACTTTTACATATTGAATTTACTTAGAGCATTCTTTGAACAGAATGGATACTGGTTCCTATGTTCCACAACAACTTAAAATAGGTACTGTTTCTGTTCCTCGTCCTTTGTCATAATACCGTTATACTCTTGTGTGAGGCCAACTTGCCTTGTGTGTCGCTTTTTGTGGAAGTCTTTGTTCTATTGGCCATCACACCGTGAATTGAATGTGTATGGAGATAAGGCGAAGGTCAGTTGTTGGTGTGGTTATATCCAATATACTACCTGATTGCGGCAGTTTAATTACACGGTGGACGTGCGGAAGGATAGAATTAACATGGGACCTCTACAGAGAGTCATAAGGGTGTATATGCTGTACGAGTTCAAACTGGGGTCAAACGGACAGCAGCGGGTTGAAAGAAATGCCAGGCCTTTGGTGAGGGTGTCGTGACTACGTGAACAGTGCAGCGGTGGTTTAACAAGTTTAAGGACGTTGATGAAACACTCGAAGACGCACCACATGCCGGAAGACCAACACATGTACAAAATGAAGATCTTACTTCAGCAATTGAGGCGAACAGTGGCAAGCATGTGATGAACTGGGATTACAGTTCAGTGTGAGTGGAGAAACCATTCAGCAGCACCTCAATCAACTTGGTAACCACCACAAGTTTGGTCGATTGGTCCTACATGCTTTGACAAAGGGCCAGAAGGCAACGCGAGAAGACACCTGTGTTGCTTTGATGTATCGTCTGAGGAAGAAGTTATTTCTGGGCAGGATGTTGGCATGTGATGAGAAGCGGGTCCTATACGAAGCTCCACAGCGCCGTCATCATTGGATAGCATTCCATGAACCGGTTCCAAAGTAGCCGAAACCAGCACTGCACCAGAAGAAGATCCTCCTGTGTTTTCGGTGGACTGGTCGCAACATGATGCATCGGGAACTGCTACCAGCTGGTCAGGGCATCAAAACAACTGTGTACTGTCAGTAGTTGAGTCGCGTTCGAGATAATTCAGAACTTCGGAATCAGCATTTCTGAATCGCAAGGGAGTCCTTCTGTTACAGGACAACTCTAAGCCCCACGTGGCTAGCATGTTCCGGGACACCATTCTACGCCGTGTATGGGAGACGTTATTGCATTCGCGATACTTCCCCGGACATTGCACCGTCCGATTATCACCTGTTCCATTCCTTGGACAATAACCTTAGAGGACGCCAGTTCAAATCACTAGTAGAGGTGCAAAATGCACTTGATACTTTCATCGTTTCACGGCCCAGCAAGTTCTACCGCGATGGAATTCATGGCTTCCCAGAACATTGGCAGAAGGTCGTCGATGCTGATGATGACTATTTTTGGTCTTCCAGGTACGTCTTAGGTGACATATCAATGTTCGAAGGTGGTGGGTGTAAAAGCTACAG
The DNA here is from genome assembly GCF_964235325.1 of Thermobia domestica. NCBI lineage: Eukaryota > Metazoa > Arthropoda > Insecta > Zygentoma > Lepismatidae > Thermobia > Thermobia domestica. The sequence goes on from NC_137459.1 coordinate 283,142,216, forward strand.
AACTTTCTTGGTTACCTTTATACTTCATAACCAGGTAAGTAGACAGTGTTGGATTTCCATGTCTCCGTATTTTGTGCAAGAAATATTGTTCGAATACCCAGACGTTCAAAAAACTGCGTCACGTTCTTCGTTACGAAATTCTCGATCTTGGCATCCTGTAGTGAAAGAAGAGCATTTCAAGATATGTGCAGGCGTTTTGGAGGCTCGTCATTACTTGTATCTGCGTTAAAGTTTTTCACCATTTCTTGCTTTGTTTCTGCCGACAGTTCGTCGTCGAAGAACGCTATCCAATGAGTTCTTCGCTCAAGTACCAGAGATAACCACAATTTTCTCCTTGGGTTTTGTAAACGGGTGGATTTTCTGTTTCATATTTAAGAAGGATTTTCAGTAACCCGAGACCAGTTCCTGGAGTAGATGCAGCTACTGGTGATAAGACACACGCTTTCAGATAAATTTTATCAAAGAATGTACCCAAAGTAATCAACTAACTCTTTGTCTTCTGATGAGCAAGGATGAATTTTGAATGCGTACAGCTCCTTTGACATCCACGTGGCATGGTGAATAACTCCGGGTGCCGCAAATGGTCACCAAATGTCTCACCGATAAATTCATCATTGCAGTAAATATTGTTTAAAATTTTTAGTTAACATTGTTTCTAAAGACATGATAAATACAAAATGCCATGGATGAACCGAAGGGAATGATAAGGCAGTTTTTGTTGATTATTGTTATAACAATATCTCCTATAGTGGCATAGTTTATTTGTAATACATAATTACATGAACTGGATATATAGGAAAATAAATGCACAAAACCAGAGTGTATCACATTGTCAATATAGCGACAATAAAGCAATAATTTTGTTAAACTTTAAGTCGATTGCGTAACCTCTAAATATTGAGCTATTGATTTGAAATTTTGCATGCATCATTTATTTGTAAGGGAAAACAAATTAAGGGGGATGCCAGGGTAAAATTTCAGACTTTCGAAATTTTGTACCACCCTAATATATATAAAGTCGTTATGCGCCCATTCAACTTCGGAAATCTTAAAGAGAAAGTTACGTGCCTGTATAGATTACATCTCACATCCAAAAGCAGATTTTAAACGAGGAATGTTTGGTTGTCCATTTCTAACCAGTTATTCACACTGAACAACCAAAACATTTTGACAACCTACCTAATATGTGGTTCGTTCCCTTTCGGCTCGCAGCACAACAGCAATGCGATATAGTGTGGAAGCGATGGGACCCTGATAGTTGGCTGAATCAATGGCGCACAACATCTGCACAAAAAAAAACTCACTTATTTGCGTTAAATTCTGCTGAGGGCATTCACAACCATGAATCTTACGTACAATAATACCCGAAAAGTGTTCAATTAGGTTATGATTGGACGAATGTTGGTGTCATTGCAGTAATTGAAATTCACCACTATGCTCCTCGAAACCATGTAGCACAACGTTGGCCTTGTGGAAGGATGCTTTATCTTGCTAAAAGATGCCATTGCCAGCTGGATATGTGGCCTACATGAATGGGTGTACATTAAGGTGGAGCGAGAAAATCAAATTTTCGTGTATCGAATTCTAATAGAGGCCGAAAGTTGAATATTCCCATGATAATTAATGGAAAAATAACGAAAAAGTCACACTTTGGATCTTCGGTTCGCGCAAACGACCTAAAATTTGAAAAAAAAAATGAAAGAAAACACCAACATTTACCTTTTTATGCGAAAAAAAAATAATTAGTATCGAATTCTATCGAATTCAAAAGTTGCGTATTTGCGTGCTAATCAATGGCAAAATAACGAAAATAATCACGCTTTGGATCTTCAGTTCGCGCAAAGGGCCTATTTTTTTAAATGACAAAAAACACCAAAAATTATGTTGACTTAGTCAAGAATGTTGTCTGAAATTCAGATTTTTTAATCAAATTTTTGGCATTGTGAGTCTTGAGAACAAAGTTGTTATAATGTAGCAATATCTGTTTTCTTGTCCACACACTTTTCCTGGAGACTCCGTAACAAGTTTGACACCTTCCGACTTCCTGAGTATGGCATGGAAAATTTAAGAAGTCAAACTCATGAGCAGATTTGTCATGTATAAGTGATAAGATCTGTGATAAGTGATAAGTTTCTGTTGTCAAGCTTTCGAGCATTGGATGGGGTGATAGCTTACATTTTCTCCAATCTTATCACCTCATCTTACCACTTATGCATGACTTATTCTTTGTTATATTATACGTTTTTTTGTTGTTTTCCTGTTTCATACTTGTTTCCGTGTTTTTTGTACCTTTTCTGAATTCAACTGTTAAGCAACACCTATAATCGTCATTAAAAGACTGACCGAAAAAAACATGTTGTAAGATATTTCGATGCATAGGAGGATACATTGTTATTCATTGCTGTTTTCTCTTGTTTCCTTTCTGTAATATTTGAAGCACATTTTCGTCTTATTTTGCACTGTTTCTTTTAAATGGGCTACCGTATACAACATACAGCAGTTTATACATACATACATACATATATATATATAAAGCACCACCGATTTCACAACACTGCTATATTGGCATATACTTTGGTGTCAAAAGAGAATCTGCTAAATCCAAAGGAAGGGACTAAGTCAATTTATATGGATTAAACATTTAAATAAATACATACATAGATAAATAAATAAATAAAAGAGGGAGATTAATAGTAGGGTTAAATTACTAACGTAAAGTTGTTTAATGCTGCGCAACACAGTTAATCCGTTATCAATAATTAAACTAAGGGCATCACGCAGCAAATAAGAGGGTGTTAATTGCTGCTTTATCTAAGAGTGTTTTAGGGAAGCTATGCCATATTATAAATAGAGGGTTTTTCAAAATGACACCGACAACTTTTGGGAGGTGATTCTCGACAGCAAGATAAGACAAAAAGTATAGACTAACCTGGGTGCACAAATGATTGCGTTCGGAGATAAAGGCTGCCGAAAATACGAAAAAAAATAACTGAATTCTAATAGTTCATACCTCCAAAGCTATCGGACCTACCGTAAAATAAATTAAATGAACTGAAATTTGTAAGTTTTACGTCTCTCCCAAACGCCGGCTAAGCTAAATCAGCCGGTGATAATGTGAAATGGGTGAAATGAAGAAAGTTGGAGGAAACGGGAGAACTTCGAGGAAACCCGTGCACACGATGTTTGTTCAACACAAAGCTCACTTGGCGCGTGCTGGTTTCAAACCAAGGACTCCATGCACTAGAGGTTGAACGCTGCACCAACCGAGCCACCGCAGCCCCAGGAACTACCGTAAAAATTTGTTTATATGTTTATTAAAAATATAATCGTTCTTTTTCAAATTTGTCTTTTAAACGTTTTTAAACATTTTAGAAATGATTGAGTGCGAATAATATGATGCAAAAAATATCCACACAACACAGAATCATCGTCCTGATGTTGTTGATTATTTGAAAAATATATAAGAAGTTTTTTTATTTCCTTGGAAATGTCCATAGCAAGACTACCAAAGTAATATCCTTGTTCTTTCTCATCGATGCACACAGCAACCCAATGCGATCCACTAGAATCGGATGTATCAAGATTAATTACAAGTGCAGCAGGTGGTTCTAGCATTACATGAAGTTTGTCAATAGGGTAACACTTGCACCAGTCACTTTATCAGCTAGTAACACTTTTAACAATTCGTCACTATACCTGATGAAGATTATTATTTTTAATCATAGTAGGTATGTAACTATCACTGTTATCCACACGTAACACATAGTCATACACTTTCACATATATACTATTCAGTAATGCTTCATGAACACCGCCTATATTGTCCAATACGATGTTTATTATGCGCACGCTTGTGAGCGTGAAAACTTAATGCAGTATACTTTGGACAGTCTATTTCTTCTAAATTTGTAACAGCTCTTTGAAGAATTTATTCAAGAAAACTCTTTCTAGTTATTAAGTAAGTGTAAATACTTATAGTATTTGAACAATATGTTTGAAGTATTTTCTTAAGAAGGCAATACTCTACATCGCATTCGTCCCAAGTAATGCCATATGCATTCTCACTTAGATACTTGTAAGAGACTTGACGGATGTTCACGCCCCTTGTATTCAAGTGTCATGAGCCGTACTCGATTCCAGGTCCTCTCAGCCACAGTACGTTTCGATAGCATCAGTTTTAGGGAAGAAAGAGAAGAGTACAAGTTAGTTCCAATTCGGGAAGTGACCGATATGTTTGCAAATAACTGTAGGAGAATGTACAATGCATCCGCTTTCGGAACAATTGGCGAGCAATTAGTGAGATTTAGGGGGCAATGTTAGGAGTGTGTAGCTCCCCTCACTCCCATTCCATTTTAAATTTTCTCAGTTTCTCTTGGCTGAATTGGAATAAGGCTGCATGGATTATACGTCGACGCAAACTTTGTGTTAGTTTTATCCTTTTCTATGAGTTGGCAGTCCTGTGAGTGGTGACTTGTGCTTTCTGTTCACCGAACAAAAGGGATGTGATGTGGCCGCGATGCTACAAAGAAATAGTACCACAGAATCGGAAACAATCTAGAAATACTTTTATTATTTTTAGTATTTTAATTAGTTTATTTTAATAAAGAACACATTTAATCCTTTCTAATATATATATTCGTTGTAAAAAAAAACACTCACAGATTTTTTTTAATATTTTCTCTGGCATGACTGGCGCAATCTCACTGACGCCAGAAGGACAGCGCGGGAAACCGTGTGTGTGAAAATGGACGTCGTAGTGAAGAGAAGAGGTATACGACACAGCACAAAAATCCAATGTTAATTTAACAATCTTTTGCGAAATTGTATTAATATAAGTAAGAGTGAACTGCAGAAGTTATGTTATTTTGTTATTCACGCAAGCTACAGTGAAGTTCTACGAAAATGATACAAAACGCTTTAACTTAGCTCAAACTGAGTACGAGCACACCGTTTCAGTTTCGTGCTAACGTTGTTCAGACCTAAATAATAAGTCTAATGTTGAATTTCACTCGTGTTTATGATAAAGAAATGTAGGTAAAACGAGAGATCAATTTATTTTATAGATTGTTAACCAGTGGAACCATAAGTAAGTACATGGCCAACTATACAGCTGGATAATGAAAATTGAAACTGACCTGGAAAACAGGACATCCCTTCGAAGAAAAATGGGAAGAAGATTCCAAAGAACTGCCCTCCAATACCTCTACTGACCCCCCCCCCCTTTTCTGAAATCTCCAAAACCCAAGTGCGTGTGTGAATTGGTGTTTTGTTAAGTAATCTGCCGGCTTCGTCGTTACAGTATAAAATTCAAATTCAAGTTTTCAAAATCCTTTTTTTATTTTTTTTATTCTCCAATAAAATTCATGGGCTTGTATTTAATATGGTAAATGACAAAAGAAAATTCTAAAATATAAAACTTACAAAGGTATCGAATTAAAACATTGAAGTAAGTATGTATGCTGTATGTATAATGCTTGTGTTTAAGTAAATCAATATCATACATGTATTATGTTTCAGTTGCTTCATACCAGTTTCTTACGCAAATCACTACTGGAACGGTAAGAATATTTATTTGGTGTAGAAATTGTACGGATGTGTATCGGGCGTGTCACTGAGCGTGGGTACGCGCATAGACTGACTTGGATCGAACCCATCTTAATCGATGATTATGTGCAATTCTTCCCACAATCTCTAACCACTACTGTACAGAAAAGAATCTTATACTCCGTTCCATCATTCAGACTCATTACAAATGGGAACACTCAGTGTCTGAATGAAATAACTATACTCAGTGAAATCACAATACAGGCGTACCGAACAAGACACGAACCCTACCGGTCATAATGTTCATTCAAAGTTTATATGCTCAACAAACCGGGTAAATATGGCTTCAAAATGTGGGCGCTGTGTGATGCAGAAACCTTTTATTCTGCAATTTCCAGATATATCTCGGGCGAGTTGGCAATGCTTTCGAAGTCAACCAAGGAGTCCGTGTTGTGAGAGACTTTACACATTATTGGAATCATTCCGGCCGCAACATAACCTCTGACAATTTATTCACAGACATCACATTAGGAGAGAACTTGCTTACAGACAATTTGACAATTCTTGGGACAATACGGAAGTCCAGAAAAGGTCTACCAAAAGTTCTTACTTGTACCAAATACAGAGCAGTACATTCTAGTAAATTCCTATTCACAGATAATCTCGCATTGGTGTTTTATATACCTCGAAAGGGAAATTTTGTAGTTCTACTTTCGAGTATGCACCACTAACACTGTATTTCTGATGCAAATAATGATTTCAAGCCTGAAAACATATTGAGGTATAATGAAACCAAAAGTGGTGTTGATGTACATGATAAACTTGTACGAGAGTACAGTTCCGAAAGAAGCACAAGAAAATGACCATTCTTGCTTTTCATGAACTATGTGGACATTGCAGCATGTAATGCGTTTGTGATATGGAACATGAATAAGAAAATAAGAGTGGATGCACATACAATCAAAACTAATCGCAAATCATTTCTTGAAACACTTGGATGATCTTTGGTGATACCACAGATGGAAACTCTAGCTACTCTGATCGAAAACAACCCAGCAGGATACAGTGTCCAGGTTATGGAATCATTTGAACTCTGTGGTAGAAAACTGAATATAAATAAACCATCTACAACTTGCCATACACACAGCAAGCTAAAAAACGTGGCAGATGTGCGTATTGTGTAGGAAATGGCAAGTACTCTCAAAAGTGTGCAATCTGCCACAAGTTTGTATTTAAAACACACTGCACTAGCGAGCTCCTCTGCAAGAACTGTCAGTTGTAATCAAAATACCATGTAGGACAGGAATTACTCCTAACAAAGACAGCATTTATCTGTGTATAAATTTTTAATGTTACAGCACTAAAATCCAGGTATTGTTTGGAAGTGTCACGCACAGCCACTTACAGTGTATAGAGCGAATAAAACTTACTGTAGTATAAAGAATAATCTGGTGCATTGTACTTTTTATTGCATATTGGAAACTTTAACTCCGTCAATCAAATTTGAAAATGTTTTAACAAAAAAACTCGCCTGGGTCAAAATGACTCAGGCTTAGTACTTTACGTGACTTTTTAGGCTTGGTACTCTAAGGGTTAAACAATTGTTTCACACGACGATTATAAAATACACCGCCTAAATCTGTTTGTACGTTAAATACGGGCAACTTGATTTTTTAAAAAATATTTTCTCTTTGGTTTTGCCATTTCAGGATCTGTCTTTGTTTGCAAGGGAACACAATATAAATAACGTGAAAAAATATCAATACAAAATTATATATATATATATATAATTTTGTATTGATATTTCTTGCATATCTGCTAAATCCATTTGTAATGTTTCATTTGGTGCAATAACATCATACTTTTTACGTTCAAAAACTTTACAAGCTGGTGCATGTAATATATAAACATCTTGAGAAGATAACCATTTTTTTTAATTTTCTTTTTAGACAACTTTGTTTTACGATATAATGTTTGTATGTTTGATAAAGAATCACGATTTGATTAATCATAATATTTTTTGATAATTTTGCTATTTTTACATACTGTATTATTTCCAATGTTTAAATAAATTAGCTACTGCTGTAGGATTAGATGATTTTCTTACTTTACGACTACGTTGTCTTTTACTACTACTACTAATAATAATATTTAGTTTTGATTTTGGTTTTAATAGGTTTGCCAATAAATTCTTTATGAACATTAAGATTTTCTAATAAATTTTTAAATTCATGGATACCTATAGGATTTGTTGAATATTTTCTTGTACGAACAACTTCACTTACTAAATGTATACTACTTGAACCTGGTATTGCTTTTACTTAGATACATACTATACCAGATTTGTACTACTGAATTTTATCAGAACTTGTCAACTGTTTTAATAAGAGATCTGTTTTCCTATGAAGTGTTTTCGGTACTGATTGTAAAGTATCTGATACAAAAGGTAAAATAGAAGTATTGTTATCCTGTTCGAAAGTTGATGATGATTTTAGTTGTTCTTCTTCTTCCTCCTGAATAGCATAATGTAATAGGTTTATGTGAAAACGAAGTATACTGTAAATAACGATGCAAAGCTTGTTGATATAATTTCAACTTCTGTTGTACACTAAGATCATGACTTTTTAAAACGTTATTTATTTCTTCATCTAAACGTGACTGATCTGAATCTATGGATTTAAGATTGGATCGAATTTCATGTACATCATTTTCAGGAACAAATCATTTGATGTAAATCTGACATAGTTATCCACTAAACATACTACTGCCTACTGCTGCAAGAAGTGGTCCCAAGTTTAATGGTAGAAGCGCACCACCCTTTTCTACTAAAAACTTCTTCTTCTTCATTGATGCCGTGCGTTGTTGAGACATATAACATAAGATCTTTTTATGTCTACGTAAACGACGCTTCTGACGAGAATTTAAAGGAATGTTCCATTTTATTGTTTTTAGCTACTTGATAAATTGTTTTTTTAATCCATTGAAACATTTAGTAAAATTTGTTTTCGTTTTGCACTCTTGTATTTCCACAGAGCACGGAGCGTCTTGTAGTGTAGTTTCCCCTTCAACATCTTGACTCAGACTAAAGAAAAATTTATGCATGCATGTCTTTTTGCTTACCGTACACGTACATGATTTCATTAGGAAAAATATTTGTACCTAATCGCAATGCATCGTTTGTTTTCTGTGTTAAGTCAATAAATAAGTGTGAGGCTCCCGTGTTGCTTCTCCGAACACATTCACAATTTCCTTACTATATCGAGCCATAATTTTCCTAGCTAAATATTGTATTTGTAATGTATCACATGGAATTTAAATACTATAATGCAATGCAAATTTAAGCTAATATGACGTGCATGTTTTCCTTTTGGAAATAAATTTTGAAAAAAAAAATAAATATTACAGTCAACTTTTTTGATGTGCACATGTTGTAAATATATTAGCAACATCCCCGTTGGTTTCTGAAATTAAATCACCAAGTACTAATAATGAATATTCTTTAATTTCAAAATTACCCATGTCTGGTAACCCCTATACAAAACTTACTTTTGCATGTGCAACTAATTTTCGTATTACTGCGCCATAACACCATGCAATACCATTAAATTTTATACTAAACATTTGATCACATTCGTTAAGCAATCGATTTACAAAAAATTCCCAGCCATTGACGGACCGCCGATTGAAATACTTCTGTAGTAGAGAGATGTTGAAACTTTAACATGTTGTGCTCAAATGAATGCATAAAATGGAGCGTTTTCTTTACATACACACAGAAAGAAAGAAAAAATCACTGGAATATAAGAATATTAAAACTTGAAATGACTAGTTTTAGCACCGTGTATGGATTGCATACGATACAATAAAACATGCACAGAAACAAATTAAATAAATAATTAACCTCGATTTTCCACGGGAAAGGAAGACATAAATAACTAACAAGTTTCTATATGAATTTTAAATAATTTCACAATAGAAGATTGTTGAGAGTTTACACAGTAAACGAAACGATTGAAAAATAAATTAAAAATAGATACATTAAGACATAGAAGACATAGAAGAATAGGAATACATTAAGACAAAATAAATTTTAAAAAAATGAATAATTTTTTCTCAAAATTTCTATGGGAAACGATACGTCATTAGGCAAAAAGTGACAATCCTACAGCTTAAATTCACTCGTTCATGGGCTTATAACCGTAAGGTTCATCGTCTCTCACGTCATGTTCGTCAATACGTTTACTTTTTTTGCTGCCCTCACGGAATGTCTTGTCTCTGTACAGCTAAAGATGCGGAATCCTGGTCTACGCACCACACTATTTGGATTTTCTATTACTCTGGACACTAATTGTCCAGACACTAATTTATTGAAACTCTCAAATTTAATTTTGGGAGGTCTTATAATTCAGTGTTGTCCCCCTAATGTTGAGTATATGCCGAACACTCCATCGACATTAATTAACCTTATCCCGTAGTTCTTGGCGCCTAATCCGGCAAATGTTGTAAACTTCCAGCCTTCGGTTATATCGCCCAAACAATTTCCAAGCAGTATCAAATGTTCCTCATCTTTTTCCTGTAAAAACATGATACTGTCGGTGTCACAGTAAATCGCTCTGTCGGGTGCTACAGTCGTCAGTAGTTCGTACAGTCTAAATCTAGCCCACGAAGTAATAAATTCGGCTAGTATCACATTGGAAAACTCTAATGGAACGTTTTCAGTTTCACTGTCTCTGTAAATGATAATTAAATGGTCATCATTAATTGTTACCACACTTTGAATTTCATACCGTGCCGTTGTTAAATACCTAAGACACGTGACCTCATCACTGACGATTACACTATGTGACATCATTGCGCTGATCCCATTTACCATATAATGAATTGAGGTATAGTTTTGCACATTGCCTCAATCCCGGGTTCGTCCTAATGTTATCATAATTCAGCTGTATTCCTTAATAGGAATAATATTCCTGGATTTATCTACATTTGTCTTCTTCTGTTTAACAATAAGCGGGATAACCAGAGGGTGCCTGCTTCATCTGAAGGAAGGAATTCACACAAGTTCCGAACAAACCACCTGAATTCCCATCTTCAGGACCCATGAGTTCGAATTCCCATATTTCGTTTATATCGAGTAATTTGTAACCTTTTTGAAGAGAAAGGTGTAACTCTGGAGTACAAAATATCCCTGTGAGAGCACACTCAGCGTCGTTAGTATTTTCCTCCTCCATACATATACGGCAAAACCGACAAGTAATCGGTCTCCCGGAGCATACGGCAGGATTGCAAAATACAAGTCTTTTGGAGGCAATATAGTGCATTTCACTACAACATGAATACTTCCCACATGTGGAAAGTCCGGCCCCGTATGTGTCTTAGGTGAATTAACCGCCAAATGTTTACGTGCCATCACATATGGGTAGAAACTTGTGATATCTAAATATTTTAACGCGTAATTACCCGTATAGTTGACGTAAGTTCGATACACTTAAGGGAGCCGCGGTGGCACAGTTCCAGGGCGTTCACCTCTGGTCTTTGGGGTCTTGGATTCGATCCCAGCCCCCGCGAAGTGAACTTTGTTGGTGACAAACACCGTGTCCGTTCGTTTTATTGGGGTTCTCCCGTTTCTTCCTACTTCATTCATTCCACTTTCTCATTCATTACTCATCATCACCGACTCGTTTAGCCTAACCGGCATAATCGTGGAACGTAAAAATCACAAATTTCATTTCGAAACACTTCAGTGCGGCCGCCCTCGTAACAATTCTTGGAAATAACGAAATCAGGCAGATTAGTACAACGTTCTTTAATAAACCTTTGTACTTCCTAATCCCTCTTTACTTTGTTATCCTAAGAACCTTCCCACATTTCGTATAAGTTTATGCCTATACTTTTCAGGTACATACGGCGCAGCATTTTTTCGTATCTATTCTCCATCGCAGTGTACGAGTCATGAGCTTTATGCAAAATGGCGTCACGGTTAAAAGGAAAACACCTCTTACAACTGTAGAAAAACACCCATAGAAGTCCAAGGCAGCGTTGAGACCTTCGTGCCTTCTATCAAACCTGTTTCTACCAATACAATTTTCCCCACATCTCCTAGCATGCTGAATTTATATCCCTAATTGTTATTCCATATGCATAAGCCATTACATAGTTTTGGTAATATACTTGGTCTTCTAAGGCAGAAGAGACAATAGTAGCGACTACTATTATTAGGAATGGCTACTATCCTGCTGAAGACAAGAGGCTCAACTAACACATTTTTAATAAAAGCCTTCGGTGCCTTTAATATAATCTCTACGTCATAGGCCCATCATAAAGTCGCGGTCAGCAACAGAGATTGCTGCCGTCGATGGTGACAGGTCACCGGTAGGCAGCCAGCACCTGTCCGCGGCGGCACGACGATCTTCTCCGAGGCAGCAAGCGGTCAAAATTCGTAAAAATGCCCTTTACCCACTTTTTGCCGACTCTTGCCGACCGTCAGAGTCGGCAAAACAGTACGAAAGGCCTCTTTCCTTCTCTCTCCCGACCCCTTCGATGGCGGCGAAAGGAAATGATATCAAAACCGGATAAATAGCTATTATATCACCTCGTATCATGTACATCTGCCGACATGTTTTATAATGTGTGACTACAGCGCTGCTAGTAGGGAGAAATGGTGTCAAATTTTTGACTAATTTTCAGTTTACTGTTAAATGCTTTTTTGGTCGGACGTCCCTGCATGTAACTCCCATGTTAAGATATGTAAACTAGTTCTATACCAAATGACCATTTTAAATATTATTGCAAATAAATCAGCATTTAAAACAAATATAGGGATTTAATAATGAATGGGTCTTGCGTTGATTACGAAGAGGGGTGTCCTTAGTACATAATCTGAGCTTCCTTCGCAAGCGAATCAGCAAATAATTAAAAACGATCCGAAAGAATATGAAAAGTGCTTCACATACACATCTTCTGCGGTAAAATCCCCCGAATTCGGTGCTTCGGCTAAAGCGTCTTTCCATTACGTCTTCTGTGGTAAAAGATTTAATTTTCAACCTCTGCAAAAGCGTCTATTCATCGCTTCTTTGGCATTGAAAGCCAAGTTCGAATCCCGGAAAAAGCTGTGCCGTAAATCGATCTCGGCGGAGTCGTGGCGCGTTTGGCGTTAAAATCCCGGCAATAACGCGTATCTTTTGCGTCGCTACGGCAAGAAACCCAAATTCAAACCCGGGCCAAAGCGCCTGTGCATCGCGTCTTTGCCTTAAAGACCCGACCTCAAAACCCAAATAGGACTCCGGTGTAGTACCGCAAGCAGTTCACGGCTTTAACGTTAAAACTCGCGTGCAGTCCGCAAATAAAAGTCTACATGTTCAAAACGTTCCGTGAATCCCATCTCTGGTGTGAAATGACCCTGGTTCAAACCTTAAACCGCACAATTATCTGGTTCGGATTATCGGTAAAATCGCTACGAACGAGTTGTCGTGAGAAAATAAAAAATATAGATTTTCTTGCTTATTTTCTCAAGTATGTACTTAGCTCTTAACTAATTAGAAATTGGTCGATAAAAAGTGTAGGTCCGTGTCTCATATATCCGGGGTGTTGAACAATAAACTACATATAACGATGATTCAAGTCTTAGTTCCTGAATATACCGTTCAACTTAGAAACATACATTTTAAAAGCACAACAAGAAAATTCTGTATGATAATGAAATTTCTCGGGATTCTCACATTTCCTTGTACATTCAGATTCCATCATTTTTCGAACACTATAAACTTTATCTTAACCCCTTTACATACAAAAATAAAATCATAAGATAACAAGTTACAAAAAGAGATTACCTTACATGTATCTTCTAAGACGAAGAAGAAAAAAACAACTTCAAAGAACAAATCACATAAAATCGTTAACGCACACTGTATAGTACAGCTCAACATCAGAATAAAAGGAAAAAGAAAGGAGATCAGGGTGTATAAAACTTTATTAGGGACATGGGAGGTCATTCATCCAGCACCAATTTGCATTTTCTCTCCAAAGATTCATAGACGATTTCATATAACATTGGACCTTCAAATACTATAAATTTTAGTGCAAATAAAAGATTGCATAAACACCTTATCTGGAAAAGAAATTCAAGAGGCGATATGCATAGCTTCTGGAATATTGCAGACATGTTTTTCATAGATTGAAATTGCAGTTTATACCTAGATTTTAAGTCCATTGTAATGCATGATCATTAAATTATTGATTAGAAATGGTGATACTATCTATTTCCTTAATTTTTTTACAAGTACTGTGTTCTCAAAATCAATTATGTATATCTACATTTCAACAACAAGAACAAACAACAATTTAAAATCAGCTCTCTCTACCAAGATGAAAGTTGGTTGCAACAGGGAAGCAAAATTATATGAGCCCAGGTCAATATAAAAAAAATCAGCCGCTGTTCACAAGTACAGAGAGGGTGACGTTTAAGGCTGTCTGCATTTACACATCATACAGTATGGAAAAGGAGGGAGAGGGGAGGTTGCCTGCATACAATTGCCAGTAAACCTTTGCCCTCACACGTACATCACAGTGTCACTTAATCCCCCTGCTCCCTTCACTCTCAGCTTGCCTCATACTCCCCTCAGCCAGGTCAATCACATGCAGTATACAGAACAAGAGAGAGAGGGATGAATGAAATTCGAGAGGTCATTGCCAACTACTGATGCTTCATACGTATTTGCTTCAACGGACACTGGAAGCCAATTACATAGCAACGTTACGTAGGGGATACTGACGTCACGCATATAGGCACACACTTTCACTTCGCATAAGAGCAATCTTTCCTCTTAGCTTCCATTTACTATCTTGACTTCGGCCAAGAAGGACGTATGAAGACCATGCTCTGTATATGTACCAGCATCAAGCATATGAAAAACTGAATCAATAAAGGAATATTCTTTCCTTCCATATCTTGTATTCGATTCTCATTATTTTTATTAGTACCAAACAATGTTAATAATGCCTTAGCTAAGCACTTACTGTGAACGGTTTTTCCCTGGAAGTTCCAGGTTCAATTCCCATTGTTTTATTTGTACGAAACAACGTTTCTAATCCGACTTTCCATAGGGAAAGGAGAGGGTAAAAGACACAGGGGTCGATTCCCATTTTTTATTCGTACGAAACAATTTCTAATACCATAGCTAAGCACTTACTGTGCACGCCTTTCATATATGATTCTGAAAGGGCTGTTTTGAGGATCCCTGGGGACCCAGGGCTGCAAGGATCAAGTTTTAACAACTAATTTTCATACACTACCTAAAATTATACCTAGAAAGTCAGGGAACAAGGAGCTTCTCATCGAAGCGAAAAAATAAATAATTATTACGTTCACACATAGTGTTCAGGAACATATTTTTGAGGGTCCCTGGGGACCCATGGCTACAGGGCCAAGTTTTAAAAACTAATTTTTAATCTGTAACTAGTATCGAACCTGGAAAGACAGGGAAGAACGAGCTTCTAATCGAAGCGAAAAAACAAATAATTATTACGTTCATACATACTGTTCAGGGGCATATTTCTGAGGGCTCAGGGGCTACAGGAGGTCTCTAGGGACCAAGGGGCTATTCTCAAGCCATGGACTATGGTCCTGCTGCCACATGAAGGGTCAATAACATCTCCCAAATGTCATTCCCATTCCATATGTCGTTCACACATTTTAGATATCAAGACATACTTTCCGCATGTAGCAATTAACAACAGAACACTTTATATACCACTTTAACATATTCAAACCATTGAATATAACAGATTTTGCAATAGGCGATATCCTCTGATGTTACAAAGTAACATCACACGACTAGGTGTTCGCTCAGTTGAACCCAGTTGAGCAGATTGATATTACTATTCGAGTTGCGCATCTGATTGGACTCAAAAACTCAACCGGGCAGGTCTCGCTCTTCATGGAAGAACTACAATATATACTTTGATAGTAAGAACTACACAGTTGGTGCTCACGACATTTGAAGCTGTCTCGTTATAAAAATTTATGTTCGTATTGTTACGAGACGAAACGAGATGTAAGTAGTGTTCTTGTCGTGAGCAACACAAAGTATTACGCATTACTGCTTTCATTTATCATGCATTTCGTTTTCCAGTCTAATCAGGCCATGATTTCAAAACCAGTTAAAATGAGCTAAACGAGCGAGCCATTTGTCAATCTGGAGTCGACTTGAAACTCGCCCTCGAAAACAGCATCTTGGCTGGGAACTCGACTCGAAAAAAATACCTTTGACTCGACTCGTGTCCATCCCTAGAGGTATTTTAATACTTCAAATTATATGCCCGTAACCAAACTCACTCTATGAAAATTGTTACATGAGTGCTTAAGGATTCCGAAACATGCATTTTTGTACAGCGCTCATATTAGTTCCTTAGCGTAGTCTTGACCCGACTAAGGTAGGTGGCATAGCTTTGGAACTATGAAATTTTAAAGTTCATTTTTCTCATGTTTTGGCAACCTATAATTACGAAAGAAAGCAGTTGTCCACCCAGGTTAGTCTATACCTTTTGTCTTTTCTTGGTGTCAGGAATCAAATCGCAAACGTTGTCGACGTTGTTTTCAAACACCCAGTTGTGTACATAATACAAAGCGCAGAAAAATAACTATAAAAAAGAGTATCTAAAGTGGATAAATAACAGGTGAGAGTGCGTTCAGTCTCAGAGGATGAGTTTGAAGCCTGAAAGTATTATAGTAGAGTGCGACAAATGAAGTTGAACTTAGAACTTCAGAGTGTGAAGAGAGTTGCTGTCTACCATATAACGAATTGATGCAAGCCATGCGAAGTCACAGAAGGCTGTGCCCAAAGTAGACCAACGAAGTGAAAAGCAAGCAAGGAGAAGAGAGAGACCTCCAGAGAAATAAAGTGACGTGTAAATTTCATGATATATATATATATATGTGTGTGTGTGTGTGTGTGTGGGTGGGTGAGTGTGTGTGTGAACAGTTTCATTGGTTTGATAGGAGACATATATCTGAATGTTAGGTTGATTTGTTTGTGTAAGCATGATTCACTACACATATAGTAAAATACAATTCTGATTTACTCTCCTTATATTTGAAAGGAAACAAGAAATAAAGCCAATAATTTTAAATGATTATACAATAAAAAAATGATTATCAGTAGAATTGCTACCGTGAGTTGCTGTGTTGGAAAACGATTAGAACGTTTGCTGTATATATATATATATATATATATATATATATATATATATATATATATTTGCAGTAATTTGATTGATACGCGTTGATACAGAGAAAATAACGCATATTGTATAATTTACAAGCATGCAGATGCACTATGGAAAGGCAAATATATAATAATAAAAGGTGTGTTTATAAAATATATGAAATAAGTAAGAACAACACATCGTATCTGAACTAATTTTCTTGAATGGAAGCTTCAGTATTTGGGCACGCATATACCGTGCATATAGAGCACACACACTTGCGTTTATCTTATTACATAATATTTTATAATCTAGCCAATACAGTAATCAAAAGTAGGACAAACGTGTTTTGTATATAGAGGATGTTTCAAAACAACACCAACAACCTTTGGGAGATGATTCCTGACACCAAGATAATACCAAAAGTATAGACCAACCTGGGTGCACAAATGCTTCATTTCGGAGTTATAGGCTGCCTAAATCATGAAAAATTGAACTTTAAAGGTCCATAGGTCCAAAACTAAGGGCCTTACCGTAGTCGGGTCAATACTTCACTTAGGAACTAGTACGTGACCTATCCAAAAAAAAATCAATGTTTCAAAATCCTGTGGTACTTCCGCAACAGTTTTAATAGAAGGAGTTTGGCTACGGGCTTATAATTTGAAGTACTCACCAACTACCTCTATAAAAAATGTTGCCGAAGTATCGCAGGATTCTGAAACATGGATATTTGGATAGGGCACATAATAGTTCCTAAGTGAATTATTGACCCGACTACAGTAGGTCCCATAATTTAGGAGCCAAATGTACTTAAAGTTCAATTTTTTCATGATCTCGCCAGCCTATAACTCCAAAAGGAAGCATTTGTGCACCCAGGTTGGTCTATACTTTTTGTCTTATCTTGGCGTCTAGACTTACCTCAAAAACGTTGTTGGTGTTGTTTCGAAACAGCATATATATATATATATATATATATATATATATATATATATATATATATATATATATATATATCGGACAACGTGGGGATGAAGATGATAAACACCCTGTAAAGTGCGAATATAGGGCAATATGACGCATTTTAACAAAGTCACAAATAACGAACAATGCGGATTTGGTTGTAACTAAGAAACTTCCGTGCTCCATGGTCTTCCGGTAACCTCTTCGTCTTCATGTGTGATTTTTTTTTCTGTTTCAATATCGTCCATTAATTGTAGTTTATTTCTTCCCTCCCTCTCTTTCTTGCCACCATACCCCCTAGCATGTCCCTCATGGTACTGTTCTTTCTTAGCCAGTGTCCCAACAAGTTACTCTTCCTCTTCATAATAATATCCAAAATCCCCCACCAAATCCAACACCCTCTCATTCGTGTCCTGCTCGACCCAATTCATTTTCACCACTCTTCTATACGCCCACATTTCGAAAGCTTCCAGTCGTTTTTATCATTTTATCGTAATATCCATGTTTCTGATCCATACAGTGCAATATTCCACACAAAAGACTTTATAAGTCTTCTTTTTACAATTCTTTGTTTAAGATGCCGCAAAATACTATTTTCTTACTCCTAAAGACTTCTTTCGTCATTTATGGCCTTGCTTTTATTTCTCGTTCACACTTCATGTCATTATTAATAATACTACGTAGGTATCGAAAACTAGTCACCTGTTCCATTTCTCCCCTCCCACTTTTATATTTGACATCAACCCCTTCGTTCGAATCGTCATGTCCTTTGTCTTTCTAACATTCATTTTCATCCTACATTCTTCACAGTCTTTCCACAAGTTTGTAAGCAGTATAAACTTATCCATAAGAGGTGACCAACTCTCAAGTAGCCAGAAGAACTGTAAGTTTGACGAAGACACCGTTTGTTGAAAATGTTGTGTGATTATGTATATCACACAGCCTTCTCAGTGTGTACTTGAGTTTTAGTTTGAATCAACCTCTCTAGTAGTTGATGAAGTTTCATATGCAAAGGAAATAGTTAGGATATAAACTTCAAATAGCCCATTAGTTAATGACCTTTTTTTCTCATTTAAGTGCAAATGAAGGACAAGGGGATAAAACAAGGTATGTCCATGTGCGTACACTAACGGATGCTTTCTCCTATATGTTGGTGATTCTTGGTACTATTTGACTCTATATGCCATGTATGTGCAGATGTACGCGTAGAAATGTCAATGTAAAAAGGGACAAAAATTTGACTAACCCTATTCATTTCGTTCGTGTTTTTCAGTATTAAAACGCCGTTTTCTCGAAAATGCAGTTTTGTGGCATTCCTTCCTCTTTGCCCTTATCCTTCAAATCATCTCTTTGAGTATGTTTGCTTCTGAGTATGTTCTAAGGAAGACCAAAACTCATAGCGAATTCCGCTCTAGGCAGCAATAAGTGTAGATATGTAGTTATATGGAACAGAAACAGTATATTTGTATGAAATTTTCTATTGAAATTGTATCTGTAACAAAGAAATGCTTGAAAAAGCTAACATTTACGGTTTTTTGTTTTCTTTTTCTTCCTGGCCTTGGTAAAAACAAAAAAAAAACTTTCTATCCTCAAACAATTATGTTTTACCTTCGATCCTTTACGACATATATCTGTGACCGGTATGATCCGACGTGACTCAGACACAACGAAACGTGGTACACTTTAAGAGATTACAAGACGTTACTAATAACATTCTAAAAACACTTATTATCTATTCCTTCTTCCTATGCATTCCATTATTTTTATCTCTAGTTGTCTGCTCCTCTATATCAAAGCATTGTACTGAAATTATATTTGAGACGTAAAGACAGGATATAATGAATAAGAAAGGTCACATCAGAAACAAATAAATATTCGAACTCGAGCAGGGCATCTCATCAATCCACTATATAATTCCCCAGTAATGTCATAGAGCTGACATATCGGCTGATGCCGGGTTATCAGGTAGGTCAGATAGGTTACTGACATCTGAATCATGTCAGAATTGATGTGCAGCATACATATACATTATATATGTATGACGGAGTATTGTAAATTTTTTCATTATCATAATAAAAAAAACAACATTCAAGTATTATTGTGATTCGTAGTTGTTAGCGCCTCTCTATGTGGTCACCACCCAGATTTACACATTCCTCCCAGCGTTCCTTCACTTTCCGAATACCGCCATTGTAGAAGTATGCACATTATGCTTTAAACCACTTTTCCACTTCATGAATGACGAGGATGTCAAAGTGGTGACCATGTAATAGATTCTTCATTTGGAGAAACGAAGAAAATCTACTTTGTGCGAGGTCGGAAGAATAAGGCGGATGGAGCAATACCTAGAATCCACACGCCCTTCTTTCATTGTCAGCAACTTAAGATGAATGTGCTGGTGCTTCTGAAAAGGTGTCAGCAAACGAGGAACCCACTGCGCAGATACCTTAGACATGTGAAGTTCGTCATGGATAATTTTCCACACACTACAATAATTGAGACCAGTCTCATTCATAACAGTTTGAATGGTTAGACGTATCTCTTCGAGGATTAAACACTCCACTTTGTTCATAGTGTCCGCATCCTTCGTCAGGGATTATGTTCCAGGTCCTGGGATGTCTGTGAAGAATATATGACCAGTTCCTAATTACTTTCCCACTTTACAATGGTGTCATAATATGGATAAGCATTGCCATACACAACCATCATCTCGTCATGAATTTGTCTGGCATTATTACCATTCAAAAGCAGGAACTTGATCACATTGCGAGCCTCAATCTTATCCATTTTGCACTTAGGCCACCTTTGGCACACCCTGTAAGGAATAACGATCATTAGGAGCTAATTTCCTTGACATCTTGCACATAAGAATAAACCATAACGCTGACAAAATTTCATCATCATATCTTAATAACTTCCTGCTGTTAATTAAAATTTTACGATATATATATATATATATATATATATATATATATATATATATATATATATATATATATATATATATATATATATAGAGAGAGAGAGAGAGAGAGAGAGAGAGAGAGAGAGAGATTATAGAACAAAAATTCTCGAACAATTGCAATTAAATTAAATTTACTGGAAATGAATTTTAAAAAAAAATAATTGTACATGAATTACTTAAAAAGCAACACAAACACGTTTAATTTCAACCTCAACTACGAATTTGAAACTTGTGTTATCCTTTCTGCCTTGCAGATTAACGTTTCCATTTGGTCTTTGAAGGTGTTTCGATAATTGGTCAAAGGAGCTTCTAAATGTATAGTTCTTGGCTCATCTTTGAACAAGATGAGCACTGTACTGTGTTTATATTGTGGTATTGCTTTTTGCTTGAACTTTTACCTTCAATTTCACTAATGTAAGTACAACACCTTTGAATGTTGTGTTCCCCTTGATCATCTCTTCTATCTTTTGTACTTCTACAATTCTAAGGCTTAAGAAGAGCGATTCTCGTTGATGTGGTCGTCTTTAGCTTTGAAACTATTTCCCAAGCTGTTTCAATAAGACTCATCTATACTACTACATTAGTCAAATTGCAGACAGTAATTATACTGATTTATCAAGGAAATGCACTTATAAAGATCGATAATTCACGTTACTTTTTGATAAACACTGACTTATTAAGAACCATAATTTAATATAATAAAGTTATTCCAGAAATTATAATTTTGAATTGAAATTGTATTGAAATTAAATAGTTTATAATATGATTAGAGTTCAATGAAAATACCAAAAGATGCTAACCAATTGATCTCACTAAACTGATTAAAATGATATAGGTGAATGTAAAGCATCATGTGCAGTTTTGATACCGAGTTTTTTTTTTTTTTTTTTTTTTTTTTTATTTGAGCCTATAAAGTATGATGTATGATATCCATGTCATCTATTAGGATGAGCAAACCACTTGATGTTACAACCCTTTGGGTCCGAGCCGCTCCAACCCCACTTGTTAGCGACCGGCTGAACTACTTCCAGCCTATTGGTCAACGTGCTGCATCGCCTTGTCCCTAACATCTGCATTTGGAGCTTCCTAGACCTAAATGTCGTCGCGTCTTTTACTCACGTGGCTCCCCAATTTGCCTCACGATGATGGCCGGACACCGAAATTTGGATAGTTGCGTCCGGGAGTGGCACTGACATTTATTATGGTAGTAAAATGACTACAGTATAAAGTATTGCTAACGAGATATTGAGCGAAAATGTGATTAACTTTTATAACATAAATTTTGATTAAGTATAATAGTGTCAAAAGATGAGAAATATAGCATTCGGAGGGTGAATCGAGGTATCTAGGTAAATTATGATTGCAGTTTTCAAGAAATTCAAAGAAAACTAAATTTTATGACATTATCTATTTATGTATTTTCGCCAGAACAATAGTTCTTTTTTTTTAATTCTGCTGAAATAATGTGTTTGTTTATTTGTGTACGGTGTGCAATCTCCATTGTTTAATAGCAGATGATGTGTATTGTCGCGTATTTTATTCTAACGGTGTTTTCGCATTCCTAACAGTGACTCGCGCACACTCTCTCAACAGTGACGAACATACTTCTAAACAGGCGCGTTTCCAGATATTTTGTTCGGAGGGTCCAAGCTTTGGGGGGATGCATACTACAAGCCACTACGACTATGAAGCATTGCAGGGGTATCATTCTGCACCCGAAAAGACGATAACTAATTCTAAAATAATTCCATTTATACTTTAAAAAAGATAGAACTCGACTGCTTTTATAATCGAGACAGTGTACAATCAGCCACAAAAGTTGTTTCCGTTTTGTAAAATGCATTTTGGGAAAACGGTGAGCACCCCGTGGGTACGCCCGTGGTCCTAACGTTGCCACGCATATAACTTTTAAGCTTCCAAAATACTGAAGTGCTCTGTCACATATTTTGAAATTTATACTTGCCATATATTAAGTAATTCGTGCTTTAACTGCTTCGACTAGAGTCACAACTATAAATCTAAGTTTTTATTATAATTCAATATAAATACAGTGATATCTATTTATGTTGCGTAAACGGTGTTAAGTCCTAAATGTTCCGAACGTTTGAACTTTAAAAAAATCATAATATAGGGGGAATTCATAACTTGCCGTATTTTATTTTCCATAAACCACATTAAAGAACTGAAATTAACTCGAAGCTAAACTTTAATGTTATGGAGGTTGTAAGAGATGTAAAGCAAACAAAATATGTAAAACAAACAAGTGAGTTCCGTTTTATAGGGTAAAACGACGCTAGGCTTCCAAACTATGCAAATTCGATATACTCAAACTCGAAGTACAACATCTATGACTACAGATTACAGTAGAGGAAAAAAATCAAAGATAAATTATTATTGTTTGAGCGCTGAAACCATTCCAAAAAAAGCCATTGCTCGCTAGCTCTTACAGTTTTTGTTCTATGAAGATCAGCATACAAAACAGTTCATTTTCAGTTGCAATAGAGGAATAAAATCAGCAGCGAGACATATTGAATCCATGTTTAACAAGAAAGAAAAAAAAAACAATAGTTGCCGCTATCTATGTCTGTGTTATTCATTATGCGAACAGTGTTGTAACCGAAAAATCATATATATTTTTAAGATATTCAACATATATTTTTCTATATAAAAGTGGAGAGAAAACTCATTCTGAATACGATTAATCTGAGTTTTAAAAAAAAATATGTCCCTTGTATTTTTTTTTTCCTATCAGAATCAGTATTCAAACCGAAAGTAGTAACTTTCAACCATTTACGATTTCAGGAGAGAGTTGCAGGTGGTGATGATATGTTCTCTTAAGACGCTTAACCAATTGCAAGGACAATAATGATTGTTGCAATCTGTTACAGTTTTTGTTATATGTTTACCAACGTTAAAACAAGAAATGGCTAATTTCTACCACTGTTGGTTTGAATAGAAGGTCAATGGAGAAGATAGAACCGACTCCTGGGACGCTGAATCGATTACAGAAAAACGTCTCTCGATATATATTACTGTTCTGACTATATGCACATCAGTAGTGAAAACAAAATGCTATAACATTTTAATCACTTCATTTTCCATCGACTATAGCGGATGATAATGGTATGTTCTCGTAAGGCGCTGAATCGGTTTTTAAAAAAAACGAATAAGAACAACGGTATCCGTTGTTGCTATTTACTCCTGTTTTTTTATTATTTTTTTTTATAGCAACGAAATTGAAACCGTAAAAGACTAATTTTTACGACTTAAAAAGAAGTACTAATGGAGGAGACTGAACCTATTCTTGGAACGCTGAATGAACTGAAAAATGCTTCTTGAAATTACAAGTGCAGGGTCGTGTAGTAAATGACATTCAGAATGACGTTCTTGAAATTAAAAATGTAGTTTTAGAAAACACTACTAATGTTTCTCAGTCAACAACAAAAGACGATATATCAGAAAATCATACGGTGCAATCTGTTCAGGTTACTATACAGATGTATGACATTCTATCGCGATCAGCTGTTAGGGCAGCCGTCAGCTCAGAAGTAGGTCAACAGATTAAGATCAGGGTGCGCGAGTCAGGGTGTGAAATAGCAGATTCTCAAAGTGACGTTGGCCAGATGCGCGACGATAGGATTTTTCACAATTTAGGTAGCCCGACACAGGGAAAGAATACTATTGTGCTGCCAAAATGTCTTGAGCCGTGGCAAAAATGCAAACTAACGCTCACACCCTCACACACCCACGCGTAGAGCCAATAAGGGTTCAGCTGTTGCTAAGCGAGAGAAAGCGAGTGGAATTCCTTCAGCCGATAGCAGCGCTTGCAACGAAAGACTACGAATCAAGTCAATGTAGCATATCTTTAATAGCGAACCAGATGGTAATTGCGAGAGTTATAGTTCCGACCACATTCAGTGTAACTTAGGAAATAATTTGTTTTCGGCTAGAACGCAGAAGCCTAGTGTGATATATGAAACTAGTGATTTGTTTACACGCAGCGCAAGGTCATATAAGCAAACAGAATGTTCGCGTAATTTTCAATGTGAATCAGACTTGTTGCTCGCACACGAAGATGCAGTGTTGCCGGTTCTCCCTAGTTCAATATATAATCCATCTTTAGAAGTATGCACTATATGCCCACATTTATTTTCACATCGTCTAGTAACGCCTTGGTTAATGAATTTAAATCGAAAACTACCGGCGCAAACATGTTAATAGTTATTGAAAACACGTCGTTCAATTTGCAAGTGCATGAATCGGTTCTTAAAGCCGTAATCACGCAACAGGTTCTTTCAGTGATTCGAACCTGGGAAGTTCACCTCCTGAGATAGTAGCTAGCATCGCAACACCGCTTCCGCATAGGTGTAAAGAAACGTATGTGTTATGTATTTGCACTTCCATTACTGAAAATAATCGTGTAGTTAAATTGTGGGATTTCTTGAATAATCAGAATATAGGATACGGTTCCGTGAATAAAGTTAGGATTTGGGATCCCACAGCGAAAATTTATAACACGTATATTTTCATGGCCAAAAAGAACTCGTTCGAATAACACATTGTTAAATTGAAAGACACGCCTTGCCATCCTCCGACGCATGAAAAGTCATCACTTTCGTTTCGTTCTGAAATAGGAATTTTCAGTCAGCTCGGACCACTCAAAGAAAATAGTTCAGAAACAGTAGGAAAACAAGCTTGCGTTAAAATACAAGATCATGATCGTTTGAATTACTTCTTACATAAATTAGATGTGTATATTACACACCCTTGCAGAAATTCTACGGAATAGTCTGACAAGTGTCTCAAGGTAATAATGACGAATTTCTCTAGTGGATTACAGTTACTCAATTGAAAACAAAATCCCACCAATCCGTTTGATTAGGGACTTTTATTACAACATATCTAAGAAGACACTCCGGCCAGCCGTATCCCAAATCACAACATGAGGTACGTAAACAGTGTATATGTTTAATTAAAATTTATTTCAGGATTACTCAGGACTGAGGATGTTTGGAAGGAGGAAAGGATGAAGAAGAAACAAACAAAAGTAACAAAGAGGTAAAAATGGTTTAAATGAGATCGCGAAATGTTCAAAATTTGAAATCTCATGACCTCTTGACCCAGTTCGAGTACAATCATGACTCTTTTAAATATGTGGACCTCACCACATTTATGTATTTTCGAATTTCTTGCATGCTTATTGCGTTTATTTCAGGATAAAGAAGAAGATGAGTGGCTGAATAAAAATTTAACCTATACTATTATGTGTTGTTTTATTACCAAAATACTTAAATGTGTAAGCTTTCAAACCTCTAATATCCTCATTTGAAGCTGTTTTAGGAACCTTAGAGATTGGTTAGGTACACTTAGGGAATTCTTTAGGAACCTTAGAGATCATATACCACATACAAATATATACATGTATGTACGGGATGTTCATAAAATATACTGTTCGCTTTGATCATGTTAGAAAACAGAAAAATTAAGTATTTGAAAAAAAAAGAAACTTTGGAATAATAATGTTACTTTACCAATTTATGAATCGGTTCGATGTGTAAAATCCAATGTCAATAATAAGTCGAAATTCTTAAAGTACTTACAAAAATGCAAAACCATATCAACTATATATTTTTTTTTCTTGAGTCATTATACTTTGTATACGACGTCAACGTTTATCTGTTGAGATATGATTATACAATTTTATGTAAGTGTAAACAATACGCATAGTTGTGCATTCTTTTGGTGCAGAAGTAAATTATGCATGTGCAAATTTGTTGAAAGGTCATGTGGGAGACAATAAGTTAGTATCACTTGTTATCATAGAAGACAGTATATTATTAATATCATTGTAAGGTTAGAACCTTACAGGCACCCATTAAGGAAAAGGGTGGATTAGCATTTGGACATCTAATCAGGTCCTGTAGTTCATGACGAGAATTTGGCTTTATAACTCGTCAATCTAAATTATCTAAATTCTTTAACAGTTTTATCTTTTCGACCATAATTATTTTATTATTATTATTATTATTATTATTTTTTTTTTTTTGCAAATACAAACTAAACCTTGGTACATTAAAGAAGTTAATGGAAATTAATTTGATCATGAAACAGAAATGTTAAAATATGTACGTAGTACAAAGATAATTACGAAATGTATAAACAAATAATGTGATGGTGTAATAGAAATATTAGATTGAGACTAAACTACCGGCTTAGACATAAATGAACTCGAATAATACTTATTGAGGAAAGACAATGTACGTTTATAGTCTAGTGTCCAATTTCGTAGAGTTGCTATTGTAATAGTACTCCGGAAGACTTAATTGCGTTCGCACGTATGGACAAGTCGCTTTAGTTCTTTTTAAGAAGATGGTTATTTCAAGAACGAACAATTATTAGCTTTGGAGCTGTTATCCATTACCCTCCATTTGAAAGTATATCGCACACGTTTCAGGGGAAAATATCTTTATTTTTTTTTAAAATAACTTCCTCTTCTATTTTTTTCTTATGATATCATCGCCTAACGATGTTTCGTTAACATCGTTACGTTACGGCAATAAACGTGGAAACCAGGAATGCCACTTCTTTTTGAATAGGGTGTTAACATACGGATAAAGAACTTATTCATGGGATGCAAATCGATTGCAAAAAAGTCGCTATTTATTACCGTTTATGTTCTGTAGAGATGAACTGTGAAATCGGAATTGAATTTTTGCCACTTCCGGTTTAAATGGAAGGTTACCAGAGGACGTGGAACCTATTCTTTGGACGCTGAATGTATTGCTGGAAATCACATGTCGAAATAAATTACCACATTTGTTCAATGCAAATCAGTATTGAAACTGGAAGCATTATTAATTTCAACCACCTCCGGTTTTTGTAGAATGTTGCAGATATTGACGACATGTTCTTTTATGTTTCAGAATCAGTTGAAAAGAACTACTTTTCTTTATATATTACCATTTTTCTAGACAACGAAAAAACTTTGAAATCTGAAATGGCTACTTTTAACCACTTCCGGTTTGAATAAAAGGTTAACGGAAGAAGAAAACCTAATTTTGGGACACTAGACACACTCTCCATGATTCAGCGTTGTCTATGGAGCGCATATACGTTTCACATTGAATGAACTAACAAGGTTATAGCATAACGTATTATGCAATTTATTTTGTTTACCTTATTAGTAGAGTCAATTTGGTTCTTTCGACTTTTTCGATAATGTCGGTAACAATTTTATTAGTTAATAATTTATTATTAATCCTAAAACTTGGTATATTAAAAGAAAACTACTAACAGTGGGAGACTTTTCATTGAGCATAGTTGATCAAAAACGTGTAACAAATATTTGTTTTTAGCAATAACTTTACACTATAGAATGGTTCACGAATCATTGTTGAGAGTCACTCTTGCAAATCATTACATTTAATGAATACAAGGCAGAAAGTTTAGCATGGCTGTCCTTATAAGTATTGGATTTATTTACTTCTTTTTCGAATGTTGACCAATTATATGAATATAATTGATATATACTTAAAGGCAGAAGTGAAATTTTAAATAGTAACGAAATACATATTGTATCAAAAGTCCATGTCATCAGGTAACTGTGTTATTATCAGTTACAACACGATGTAAGAGGGGAAGTCGTCTTCAAATATGATATTTTCAATCTAATGTGAAACAAAAAAAAAAAAAAGGAAAAAGAAAGAAAGCAAGAAATCGGACGAGCCGTTTGGGCTGTACACTCTTTATGCGTCCAATGTTAAATGAAAATGCGTCGTAATCATTTATTTGGAACCACAAAATAACTGAATGAAGTTACTGTCTTTTACGTTAAGTAAGATTATAATGATTGGAGGCATGTTTGAAGTGGGGGATGGCCATGACACGTTAGCGTAAAAGACAGTAACTTCATTCACTTATTTTGTGGTTCCAGGTAAATGGGAACGTTGCATTTTCATTTAACATTAGGCTCGTAAAGAGTGTACAGCTCAAACGGATCGTCCGATTAAAACAAAATAAGCCCTTCATTTTACATTGGAAACATTGGACAGTCTCCCCTTATACATTTTTTGTAACTCTGATAATAACAGAGTTACCATATACCAGTGGACTTTTGAGACACCCTGTATAAGCACCAGTAATTTATGCTTCCTAATGATATAATGCCCTATTTTGAAAGCTCACATGTACAGATGGTGATCAGAAAAATGGAAACACTTGTAGTTGGCAACACGTCAGATGTATGGGTTGGCAGTGGTGTCGTGGCGCCCGCAGCGCCGGACCGCTGGTGGTGGTGTGTTAGGTCGGTCTCCATACTACGTCAGGCGCAGTGAAACAGCAGTGTCCAGTGGCTGCAGCAGACAGAGGTAGTGTAAAATGGGAGACCTCTCAGATTTTCAAAGAGGCAAATTGTTGGTGCGCTGTTATGTGGAGTGAGTGTGACGGCAGTAGCTACTGTGTTAGGTGTGTCGCGTGGGACAGTGTTGAAGGTGATGACGGCCTACACAACACACGGGAAAACCACATCGGGGAAGCGGAACAGTGGGCGGAATAAAATCATGAGTGACGGGTCACGCCGGGTATTAAAGCGCATTGTCACGCAGAACCGTCGTGCCACTGCGAAGCAAGTGACGGAGGAACTCAATCAGCACCTCCCCCACCCTGTTTCGACAAACACAGTCCGCCGCGTATTACATGACATGAACTTACGGGGTCGTGTTGCACGGGCCAAACCGCTCATCAGGGACCATAATGCTTTCACACGCCGCAAATGGTGCCGCGACCATGCAACTTGGACCGTTGAGGACTGGAAACGTGTGATATGGTCAGATGAGTCATCTTTCAGCCTATTCCCAACCACGGGCCGTGTTTATGTGTGGAGAACGCCCAAATACGCTTATGATCTGCAGTGTCTCCGCCCAACTGTGAAACATGGCGGCGGCTCGGTGATGCTGAGGGCCGCCATATCATGGTTTTCATTGGGTCCTGTGGTCAAACTTAGCGGACGAATCACTGCTAACGATTATGTCGCAATTTTAGGAGACCACTTGCATCCTATGGGCCGGATATTGTTCCTGGACAATGACGCCATCTTCCAGGATGATAATGCACCCATTCACACAGCTGGCGTTGTTGCAGCGTGGTTTGAGGAACATCGGGATGAAGTTCAACACCTCCCCTGGACCGCCCCATCCCCAGATATCAAGATAATTGAACACATGTGGTCCGTCTTGGAAACACGACTCCGGCGACGATTTCCACCTCCATCCTCTCTCACAGAACTGGCCGATGCCCTGCACGAGAAATGGTGTAAAATTCCACTTGCTACCATTCTGAAGGTGAAAGGTGGCCCAACATCATATTAATCTGGTAAGTTGCAATTTCGTTCAGGTGTTTCATTTTTTTTTTTTTATCACCATCTGTATTTGTGCTATGTAAAGTTCATTGATATTATATTGTAATAAGCATTTTCTAACATATTTTAAGCTTATTTAATAAGGAAAAGGTCGATATATTTGTTTGGATGCATTTAATGAAGAAACAAATATATAACAACTTATCAGAAATATTGTGCTATAACTGAAATACGAAGAAAGTTCTTAACTTTATTTTATGAACCAGCCTTTATTTTTCTTTTTTTTTATTCAGTTGAAAATCAGAAAAAAAAAGTGTATCTGTCTTTTACATGATCTCTACTTCAGTCTCAGGTGTTAAATCAAACGTGCTGTGAACTTAGAACTTAATTAAACATGTTCGGCTTGTAGTTGTACTAGCACAGTATGGATATCTAAAAATAATGCTTTCGTTCTGAAGTAAAAATAATAATAATAATAATAAACGAGCATGAGGAAAGAATTTGTTATAAAAAAAAATATATTCCAAGAAATGACTGGAATTGGTTTGCGTTATATTTATAGAATTTTCCTCATTTCTTAAGGATTATTACTAGAAAAGCTGAATGCAGAGGTATTAGAGAAATTTGTGAGTGGGTATTGAGCACATGCTCATCCAACCTCTTTGAACTGAGAAAGTAAGTAGTGTAAACTATATATATATATATATATATATATATATATATATAGAGAGAGAGAGAGAGAGAGAGAGAGAGAGAGAGAGAGAGAGAGGGAGAGAGAGCTAGGACTGTCCAAAACCGTGGGAAAATGAGCTTTGGAGGAATACCTCCAAAATCATTAGCTATTGATCTGATACGGCGTGTTGTCTTAGACTTGTAACGTGCTCTATCCAAAAATGCATGATTCTGAATCGTTCAGTGACGGCACAAGGGAGTCCTCCACAGAAATTGTAGAGTCCCGAAAGTTCTCTTAGGACAGATGGGTCTGATTCATACCAGATAGAACAACATACCGCCAGGTAACAAAACGTCGTTGAAAGACTATCGATATTTTGAATAAAATCAAGGTGTATTCTAAAGGAGAGAGACGTTAATAGACTAATATCTAATGATTTTGGAAAACTTGATCCAATGAGGATTTGCGAGAAAATGGGAATATCCCCGCAATAAATAAATAAATAAATAAATAAATAAATAAATGAGCAATCGGTACAATGTTCTTCATCATAAACTCACTTGATCCTAAATCTAAAGTAGAACCCTTTGTCATGTAGGTGCACAATAACCCTGAGTTAGCATGTACTTCTTTCCCACCTCCTATGTAGCGAACAAAATATTGGTTATAACGTATGGGAGCCGATGACACATTAACCCTTTCCGGTACCCGGCTTTTTGGGCTATTTTTTTTTTTAGACTTTTAGTCAAGCAGCTACTGCATCGTCACTATTTATCCTAGGATCATGGTTCATACTTCATTATCTTCAGAATGAAGCTGGCTTTCAAATGGTACCACTTGCATGCTCATACCATATACCAGGAGGGGGAAAAGTGATGTCAAAGAGAAAATTTCGGAGGGAAATTTTTTTCGCGCACTTTGGGCCCCTCTGGAGCGGCCCTGTGTGAACGTAGCCATCTAAAAAAACTGATAAATAGTACTTGGTATACTGAATGCGTGTGCCGAATTTCAAGTTTCTATCTTGAATACTAAGGGCGGGAGAAATGTTACCAGGAATTCCCACCATGCCCCAAATTTCCGTAAAACACCATGATCTCAGGTAAAAAAAAAAATCCTGAGACATCCCTAACTACCCTAGGGTCATGGTTCGCCCATCATTATCTTCAGCTTAGAACTGCTTTTCAGGCGGTATGACTCACGTGTCTCCATCATGTATCTAAGGCGGGAAAATCCCGAAAAAAAAACGGATTTTTTGGGTCTAAATATCTTTTTTTCAACTTTTAGCCCCTCTGGACCCTCCTGTTTTAACGCAGAGATCTGAAAAAATCTGATAAATACTACTAGGTGGGTTGAATGTATATGCACAATTCCAATTTTCCAGGTACAAAAATAAGTCCACCAAAAAATACATACCGACAATGTCCCATATTCCCGTATACAGAGGGAAAATTTTAAACATTCCCTGAGACATCCCTAATTACCCTAGAATCATGGTTTGCCAACCATTCTCTTCGGAATAGAACTGCCTTTTAGGCGGTACCATTCACTTGTCTCCATCATGTATCTAAGGCGAGAAAATCATGTGCAAGTGATTTTTTTGGTAAAAAATTCCCTTTTTGAACGTTTAGCCCCTTTGTACCCCCCTGTGTTAACACAGAAGTACGAAAAAATCTGGTAAATACTCCTCGGTGGACTGAATGTTTGTGCACAATTTCAATCCTCTAGGTGCAAAAATGAGCCCGCAAAAAATAATACCGAAAATGTCCAAAATTCCCCTATACAGAAGTATATTTTGATAAAAATTCCCTGACACTTCCCTAATTACCCTAAGGTCATGTGTCGCACATCATTCTCTTCAGAATATAACTGCCTTTCAGGCGGTACCATTCACTTGTCTCCATCATGTTTCTAAG
This sequence comes from Thermobia domestica, assembly GCF_964235325.1. Classification (NCBI taxonomy): domain Eukaryota; kingdom Metazoa; phylum Arthropoda; class Insecta; order Zygentoma; family Lepismatidae; genus Thermobia; species Thermobia domestica. The sequence goes on from NC_137459.1 coordinate 283,174,828, forward strand.
GCGGGAAAATCGCGAAGAAAGGATTTGTTGGTAAAAATATCTTTTTTTTTTTTCAATTTTTGCCCCTCTGGATCCTCCCTGTTTTAACGCAGAAATCTGAAAAAATCTGGTAAATACTACCCGGTGGACTGAATGTTTGTGCAAAATTTCAATATTCTACGTAAAAAAAAAAATAAGCCCGCCAAATAATGAACATAGACCGGCCCCGCAATATTAAAAGAAAATATATATTTTAGAATTATGACATCATCACCTCCTATGTATCGACGCAGGAAGGTGTGAAACCATACGTAAGGTCTTCTACAATGCCTCTGGACTTAAAAAAAAAGCTCAAATAGGAGGGTGACATCCAGAAGTCCTAAAGTGCAGAAGTCCTAAAATGCAGAAGTCCTAAAACTATGGGCACTAGACCTAAATTTTAGGACTTCTGCACTTTAGGACTTCTGCACTTTAGGACTTCTGCATTTTAGGACTTCTGCACTTTAGGACTTCTGCATTTTAGGACTTCTGCATTTTAGGACTTCTGCATTTTAGGACTTCTGCACTTTAGGACTTCTGCATTTTAGGACTTCTGCACTTTAGGACTTCTGCCGTTTAGGACTTCTGCCATTTAGGACTTGTGCCTTTATCATTCACTTGCTTTAGTTCTGAAATTCGCCACCACCACATAGTTATAATGCAATGTACCATGAAACACCCCATATGGTACAAATTGCACCATGGGATCCCCAAGGCAACAATACTGCTTATGCAACAAAAAGAGGGAAACGTTTCATTAAAAAAAAAATGTAGATATCTTGAGAAGAGTTGGTAACTTATCCTTCCAGATTTGTTTGAAAAAAAAAAAAAAAAAAAAAAAAAAAACATTCCAAAGTGTTGCCTCTTAGGCTAAAGCAGGGGGATAAGTAGAGAAATATGAAAAGAGTTGAGAGGAAAAAATATAATATAGAATGGGAGAACGTGAGGTAGCCCATGTAAACTCAGGAAAGGGTAGTTGACCCTTGTTCTTCTCGAATGACGTGTTGCTATCGTACTGTAAGGTACAAGAGTGATAGACCTTCTGAGATTGAATTTGTATGTTCAATATTCACGAGATGTCAGCAGCAGGTAATTTTGTGTTACCACATTATTCATTGCATTTACAACCATGTTGATTACTTGTTTTAAACATATTATTCAACTACATCGGGACCATTGAATGATAAGATCTAAATGTCATACAATCAAATTGAGGAACTAGTGGATATATTTTTCGTGTATGGCAAAGTTGGTGGTTGTGCGTGACACCTCGTGAGACAAACACCTGATCATTTCATCTCTGCAAAGTGACTGTGACTTAGCATGACTGCGCCGAACTTTTTCTGTGCTACTAGATATATACGACACCGGTATCCTACGGACGTCAGCACTCTCAGTTTGGAATAATATGCAATAGAAGCGCTAGCACAAGAGCTCTTGCGCGAGTGCGAGGAACAAATCATGTCATTGTGTGACAAATACAAGTATTACGAGTACATCAGTTAAGTGCATATCATTTACTTTAAGTACAGCCTCTGTCAGACAATAATTACGGTCTACGTGTGAACTTATGTGAGTGGTTTCATTAAATGTGTGAGCACAATCCTGTATTTCCAACACATTCTCTTTAATGACGAAAAGTGCTTTATTAAAGTTATTATGTTGAATAGCCGGAATAGTCATGTGTGGGACGAGAAAAATCCGCATGCAATAATCCGTATCAGTAACCAATATACGTTCACAATCAGTAGCGTAGCCAGGATGTGTTTGGGGGGAAGGGGCAAGTTCTGTTATAGGTACATATAGAAAAATTACAAACAAAAAAATATATAAACATAAAAATATATTTAAAAAAATACAAAAATCAAAGTACCAAAGTACATTGTTGGACCTCTTTGGGGGGCGGCCCCTCCGGGCCCCCTCCTTTCCTACGCCACTGTTCACAATGAATATCTGGGATGGATTTTGAGAGATTACTTCATTGGTACATGTCTTTCACCAGCTCGATTAAATGGACAGTTTTATTGTTATTGTATTGCACGTTTTAACAGTAATATTTAAAGAGGTGTCGCAATAACTTCGTCAGTGCATTTTGTTCCAACATGACGGGGACTCGTCCCATTTCTGGCATGGCATACTGTAATACCTGAATCATGTGTTTCCGGAGCAACGGATAAAGTGAGGTCGTCCCGTGAGAAGGCTTGTTCGTTCACCGTGAGACTTACTTGTGCACTTCTTCGAAAGATTTTTTTTTTTTTTTTTTTTGAGGGCATATGAAAACCCTGGTTTACTAAACATGTGCACTGTCTCAAGAATATCTAGTTGCAAGAACTGTTACCGCTAGCCATAGCATCAAGGAATCGCCACTTATGTTAACACGGTTTGGAGACTCACTGCGTCGATTTTGCGATGTCTGTACTGACGTCGGAGGACGGTGTTTTGGGCTGCTTCTCTAGAGATGGGTATAAAGCTATTCCTTGCATGTGTAGTGATGTTCTCATTTCATTGATGTTTTTTATTTATTGATTTACTGTTATAGAATGAAGTATAGTTGACAGAATGACCCCACCTCACCTTTATTCCGACTTCTCATTAACGCATTCCGTAAAGGACTGCGTTTTGCATATTTGGACAAAGCGTTACGTCCAAATATGCCTGTAAATCCCTTATGCCTTCTTCATTATCGCTTGCCCACTCACCAGATATTTCTGCCACATGAATCTTGTTAGCTTAAGTATGACTTCATCTATGTATAGGGTTATAGGCTTCCAGATCCACGGTTCCCCATGTTCGAAATAAAACGTGTTACATTTTAGTTTTTTTTTTTTTTTTTTTTTTTTAAGTGTTTGGCTCACCCTAGGCACAGGTAGGTTTCTTACTGCACTGGCTACCTTATAGTCTTATGACCACTGGTTACCTTATAGTCTTATGACCTACCTCAGTATCGATACCACTACAAATAAGATCATGGCCTACCTTTGGCTTTGAATCTTTTGTAACCCCTAGGTATCGAAACCGTTGATAACAAGGCGACGCGGTGCGTGATATTTTTCCGTTTTGACCAGTATGTGCACCCCTAAAAATGAGTTTACAATTTACCTGCAATTTGTTTTTGCTGCCCCCGTGATAATCTCATATGTTCATATATCAAAGAGGGAAAGAAAGGTGAAGGGGTGAATTACTTTAAGTGTAGATTGTACTACTGTTCCCAGGTATGTCCGTGAGCTCCTGATTCAACAATGACACTCTCTCTATTGTTACTGCCTGGCATTACCATGTGTCATATTTTCTATTACTAACTACAACGTGACAAACATGGCCAAGAAACCTTCCATGTTGGTATTCGAAATGAGCAGGTGTGAAGTGTCCATGGGTTTCCTCGCTGCTCTCCCACTGCATAGCATATTTTCAATTCCTCATTTTTTTTATTTAATTTTATTTTATTTTTCATTTATTTATTTATTTATTTATTTATTTTACATTTCTGTAACTATCCGCCTCCTTTAGCCTAAGAAGCAACACCATGGAACGTTAATTTGTTTTAAAGAAATCTGGAAGGATAAGTTACCAACTTTTTCTCGAGATATTTACCTTCTTAACACGGCTTTTTCCTCTTTTTGTTGCATAAGCAGTGTTGTTGCTTTTAGGTGCGGGAAAAGTTAGGTGTAAGGTAGATTCGGTACATATTGTATATTACTCCTTACGGTATTCAGCAAGGTACATATTGCATATTACTGCTTACAATAACTTATAAAACTTCATTTGTGGAAACGAAAACACCAAAAAAATTCACAGAAAGTAATGCGCACGAGTCGAGACATGTCTCGAATCTCGACTCGAATTTGAGTCGAGATTCGAGTCGGAATACACTTTCTATAATTCCAGACGAGTCGAGACAAACATATTCCTCGACTCGAGTGTCTCGAAAATCTTTCTATAATTTTTAATATTATTTTGAAGAAAGTATTCACTCAGAAACAGCCTTGAAACCAATTCCAGCATTTATTGCTGCAGAAAGGTACAGAACGCCTAAACTTAATAGTTAATCTTTCGAGATGAAGATTTAATTTTCAGCTCAATTCACTTAATTAAAACTAATAATTAAAGTCGTCATATTTGTTTGTACTTCAAATATAATAATAATAATAATAATAATAATAATAATAATAATAATAATAATAATAATAATAATAATTGATTATCTACTTTGTACAAAACGATCATCCGTAGCTGTTATCTAGTTTGCATAAAACTATTGCGATAAAGTGAACTTCATAAATTCTCTGAATGAGCAATTGGCAGTCTGTAGTAATTTAGTAGTAATAACTTCTGGATTATTCGCTTCCTCAACTATTTTGAGGCTTTAATATGTTGCAGCATATCACCAGTTACGGATAATACCTAATGTAACATTTGTTGTATATACATCACATATTCGAGCAAGGCATCATGACGGCCGAGGTGTATCGCACACTGTTTGCAGGCTACTTACATTCCTCCATGACGACCATGTTTCCCAACGGTAGTGGCATTTTTCGACAGTCGTTTGAGGAACACAGGGCCGAGTTCTAAGTGATGTGCCGCCCCCCCCCCAACTCGCCGGATCTGAACACAATCGAACACATCAGGGATGTGATTGAACGTGACGTCAGAGCGTATCGCCCCCTCCACAGAATTTACGGGAAATAGGTGGCCTGTGTGTGCACATGCGGTGTCAACTCTCTCCAGCGACCTACCAAGGATCATTTCTTCATGGCCAAGACGCGTCGCCGTTGTTATCCGTGCCAAAGATGGGCATACTGACATGTAGGTAGATAGTCATAATGTTCTGGCTGATATGTGCGTATATTTTAACTCGTATATTTTGTCCCGACTCGAATTTCGAGATGTTTCGTCTCGAAATCGAGTCGGGTGAAAACAGAAACTGTCTAGTCGAGACAGAACATATGTTCGAGTTGAGTTGATTTTGAGTTTAACGTCCCGTCAGCAGCGAAGCTATATGAGACGTGGACCTACTGATTAACGTGGAATCCGAATCTCACGAGCTCCCGCCGGGAATCGAACCCGGGTCTCCCAGCCAAAGGCGCGTGACCTAACCGCTTAGCCACGAAGAAGCTCAGAATATATGTTCGAGTCGAGACACGAGTCAAGTCAACATTTTTTCGAGACGAGTCGAGACATGCTTAAATCTCGACTCGACTCGACTCGTACGCATCCCTATTCACAGAATAAAACGTTATGTGATATATTGTACCCAATGCAAAAAATAGATTTTCTTCCCTTGAAATACGCAATGTGTATTTTGTGGGAGGTTACTATAATTCGTTTTCATCACACAATCACTGTGACACTTTTTGTCAGAAATAAACAATCACAATTATAAGTTCAGAGAATGGTTGTAGAAACAGAATTTATAGAAACAACTAAATACACATTCCACATAGTACACCATAGAACGTATATTAATACGTAAAATGCAAAAATATAATGATCAAAACAATGTCTTAGTGGTATGGACAATATAAAGCGGGAAGATTTTATCAGATAATGATTGCAGAAATAGTAGGATCACAATAATAATAACAAAGGCTAAAATAATAAATAAAAATAAGTTCGGTAATAAAATAGTAATATATATATATATATATATATATATATATATATATATATACTATGTCCTAAAACACCTACAATATACATTATGCATAATATATACATAACAAATGTGGGATTCATAATTATTTGTCTTATTGACAAATTGTAGGCTCAAATATTGAACAATGCTCCCAATTTCGAAAGTGGTTACAAGCAACTGCAATCTCGAAGTGGTGCATTTGTATTTATTCTTATTATTATGAAATTGACTTGCATGTAACCGCTCAATTTTGAAAATCGCTAACGTCTCGCCTGCTCCTTTTGCAGGAAATCCAGCAATCTGCATATTGATGAATAGCTGCCAGCAATATAAGTGTCCAAACCCCGATTCCAAGCATCAACAACATTGTTTGTTTTCTGAAAGACGTTGGATCGCAGAATTATTAAATGTCGATTGTTAGCAATTGCCGTTTCGCTAAATCACACGGACCAGTATCGAAAAACTATTTTACTCTTCACGTAAGGGTCAAGAAAGGTTGAAATCCGTCGAAATCTTTTATTCAAATTATTTCACGACCACTTTTTAAATTCCTTTTAGTAGCCAGTGGAAGCACGTTCTACATGAAGTTAGGTGTTAAAACTAATATGCTACTTTACCTCAAAGTTAAGTTTCTAACGGATCCCACGGTCTACTACAACAAATCTTTCTTTATACTTAACATTCCCTACGTTGAGTTTTCCGTACACCAAATTTTTTACATCAAGTTTTCCTGCACCGAATCTTCCTGCTCTCGAATGATTCTAGTCCAGGAGGACCGAAGTCTACGTCTTGCTTTCATTGTTATTGCCTATGATCGTTATGTCATCTCTTGCTGAGAGTACAACCCTGCTATTTATGAGACGTGTATTTTTGTTCTTTTGTGCTTTGTGTCATAAAAGCAGTAGAATATGGAGAAGAAGGAGGCTATAGTTCGTCAGATTATGTTCCAGTGAATCCAAAGTTCTAACCAGTAGATTACAGGAGACACAAATGTTAATTGCAACACTTTTAAGGCTATTGTGGTATTAGCAGCCAATGCAGTTGATTATTTGTTTGCACTATCTGATCCTAATGCTCTCCGCTTAGCACGGTCGTGAGGTTCTGTACTATATCTACAGGGCTGGGATTCAAGAAGTTAACATTATTTCTCATAGTACACACTTTTAATGTGATTGAATTTAAGCTTTAATTGACCTAGATGTTAGCTTGAATTAAGTACCGTGAACAACATTTATTGGTAATATGTATTCAGAACAAATGACAGTTATGTGCTGTTGGTGACTTCCTTAAAAGAGGTTTTAGCGATTTTCTTCTCTCGGGATTCAATCACATTGGTGTGTATTTTGAAGAGGGTTTTAGGGTTACATTTAAATTTAGCATTAACTTTGACCCAATTTACAACCACAATGACCACCGCACAGAATTTGTCCAACTGGATTGGGTAGATTTACTGTTCAAGTGACTTGCAGCACCAGCGCTATATGAAACGTGGACTTACAATTTAGAGTGGAATCCGAGCAATCGTAATGCATTCTAATTTCATGACTCTCTCACTTGGAGCCGATTTCATGCACCAGAGGCACGTACGCTGGCGACTAGACTCATCTGAATAAAGTTGCAGATGCAGTTTTTGAGCAAAGTTAGAGGTCCATCCAATAGCCATGTTTCTGAAATCATACTGATTAGCACATCAACTTTGACATTATTTCCAAGCATAGTCGTAGTGATTGTAGAGTCAGAAATACGAGGTGCGCTCAAAAATAAACCGCACTTTTGCTATAATATCATTGTTGCTTATTGTGCAATACTTTAAGCATTGTCTCCCTCTAACTAGTTCCATCTACTGACAGTACACCGTCCCTAACGTTTCTTTCATTTTTGGAAAGCCTCCTGGAACGAAATTTCTAGGATAGTGTGCAGGTTTATTGTCGACTTATCTTCAAACTTCTTTATTATTTGGAAATGACGCCCTTTCAAAACAATTTTAACTTTGAGAAACAGGAAAAGATTTTCTGGGACTAGGTCCCAAGAATAAGGTCCGGAGTAGGCACATTGGAACGATACACCCAGTCTGGTTTTCGCACAATTCGAACCTTTTCCTGCGCACAACACCGCTATAATGACCTGACAAAACTGTTTGTTTACCGTCTCACTACGTGAGACAAATTTATGATGGACAATGTCTTTCAAAAAAAAAAAAAATCTTCAGCTCTTTCAATCCATGCGCATTTTTTTTCCTTTTTTCTTTTCTTTTCTTTTTCTTTTTGAACGAGTAGACCCTGAATGAATTGAAAAGCAATCAAAATGTCTTTGTAAATGTTTTACCAATTTTGTAACAAAATTTCACACACACACACACACACACACACACACGCTGTTCTTCAAGCTCTTTTATTGTCAATGTATCATTAATCCGACGAAGAGCTTGTGCATGTGCTCACTTCAGCGGCTGTAGCTCGGAGACTATCGGCCATAGCGAAACAAGTAAATGACAGTTTGTTTCTCCAAACCTGCCGCTAGGTGCGGTCAGTCCGCTCCTTCTGCTGGTTAGTGCGCGATTTCAAAAGTTCAGTTTCTTTTTGAACACACCTCGTATGTGGTGAAAAATGTCAGACTGTCAGTCTCCTAGATTAACACGAAAACAAAGAGAAGAACATGCGGTCTTTTGAAATGTTTTCTTTTTTCTATTCGAATCGATGGAGAAGTATGGCCTGAGGAAGATTACTGGAGGACAGTATGAAAATATTGTGAAACTGTGATGAAACTAAAATGAAACTTAAAATAGAAACGCAAAACGTAACAAGTAAAGCGAAAAAAATAGAAAAGCTGAAATAAGATGCATGTAATATAGATTTTCTGAGTAAATGTAAAGGTTATTGTACAAATAATGATATTATAAAAGAAATTAAATAATATATTTTACTACAGTAATTACAAAACTACCATAGTGATGCGGCAGTAATTTTCAGTAGGTAACTGCAAGAGAAATCAATAAATTAATATTTATAAATTGTAATATTCTGATGGTCAGATTTAAGATATATATATATATATATATATATATATATATATATATATATATATATATATATATATATATATATATATATATATATATATATATATATATAATTATTCATAGATATCAGTCTATGAAGAAAAATACAACTTCTTGTAGCAGTATTGGAAATAACTAAAACAGGAAAACAACATTTAGATATGTATGATGTGTATTATTATTAATATTATTATTATTATTTCTGTGCGTGTGCATTATATTTTTTCATTGTTTTTTTATGGAAACAACAACGGAACGCCATAAATAAAATACACCTGGTTTACACTAGAAGTATTTCATCCGTAGCATGACTATGAGTTAAGAATGAATGTTGTAATTTATTTGCAAGATCTCAAGAAATAATCGTTCTCTTGCAACGTATTTTATTTTTCCTTTTTTATAGAAGACACCCAGGAATATCACAATCAGTAGCGCATTTAGGGGGGGAGCTTCCGGGCTTAATCCCCCCCCCCCGAAATCTTACTTACTGTAGTAAAGTATACGAAATATATTGCAGAATTTTCACATTTTCAGGCAAAGCCCCCCCTCGAAAGTTAGCAAAGTCCCTCCCGAAACAAAATCGTAAATACGCCACTGATCACAATCATTGTGTTACTGTATCCAAGAAAATCATTATCTCAATAATCGAATCAGCGACAACCGAAATAACTAATGCGAGTAAAATGGGCTACAATTTCTGTTAAAAAAAAAAAAAAAGTAACTGCATTCTAGGCACGAGGAGCCTGTATCTAAAAGGTGTTATATCCACTTTTTCGGATGCTGATTTTATATATATATATATATATATATATATATATATATATATATATATATATATATATGATTTTATAAAATTTAATAATAATTGTACTTAATCTATATTATAAAATTGAAAGTGACTACGTTTCTGACTCTCAATCTCTTGAACCACCCAACCGATGTCAATTAAATTTTTGACATAGATGTGGTTGTGGCCTGAGAGTGCTCTTAGCCATTTATTTTGACGGAAGAACTTAGGAGAGGGGGAATTGCAAAAAGAATGAATACAACTTAAAAACTCTTGAAGCAAACGACCAATCTCGATCAAATTTTTAGGATAGATGAGGTGCGTGCCTGGGATGTTTTTTTTTTCCTTTCACTTTAACGAAACAACGTAGAAGAGGGGAAGATATATATATATATATATATATATATATATATATATATATATATATATATATATATATGAGTGACTATGTTCTTGAGTTAATAACTCTTGAATCACCCAACCGATCTCGATCAAATTTTCAACATAGATAAGGTTTGGACCTGGGACGATTTTGTCACTTCACTTTACGGTGCAATGTGGGGATAGTGAGATTGAGAAGGGTAATTATGTAAAAATAAATAAATATATAAATTAATAAAAATAGAACCGACTTTCTCTGTGACTTCATCACGCTTAAACCATCCTACCAATCTTAATCAAATTTTCAACATAGATGACGTTCTGGCTTGGATTTTTTTTCGATAGTTTTACTTTGACGGTAGAACCTAGGAAAGGGGAAGGGGAGGAGGAGATTTATATATAAAAATAAATAGAACTTAACTCTTGAACCACCCAACTGAAATCGCTCAAATTTTCAACATAGTTGACGTTCGGGCCTGGGCTATTTTTTTATCATTTAACTTTGACGGTGCAGCGTAGAGTTGGGGAGGAGGCAGATATATATATATATATATATATATATATATATATATATATATATATATATATATATATATATATATATATAAAATAAAAATTAAAGTGACTGTCTTTGTGACTTCATCACTCTTGAACCACCCTACCGATCTCGCTTAAATTTTCAACATAGATGAAGTTTGGTCTTTGAATGCTTTTTTTTTATCTATTCACTTTGATGATAGAAATTAGGGGAGGGAGGAGTTAAAAAATAAATAAAATCTAATAACTCTTGAAATAAACTACTAATCTCGACCAAATTTCTAACATAGATGAGCTTCGGGTTTGAGATGTGTTCTGTCATTTCACTTTGACGGTACAACTTAGGGATGGGGGAGGAGAGGGAACATATATAAAATAAATAAAATTTAATAACTCTTGAACCACTGGACAGATCTCGATCAAATTTTCAACCTAGATAAAGTTCGAACCTCAGATGGTTTTTGGTCTATCACTTTCACGGTGTAACTTAAGGGTCGGGAAGGGGGAGGGACATTTAAAATGATCGAAAATGACCAACATTAGTGTCGAATCTATAGCTTTTGGGGTGGCTTAGATCAACAGTGACACTTCTGATACCTTTTGAGTCCAAATTTAGCCCCGCACCTTGGGGTATGGCGATGGGGACATATATATATATATATATATATATATATATATAAGAATGATCGAAATTACGAATATCAGTGTAGAATTCATAGTTTTCGTGATCGCTGAGATGAACAATGACACTTCCTATGCCGCGACCAACCTGGAGAGGCAAGGGGATGTATACAGATCATCAAAAATAATCGATATCAAGGAGCACTTTAGTAATAGTAAAAAGTGACTGCCTAATTGAACAAATTACTATTTTTACTTAATTAAACTCAGTGAAGCGGGTAATTGATGCTAGTGTTGATTAAAATTGAGTATCAAAATTTCTCAATAAAATAGTATTAAAATGCAGTTTTGTTCCAAATGCTTTATCCAAAATGTGATTGGTCCAAAAAGTAATAAATCTATATGTCATGCCATAATGTGCTGTATGCCTTTTTTTGTTATGTGTATGTGATTTTGTCTCCGGGGGGGGGATTAATGTACTGTATTCTATCTAAGAATGTGTTATTTGTTCGAAGGAAGTTTTAAATCACTCCAAAATAAACAACATAGTTTAATCGTATAAATCATGTTTAAAAAATGTTTGTGTATGTATAGGCAGTATATAACCAGATACGCTATAATAATGCTATTTATCTAATTGTTTGGTTCATTATTGACACAGCTTTGCTGGTGAATAGTGTTTGTTTAGGAATTGTATGTTTTACTCATTAATGTTTATTGAACACTTCGATTTTCAAGTTTATACTGCTTGATCTTTTCCTAGCAAAAGTCGTATAGCTCCATGATTATATTTGATGGACAAGAACAGATGATGACAAACATGCATAAGACTTGCGCTGAAACATTATTTGAACACGAGAAAAAAAAATCAAAAATTGAAGAGTTCGGGGGAAAACAATGATAACCCTAACTTTAAAAACAAGTGAGTTCGTTGTAGAAAAAAATGATAACAATAATATGAGATGAATTGTCGAAAGAGTTCAAGCTTTAAACAACAGCATATTCAGTACCGCACAGAAGGCGCAACCTTCTGATCGGTTGCTGGCTGATCGCCATCATTGGGAACATAAAAAAATAAAGTATGCTATTTTTTCGCTCGTGAACTGTTTTCGCAATTCAGCTCATATGAGTGTTATTATTATTTTTTTTTCTGTAACCAACTCACGCGGTTTTAAAATGAGTGTTATTATTGCTTTCCCGGAACACGATTAATTTTGGAAGATAAATATTGCTAAACGGACAATATCAGAAGCCAGAACAAAAAGATTACACATAACATGTGATAGAGGCGAACGCAGAATTTATACAAGGAGGGCGTTCAAACACTCATTGTCTTATATATATGGAGGACAGGACAAGTGGGATATGTATACAAGATCCGACAGAAACAATCTACAATTTTATTATAGGTCCCACAGTAATACTACATAGAGAATGTAAGGGACGAGACTGGTAAGTGCTACTTTATGATAACATAATGCTCGTTTATGACAAAATAACCTAAGTCATGTTTCGTTTTGTTTAGGACACATTTTGTTTATTTCTTTCTTGAAAACACATCTATGAGATAACTACCGTCCTTTGTGATGCACTGACGAAGTCGAGGAACGAAATTGCCCATTGTTTTCACCAGCGTTGCAGGTTGAATTGTCCTGATCTCTTCACTGATCGATGCTTCATATCCTTTAAGTTGGTGTCACGCGATACAAACACTCCACTCTTCAGGTGCCCCACAGAAATAAGAATCCAGATCGGAAGATCTGGCTGGCCACGGTATGTCCCCAAAATGTGAAATTATTCTACCTGCGAACACTGTATTTAGCGCTACAATCGTGTATCGAGCAGTATACGCAATTGTCCCATCTTGCTGGAACTAAACTGGTGACATATCAGCGCCTTGTCTCTGTGATTCAGAAATCACGAAAGCCGTCAGTAGGTCTGTGTAACGTTCCGAAGTGACTGTGATTCCATTTCCGTGATGACCCTCAAAAAGTAGGGTTCAATAATCGTGGAAACCGAAACGCCGCACCAAACAGTGACCTTTACACTATGGATTTTTTTTTTGAGTGTTTATAGATTCACATTACTCCAGTATCAAATGATTTGTTTGCTGATAGGGCCTGTCATTTCAAAGTGTGCCTCATCCGACATAATTAGGTTGGGAAGAATGTCCTTATTCTTCTCCAATAGGTCAAAAAAAATATGAACTAAATTGTTTCCGATAACATACTTGCGCTCGTGTAACTCATGGGTCGCCAGCGTTTTATACGGATAACTTAAATCGCTCTAGAGAATGCATCGCAAACTTCTCTCGGACATCGATCTACAGTATGTTTGTTTACTGAACGCCTAGGACTCCAGTTATAATAACATTCTATATCCTCTCAATGTTCCCTGGTATCTGGCGAAGTGTTAAATTAAAAAATATATATATATATATATATATATATATATATATATATATATATATATATATATATATATATATTTCACATAAATAAACTTGAATTAACTTTGAACTACAAAGATCACTTTCATTCGTTTTTCTCTCTTTTCTTAAAAATAAAATGATATATGAAGTGAATATGGTATCATTTGGAAAAAGAAAACTACCCATATGAAGTAAAACAAAATCTGCTAAACGCGTTAAGTAAAAATTGAAGGTTCCTTTAATAATCTAAAAATATAACAATATTATTTTTATTACGATTAATATTTATGAAGTATATAAGGAGGAATCAGTATCCAGATGTGCTTCAGGTAAAGACGGAAAGCTACTAGTGAGAGGTGAATTGACGAAGACAGATAAAAAAGCGCTGCCTGAGGAGTGGAGGCTCAAACTATGGGAACGACGAACGAACTACTATATTTATTTCCCCCTAACACAAAGAAGAGTGTGTAGTATTTATGTTATTTTGTCCTTGACAGTGGAAGAAAATGAGGAGCAACTATTTCGAGGAAGTTCAAAAAAGTCAGTGTTGTTAACCTTCCTTGTTTAAAGATGACGAGTTTTGATTGGAAGCTCGAAAACGCAACTAGGTCACTGATTGGCTACTCGCAAAAATGATTCTCTACATGATCAAGATGGTGCGATTCACTGGAAATATCTGGAGAAAGGTATTGATGTGCGAATTCTGGCGTTTACTTTAAAAAAAAAATGATGGTGATCCTTAATTGGATGGATGACTGTCTTCAGTATTGTTGAAAGGGACAAAAATTTCACCTTTGCTTGAGGAGAAAATGTCATGCTATAATTCGAGAATACTTGACGTTGTACGAAAACAAATCGTATTTGATTAGGTGTGCATAAAGAAAACTTCTGATGAGAATGTGCATGATCCAAGCCAGAACCATTTTCGTTAAAATTACTCCGATAGTCTTCTAATGCTTTAATAAGGTCTGCTGTAGGGCATGCTGCTTTTTGAGGGGAGTAAGAAATACGACGTTTTTTTTCTTTTTTGTTCTCTGAGCTTTTAGAGTTTGTCTTGGTGTTTCACTCTGCTCCTGAAAAGGGCCGTTTTGAATCGTCGGGAAACATATTGGATCCACAATAATTCTTCTCGGTCGTTTGAGGACGTTAGAGTAAAATAGCCGTAAATGATAGTTGGTAACGTTAGACTGGTGACCAGTTTTCTTGCAGGTGACACACTGTTATTGTTAAGAGGTAGCTCACAATGAAGCTTCTTGATATGAACATCACCGCAGCGGCGGAAAACTGGAGGTTTGCAACATTCCCTAGTGAGATAGTCATATTCACAATAATTCCAGCAGGAACTGTGCTTAATAAAGCTCCAACCTTATGGCGTTTCTATTGAACCGTGGCTATGAAGTTTGATACTGCTTTTGGGTCTGAACAAAATAAGATTGCTAGATATGTAGGGCCAACACTGTTATGGATTCTTCTAATGCAGTTTTACTCGATATGCCATGTGGGCAAGTCCGCTCCCAGAATTCTCAATTATATTCCCAGTGAAATATTGAGAATCACACACGCATATATGTGTAAAGAGAACAATATGTTGTTTTCTGTATGTTTAGTTTTTTTTTTCTTCGGAAATCCAGTATTATCTTCTTTGAGGGCAGACACTGATTCATTTGCAAGTCTGAGTGATACGATTCTTCTTGTAAGGAGGGCAGCGCTTGATCCTCAAAATATGCTGCAGGTCCAAAGTTCTAGGAATAAACCGTTGTCGAGATGCTTTCGTAGGAAAAATAAGGATGAGAAAGTTATCACGACTATTATAGATATTCCAATCATAGTTGGTAAACTTCTTACCGAGATATCCCTCTAGATTATCTCTACTTCGGGCAAGACGATTTATGATTTATATGTGGACCAAAATCCTATTGTTCACTGGCTATGAATTTGTTGCGAGTCATCAATGTGTGACGAGAATTTTTGATAAGAACAAATGTCAGTTTCTTGCTGTGTGAGAGTCAACTGATGATCCTGCGATTGCCTCTTAGTACTTTTTGCCATAATTGCTTTGAGAGAAGAGCAAAACAGCTTCCTCTCAGCGGGTCATCCCAAAGATGAATGATGATCGATCTATACGTAATACTGGTTGCATATCCACTCGCAGCAGGTTACATCTTAAGACCACAATAATTTAAATTCGGAACACAATAATTTGAGCTTTGGCATTCAATTTTGAACCTTCATAAATGAAGAATCGCGGTAATGTCCACCGCAATAATCAAGGTATCCATGTTAGCAAGACGAGCAAATATTGTTTTCAGTGGAAACTGGGCTACCACTAACAAAATTATATAACCGAATATGCGTTAAAAAAAAAAAAAAAAAAAAAACTTTATTGGAGTTTGGAAATTGATTTGAGTACATTATGCTGTAACCTGAAGCAACTCAGAACATGTTTTCGAAGAATTTTCTCATTTAAATAGTTACCAATGTGAATACCCAATTTCCCCAGGAAACGTACTTGGAACGAGGACATGCATAATTGTAAATGCATCTTAGTTCATCAGTAACGGAATGTTGATAAGCATATTCTCAAGTTCAAGTTCAGGTGCGTAGTCCCAACTTTGGTTACTGATATAAGTTCAATCTCTTTTACTCTACGTTGTATATTCACGGGACAAAGAACTAAAACAAATCAACATGCATTTGTAATATATATGTATAGTCGAGACGTTCTATTGGTCCCCAACCGGCTTCCTTTGTACTCAGGCAGAAAATTTAATTTACCCTGACTGCCTTCATAAATAACACTCCAAATAAGCCATAAACGGCACGTGTGTTTTGTCGAGGTTTTGCGTTGTTGCCATCACTAAACTTATATTAACAATGAATACATTAGGCCTATGTAATAATAATAATAATAATAATAATAATAATAATAATAATAATAATAATAATAATAATAATAATAATAATAATAATAATAATAATAATAATAATAGTAATAATATCATTAACATAACAATCATTAAAGGAATCATATGTAGTAGTATGAACAGGAGGAGGTTCAAGGATGGACTTCTAGGGGTGACAACGAAAGATTTTTTTTTTTTTTATCGGGCTTTTGCAGCAATGGTGCCTGTGCATTGGGGAGGGGGACAACTTAACATGTTTGGTTCGTACAAACATTATCGTTATAGAAGTTATACGATATTAACAATATGCTATATCTATTAAGAGCAAAATTAGCACATATCATGAAACTAATGATTGTTTTTCATTACTTCATATGCAACTCGAATTGAAATGAAATATTTCAGTTTAACGTTCCACAATTATGTCCTCGAAGCTAAGGGAGACGGAAGATTAAGGTAAGTGAATGATAATGGAATAATTAGTGGAATGAAAATGTGGAAAACAAGATTACTCCGAAAAACCCGACAACACGATGTTATCTACCACAAAATTGCTTGGCCACGGATCGAACCAGGGACGCCACACTCCAAAGGCAAGCGCTCTACCACTCTTTTAAAAAAACGATCATGCCTCAGTTTCCTGAGCAACCCGAGTTTCCTCGTATACAAGGCCTCTTTAACCTTTACTAAATTCGTCAGGGTCACGAACACATACATATCCAGGACGGTTAAAAATCCAAAGGTTCTCCTACCATGAATCGAAACCGGGGCCACGTACACTAAAGGCGCACATGTTAGCCACTAGACCAGCGGGGAGGGCTACCTACCACAGAGCCACCGTGTCACCTATATGCAAATTGAAACTAAGATACAATATAGTAACTAAATATTTTCAAAGGACACTGGCACTAGATTTAAAACTTCTACTAATATCCATAGAAATATATTGACTTACCTTTACTCATTGTCGTCACTGTCCCCTACATGAATTGCAAATCTCTCCTGACTGCTGTCTCTATCATGGTTCATGCGTTTCTCTTATATTTTCATTTTATGATTGACGCACGAGGCCCAAAGCTGAGAGTCATTTTTTTCCGTTCCATCCCGCAATAACAGACACACAGTGGCACTCAACGTAGGGGACGTGTTGTTCTTTCTCACAAAATATTTCAGGTGCGCCCATACGAGTTCAAGGGTTTAACGTACAGTGGTAGGGAGGGAGGCGTAACACTTCATGTCCATACGAGGCTGCAAGTTCATCTACCACGTATTTTTTGGATATATTTTTTCGATTTTATTGTATCTAACAATACAGCTTTTATGGGGACAGGGTTCTGTACCGGTATGTTGTGTTGTTTCATGAAGGAAAGAATATCTTGTAATTTGGTCTTCATTGATGGAATTTTCACCAATAGACGCAAATGATAACTGGCGTTGTCCATGACAATTGCACACTTCTTACTTAGATTTTTTAGCAAACAATTTTCGAACCAATTTCGAAGACCTGTGCTGTCATTTCGTCATGGCTATCGGCTTTGCAGTCACCAATGTTCTTAGCCGATAGATAAAGACAATTTGGGACCCACCCTTCACTAATTTCTGCGTGGAGCACCATGATGCGTTTCCCTCGCGCTGACGGAGATTTCAAGATACAATTACAAGTGCCGTCATCCCAGCCCTTCCGAGCGACGTCATAGGTATCATACCAGGTCCAGTAGGTCCAGTAGGTCCTAGGTATCATACTAATCCAGGAAAACAATACCATAGCCTCCTGATCGAAGTTCACGTAGCCTGTGCAGATACCGGTACCGCCAAGCAGCAATTCTAGCCTATTCCATCACTAGATTCCTCTTTTTAAAGTGGCGAACCCATTTTTTTTTCTTTTTCAGAAGCTCTCGAAGCGTTGTTTTCTTGTAGGGAAAGCTAGATATTGCTTTCAAATGTTTCAATAGCTCACTCACTGTTGGCGATTGTCCCTTGTTATAAAATTGATAAATCACTCCTCTAATAAAATCACACGTAAAATCGTCCACTTGATTAAATGTCACTTTTCTGTTCCCTTTCTTCTTTGGCGTGGCTGGTCTTCTCTGTATAATTTTTCTCACCGTTTTTCTGTCTAATTTTTGCTGTTTCTGAAATTGACCCTTTTCCCAAATTATTCCTTTTAACATAGTCATGAACATTGCAGACAAATGCTTGACTTTGTTTGTTTAAAGTCTGTGTTGTTCTTTTGTTCAACTCTCCGGAAGTGCTGGTACTGGGCTGTTCGGGATCCGAAGCATCACGCGCAGCAAAATCTTCAGGAGTGATTATTTCATTTGTATCCCACGGCCTCCACACGTTTTCTAAAATAGCAGCCAGCTATCAATAAAATAACGAAAACACACGCACACACACACACAATAAAACGTGAACAAAAGTAACGGAAACAAAAAAAAAAAAAAAAAAAAAACACAACGAATAATTGAACCTCTGATTGGAAAAAGGGAATAAGTACATTTTTTTTGCGATTTTAACCTGAGATAGCAGATGTGTTCCTTTAAGATAGTTACATCGTTGAGTAGAAAATAGGAATGTTTGGGCAACTCTATATGACCAATGTAGAAGACAAAATCTCTCGCTGATTAGAAAAAGGGAATAACTACGTTTCTTATTTCCTTCTTCCAGTCCCTACAGGACACCACCACAACTGTGAGACTGTGTAAGTAAACAACCACCAGAGCCCTCTGCTGGCATTACGATACTTCGCCTTCTTTTCGCATTGCACAATCTATAGAGAACTTTTTGCCCCAATCAGTTACAGATTTACATGTTTTCAGTGACACAAGTGGTGGTCAAAACTGCAATCATTCAATGACATGAATGCTTTTCAGCCTGATCGTATCATAACGGTTCACCACTATACAGCAATATTTGCCTGTCAGAGGTCACAGTTTTTACCATGTGACCGAAATTTTGCTGTAATAAACCAGAACTCAAACGACACAATCGTATTTATTTACCAGCACAGTATAACCACATGATTGCGAATGCAAGAAATACTAATTCTCCATTTCAGGTTTACGAAGTTGTCAATGAAGAAATCTTAGATTTTAAACATTGGTGGTAACCGTTTTACAAGAAATCTTCAGGTAGCATTGTGGACAAAACAGTGAAATTCCAAGTAAATAGAGACACTGTTTACAAAGCAGAATCTCCAGGTTATGTGCAAGATCATAAGTTTAGCAAGGACTAAGAACTGATATTTTTGGATTACTCAAAAGTAATGTCACAAACGTTCCACTGCCAACGTCAAAGGCATACGATTGGCAAGTCTCGTTCAATCAGAAAAAGATCAACGATTCTTCACAAATCATCAAATACATACCTGACCAATACAAACAGTTTTATAGGATGATTTGTTCATGGAAAGCCACTGACCAAAAAACTGTAGAAGACGAAGATGCACACAGATAGGACCCTATGTAAAGCCATTCTATTGTGACAACGTATTTTGCTACGCATTTTGTTCAGCTGTCTATTGTATTACTTTTGTTGCTGTACGAATAACATGTATTGTACAAAAAAAAAAAACGAACGGTGACAATAAAAGTGTTAGAAGCCCAAGATTCGTGATAGTTCGAATACATATATCCAAGATTAATATACAACATTGTATTCAGCATGTACATTTTCATAGCTTTCTATCATAAACTGCATATTACATACCCTACACACAATTACAATTGCGTCCAACTCTAATTGATTGGAAAAAGGGAATATTTTTTTTCCGTTTTTAAGCTCATCTAACTAATTGCACTGCTGCAATACAAGATTTTTCTTCTTGTCTTAGTGTTTGTTAGTTATTTTGCTACAAGTAATCAATTATACACTTTTTGCAACAAATAGAAACAACGCTTCGGGAAGGTTTTTTAGCGTTTTTGAAAACTTAGATCTGATGCACTTATTCCCTTTTTCCAATCAGTGATTCAATTAGAACAACGAAACCAAAAGTAACGAAAAATAGATATAATAGGGCTTGAAAATCAAATAGCACACACGTACTGTCTTTCTGCCAAAACTACACTGAAGAATCAGTAAGCAAGAGGGTGAAAATTAAAAAACCGCTTTCTTTTTCAGCAGGTCAACTGGAGGGCCACCCTCAACTGGAAACACTTGTTGAATTATCCCTCCCGTGTAACAAAGAAACATGTAGTTTTCTTCAATGGTGTTCCGCTTCCTTTGATGCCGCGTGGGGACGATTTGAGCGATTTTACTATACTTGCAAGCAGCCTTAAAACAACCTGCAAGTTATAACTTACTTTCAAATGAAGTTCCCATATTAACTATATTAACTATAATTAGACCTTGTTTCTGTTTGCTTAAATTTGGTCCTTAAATATGGATAAGCATGAATTGTATTGTTTGAAATATAGTGTATATTGCTAAACTCCTCGCAGTACTTAGGAATACTGTGGAGAGTGTTTTTGTTCATCCCGTTATAATTTTCAAAATACTCTTTATTCTTTCAAAATAAAATAAATACATTAGATCCTAAGCGGGATACGAAACTTTACTATTATGAAACATAAACAGTTTAAGCGATAGAGCTGCAGGTATCTTAGGAGCTTTTTTGTTATGGTTTTCTATGCCTCGTAACAAGATGCGTGAATACAAAAAACCTTCAGCACCCGTGCTTAGATGTTTCTAGCGTGGGAAGTGTAGCTTTCAGTTCGCTGCTACTGTTGCAGTAGTAACCATGACAACGGGGGAAGAAAGGATTAAAGTTGTGTGACATTGGGGAAGCCGTCCATTGAGAAGTATTAAATGATTCAGCTACTATTTGGTTTCTACCTTGATGTTTTCCTGTACGTGGACTCATCACAAATGCTTTGAAACGTTTACGCTTATTTTCCTTATCTTAAAGTGGCAGGTGCTATTAAAACGAATGGTGAATAGAAATTGAAATTTTATATTAAAAATAGTTTTTAAAAAGGCGTCCTATGTTCTATAGGTACTACATATCTGCTACAAGAAATCGTTGGAAATCAAATCACTTATATATATATATATATATATATATATATATATATATATATATATATATATATATATAAGCGGCTCGGGCGAACATAATTGTATGTCAGAATTTCTAACTTTCGACTAAACTAGAAAAGAGGATGAACCATTTCAATGCAATGACACATACGAAACAAGTTTCCCCTGACATCTGTCGGTGTATTTCCAAAACTAAACTACCCACATACATTTCTGTGGTTCGATCACAACCATTCCGCGAAATAGACCAATTCAATCGGAAGTGGCGCTTACCATTGTGTTCACCTGAGCCGCTCATTATATATATGGTCGAAAAAATATAGTATGTCGAAAAAATAGCGGAACTTTTTAAATTAAACAAAACAAATTCTGTATTTTACCAACTATAGCTCTAATTCAAAATACATCCCTTCCGCATCAAGCACCGGTGGACCCGTTCAACCAGTGCTAGCATAGAGTTTTTAATATCCTTTTTCGGAATTGCCTCAATAACGCTCGTCACAGCACACTGGACGTGTGTAGAATTGTCATAAACTGTTCCTTTCATGGGCGATTTTAATTTTGGAATCAGGAAATAGTCACATGGCGATAAATTAGGCAAACACAGAGGATGTGGAAACTCACAGATTTGTCTTTAGCCAAAAAAGTCACGAACTGCGATGGTTCTATAACATGGTGCATTGTCGTGCAATAAAGACCAACTGCCTTGCGCTCGATATTCGATCCTTTCTGCCAACCATTCATTTCTACAAAAGCCCTATAACACCCAGATAATCTTCGCCATTAACAGGTTCACCGCGTGGAACGAATTCCCAAAATATAATACCTTTGGAATCCTAAGAGAACAAATCAACATTGTCTTCCCACATGACTTTTGAAAACGCTTCTTTTTTTTATTTTTGCTTTTGCAGAACCTGAGGACTTCCACATAGCATTTTGGCGTTTTGTTTGCGTGTCGCACTTGAAACACCAAGTTTCGTCACAAGTTGCAATCGATTCCAGAAATGTTTTGTTCCGTGTGGCTGTTTTAATCAGGCCCATGCAATGTTTTTGGTCCTCAGTTAAGATGTGCAGAACAAATCCAGTACAGATTTTCCGTTTCTTTAGATCCGTTGTCAAAGTATCGTAAATCATGTCTTTTGTCGTATTTAATTCCTGCCCCATCCATCTCACAGTCGGGTTCGCATCTCGGGTGATCATATCATGCACTTCTTCCACCAACTCATCACGATTTTTGTTTCTCCGTCTACCTGGATTTGATTTGGATCGTCTTGCAAGGATTCACGACCCTCCCGGAATCACGTATACCACTCAAACACACGTGTATGAGGTAAATACTCATCAGCGTACACTTTCTTCATCATTTTCAATGTTTGTGTAAATATTTTACCTTGCTTTAATAAAAATTTAATATTCGTTCTTTGCTCCATCGTGTTTTTGTGACAAAGTGACATCAGGTACACTCTGTTTTATTTCTATAACTTGACACTGTTAATCGATTCTCATGATTGTGATCTCGTTTTGTTGAGCAGATATTCAGATTTCCGATGATATATTGGTTCAATAGATGGAACTAGTAGTTATATGTAAAGAAAAAATGTTATGTTACTTTTCCGCTGCTTATATCAAAATATATTAGTATATGAAATTGTCAAAATATTGGTTGCCTTTGGTGCACGGGGTTCCAGGTTCGGTTGTTGCTGGCAGACCCTTGAAATGTGAATTTTGCTAATTTCAATTTAGATGCCTTTTTAGCAGCGAGATTATTTGAGATGTGGACCTACACTGTTAAAAATGATTTATTCAAAAATGAATACATTTTACTACTCAAAAAAAATGAGTAAATTTGTCTCAATTTTGAGGAGAAAATAACTCAAAAAATGAGAATGAGGAAATTTAGTTGCATATTTGAGTCAGAGACTGGTTCTCAAAAACGAGTAATAATGTAGTCTTAAAAAAATATTGTTTTATGACATAGATATATAATTGAATATCGTGAGACATAAAAGACAGTTTGCAAATGCAAGACTATGGAAAACAAGAACGAACAAGCTAACATAAGAGCACAAAAGTCCTTTATAATCCTGAACTATATGTTCTCATTCTGGCTGATGGAGGAACTACTTAGCGGATGGATAAAGAGAAAGTTAAAAGGAAATATGGACGAAAAGTGTTGTTTACTAACAGCATATAGGATTTCGCAGGTAAGTACTGCTAGCAACAGGAATTTAGTTTTAAGTGTGAATGCAACATTGCTTGTGTGCGATCATTGTAATCGATTGACGGTTAATCACGACAATCCATTATTTTCCTTCGAAAATCACGAGTAATGCTTCTAGGTACTGGTTCCCAGATAGAATGCCCGGAAGCCTCACTCTATGCTTCTGGGCATTCTATATCTTAGACAAAGTTGTTGTGTTAATGATATGCGACTTTCCAATATATTCAGTAAATGGTTTACTTCTTCTTTTTTTTTTTTTTTTTTTGGTGAATTGGGGCGTGCAGATTTACTTTTGGCGCTGCACTCTAAATAACTGTTGTTAAAATACAAATCTTTTAATAATTTCCTTCTTATTGTCCCCTAAAAGATTTGTGGCGGGTGACATGAAAAAACTCCTTGCGGGAAGGTTCTAGATTACTGGTCCCCCATGTAGGTTAGTAGCTGGGTTGGTTTCTTTCTCTACTAAAGTTTATACATTTAATCTACACAGTATTGCCGAGCGAGCGTTAGCGAGTGAAGGCGGTTTAGAGCCTTGCAGGGCACGTTGTTTTCTCTTTATTATTGCTCAATGGGAAGGGGGACCAGTAATCTAGAACCTTGCCCTCAGTTGCAGGCCCGTACCCACGCGGGGGGGTCTAGGGGGTCGGGCTCCTAAATTTTTACTGCCTGCCTAAAATGTTCACGGTAGGCTTGCAAATGAACTATAATATGGTTGGATTCCCCCCCCCCTACATTTTTGGGCTGGCTACCGGCCTGCTCACTTGCACAGATAAAATTTCAAGGGACCACCAGAAGTGTTAGTTGAAAAATTGCAATTCCTTTACGATTGCCATATAAATACGGATTCCGTATCTGTTGCATGAAAGCTACAATGTAAAAAAAAAAACACAGGCACTACTCGAGCAGACTGTTCTATCAAGTGTTGACACATTTCTTACATTCTCAGGTTGGGTTAAAGTTTTTTTTTTTTTTTTTTTTTTTTTAGCAGCACTAAATAGCAAGCTCCAGTACTACATACAGATTAACTTCAGAAGGGCTCGATGTAAATACAGTGTGGACGTATGGCATAAACACGAACAAACTTGTGCTAGGTGGCAATAAAAGCATGAATGCTATCTAACCGAGTCAGTGCAGGACGAACCTGGTGGCACTGTTCGTAGGTTTCTTTAAGAAAATTTCCCTCGACTGACACAAACTTTTCACTTTATCAAATTTTCCGTTGTTTGTTGAGTGTCCAATACTTATGACAGAAGTTATGTAATAATTTTAATTTAGCTATATTAAGGGGACTACCACCAGTGGCGTCATTTAGGGGGCAGGGAGGGATAATTGCGCCCCCTGAGATTGAGATTTATATAGATTTTTTGAGTAGAATAGTAGTCAGTGAAAAACGCAAAATTTCCTTATATCAAGGGGTCTTGCCCTCCCACAAGCAAAATCTGAAATGACGCTTCTGCTACCAACCACATTTGTTTTATTCATTTACTTTTTCCTTCTATTTTTACGTTTATTTTTATTTTTTTTTTATTTTTTTATTTTTTATTTTTTTTTTTTTGCAAAAGTATACACACAGCCAACAAAATGAAATATAGTGAAATCTTTCAGTTTAACATCCCATGATTATGCCTTTAGGTTAAGGTAGACGATGATTAAAGCAAGTGAATGATGATGGAAGAATGAGAAAGTGGGAGGAAACGGGAGTACCTCGACAAAATCCACGAACACAATGTTGTTTATCACAAGCTTGCTTGGGTGAAAATCGTACCAAGGAAACCATGCACCTGAGGTAAGCGCTCCCCACTGAGCCACCGTGCACCCCACTAGCTAACAATGGGTGCAAATTATGCTACTTGCAGCACACACAAA
Organism: Thermobia domestica; assembly: GCF_964235325.1. Classification (NCBI taxonomy): domain Eukaryota; kingdom Metazoa; phylum Arthropoda; class Insecta; order Zygentoma; family Lepismatidae; genus Thermobia; species Thermobia domestica. The sequence continues at coordinate 283,200,323 of NC_137459.1, forward strand.
CTATTGCAATTGTATTGGTTTATTTCTGAATAACAAAGAACAATTTAAGTAGTGATGTTCGTTAACAAGAGTCTAATTGCTACTTCACATTATTCATGTATGCGCGTTTCTAACATTGCAGTAAAACATTATGACAATGAACTACTTTGGAACTTCATGACTAGAAAAAGGTAAAATATATTATTTAATAGAATATATTTGTATAACAATTAAATCTTTATATTTCTGATGGATGCTGAATTTAAAAATTTGTTCGGCGCGACAGAGTCTGTTTTCAATGTCATCTGTTTGGCAGTGATAATTTTCTTTAAGGTTTCGCTAGAGAAAGTTCTTGGTGAGTAAGATCAAGTTTTCGTGTATATTTATCATATTTCAGGTTGCATGTATAAATATGTAGACAAGAGTCTATTTGTCATCAACACAACCCTACTTCTGGCAAAGCACCCATTTGCTTTGTTTTTTTTTTTTCTTTCTTTACATTATCTTTTTATAGTGTCTATTCACAAACATTGTTTTATTGTTATAATTCAATCGCAGCAAATAGTAGCTTTTATATGCTTTACTTTGAAAAGTAAAAATAAGTCAGTATTTTGAAACACGTAATACCTTTTAAATAAACGTACATGAACTCAAAATTGCACATCTTTTGCTTATTATCTTCACGTCTTAAGACAGTGATGGGCAAAGCATGGCCCGCGGATTAGATGTAGCTCCTTAAACGTTTCCACCCAGCCCACGACGTGATTCATTACCTGACGAATATAACTTCACTTCTGAGAATCAGTGGATTATACTTCCAGCCAAATTATGAGAAATGTTTAAAAATGCACTCACAATACCATTTATCACATTCCCCTTCATGATCTTTCGAGTATTAATAGAGCTTGGTTTTACAAGTGATACAATCACTGTTGTTTTTTTTAATTATATTGGTCCACCTATATATTTTTTTTTCGTTTTTATTTAGCCTGCGGCCCAAAATGTTTCCCCATCATTGTGCTAAGGAATATAACAATTGTCTAGGGCTTTAGAAAGCAGTACACTTTAAGTAAAACCTTATTTCAACTTATGGAAATAATTTTTGAATAATTTAGTGTGATTTACATTGTACTTCAAAACAATATTTTGGCAGACAATAGCAATATCTACTAATTCCAAACACTATTATATACTGACTTAGTCATATTTTCTCTCTATAGCAATCAATTGCGCACTACATTTGCTTCCATTTCTACTACCACAAGGTGTAATCATACGTAAGAAAGGAGCTAAAATAGTAAGGAGAGGGCCGGCATCTTACAGGAGCCACGAATATGTCATTGCAGAACTACAGGTAAGTAGTGTCAGGCGTTTCATTGGACACACAATTTATGTATACCTTCCTGATTAGGAATATGTCCATTATCGTTCAATTGTAGTCATAGTTTCACAATTACAGAGTTAATACATTTACTTTCCAGGTTATACGTTTTGGAAATATCTTAATAGAAGGATGGTTTTATAAATAATTTGATTTGCATACTAATGGATGGTTCTAACGTCATCTGTATATGTAGCAGGGTTGGCAAAAACCATGGCTTTTATTGAAAAAAAACGGGTTTTTTGGTTTAAACCAGGTTTTTTTGTTTAAACCAGGTTTATTTGGTTTAAATAATTTGCTCTATATATTCATATCATATATGGACAGAAATAAGTTTGTTTCGCCTTGATGTTATTATGCAACAGCCGGGTTATGCTGGAAGGGGTCGCATAAGCTTAAAGCGGAATAAAAACTGCTTCTCGAGTTACATCCGAGAAAAATTGTCCTCCATTTGAACTCGGAACCAGGACTAACTGGCCACAAATGCAATACGTCTGCCGACTCACTCACGAAGGAATCCTGATAAAAATACGTTGTACTGATCTTTACATGCTTCTTAATATAGCTCTCAAGAGTCATTTCAGAAGGACAAAAAGATAAACAGTGCACAAGTGAAACCATTATACTGAATTACATATGGACAATTTCAAAGTACTACGGAGTACAGACGAACTAATTTAATTCAAGTTAGATAACAACGACTTTTATTGGTCCAAATTAAAGAAATACAACGACTTAATTTGCATATCACAAAGATACGAATTATTTGAGTCCACTTTGGCTCAGACTCATTTATACATAAATAGATATCGAATATACTTCTCATTTCACTAAATGCCTCTCGTGGGGTCTGTATGACCCTCCTTCACCCCACACACACAAAGTACGGCATTTCGATGTATTTTATCAATAGTAAACAAAACAATATTTAGAATGTTTCTTTGATTGCAATTACATAACAATAATAACTACAAAAAAAAAAAAATCACAAAACAAACATTTATAAACTTACATAAAAAAAAGTTGCTTTTGTAGTATAATCTTTTTGAGTAATGAATGGGGAATTTAGGTCTGAATATAACACGAATAATATACGGGAGTGAAACGTGATAACCCACAAATGTGTGTTCATCAAGATTTTACAAACACGCACTTTTACGAACATTTTCGTTATTTGGTTTAAACCAGTTTTTTTTTTTTTTAAAAACAGCTGATTTAAACATTGGTTTTAACCATGGTTTAAACCAGCCAACCCTGATATGTAGTCATTAAGTTTCCTTTCTATGAATAAAGAATCTGTATTCTCAAGCAGTGGCGTAACTAACAGGCTCCCGGTATTTAAGTTTCGGAATATAACTTTATAATGTTTGGATGTTAAAAGCACTTTGCAGAGTTCCTCCGTGGCTAAGCGGTTAGCATACGCGCTCTTGGTGCGGGAGACCCGGGTTCGATTCCCGGTGGGAGCTCATGTGGTTTGGATTCCACGTTAATCAGTAGGTCCACGTCTCACATAGCCTCGCTGCTAAAAGGGACGCTAAACTGAAATTCAACTCCATTCAAAAGCACTTTGCAGGTTCCATATTAGTGCAAGAGTACTCTACTTAGAGGAAAAAGAAATCACGGAACCAGCTATAATAGATTTAGTGAATTCTACTCGGAAAATGTATCGCCTTTTGTTGCAACAACTAACAAGTTTCCGATGAGTAGTGAAGAAAAAATTTAGTGAAATTTTAACTTGGAATTAATTAGCCAATTATTTAGTCGTAGATAACTTCCTGTGTTAGTAGTGTTCTGGATTTGTGTACTTATTTGCAACTGTATCTCACTGTGCCTCTGACGAAGCCTATCCTGAGCGATCATTCAGTACATTAAAAGCCATCAAACTTTATATTCGTAGAACAAGGTCGAAGATGAAATTGAGCTCAGCCCCGTAACTTGGGCTTTTTCTTGGAAGACCAAACATTAATTAGACCTCCTAAAATATGTCAAATTGAGACCCCCTAGAATAATGATGGCATTTGAAGTGAAATCCTTACTAAACGTGTTCGATACGTCTTGGGGCGCCAGTTGATGGTTTACTAAAGTAAGATCCAGATTACATATATGCTACATCTTAAAGGAATGTATTTCGTTCAGATAGTGGGGCAGCAGAAACATCTTAAATTATTTGCAATGCTTTTGAAAATAGTACAGTGCTTCAAAAGTTAACTAAATGAGACAATATGTTGAAAGCCTTACTAAATATATATTTTGTCTGGGGCTCTAATAGGACACATTTTACTGAATGAGGCTCGGAACACATTTTCGTTTCATTTTTTTTCCTGTTATGTGGTAAACCTATTCCAAGCTTTATTTATAAGTTCCTGTTCATATCACATCATACAAAGCAACAAAGTTTTAACTCAAATGAATCCTATCAAACAACTGGAAGTTTAATTGGGGGGGGGGCAGTTTCTCCATTCTCCCGCAAAAGTTACGGCATTGGTTGAGCCCTTTGCCAATCCTGAGCACTGAAAGCGAAGAATGGCACCACGTTGATATTGAGAAAGTAGTCAGCGAATTACTCTCCGAAAAAAAAAAATACGCCGGTTTAGAAATATGTGAGCAAGTTCCACAAGTTTTGACGAGTTTTCATATGTTAGTTGTAATGTGAACGTTAGGAAGAAATTATTTCTGCTCTTGCCTTTGAGGTGAGCGGTCCCAGGTTCGACTCCTGGTGGGTACACTCGGCCGAAAGAGTGTAACAGCTTTTTCAGACCTGCCATCTTGAGTGAAGTCTTTCTTGGGTTTCGTTCATTCATACCATTCAAATACCGGGATGGAGGTACCTAATATAATGATCCCAGGCTGCTTCCTTCCTTTCCCAATCCTTCCTTCCTTCCCTTTCATCGTACAGTGGACTCGCTGAGGGATGTCATCCTTCATACGGGATGGGCTAACGTGGCCTTAGATGCCGACAGCCCAGAAATCTAATTCCTAATTCCTAGAAATTATTTCTTTTAAGAAACTTTTTAGTCCCATGTAATTGCTTAATAATAATAATAATAATGTGCAATTTTTGTATATTAGCAAGTAGTGTCTGACTAGATGGAAAAATAACTCTACTACTGTATAAATTGTACGTGTGCCATGAACGTAGAAACGGGAAGAGCCCTTTTGACATTTTCGCGGATGGAGGGGAGCATGCATTCTTAGTTACGCTACTGTTCTCAAAGCATTCTAGTAATTTGTTTAACAATTGCTAAAAAAAGTAGAAATCGAATAACGGTGAAATTTTATATAACTTAGAATTTGTGGTGTGATTCATTGTTTCTTTCTTTCTTTTTTTTCCTGGAAGGGAAACAGTGAAGGAAACTGATCAGAGGATTTTACTTATGTTGGTGACTCATAGCCTTTCTTAAAACTGTTCGACTTTGATTAAATGTATTAAGTCTGGCAGAACAAGCATTGATTCAGGAAGCTCCGCTAAAAGACGCCACTTATGTTTTTTTTTTTCGTCACACATAAGCAGAAATGACTAATTTTCAGGTTTATTGTTTCCTTGTATTGCATAGATGAAACAGATCGAAATGTTTTTGGTTACCTTTCAATTTCCTTATTTTATAATTTTATTTCAATTGATATTAATCCTTCCAGAACGTGACAACCCTACTATTATTATAAAGATCGCCATAGACGAGTCAGGTCTTAAGTCTTTCATTTGATGTTTATTAGGATCACGCAAGTGGGATATATACAATATTGTAATGTTAGTACCACAGGTGTTCATTTTACTCCGACCTCACTCACCTTCATTCTCACAGTGAATTGGCCCTCGCCCTCACCTTCGAAGAGAGTTGACCATCGCTCTCGCCTTCGTGTTGGGAATTTGTCCTCGCTCTAGCCCTGACAGTGACAGTTGGCCCTCGCCCTCGCTGTCCAAGCTTGTGATCGCCCTCGCGTCATTATGGTTGAGAGAGAATTTGAGGGTGAGGATGCCATCGAGAGGGCCATCCTCGCAAGGGTAAACACCTCTGGCTTAGTACGTCCGTTACACCGCTCAATAACTCTTCAACAAAAGATAATTTTAAAATTGTTTTCTGCAATCAACAGCTAGATAATTATCTCGGAGGAGTTCGTTAATGGATGTGATCCACCTACTTGTAGTGATAGAAATAAACCATTTCCGGTTAACGTTGATCACTATAGAGCATAGCCAGTAATCTTACATTGTATATTTTTTAATCGATTAAGCGTCCCTAGAATATATTCCATTTCCACTCTAATCACTCTGCCAAAACACTAAATGGTAGATCTACTACAACTTCTGGTTTCAATATTAATTGAAGAAATATTGCGTAATTTTCTTTACTGTATTTACCAGAGTCTATATTATCGTATTTCAATTGATACTAATTCAAATTAGAACGTAGAAACACTAATATTATTCGAGATATCGCCATACACGAATAAGATTTATAAGTATTTCATTTTATTTTTATTTCTATTGTCACTAATTACACAATCTCCTTGTTTCCAGGGAGATGAAGGCATAGATACATTTATAGCAAATGAAAAACTTCTGGGAGGATCTCGTGTCCATTGGCAGTCGACACAGACTGTTTTCCAACGAATGCATACATCTGTCATAGTACTTTGTAGCAGTGTTGGGCAAATTTCAATTGAATTAACAATTAACAATTAATCTGCAAATTTAATTGTTAATTGCAATTAGCAATTGAAATAAGTAATGGTTAATTGTTAATTGCAGTTGGCCATTGAAAAAGGAGAATCAATTGTAATTGATCAATTGATTGAAAGTAATTGCAGTGGAAAGTAATTGCAATTGAATTCTGTAATTCAATTGCAATTGAAATTAATTGGCAATTGATTCAATTGCAATTGATTTCCACAACAATTATTTTCAATTGATTGATCAATTGCAATTGATTTTCACTGATTAATTTTCAACACTGTAGTTCAGAAAGGGCGTGGGGCAATGAAAACTTTAGCCACGACCAATTGACTCACCACCCGTCGTGACCCACGACCCACCGTGACCCACTCTGACCCACCACCCACCATAAACCACTCTTACCCACTGTGACCCACAGACCCACCAAAACCCATTGTCATCAACTCTGACCCATGATTCAAGACCTCTTCTCTACTGACTAAAGAGTTTAAACTTGTAATAAAACAAGCCTATAAAATTATCACTCATCGGAGTTTGAATTTCTACGATCAATCGCTCAAGCACCGCACTAATACAATAACGGCGGATCTGACCTTTCTAATATAAATAAAATAGAGTTTGTTCGTGTGTCTGTCTGTCTATCTTTGTGCGGCCTGTGGACGATACGAGTGGACCGAAACTTTTCAAAATTTGGTCACGGGTAGCTTGGTCTAGGCCCCAGACCAAGACGAAGAGTTTTTTTTTTAATTCCTTACTAGGGGGTCTCCAGGGGACGATTACCGGGACCGGCCTGGGGACCAGAAAAGTCGACCGAGAGTTACCAAATTTTGGTCAAAGATATCTTGGTCCAGGTCCCACACCAAGGCAAAGCGTTTTCAACAAAATTCGAACCAGGGGGTCTCAGGGGGCGTTTACCGGGATATGTAAAAGTAGAACGATATCAGTGTCGATTTCATAGTTTTCGCGGTCGCTGAGATCCATGGTGAAACTCCGTTCGCATTAACTTCCAAATTCACCGTGTTCGGCTGCGGGCTGTGGGTCAACGGGGGGGGGGGGATACCGAAACGTAAAAGTAATCCAAAATGACCGATATTAGTGTCAAATCCATAGTTTTCGCGGTTGCTAACATCAATGGCGACACTACCATTAGCGATGACTTTCAAATTCATCCACCGTTGTATGCGGGCCTTGGGTCACCAGAGGGGGGAATTCCGAGACATGTAAAAATAATCGAAAATGACCGATATTAATGTCAAATCCATAGTTTTCGGGATAGCTGAGCTCAATGGTGAAACTCAAGACCGCGTTTACTTTCATATTTTGCCCCCATCAGCTAAGAAAGGGGGGCATTATAAAGGGGATCACGAGACATGTAGAAATAATCCACAATGACCGATGTCAAATCCGTAGTTTTCGCGGTGGCTGAGATCAATGGTGATACTTTCATTAGCGATGATTTTCAAATTTAGCCACCATTGTATGCGGGCCGGGAGTCACCGGGGGTGGGGAATTGCGAGACATGTAAAAATAATGGAAATTGACCGATATTAGTGTCAAATCCATAGTTTTCGCTGTCGCTGAGATGAATGGTGATACTTCCACAGGCGTTGACTTCCAAATACAGACCCCATCGGCTGTGGGCCAGAGGCATTGTTTTTTGTTTTTTTTTAATTGGAACCAGAGGATTATAGGGACTTTTACCGGCATATGTAAAAAGTAGTAGAAAATGGCAGATGCTATTGTTACATTCATAGTTTTCGCGGTATTGGTTGGGGGTTGGTGGGGGCCAGAGGTGATTTTTTCACAATACGAACCAAGGGGGTCTCAGGGGTGGTTACCGGGACATGTAAAAGTAGTAGAATTTGTGTCGAATCCATATTTATTGGGGTTGCTCAGACGTATAGTGACACCCCCGATAGTGTATACGTTCAAATTCAGCCCCCATCGGCCTTCCCAATGAAAACACATGTATGTTGTTGGATATATATTCACACAAAATATATCCAATTATAGAAATGTTTCTTAATTGTTCTCCCGTTGTTCAGTTCGTTTACATTGATATTTTATCTGATCCATGCGAAGAACGGGCATAACAGCTAGTACGAAATGGTAAAGTGTTTGTTATGGAACAAATTACAATGAATTCAATTATATAGATAATAATTATAATTAATAATTATTTCCTTGTTGAATTATATATACTTTTCAGTGGAAAACTGAATAAAATTTAAAAGTCCCAAATCAACGTAAAGTAGACCAACGTAAAGGAAAAATGTATAAAATTTTCCATATAATTAAGCTTACAAACTTAAATGGAAGTTTAGCTTAATTACATGGAAATTTTTTGAGTCGTTTTGTGCGCCTATTTCATCGTTTTCTGCGTCACCGGAAATGGGTCAATGTTATCCTACAAATATGGTGGAACAAGTTAATGCTGTTCCGTCAGGAACGATTTCGAGGTCGTTTCCTTCACATCATCTTGTGCGTGTTTTCTACCGTTTTGTAAACCTATTTCCACGTTTTGCAAATCAATGGTAGTGGGTCAAAATGGGCATTCAATGTGGGAAGAAAAATGATCCACTCTCTTACCAGTATCGAATTTCAAGGTCGCTTTTTCGCATTGTTAAGTGCATGTTTTTACCGTTTCTGCGCATATTTTCCCGTTTTGTAGGCCAACGAAAGTGGGTCAAAGACGACCTACAAATATGCCAGAAAAAGACATATCCATTCCACTTTCAAGGTCCATTTTGACCCTCTCCCACTGATGCACAAAGCGACACAAATCATGCAAAAAAAAGTGAAGAAAACGACCTCGACATTCGATGTTGACGGAACAGCATTAAGTTATTCCGCTATACTTGTAGGCCATTTTGACCCATTTTCGTTGTCGTACTAAAGCGGAAATAGGAGCACAAAACAGTACAAAGCAGGCACTATACGATGCGAAAGAAACGACCTCCAAATTCGATAGTGGCGGAACAATGGGTCTATTTTCTCACACATTTATGGACCATTTTGACGCATTTCTGGTGATGCTCAAAACGTGGAAGTAGGCAAACAGAACGGTACAAAATACACACTAAACGATGCGAAAGAACCAACCTCGAAATTCGATAGTGGCGGAACAGTGAGCCATTTAACTCCCACTTTAAAGCCCTGTTTAACTCACCTCGGGTGATGCACAAGACGAGAAATAGGCGCAGAAAACTTAAAAAAAGGCTCTAAACGATGCGAAAGTAACGATCTAGAAATTCGATAGTGTCGGAACAGTGGGTCATTTTCGTCACACCTTGGAGGCTCATCTTGACACACTTCTAGTGACGAAAAAAACGTGGAAATAGGGGCACAAAACGTAACAAAACAGGCACTAGGCAATGCGAAAGGAAGGACCTCGAAATTCGGTAGTGGCGGAGGAGTGAGTCATTTTCGTCACACTTTGGAGGCCCATTTTGACACACTTCTGGTGACGCGCAAAACGTGGAAATAAGGGCACGAAACGGCACGAAACATTTACTAGTCGATACGAAAGGAAGGACCACGAAATTCGGTAGTGACGGAGAAGTGGGTCATTTTCATCACACTTTGGAAGCCCATTTCGACACACTTCTGGTGACGCACAAAACGTACAAAACAGGCACTAAACGATGCGAAAGAACCGACCCCGAAATTCGATAGTGGCGGAACAGTGAGCCATTTAACTCTCACTTTAAAGGCCTGTTTAACTCACTTCCGGTGACGCACAAGACGAGGAAGTAGGTACAGAGAACTTTTTTTAAAACATAGGCACTAAACGATGCAAGAGAAACGACCTAGAAATTCGATAGTGTCGGAACAATGGGTCATTTTGGTCACACTTTGGAGGCCCATTTTGACACACTTCTGGTGACACGCAAAACGTGGAAATGGGGGCACGAAACAGCACGAAAATTCAGTAGTCGATGCAAAAGGAAGGACCTTGAAATTCGGTAGTGGCGGAGAACTGGGTCATTTTCGTCCCACCTTCGAGGCCCATTTTGACCGTCTTCCAGTGACGCACAAAACGTCGAAATAGGCGCACAAAAGGGTACGCGGTGTGAAATTAACGACCTCGAAATTCGATAGTAGCGGAACTCTTGGTCATTTTCGTCCCATCTTTGAAGCCCATTTTGACCCACTTCGGGTGACGCACAAAACGGAAGTAGACGCACAAAACGGCACAAAACGATGTGAAGGAAACGACCTCGAAATTCATTGGTGGCGGAAGAGCAATAATTTGTTCCGTCATATTTGTAGGCCCATTTTGACCCACTTCCGGTGATGCACAAAATGTGGGAATAGGCGCACAAAGCGACACAAAACACGCACAAAAGATGCAAAACGAAGTACCTCGAAATTCGTTGGTGGTGGAACAAGTTAATGACGCCGTGAGCACCAATATAAGTATATACTGTAGTTCTTACCAGGGGGCGCAGTGGGTCAGTGGTAGAACGTTCACCTCCGGTGCTTGAGGTCCCTGGTTCGATCCCAGCTCGCGCAGTTTGGACTTTGTGGTGGACAAACACCGTGCTCGTGGATTTTCTCGGGGTTCTCCCGTTTCCTCCCACTTTCTTCATTTCATTAATTTCCCATCATCACCGTCTCCTTTAGCCTAACCGGCATAATCGTGGGACGTAAAACTAAAGATTTCATATAATTTTTTGTAGTTCTTACCATCAAAGCTGAGAACTGCACGGTTCAATTTTTTAGCCAAAGTAGAAGCCCAACCGGAATAGTGATGTCAACCAGCCCGGCTCGTTCAACTGAGCGTACAGCTTGAGCTGGCTTGGTTGGGATTACCCATCGACTGGGCTCAATTGAGCCAATGGCTTGAACCGGCTCGGTAAAGGCGAGTTATCGACTCGGCTCGATTGGAGCCAATGGCTCGAACCAGCTCCGTTGAAACGAGTACATAGGCTAGGTTCGAGTTAGCTTAACTGAGCCAATGGTTCGAACCGGCTCGGTTGGGGTAAGCAATCAGCTCGGTTCGGTTCGGCTCGTGTGAGCCTTCGGCTCGAGCTGGCTCGGTTGGATGAGCTGTTGGCTCGGCTCACTTCTCGGTTCGGCTCGATAAGTGAATGAGCTGTGAGCGAGCCGCTTGAGTCGTTGACAACCCTAAATCCGGGTCGAGCAGTTTTAAACATGTTTGGCTGGATTCCCATAACTTCTAACAATTTTTGGCTCGAGCCCGAATACTTGCTCCTCCTGAACTCAAGCCAAGAACCTCGTGACCGATTTCCTTGTCTCCTGAAGATTTCTTGACTACCGAGATCGACAGTTAACTAATTTTTAGTATTCCGATACAAACCGCCTATATTCCATGTTTATACAGGTACACGGTGTTATAATAATAATTAGTTATAGTAGTAGTAGTAGTAGTATCATTGATAATTATATTGTCTATGTAGGATACTTGAAGATAGTAGTACTTGAAACTACACAAAGGATTTAGCTCGAATTGGCTCGACTCGACTGGAAACTCGATCCGAATTCGAGTCGAGTTGGGGGAAATTTTTCGAGCCGAGATCTCGAGTCGAACTCAAAGATGTCTGCTTCGAGTCGAGTCGAGTTTTAAAGAAAACTCGCTCGAACTCGCTCGTGCTCATTCCTATTGTATGCATGACGGTCATATAGAGTTCTTTCGAGGGGGATAGAACCATAAACATATTTAAAAAATACTTAGTTTCACGGCTTTCTTCCCAGGGGGGGAAGGGATGGTAGGTATCCAGCATTTCGTATAAGTACCTTATTTGAAATATGTAAAACAGTAACAAGTGGACAATACAATATACACACATCTTCTTATCTTCAGTTTTAATTGCTGATTTCAATTGCAATTAACAATTACAATTAACAATTACAAGTTTCAATTGTCAATTGCAATTAACAATTGAATGTTTCAATTTCACCCTTTGCAATTGACAATTAACAATTAAAAGTTTCAATTGCCTGGTGCCCAATTAACAATTTACAATTGACGAAAATTTAATTGCAAATTTTATGATTGAATTCAATTGCAATTGAAATTAATTGTCAATTAGAAATTGAAATCAATTGCAATTGAAATCAATTGCAATTGATTTTCAGAGCAATTACTTTCAATTGATTGATCAATTGCAATTGATTTCAATTGATTTTGCCCAACACTGCTTTGTAGGCATATTCAGAGGGTTCATGTATCCTCATTGTCTTGTGTAAATTGTTATAAAAATTGTGCTCATGTATAGACTTAGTTTATTATTTGACAAATAAAAAATACAATGTACAAACATATTTTCCTTTAATCAAAATGAAACAAATATATATACATTTAAGTTTGTTTGTGTGTGTGTGTGTGTGTGTGTAACGTCGCATGATTATGTTTCAAGGCTAAAGGAGAAGGCAATGACAATGAAGTGATGCAATGAAGAAAGTAGGAGGAAACGAGAATACATCGAGAAAACCAGTGCACATAAAATTTGTCCACCATATCAGGCTTACTTGTTTAAAACTACGCAAACCAACATAATAAGTTACAAGGAGCTTGTGTGTTGATTAAATTAAAATTCTCATCTATGCTATTTATGGAAACAACAGGTCTCAGCATAAAAATGTAACCTTTCAGATGCAAAATTGAGTAAAAAAGTACTTTAACAGTTAGATTATATTAGTATTCAAAAATAGGAATGGGAGTATTTATTCTGCTGCCTTGCAGGCACAGGGAAAATTTCCCAAAATTACAAAGGTAGATGAATTTCACACTGCACTAAAAAATTTATAGTAAGTACGCCTTCTGCACATTAATATTGATGTTAGACATTTTCATCTTCAAAGCTGGGAAATAGAAGTAATTTTTGAAGTACTCGTATTTTTTCAAAAACTGATTTCTATTTTCCAACTTTTAAGAGGAAAATGTTTTAACTTCAATATTAATGTGTAGAGGGCGTACTTACTATAAATTGTCCAGTGCAGTGTGAGAGTAATCTTCCTTTCTAGTTCCAGGAAACCTTCCCTGTGTCAGCAAGGCAGCAGAATAAGTATTTTTTTCTCATTTTTGAGTACTTTTTTACTCATTTTTTTTTAAAAAAAAACTCATTTTTGAGAAGAGTTTTTCTTAAATTTGAGAGGAAATATTCTCAATTTTTGAGAACGTGTGTTTCTCAGTTTTGCGGCTATCTGAGCATTTCGAATACTTTTCTACTCACTTTTGAGTATACATGTTCTCAATTGTGAGGAGAGCATTACTAGTTTTTGAACAAAGAGTTTCTGAATGTTGATTAGATCCATCTCATTTTACGGTTAACTTTCTCATTTTTGAGAAAATATGTTCTCGTTATTTTTGAGAAATAGCAGTTTCTCATTTTATTTAAGAATATTTTATCTCGCTTTTAAGAGAATTTTTACTCAAAAATGAGTAAAATTTACTCAAATTTGAGTACATATTGTTCTTATATTTTGAACACCCACACATTCTCACTTTTGAGAACAATGTATTCGGAGCTATTCTGAGAACACAATGTTCTCAAATTTGAGTCAATTTTACTCATTTTTAAGTAAGTATTTTTAACAGTGTAGCGCTGAACGTACGATCCGAAACACACAAACTCCCACTGGGAATCGAACACAAGTTCGCTGCTCCAAAGACTATTACGACAGCCACATAGCCAACACGGAACTCCCAAGATAAGAACGTATCACGATGGTTCGGATTCCATCTTATGCATAAGGTTCATGTATCATATAGCTTTGACGATGGAAAGGGACACTAAACTTTAACTGACAAACAAAATAACACTGGAATATTTTCAGAGCACCAGTTACTTTCATAAAGACAAAAAAGTTTTTAGCAACAATTTCTTAAATTAATCCATTGCAAAAATACAAAATAAATAAGTAAAACCTCTCGTAACAAAATACAATACTATTAAAATTCTCCTGTCATATGATGTCTTGAAAGTGTTACTTTACCGATATAGTAAGTCGAATAGATGTTTCATATTTTCGAATACGAATGTTCTATGTCAATAAATCTTATTCCGAAATCATTAATTCCTGAAGAGTATGTGCCCTCCAATTATATTAACAATGCATAGAAGAAAAAAAGTCCTTAATCTGGATTCATTTAGGGGAAAAAACATTATCCAGTAACTATATATATATATATATATATATATATATATATATATATATATTCTACTAGCATCAATTACCCGCTTCGCTGGGTTAAATTAAGAAAAAATAGTAATATGTTCCTGTTAGTCAGTCACCTTTTACTATTTCTAAAGTTCTCTTTGATATCTGGCGTTTTCAATCATTTTTATATATCCCCCTTCCCTCCCCATGTTGCTGGCCACAGCATAGGAAGTGTCACTGTTCATCTCAGCGATAACGAAAATTATGAATTCGACACTGATATTGGTTATTTCAATCATTTTTATATCTTCCTTTCCCCAAGTTTCGGGACTGAGTTTGGATTTAAATGGCATCGGAAGTGTCACTGTTCATCTCAGTGACCTGGAAATCTAAAGATTCGGCACTAATACCTGTCATTTTTATCATTTCTAAATATCTCACCACATTCTTTAAGTTACACCGTCAAAGTGATATGACAAAAAAAATCTCAGTTTTGAACTTCATTTAGGTTGAAAATTTGATCGAGATCGATCTGGTGGTTTAAAAACTAGTAAGTGTTATTTATTTTTACGTATATATCCCTCCTTCCCTCCTCTAAGCTCTGCAGTCAAAGTCAAATGATAAAAAAATACATCTCACGCCCGAACCTCATCTATGTTAAAAATTTGATCGAGATTGATCGTTTTGTTCAAGAGTTATTAAGTTTTACTTACTTTTTAACTCCTCCCTTCCCGCCCTTAAGCTATATCGTTAAAGTGAATAGATAAATACTATTTCAGGCCCGAATCTCATCTATGTTGAAAACTTCATCGAGATCGGTTAAATGGTTCAAGAGTGATGAAGTCATAAAAACAGTGACTTTCATTTTTAGTTTTCTACATATATATTTTCCCCCTTCGCTCCTACGCTGCACCGTCAAAATTAAACAATAAGAATTATCCCTGGCTCTAACGTCTATGTTGAAAACTTGATCTAGATCACTTGGGTGGTTCAAGGGTTAAGTTTTATTTATTTGTATATATAAATCTCCCCCTCTTTCAGGTTCTACCGTCAAAGTGGATATATACTGTATAAACTTTCCAGTCCCGAACCTCATCTGTGTTGAAAATTAGATCGAGATCGGTCGAGTTGTTCAAGAGCTATTAAGTTTTATTCACACACACACACACACACACACACACATATATATATATATATATATATATATATATATATATATATATATATATCCTCTTACCCCCTCACCCCCATTGTTCTGAACTTCATCTATGTTGAAAATTTAATTAAGATCTGTCGGGTGGTTTAAGCGTGATAAAGTCACAGAAACAGTAATTTTTTACACACACACACACACACACACACACACACACACATATATATATATAT
Organism: Thermobia domestica; assembly: GCF_964235325.1. Lineage (NCBI taxonomy): Eukaryota > Metazoa > Arthropoda > Insecta > Zygentoma > Lepismatidae > Thermobia > Thermobia domestica. The sequence goes on from NC_137459.1 coordinate 283,215,871, forward strand.
ATATATATATATATATATATATATATATATATATATATATATATATATATATATATATATATATATTCTCCCTCATCCTCCTACCTTAGGTTGCTTCGTCGAAGTGAAGTAAGGAATATCCCAGGCACGGACCTCATATATGTTGAAAATTTGATCGAGATTAGCGGATTGGTTCAAGAGTTATTAAGTTTTATTTATTTTTTTTTTAATTTCTCTTCCTCTCCCTCCCCTAAGCTCTACCGTGAACGTGAAATAACAAAAACACTCCCAGGATCGAACTTCATCAATGTTGAAAATTTGATTGAGATTGGTCGTGTGGTTCAAGAGATTAAGAGTCGCATAGTCACTTTCAATTTTATAATATAGACTAGTATCAATTACCCGCTTCGCTGGGTTAAATTAAGAAAAAAATTGTAGCATGTTCCGTTAGTCGGTCATTTTTTACTATTACTTAAGCGCTCTTTGATATCGGTCATTTTTGATTATTTTTATATATCCCCCTCACCTCTCCATATTGCGGGGCATGGCATCGGAAATGTCATTGTTCATCTCAGTGAACCCGAAAACTATGAATTCTACACTTTTATTGGTCATTTCAATACTTTTATATATCTTCCCCTCCCCAAGCTTCGGGGCTGAATTTGGATTCAAACGGCATCAGAAGTGTCACTGTTTATTTCAGAGACCAAAAAAAACTATGAATTCGACACTAATATCGGCCATTTTCGATCATTTCTAAAAGCCCCTTTCATATACCACCTTTAAGCTACACCGTCAACGTGATAAGACAAACAATTCTCAGATTCAAACTTCATCTAGGTTGTAAATTTGATCGAGATCGGTCCCTTTGTTCATGAGTTACTATTTTTATTTATGTTTATATATTTCCCTCTCCTATTCCCCTCCCCTAAGTTCAACTTTCAAAGCGAAATTATAAAAAAAAAAATCTCAGGCCCAAACATCATCTATGTTTAAAAAAAATGATCGAGATTGATCGTTTGGTTCAAGAGTTATTAAGTTTTATTTATTTTAACTCCTCCTTTTCCCAACCCTTAGTTCTATCGTCAAAGTGAATAGATAAATACCATCTCAGGCCCGAACCTCATCAATGTTGAAAATTTGATCGAGATCGGTCGGATGATTAAAGAGTGATTAAGTCACAAAGACAGTCAATTCCATTTTTCTCCCTCTCCTCCTCTCTTACGTTGCATCGTCAAAGTTAAATGATAAAAAATATCCAAGGCCAAAACGTCATTATGTTGAAAATTTGATCGAGATCGGTTCGGTGGTTACAGAGTTAAGTTTTATTTAATTTTATATATAAATATCTCCCTCCCCACCCCTCTTCCTGAGTTCTACTATAAAAGTGATATAATAATAATAATAATAATAATAATAATAATAATAATAATAATAATAATAATAATAATAATAATAATAATAATAATAATAATAATAATAATAAAGGTCTGAATCTCATCTATGTTGAAAATTTGCTTAAGATCGGTTAAGTGGTTTAAGTGTGATGAAGTCACAAAGACAGTCACTTTTACTTTTTCCTAATATTTTCTTTCATGTATCTTCCCCTCCTCAACCCTACGTTGCACCGTAAATGTGAAATGATGAAAATATCCCTGGCCCGAACCTTATCTATGTTGAAAGTTTGATTGAAATCGGTCCGGTGGTTTATGTGCAATTAAGTTTTATTCATTTTCATATATCTCTCCCTCCCTTTCCCCTCCCCTAAGATTTACTGTCAAAGTGAAACGATAAAAAAACTTCTCATGTTCGGATCTTATCTATGTTGAAAATTTGATTGGGATCAATAGGGTGGTTCAAGAGTTATTAACTCACGAACATAGTCACTTTTATTTTTATATATAATGATTTTAGTATATACCCCCCTCCTCCTCCTCCCCTACGTTGCTCTGTCAAAGTGCAATTATATATAAAAAAACAGGCACGATCCTCATCTACGTTGAAAATTTCGAATTTCGGTTGATCGAGATTGGTTGTGTGGTTCAAGAGTTAATAAGTTGTATTTATTATTTCTATAATTCCTCATCCTCCCCCTTCCCTAAGTTCTATCGTCAAAATGAATAGCTAGAAACACTCCCAGGCTAGAACCGCATCTACGTCAAAAAAAAAAAAAAAAAAAAAAAAGAGAGATCGGTCTGGTGGTTCAAGAGATTAGGAGTCGCAACATAGTCACTTTCAATTTTATGATATAAATTATATAAAAGTAAAAATAATAATTGTAATCAAATCACGAGAAAACGGCTAGACAATTTGAAATGAATTTTTGGATATAGTTATCAGCTACTTAGAGCTTTTTTTTCTTCTTTTTTTAAAATATGTTACTTTGATTAAAGTATAAGGAGGGTGCGTAGCCCAACATTTATACAAGAAATTCAATATATCAGAAACCTGTCAAATTAGGAAGATGAAACTTGGCATACAAACTCATCACTAAGAAAGTGACCCTTTTTAAGGGGCAATTGAGGCATTTTCTATATTTTTTTCTTCAAATTGAAAACGATGTTTTGGAATACAGTTAGTATATATACCTTGGGGCGGGTTGTACTTTGATTAATGGACACATCTTAACGAGAGTAACGGGTGTTCAAAATTTTAACTAGGAATACAGTATCTCACCAGAATGTCAATCTAGGGAGATGCAACTTTATACATAGCTCTTCATTAAAAATAAATAAATAAATACTTAAGCAAATAAATTGACATGTACCATGTTTTTGGAAATTTTTGTTTTAAGGGACTAGGAAATGTTATTATGTTTTTCTTCACATAAAGAACAACGTTGCCAGTTATTTGTGATCGGATCATCGGGAAATGAGAACAGTTTGAAATGAATCTTGTAGGGATAGTATCGAGACGAGAGGAGACGAGACTTTGTAGTCTCGGTCTCGTCTCGGTAGATGAGTAGTGGTCTCGGTCTCGATCTCGTCTCGAGTCAAAAATTGCCGTCTCGGTCTCGGTCTTGTCTCGGTCAACAGATGCTTGTCTTGATCTCGGTCTCGGTCTCGAAGGCCAAGTCACGGTCTCGTCTCGAAAGTCTCGAAATAAATAGTGTGAAATTAAAATTGTGTTATTATTATCGTACAGTCTGTCGTTTCGATTCTTATTTTTTGCCTTCATTCTTGACTTAGAACTATGGTATGATGTACCTCTTGGTAGCTAATTTGCTAGCGCTAATGCTTTCCATGCGTGTGTTCCAGGTTCAATCATCAGTGTGGGTATACATACCTGGAATAAAACCCTAATAGTAACCCATATTTCACTTTCAGTAATATACTTTGTCTCATATAGCCTCAGTACTGCCTATACAATTAAATTCGATTAAATTAACTCCAGTACTATACAGTGGTTTCTTTCCTTCCTTTGAATCAGAATTGTTCAATACCTCCTAACGGATAACTCAACACATAGCAACACGAATGTATTTAATCGTACCGAAATTGAAATTTTACAATTTCTCAGTTATTATCCAATACATTCTGCTTTGACTGTCATTTTAAAAACAGAATATAACGTTCATTAACTTAACAAATAGAGTAAATTATTACTACAATAAATTTTGTTTCAAATTGATCAAATGCTTTATTACCGTTTCACATCTCAGTGTTTAATTGACACATTAAAACAGGCACTTCCTTAACCTTGTGGTGGAAGCTACGGCACTCATCTTTGCTGTCTGTAGTATCTGGTTGGATCACCAAACAAGTTAGATTCAAAGTCCGATGTTTCGTATAGTACGCGTCTCACTTTAAATACATTCTGTTTCTTATACACATTCATAATGTCGTAATGTATTACATAAGCATATATCCAGTGCCGTAACATAGATTAAACTTATTCCTGAGCTCTCAGCGGTGCATGTGATCTTTATTAGAGAAAACTAATCATGCGTTCATTACGTTGAAATTTTGTATTGATTCAATATTACTTGCGAAACATGGACATACATATTATATAAGTATATAGGTAATTCGAGCTATCTGTATCTATTTTCTCTGTTCCGGCGAAAGAAGTGATTCTTAACTTTCTAGTTTTCTTTTGTATCAATTTTCGTAGTTTTGCTGCAATATGAAGGATCAAAAATATTTATTTTTCCTGTACGAACTTCGTTAAATTTTGGATCCGTTTTTACCCTACCTTACCTAGTAAAAGTTTATATATATATATATATATATATATATATATATATATATATATATAAACTTTACACATAGACTATGCTAAGTCACTTTTTGGTCGAAATTGAGTTAACAATACTTTTTTTTTAATAAACTATGTTCTTTCCAGTGGTGTAATAATGTAAGTCTAAAAGCAACCTCTTACTTTGTAACTACATAGGTTGAAAACTGTACTATAGGTCTTACTTATGGAACCAGATTTTCGCTTCTCCTGTAAAATTACGAAATTGTGACTTGGTTTAGTTTACCTCTGAGGTCCAGATATAATAAAATCATAGCCATAATCATAATCAACCATTATCAATCCACTGCTGGATGAAGGTCTTTCCAAGTCTTCTCCACAACTATCTTGAGCAATTCTTTTTCAGGTCACTCCTCAATTGTTCTTGATTTCGTCAAACCTTCTTGTATAAGGACGTTTCCTAGGCTGGTTTTATCTCGTGGTATCCTGTCTAGAATTGTTTTTTTTTTTTTGTCCATTGATCATAATTTCTTGCAATATGTCCAGCACATTTTCCAGCCCATGCTAAAAATTATTTTATTAGTACCAGTCATTAATTGCCAAATAATTCTTTCTACTGTATACGTTTGGCCCACAAATAGCTCAAATCCGCTACTTTTGGAGCACAGACACGCTAGTTTTTAATCTTGGAATCTGACAACACTAACTCAATGATTTAAATAAACACAATGTGAGGACCTCCATTTGGTCTAGCGGCTAGCACGCTTGACTTCGTTTCGCGTGGTCCCGAATTCGATTTCCGGTGGGGGTACAGTTGAACGACCGAAGTGGTTTGGATTTCATTATAATCGTTAGCTCCACGTCTCCTTTACACGTCCTTGCATAATCGTGGGACGTTAAACTGAAACAAACCAAACCAAAAATCAACACAATGTGTATTACTAACTGTAAGTCCTTGAATAATTTGCATATAGCTATATGGTATGGATCGAGTTTGAGGGGGTAGAAAGTAAAATTAAACAAGTGAAATGTAACTAGGGTGTAATTAGAACTTTTAATTAAGCATGGTTTTGTGTATATCAGGCCTAAAGCTTATGGAAACAACTAGTGTTACTAAAACGTTATCAGTCACATTTAATTTCAGTTACAATTTTCATTTACAAGTATTGCTGGAACCAAAACTTTGGCATTAACATTAGCATTATAAAGACTATGAAAAACATCGTCTTTTGTAAACATTCTTGTACCATAAAACAAATTACGTGTAATTTTATAATTTTTGCAGTTTAATTACGTTATTTGCACTAAATTTAGAATAATATTTAGCATTTATTTAATATGGCAACACTGCTTAAAATAATGGCCCTGCGACTTGTAATTAAGACCATCAGAAACTGTTGCTGTAATGTTATAGAAACAAACTAAAGCAACAATCATTACAAAAAATTAACATAAATACGTTATTTTAAGCAGTATGACAATCACTATCCAAGTGCTTGGTATCTCTGAAACGGTTTGAAATAACAATTGTTGAAAATGACATTATGATCACTTAAGTCTTTTGGAAGCATCTACACGATGAGACGTGATGCACGTTTTTGAAGTAAAGTCTTTAGAAAAAGTTTTTTTTTTTTTTTCATTTCTTGTAACTTTGTTCCTTCGTTCATTCGAAATGCATTATGCCATGATCATAGTATTTGAAGCTAAGATACAAATAATGAGCATTGCATCATGCCATTTGAGTTATTAGAGATCTCAAAAATGTTGATGTTAGTGATACTGTATTTTCCTTTCTTACACGGAATAATGCATGTGGTATTGTGGTTTTATGTAATATCTAAATTAGAAATAGGTAATACTTTACATAGTGCAATTTGAGAAAATACAACTTTATTTTGCGTTAGCAACACTGATTCTTTATCTAGTTGTATTGCAGGGTATCTAGAAGAATTTTCCCTTCAATATTTCACACAACATGGTACAAAATTTTGAATATATATATATATATATATATATATATATATATATATATATATATATATATATATATATATATGCGTGGATCCAAGAGGCTATATTCCACCTTCACGCTCAGGTATACACTGAATAAAATGAGCTTCAATCCTGCTTTACACTGGATAAAGAGGCAAAGTGTGGTTTAGCCCCACCCTTGATCATATCCTAGATCCGCGCCTATATCTATCTATCTATCTATCTATCTATCTATCTATCTATCTATCTATCTATCTATCTATCTGTATATCTATCTATCTATCTATCTATCTATCTATCTATATATATATATATATATATATATATATATATATATATATATAGAGAGAGAGAGAGAGAGAGAGAGAGAGAGAGAGGGAGAGGGAAAATTATATACAACATCAGTGGATTTTGTTTCGGGAGAGGCTTGAGGAACGGGTAAGAAATATTTGTGTTGTACGTGCAATACGAAAAAATGATCATAAATATATTTCAGGAGGGGCTTGAGCCCCATACCTACCCCCTAAATACGCCACTGTAATCAGTCAACCGTTCCCATATTAGCTCACACAACAACGAAACAAATGTTGAGTAAAGGCAAAATAACTATCAATATTCGAGACGAGACCGAGACTTTCGAGACTGACCAAGGTCTCGTTTCGGTCTCGTCTCGATTTATAGAGGTCTGTCTCGGTCTCGTCTCGGTATGTGAAAGTCCGTCTCGGTCTCTGTCTTGTCTCGGTATATAAAAGTCCGTCTCGGTCTCGGTCTCGGTACCATCCCTAGAATCTTAGGTCACAGTCAGTATTTACCTTGAGCTAAGTTTCTGTTTTGTTACTTTGATTAAAAGGGGTATCCGATGAAGGGAGAACAAGTTAAAATTGTATGTAAAAGTTCAATATCTCACGAGCTCGTTAAGTTTGAATGATGATGATATATAAACACATCATTAATAGAAAGAAGACATGCCTCTTCCCGTTCTTGAAAATTCCCGTTTAACGGGGGAAGGATACATTTTTATATAATTCCTATTTTCACATTGAAATCGACAATTCTTGTTATTTAGTTTGCATCACGGATAAATGATTGATTAGTTTGGAATTACTTTTTGAACATATTTATTACTTACCTCAAGCTGATTTTCTATCACGCAACTTTTATTAAAGGTGTACCCTGAGATTGGTACAATGTTCAAAATGTATGCTAAAAATGTAATATAATTTTTATTACACTTTCATTGATGTGTTGATCCTAAGGTGAAGAAGACGCTATTGGCCTTATCTCTGCGTGAAGAACGGACATTAAAGCTATACATTATATATATATATATATATATATATATATATATATATATATATATATATATATATATATATATAAATTCATTTTATATTGTAATTAAAAACGGTATTGGAGAAATAACTGAAATCTACCAGTGAAAGCTTGTGCAATGAAACAATAGCTACTCAGTTTTTGCATATGGCATTCTTAAACCTTAGTTTAATATATCCCTTTACTCCAAATTTCCATTTTGAAAATACCACTTTAAGACCTAAGATAAAGATCTGGTCGCACAGTAAATGATTTGCTGTTTTTTTTTTTTTTTTGTTGTTGTTCTACCTAGCTACGTTCGGTAAATGGGCCAAAACCTACCTTCAAGTGGAACACACTACAATATTCACAGTATGCACACGTTAAAAAAAAAGTGTGACAATTTATCCAAGTTTAAAGAAAAAAATAAATAAATTTAACTCAGTCTTGTTTTATTTAAAATATACATTATTCTATAGTTCAATGGGCTTTCAACAGGACGACTGGATTCATTGTTAATACATAGGATCTTAATAATGACAGGTAAACGTCTCAGTCTGCCAGTCTGCGTATGATGCTAACAAATGTTGATACCAACGCTACCCAATGATTTAAATGTTGTGTATAACGAAACCTTTGAATAATTGCATAAACATGTTACGAAGTTTCGGGTTGTTTGACGGCCAAACAAAAAATGAATGTTAATATTAAAAAAAATATATATATATTTTGAACTATAGAGTATACCAGGCCAAAGGCTTGAGCGAATCAACTACTATTTTACAACAACATATAAATAAACTTCTAGGAAAAAAGTGAAGTGGAACCTGTAGCAACGTAGGAAATGAATGGTTGCTATGCTCTAAGGAACCACATTGAAACAGGCTCTTACAACAAACACACGAATTCTCTTAGGAGTCGTTCTCTCCCGTAAGAACAATAAAGTGTGAATCGAATTCATGATACGCAGCGTACGTGTGTGTCACACATTCAGATACATTTCTATTTACTCTGAGTACGTGTCTGGAATTGTGAGAGAGAATATATATATACCACACAAATATCTTTTATAGCTCTTTTGTTCTACTTTCTTTTTAATTTTATTAGTTTTATTGACTTAAAACATTACCTAAACAAATGATAACATACAGTCGTCTCAGCACGCAAACGGCAGCGCAGGAAGCGACGGGACTATTTTCTTATTTCTTTTAGAAACTAGCGTGATGCACACAATGTAGGACGGAGATATTTATCGTTTATTATTATAATACGATCGATTGATGTGTTTGATCACCATATCCCTAAGCTTAATATTCTATGATATCTTTCTTTCAGTTTAGATGTCTCATGCTAGTGTCCTTTAGGATAAAGGAGACGGATGACAAGGCAAGTAAATAATGCTGAAATAATTAGTGGAATGTACGAGGAACCTGGAGCATCCCGAGAAAACCCACTAACGCGATGTTGTCTACCACAAACTTACTTGACCGGGCATAGAATCACGCACCAGAGAAAAGTGCTCTACCACTGAGGCACCGTGCTGCCCCAATATTTTGACTATGGTTTTTAATAATTTTTATATATATATATATATATATATATATATATATATATATATATATATATATATAGAGAGAGAGAGAGAGAGAGAGAGAGAGGAGAAGCACCAAAAGCGACACATGTCCGTAAACCGACATACCGCCCTTTTTGGGCTGGAACATGCTGCACTCTGGCGGATACATTATCAGTAGTTTCTACTCTCACCACTAGGCGGAGCAAGTGCATTTTAAACCAGTTGTGAGGGTGGATTAGTGTGTGAGGAGCATTGTTTTGTCTGTGGTTGTTCTAAAATTTCTGTTGATATGTTATCATCATCAGAAATCGAGAATTATTTAGAGGTAGATGATTTACTCATGACATGCTTTTATTCTTTAAGTTATTAAATTTGCAAATCACCGTGGTTATTGTGCCAAATGATACTCTTTGGTAGTGAAACATATACAAACATGTAGGAGTACACTGTTCTATAAACCGACATACCCTTTCATTTACAAGTCTGCAAACCTGTCAGAGACCGTAAAGCTGCTCGAGCGGCAGTAATAACCTCGCCAGCGTATGAAAAGGAATTATTATGATACCTACGATGGAAAAGAAGGTGAAGAGATAAACTAAGCGGAATGCAGGTAGAAAAGGAGACTCAAAAGGAAATGCAAGTAGGGTTACGTCCCAACCTACGTCCAAGTCAAGGAAAACGATAAGGTATGAGCAAGCAGACAATGACTCATCATCAAATTAAGGTTTAGTGTCCAGTGTACCAGACAGTAATGATGTATTCTTTTTTTATTATTTTTATTTTTTCCAATGACTCTTTTCGGAAGACACCAGCCCAGAAGAATGGTTCAGTGTGTATCCTGTAAGGTCTGGGCACACACGGAATATGCCGATGTGGAAGGAGACATTTACATCCGCGATTATTGTCATTGATTTAGACTGAATGTGTAATTCCATAGCGAAATTCCCTCTTAATGCTTACTTAACTTACAAATACCCATACATGTGTAGACTATTTAGAATTCGAAATTGTGCCTAATAACATCACAAGACTATTTCTACCAGCACTTATTTCTATTTTTAAGAACCAAAGTTTGGCGCAGATCTAATAGTATCTTAAAATTAAACCTACTTTTGTGCGTAGCAGAAGTTATACAAGGATATCAAAATACAAATTTAAAGATATTTCCTCTTTTCGTTTTGCAACATAATAATTTTCTGAAGGTATGTCGGTTTTGGGGCCTGGTTTCTAAGAATCTGATTTCGGAGACAATTGAACAAATCATCATAATCGTGGCAATATATAGCATATTTTAAAACTGGTTACACCATTTTATTGACTAGTTTGCTGGTTTAAATAAATATATTTACTTTATAATCCCGGTCCTTCAGTTCAACTTTACGAGCCAAAAACAAAATGGTATGTCTTTTCCACTCTCTCTCTCTCTTTACACACACACACACATATATATATATATATATATATAGCGTGATTCAAAATGATGTGAACCATAAGGAAACGTTCTATAAGTGATAATACTCTATCAACAATGAAATCTCTATGGAAATACTTTCAATATTATCCTCAAGTTGTGTTTGGAACGAGCGTAGTAGTTTAAAATTTATCCGCTAGGTGGTAGAGTGATTAGTTCCAAGATGGCTGCCTGTGGTGCAGAGAGAGCATTTTGTGTTTTACAGTTTCACGTTTGTCGGTCTGTTGTTAGTGTTCAACGCGAGTTCCGCACAAAATTTCATAAAGATCCAGCATCAAAAAACTCCATACGTAAATGATATGACAAATTCAACAGAACGGGATACATTTGTAAAGAAAAATCGCCCGTTATGCCGTCCACTTCTGAGGCAGATATCGAAAGGGTTCGGACCAGTTTTCAACGCAGCCCACAAAAGTCAAGAAGGAGAGTTAGCAAAGAGCTTCAAATGACTCAAACAACTGTTTGGCGTGTAGTGCGTAAACATTTAAAGATGTATCCGTATCGAGTGTAGTTGTTACAACACTTAACACCTAATGATCACACGTGTCGCAAGACTTTTTGTGAGTCATTTCAAAAGTTGTACAGTGTTGATGATGAGTTTTGGGGGGCAAACTTTATTTTAGTGATGAGGTTACGTTCCACGTGACAGGAAGAATGAATAAACAAAATGTTCGCATTTGGGGAACTGAGAAGCCTCACCAAATCTGTGAAATTGTGCATGATTCACCGAAGACGAATGTGTTTTGTGCAATTTCATCTTCACAAGTTTATGGTCCGTACTTCTTTGACGAAGGAACTGTGAGTGGACAAACATTTCTACAAATGCTTACTACGTGGCTTATGCCACAGCTCGAACATGACAGTGCAAACTTCATCTATCAATTGGATGGAGCTCCATGTCACTTTCATCACAATGTCAGAAATTTCCTCAACAACAGACTGCCACAACGCTGGATTGGGCGGTCAGGTAAAAATGATCATCAGCTTTTACGTTGGCCACCAAGATCACTGGACTTAACCCCCTGCGATTCTTTTGGTGTTGGGACATCTAAAAGACACTGTCTACAAACCCCCTCTACCCCAAGATGTGAATGAACTGAAAGAGCGCATCACTGCTGCAGTGCAAACTGTTGATGCAAACATGTTGAAACGGGTCTGGTCGGAGTAGGAATACCGAATAGATGTATGCAAGGTAACAAAGGGGGCCCACATAGAACATTTGTGATGTACTATTTGTACTTATTTTATCACAAAAACTTGGAGAGTTTTAGCATTTAACTGTAAAATTTGAAGCTATTGGATGATTAATAAAAAAGTGATAAGGAGTTGAAATCGTTCGCATCATTTTGAATCACACTTATATATATTATATATATATATATATATACTGACAGATTACACTGACCTGGTATGCGAGATTTTGTTTCTTCATAGTATGGTATATAAACTCAACATATTTCATTAATACGTGAAATTATCAATGCTATATTTATCATGCATTTAACGTTTTGTTGAACATATTCAATGTCAAGTGTTATTCTTCAGTTCAAAAACTTCTGTTGTCACGGATTCTGTTGTGGATTATGAAGCTTAAAATATATAGAACAATAATCACAACTGTTGTGCTGTAGGGTTGCAAAACATGTTCGCTTACTCTGAGGAAAGAACGCAGACTGAAAGAATTTGAGAATGAGATACTAAGACGAGTATTCGGACCAAAGAGGAACGCAAACGGTGAATGACAGAAACTAACAGCAAGGATTTGCATAGTTTATACCGCGTAACCCTCGGACTAACAACGAGAGAATTTTGAGCCCACCTCAGTGTATTTTTGTGTAATTACTTTTCAAATCGATTTTTTAGAATTGTAAGAAAATATGTTATTGCTCAACATGTTTAGCTAAAGCGAATACCTCACCGTGGTTCAAATTGGACGTCAGTTTTTCTCATAAAATTTGCTATTTGAAGTTGGTGGGTACAAAATATTCCACCGTTGGTGGAAGATGTGACTGACATTTAAGATTGCCACTCCTAGATTGCAGCATAATAAATAGTTGTTAGTCTCATCCTATGTACTCTTCAGTTCAGTCTCTGTAGATTTCTGTAAGAGTTCCTAATTTGTTTCGTTTGCGAGATACATATTCTAAACAATTGGACACAAAACGACCCTTCTTCCTTGGTAGTCCGCGTTACAAAAAAAAAAGAAAAAGAAAAGAAAAGAAAAAAAAATAGAAGTGCGACAGTTATCAAACATTGTAAGTGTGACGATGTGCAGACTCTTTTTAATTATTTAGCTCGTTTTATTCCACCATAATGTAGAGATCTGCTCACGCTAATTCTGTAGCGGATGTCACAAAGAAATATACTTAAATTACACCATTATTTTCATGGGAAAAGGTGGTTTTAATCTAGGGGAATGACAACATTATTTATAAAAAGTAAGTTTATTAAATAACTAAAATGGTAATATATAACAACATTTGATTTAGTGATTCAACAAAAGTAATGGAATATCTGATAGTTCATTTGATAGATTGATACCTTAACTTATATATATATATATATATATATTGATTGACAGGCTAGAGATTGAAATGTTTAAGTTAGAAGAAACGGAGGATGAAATACAAGTATGTGACAACAGTTCGTAATCTTGAAAGTTTTATGGTAGGTACACAATTCATTTTGAAGTACCGCATGACATCTCTAAACTTGAATTTTATGATGCAACAAGAGATTATACATACCTTATGGTAGTATTCCTGTAACTCTTAGAAACTTTGACGATGATTCTGTCTGGTCACAACCGACGTCTCGAACCTCTGCACCTTTGCACCGGAACAAGTGATCAACCGTTTGAGACCTTGAGGTTCTTTTATATTATTCTCGAGGGTCACACCCAAGCCTCACATCCGTCAGTACATCCGTTTTATCATCTCCACAAATATGGAAACTTATTGCTCTTTTCCATTTTGATTGGCTCTTAGAGACTGCCGCACCCAAAATACGTGGCGTGACACACATGTACATACGTGTACTGTCACAGCCGGAAGAATTCAATAGCGTGATCTCTAGACTTATCTACAGATTCATATCTGTAAAACCAATTTCAACATATTAATGCGGTGTCACGTTGCCAAAATCATGATTATGTATCCTGTAGGATGACTTATGAGTAATCTTGGACAAGTAAACTTCCTACAAAATTGCGCAGCAAAAGCAACATTAGTCACTTTCAGAAAGTTTTACGTATTTCCTGTTTCTGTTGCTAGCTTGTAGCAAGTCAAGAGAGAGAAAATGTCTTTTATAATGCATATTAATCCAAAATAGCCTTCTCAATTCCTTCAATAAAGAGCAATGTAACCATATTTTTGGATTCAGCGTCACATTCTCACTGCTTCATAATTTTCGACCTCGAAAATCATCAAGAAGCGAGGTTAAAGCTGGAACATGGGTAATTTACTTTCCGAGTGCCCCTCGTAAAAAAAAATATATTGAAAAAAAAAGTTTTCGCAAAGTGAAGAAAGCATTGGTTATGTATACTTATGAGTCTGTTGTCTGCATAGTCGCATTTCATCTTTCCTTAACAATAATACAGTGAACGTTTATAACAAAATGGTGTCTCTGTTCCTTCACATAACTCAGCTAAATGGAGATACAGGTGATTATGAATGAGTTACATCAACTAACAAGAATATTTTAGTGATTAGGAATGAGTAACATCAACTAACAGGAATATTTTAGTGATTAGGAATGAGTAACATCAACTAACAAAAATATTTTAGTTTGACACATCATATAACATTACTGATGTACTATATCAAAGTAAGGATGAACAACATTTCAATGTGCTAAAATTTGCAAGAAGTCACTTGAATGAAATATTACACTAAAGTTGAAAATTCAATGACATATTGAACATGCTACATTAAGAGAAAAAGTGAATTTTCTCAATTATCATAAATGCTACGATTGCAAGAATGCAACAGGAGAACAACCTACATAATGTTCATTAACAACTAACAGTCCTCAGTTCTAAAGATTCATTATTTAAAAAAAAAAATCTTGCATAAAAACCTTAATGACAAACATCCACATTTTATTGGAATTGTAATATATGCAAAAAAAAACAGAGAATAAAGTAATGACAGAGAGTGAATTAGACTACTGGACAATAACAGAACCGTTCGGTTTATCATTCTAACGGTGATTTTGTAATGTTCAGCACACTATCTTAGATTCAATTCAGTTTCTTTAGTACAATAGATTCACTAATGGCAAATTCTGAACTTTAATAAAAATAAGTATTAATATACGGTTGCATACGTTAAATACTACAATCTAGTGAGATGTGTACCATCTCATACTCAACGAAATAGGGCTCCATTAGAAATTTAACGCTACACAAGTAAGAAGTAGTATTGTTATAATTAGTAACAATGTAATATACTCAGGAGCAAAATAGTTTGCATTATTTCATTACATTACAAACATATTTTAATTTCAATATTGTGCTTATGAAGTGATTGAATGAAATAAGAGAACATAAACCATTGATGAAGAGATTGGCACCTAAGAAGAATGGAAAAGAAGATATGTCAATACATAAATTGTGGTAATTACATAGCAAGACAGCCTTGTTTCGTTGTTTACAAAGATAAACGAATGATTACAATTTAGTCACCCCAAGTAATTGGTAATGAGTAATTAGTAACGTCAATTATTAATGGGGTTTAAATAGAGATCTGTACAGTTACATAGCTCGTAGAGATTTGGTTACATAAGGAATTGAGATATCAACAAGGGTTGAATTACTATTATTAACTACCATTGATTTGTTAATTTATTATAATGACTTTCCAATATTTAAGTTCATGTAGATTCAAGGGGGAACTACCGTCAAACTGTTGATATTATGATCTTGAATTTTAATTTATCTCTTTACTATAGGTTATATTATTTTAATTGTGACAAACAACGAATAATAGTTCAATATTGAGTTTACTTGTAGCCGTTGCCTTGAGTCTACATGTCATGAATTTTAAAATTTATTGGAACCCTGTTTCGTCTTAGTAATCCTCCAAAATAATGAATAATCCTCTCTTTCCTTTCTCCTTTTTTTTGTGCGTTTTAAAAGTTTACAGGTGTATTCAAAGGAGCGAGGAAGGAAAAGGATCCTTTGTTGTTTATTATTCGGGAACTTCGGAGAATCGAACCAATACTTAGTTAGATTTGGAAACTCCACACCTAGTGGTTCTTGCTTCTGCCTGGTTATGGGTGAAGTATCAGATATATCGAATTTAGGCAATTAAAGAAGTTGAATCATTTATATTTTATTTATTTCTTGCCGGCATCAAAGTATATTGCCATAGGCGGTTATTTGCAACCTTAGATTTAGGAGGAGCAGAGGCAATAGTCGTTTTTGTAACCTTTCGATTAAGTAGCAATCGTCTCTCCTTTCTTCTACTATTTACTTTAAGTAGCCAATGGAGCGAGGAGAGTGGATTTTAGATTGTCGATCTGTGACGAGGGGGAATCGAACTTCAGAGTACTTGTATTCAGGAACTAATTCGTATCCCTAATATAATTTGGAATCAACATGGAATCAATCTGGATTCAACGTTTCTAGGGGGCTATTTCACTAACATCACGACAATTGAACAGATACATAAAATAAAAAAAATATAATTGCATGCATAGACGAGTTACATCAAAGGAAATATTAGATAACAAGTATTATGAGCTACGCCGTGGACAACCACAATACTTGATAGGGGTTTCCTGTTTACGCATTAAAATGCTATTACAGGAACTTGTGTGAATGAACGAAGAAAGTTGCAGCAATATTTCCATCTGTAAGTATGAGTTTTAAACCAAGATAGGGTATTACATAATTTTACAATTATATTCTTCAAGCTGTTTATGCGCGATACCGATATACTAGTGAAAAAATGTGGGGATGAAACATTTTAATTCTTACTAATGTTAGCAAGCGAACCCATAACGCCTAATGTGGGTTGAAAATATGTTTTCTGTTATTCGATTGGTGGCTGCATTTTATTAGTGGAAATCCGTTCGGGCGTGGTCCGGAAACGTTGATTCGTATCGAAGTGTAATATTGTTCTTCAATATTCGATATTAAGGATTCAGAAGGTATGCCATTTAGGTGGTGTACAGTGTACAGTGTATTTAGTGCAATTTAGTGCAGTTATTTAGTGAAGTGAACGATGAAGTGTAAAAAAATGTTGTAGAATTAGTATAAAAACGTATTACGAAGTGTAAAAAAGTATTAAGGTGAGAACAAGAAAAGGAAAGTTTCGTTAACCAGGTAAGTAAATAGGCATTTTCAAATGTCTTTTCCTTAGTCCTACCAAACATCATATAGACTACCACTAATAATACACAGGTGCTGCAGGTGCTCCAGGAATACTATTTTCGAAGGGTGAGCTATCCTTGTAAAGATCACAGTCATCCACTTGTCCGTCCAATAGCTGTTCCAAATACCTGAAGAATTAATCAATTTTAGAAGTATCCCCTTCCAGTGCTGGCCGTTAATTTTGAACGAGGTGCCTCTCGAGCCGTTGTCAAGAGTTACTCATGAAAAGACAATTTAAAATATGTTAATTCATAATCTTATTAGCTCTAAATGATAACTAAATAAACTCTAATTAACAAATCCAAATCATTAATACATAACAATAAATATTAATCACCATTAACGATTTTTAATACATTAATACTTAATGATAACTTCTGTAACAGCACAACACAATTAATAGAATGAATATATAGTATAGGTGTTATTTTATATTCTTATTCACCCCTTTTTTTTATGAGTATGAAAACGTTGGTAGTATAATCTAAAGTGCATGCGTAACCGCATAATAATGCATTTGTCTGTTCATTCATATGTGTGTCCTTGTTCTGCTGATAGCGAGTCGTTGGAATTTTGTGATGATAAAGTCTTCCGGGCTTCCAACTTTACGTAATGATAAGATTAAGTAATAGTGAAGTTGAAGAGTATAAAATGTTTGCATGCAAATGTTTGCATAGACTTTCTCTCTTTTTATATACATATATATATATATATATATATATATATTTCTCTTAAAATAGTAATTAGATAAAAGGAATCCACATAATTGATATTAGGCAAACCCCTGTTCATATGATTAATTATTTATGGTGTTATTTGGCTATTTTACCTAATCAAGAGTCTACCTGTGTCTTTTTAATAATAGAATTTGTATTAAGAGATAATAGGGGTCTGTCGTCGGCTAGAAATGAGAATACATTTTAAATAACTTGATTGTACTTACAACTTGTGGCAAAACAAGCTTTTATCTGTATAGAAAGGAACTAGATTATTACAAAATTACTTTATTTTCCTATGTTAAATACCATGTTGTACCATATAAAATAGTGCGATAAAATTTATTAGATAATGAAAATTTATTAGACTGTGAATTTCTTGAATTACGTCCCATGATTATGCCTGTTAGGCTAATGGAGACGGTGGCGATGAGTAATGAATGAAAATGATGAAATGAAGGACGTGGGAAGAAACGGGAAAATCTCGAGAAAACACACAGTGTTGTCCACCATAATTATTAAGATAAGAACACTAATGAGTAAGAACTTAGAATATAAGGTTAGAATGCACGTTGAAGAGGAAAAAGGCACTCATCAACATTCAATGACATTTAAGAGGACACACTGACTGACAGCTCAAATACTTCCGGAACAATTTAGGACAATTTACGCCAATTATTCGGGGACGCCTGTAGCAGAAAGTTAAACTATACCATAGATGTTTGCATGATGTAACGCCCTGCTTGGTGTGTGGATGGACCCTTACAGTCTGCAATGGGGTTGATGACACTATGTTGATTACTAATAACTTCCGTTAGGGGCAACCCTGACTCTAGCGTGATTTTAATTAAACTCCGTTAGGCAGGGGTGTCCCTGGGGGAATGTTGTTAATTCACCTCGCATGCTCTTAGGAAGTGGATGTAGAGAGGACTGAAGAATTTCACCAATTAACACCTACACATTGGAACAAGACTTGAATGCATGGAGTATGGAGTATATGTAGAATTAGTAATTAGAGGGAATGTAGCATGAGTAATGACATGTAATGCATGTAGTAGTGTAATATGTAGTATTGACATAACTTGCTTGATTTCTTTTTCACTTTTCTTATTATCACAATATAGTTTATCAGTTATATAACAGATGCAACGCAAAAGTTTTATGCATGTTTTATGTGCAAGGTTTTGTTGAGTGTGTTTTTTTTATTTTAGTTTGTTTTTTTCATAATTAGTAGTGCACTCAAGGGAGTTATATCTATATGTGTGCTAACTGTATCCATAAGTAATATACTATTGGGATATATGAGTAATATACTAATTAATAAGTTAGCCTATAAGTTACTGAACATAGTGTTCTTATATAAAATATGGGAACGAAGTCAACACTCTATATATATTACACATAAGGAATGATAACGACATGATCTTTGCTTAAAATCATCATAATCTAATAGCATTTTGTGCAATATATATATATATATATATATATATCAACAATGTGCAAAATATATAATAATCTAACAATTTAACTAAATAACTATTACATATACATATTCAAATAAATCTAGCAATTATATAACGTTACTTCTACACTTCTAATGATAAAACAACAGTAAATCAATATTAATCAATAATACAAAGATAATCAACATTAGCCTGAAACATAACTTGCGCAACGCATACAAATATGTACTAATAATATCACCATAACTACATTATCATCTGTAATCAAAGCTCATCTGTAATCAAAGCAATATAACGTTCATAATAGTACATTAATAAGGAGTAGTAAGGCGCATAACCCAATAACATTTGATATATTCAGATAGTCAGCACAGGCAAGAGTCAAGCTGTCTAGGAAGTGGAAATTACTCTTAGGACTGACGCTTCATCCAACCTAAAGCGGTCAGAGTAAGAGCACTCGTACGCAGAAAGCCTTCTTGGGAGAGGCTACTGTGGAGCACATATTCCTTATTAGCCAATGGAACAGTAATATTTTTTTGCTAATTTAATGGTGACAATTAGATAACAATTTAAAGGTCATGATTAAAGACAAACGTCTAAACAGAGTTCGAAATGGAGCAGTGGGCGAACAAGGATCAGCCTCCATTTTGTAACACAATTTCAAAGGCAATTCCGTGCTCACTCGAGAACGGAAGGCTTCCTATCCGAGAGCATCCTAAATTCCTTAAATTTTCAGCTTTGATTAAATAACTTAAGAATTTATTTAATGTTATAATTTTTCTTGCAGTATAATTTGCTATTTGGTGTAAGTAAGGTGGAAAGCAGTTCCTTTACTGCTGAAATAGAAATCCCATCAGAATAGGACCAATCCAAACCATGAGTATAAATGGTCTGAAAGTGAATACGTTTTCATAATATGCACCCTTGAGAAAATAAAACGTATTTATAGTGACTACTGCCTTGTAATTAGCAATGATGAATGAACTACGGCTATTAATGGATGTTAATTAATTATTAATCTTATTATTGTTTCCAGATTATAGAATGCTCATGACTATTCATTTGTTTTAATGTACGGTACAATTTAGTTACCCTTTTATTATTATTATTATTATTATTATTATTATTATTATTATTATTATTATTATTATTATTATTATTATTATTATTATTATTATTGCATGAAAACTTTCTGAGTAAGGCTGTTACCATTCAACTTGACCTAATTCCAATAATAGAGCATTAATCTTAATTAGTAATAATAGTGATTTTATAATTTAGAACCTTCTTCTTTTTAAAGTATTGCGCTTCATTGCTTGCAATTTGTAGATAAAGATTGTTGTGCTGAGAGTGTGTGCTGATAACAGTTGAGTAAGGAAGTAGATAACTTACTTCCGGAATACAGAAAATACTCAAGAAAACACTATTACATAATAACACATAATACTGTTATGAAGTAAGATCATTGAGAAAAGAACAATGTTTGATTTAACAATTATGAAGTATATCACAATATTTTTTTTTATTTTTTTTATTATTTTTTTTACAAGTATGAAATATACTTGCTTAGAGAAAGAGACCTTTAACAAAAAGTACAGAACGTTGCTGGATCATGCCGGAAATAAACCGGAAATAAAAAAATAAAAGGGAGGAAGGCGTCCTTGCTTCGTAACAGAGTACTATACCTACTTTCATGCCAATCCAAAAAAAAATAAAGAGGGAGGGGTATACAGGTATTTCGGGGCTACCTATAGTGCTCAAACAAACGGTGAATTGTGAATTGTCATCCATCTGTAGTATCTGTAATACAATGATGTATGTAACTATAATACCTTTTTATAGAATATACTATAATGTTGCATTGCATTAATACAAACAAGGCAAGACGTACTTACTTACGACCAATGACAATTTATAGAGGCATTATCTGTAAAAGGAAGCAAAACATGATTATACAAAATTAAAATTATTGTTGCTTGTGCTCTTTTCTTCTGTTTCTGTTTTCAAATGACAATTTCATCGTTCTCACTGCTTCATTATCTAATGCTTTAGAGTAGAATAATACTAATAGAAATATGGAAACGTACACCTTTCTGCTATACGAGGACGAAGCACACAGTGATTCATGATTGGTTATCTTATGATATAAGGGAATATAAATTATTATATCAGTCCCTTTTATATATTTTTATTTCCTTAGCTATCTCTTCTAACTACTAATTACCTGCGCAGGAATTTAGACAGTAAAGGGAAAGAAAATAAAATTAAAAGAAATAAAATGAATGAGATAGAAGAAAAAAATACTAATGCTCGCTTATTTTGAGTTTTATCTTTAGATCTTACATTTTGAGAGTTCTATCCTTATTGTTAATCTGTCTATCACGGCTGGCTTTTATTATTATAATGACATCCTATACCACGGCCTCTATTATTATAGAATCATTGTCCTCCATGATTTATCAGTACACTCTGTCGATTGATTTTAACTTGGGTTGACTATATGTCACATTATGGAGCTCGTAGAGAGCATCAAGGAGGGCACGTAAACCTACTTAACCTTAGCAGATCCATTCAACTTTAGTCAATCAACTTTATTTATACACGACCTGGCTTACGAGTAAAAATAACTTCCAATACACGGGGTTCAAACCATTTTTAATATGTAATGTGTACTCATAATTAACTCTAGTTTGTTACATGCTCTTAGAACTGCATACTTAATTCGAAAACGTTCATAAGGTGTTTTATTCCGTCTTGCCGATAAGGCAATGGTTTACTAAGCTCAGATGAGGTTGCGTGGGCAAAAGCCTATCTGGACCTACAAAATACAAAGGCGTATCCTGTTTTTTAATTATTATTCTCTCTTTGTAATTATATTCTCATTAATGCGATTCTCAATTCTTCTAACGGAAGTTTTACCTTTAGCAAATAAAAATAACTTTTGTTTTTCTAACCACTTCTCTTTTTTTCTTTCTCTTGGTGTTTTTCTTTTGTTTGTCTGTCTGTCTGTCTGGCCATCGGTCTGTCTGTCAACACCAGGAATATAATACCTACGCAAGGAATCAAGTTTCCTTAGTTGTATATATTTTTTTCTTATTATTCTCTTTTTTTTCTCTCTCTCTTTTTTTTGTAGCAGGGTTTCCGACCATATATGGATTTAAAACCATTTTGTACTTCTCTAAACTACTCTTTTCTCTATTTATTCCTTCTATACATATAAATATATTTACTTAATTGATTGGGTACCCATTTACTTATTTAATTATTTATTTAGGTATTAATATAACATTTCTTTCAGAAAGCCTGCATCAACATTGAATTTCACGTTAGAAGTTCCTACGCCTATCGCGATAACTTAACATTTTTTTTAACTATGAAATGATTGAACAATTCGATCAGGTTGAAACTAGAGAACTTGGACAATATAACTTCGTTCGTTCAACATTAACTTTCTTAATGATGCACGTTTCATACATTTAGGAAATAACCCCGGCTTAGTTACCAAATTTGTAATGAGGTCTAATCATTTTCTTTTTTTTTTTACGTATGTGCTCTCCTACGCTTATCAATTTTGGCTTTTTGTTTTTACTGCTGACTAGTTAAGGCCTTTGTGCTAATTTTCTTTATACGATCAAGATTCTTTTTCACGAGTTTTCCATACGGGGTTCGGCATGGAGTCTCGAGTTCGAGTCCTAATTCAGCCTTTCTACCAAACACCAATTCAAAAGGAGAACAAGGATGGTGTTTGTGTTTTATAGTATTATAAGAGTAACAAGCAGTTCTAACAAATAGAGACCAATCTTTCTGGGAAGTAGACATATATTTCTTCAAATAGTTTACCAAAGCTTGATCATATTTCTCCATTCGTGAATTTATTCTATGATGGTAATTAATACTAAACTTTTGATGTATACCGAGTACAGTCATAATTTCGCTAGTTACTTGTGTGTGGAATTTAGAACCAAGGTCTGACAATATATGGCGGGGTGGACCAAAATAACAAATAATATCCTCCAATAAAAACTTTGCAACATTCTTGGCTGTTATTGTTCTTAATGGTCGTGCCACTACATAATTTGAAAACATATCGACAGCGGTGATGACATACTTATAGCCATTAGAGGGGGCAGTGGGCCAAATACTTCCAAAGTTAAGGTATGGAAAGGAGCTAGTGGTTTAATTGGTTCATGCAACCCTAATGGTGTAGTGGTTGAGTCTTTACGTTCTTGACATTCGCGACATGTCTTAATATACTGTTTGATATCGAATCCCATTCGAGGCCAATAAAATCGCTCATTGACACGAGAAAACACTTTGCTCTCTCCAAGATGTCCGCCTTCTAGACATGATGTATGTGTAGCATATAGCACCTCAGGAACCAGACTTCGAGGAACACATTGTTTTAAATCATTATTAGACTTACGATATAACACCTCATCTACTAATACATACGGACGAACCTCATTATTAGTAGGATCAGACTTTACTAATTCACGAATTCTACCAAAATATTCGTCTTCTTTCTGTGCCTTAATTACATCAGTCGCGTCAATCTTCATTGTATTTATACAAAGTCCTTCTTCGCGATTTGCATTCTCTTCCTCACTTAGGGTTTGCGTTGGATATCTGGACATGCAGTCCGAATGTCGATTAGAGGGGTTACCTCTTATCGCTTTAATCGAGAAGTTATAAGATTGCAACCTGATTAACCAAAGAAGATATTTGCCTTTTAGATTTTTCATGTTCCTTAAATAGCAAACACAACAACTATCAGTAAATGCAGTGAAGTGAGGCACTCTTATTAGATATTCATGGAAGTGTAATACGGCTTGTACCAAAGCCATGGTCTCTTTTTCTGGGATCGTTAAGGACTTAGCTTCATGGTCTGAGATTTTTCTGCTATAATAAGCAATCGGTTTCTTCTCTCCATTTTTGATTTGCATTAATACGGCGCCAATTCCGTATTCACAAGCATCTACATACAATTCGGTAGCATCTGCTTCAGGATCAAAGATGGCTAATACTGGGGCAGTAACGAGCTTCTCCTTTAAGATATTAAAGGCTTGACGTTCTTTATCTCCAAATTGAAAGATTACATCAGGCTTAGTCAAATCTATTAAGGGCTTCGCGATAACTGAAAAGTTTTTAATAAATCTTCGATTATAACTAGCCAATCCAACGAAACTGCGTACATCACGAACTGTTTTCGGTTCGGGAAAGTTAGTGATAGCCTCGACTCGTTTAGGATCTATCTTAACCCCTTCGCGTCCTACGACGAATCCTAAGATTGGTAGTTCAGCATACATAAAGTGAGATTTTGAGGGATTTAATTTTAGATTGGCTTCTCGCAAACGAGTGAATACTTTCCGAAGTCTATCTAACTTTTCGTCTATAGATTTTCCAAAGACAATCAAGTCATCCACGAAGCATGCCATAATATTAAATTTTAACCCTGCAAACACTTTGTCGATCATTCTTTGAAATGCTACGGAGGAAGTGGAGAGACCTTTTGGGACCACATTAAAATTAAACAAACCGGCACTACAAATGAATGCAGTTTTCAATTTATCCTCTTCCTTTAAGGGAATTTGTAGAAAAACAGATCTGAGGTCTATTGAACTTATGAATTGAATATTTGTGAATAAGTCTATTAGGTTGTTGAGTGATGGAAGAGCGTAACTGTCAGGAGATATGACGGAGTTCAATTTTCTATAGTCCACTATGAGTTTCTTAGAATTATCTCTCTTCTTAACTAAAATAACTGGTGATGCGTATGAAGACCGACAACTAGAGATGATGTTTTGTTTAAGCAAATTGTCAATCTCTTCTTTCATGGCTCTTTTTGTCTCTAATGTCTCTCTGTAGGGTGGTGAAGATACAGGAATGTTTGAAATTAATTCTATGCTATGCTCATATTCGTGTCTTACAGTTATATCATTTATTGTCCACGCAATAATATCTTGAAATTCATTCAATAGATCTACTACCCTTTTTCGATCTTCAGACGAAAGGTCAGGGGAAATGTCAATTTCTTTACCGACATCGTGTTGTAATTTAGATTTCGAATTTTCGACTTTCTCAGCGGAGAGTGGGCTGGCTTTAACCGTGTTCACTCTTATCTCTGGTGTAGGAATACATTTCTCCAAATGTCCTATGATTTGAGCATCTGGAATAGTCACGTCCCGCTTACTCAAATTAAACACAGGCAGTTTAGCATACCCATTTTCTTCTACATACATTGTAGGTGGTATTAAACATGAGTAAGTTCGATGCAAAACATCATTCGGTTCAACATAATGATCTCCAGTTATAGGATAACATGGCTTAACTTGCACTAAACCAAGTTTTCCAGCAGGTATTTGCATGCGCTCGGCAGTTGTGATTAAGTTACGAGATGTTTGCTGCTCAATACAGTTGATTTTCAATATAGGACATTCGTCCTCAGGTTGGGAATCACAATGTGCGTCTTCAGAAAGAGAGATTGAATCATGAAGTTCTAAACTACTTTGAGGCACGTCAATGTTCGTAGGTGATACTGATGTTGAGCTAACGTTTCTATTCGTCCTAGGGTTACCATTTTTGTTGTAAAACTGAACATGCGATAAATTAAGTACTGTTTGCTCCTTACGACTTGGCAAATACTGAACATAAAACTTCATGTTAGGATGTCTTTGATTGCCATTAATAGTTATAGACCGTAACCCTATACCGTATGTGTAACGCTGAATGAAATCTATTCCTAGAACCATTTTCTCGTCTAATTGAGACTTTTTAACTAATGCCACATTTAACCACAAACGACGCGATCTTCGACCATAAGTTCCAACTTGGAAACTTAACCGAACTACTGGGAGTGGTTCAGTTAACTTATCCCCTAATGTGCGCAAACGAATAGTGGCGCGCATTCGCTTAGCAATTGGAAAATTTTGAGGGATAATTTCTTCAGCCAAAACAGAGACCTGCGAACCACTGTCTAATAATGCGTCTACTTTTCTATTAAAAAATCGAATCGGAATCGTGGGCAATCTGTGATCACACAATTTCGTTCGAGCTCTTTTCACTTCAATTGGCCTACCATCTCTCCCGATTTCATGCTTATACGTTCATATTCTTTTGACAAACGAATTGTTTCTAACACCCCTATAAGGTTTTACATGATGTGGTCTTTTAAATTCTCTACCTTTTCTATTCATTTCCTGATGAGATTCAGTATAAATGTCAGCTAAGTACAATAAACGCAACACATGAATAGCTTGATCTATTGTCGATACTTCCTTTAATACTAAGGCCTGGACATAATTTGAAGGCAACGTTTTATACAATAGGCGTAACAATTCTCTCTCTCCCATTTCAGGTCTTACGAACTTCCAGTCTCGTATTAAAGTATACGCGAAGTTATCAGGAGGGAAATGAGGAGGGAGTCGTTTTCTCTTTAACTTTTGTTCAAGCTGACCTTTATATAAATCGTCAGGAAATGCTCGAGAAATCATTTGCTTTAATTCTCGAAACTGCAACTGTTGGATGGCATCCTTATGACATAGGAACCAATCAAAGGCCGAATTTTCAAGACAGGCCGCTAGATATATACATTGCTCCTGGTTGAGCCAATCGAGGGCACGAGATATGGTCTGATATTCATCAAGGAATCTTGTAACAGATTCTTTAGGGCTTCCTTTAAATTTCGGCAATTTCAATACCGGGACACTGGCTACTCGATCTTCTGTTTCTTCCCGTGCACTTGATTCATCAGGATCTTGTCTATTTTCTATTTGGGGTCCTTTCGGAGGGAGTAAATTATCATTTATTGCCTTATTCTCGTCCAAGGGTAATGAATCCTCTGAGGGAGTCTTCACTTTGTGATTATCTAAAATTTCTTGCCTAATATTATTATATAACAAAAGTGCAAGTGCGTTATCGGCAGTGGGGGAATATGTCACTTGAGGAGGGTGAGAAGCAATTTGCGGATATTTAAGAAAACTTAGATTTTCAATACAAGGTTCTTCATTTATAAACTCTTTAAATTCTTCGACTGAGTCATATGAGAAAGGACTCGGTGTTAGTACGTCACGTGCAGTTATTTCCTGGTAGAGCTCCTTCTTTGCCAATTGTTTAATTTCGTCTTCTGAATCATATTTACTTGATTCAGGTGGTGAACTTTCTGGGAGTTTACTTTTCAAGGGTTCGCCCACATGAGGTGGTATGTCAAATGGAAAATAATCCCTGACCGTTTTCGGAGCAATTATATGCTGCTGTTCTTCTTTCTTAAAAGGTGTTGACGCCAACTTGGGATCGAACTCAAAATCACTCGTCATATTGCCAGGAGATTCTTCAGAGGAACTAACTGCACCTTCATTAGAAGGGTTAGTCAGTTGTTCTGGCTTAAGGAAAATCGTTCGTTTCGCGACCACTGGTTTATATTGTGTACTGTCCAAAGGAGTCAAGGATGACATTTTATTACAAGTTTCTTCAAACTTAGCTAAATTTTCCTTATAACGCTGCGTTTTCGTTATCGGTTGCCTATCCACAGGATCTGGTAAACTATACTGCTGTGGATGATTTATCCGCGGTTCAAGAGAAGTAGGCGAACTAGCTACTGGCAAACTAGCCTGCTGTACTGGCAAATTGGTTGCTTCTTTTGCCATGGGACATAACTCGGAACGCAAAGTCTTCGTGAGCGCAGTTTTCTGAGCAAGAGATTTTTTACAATATTTGCAATTTGCCTCACCCGATTTTGTAATATACCAAGCATGAAACTTCGGCGGAGATTTCTTAGGTTTGAAAAAGGGGAACCAATGGGAAGACATTTCGAATTACTGTTTTCACTATTTTTTGTTTCAAATAAAAAAAATAATGGGGGGGGGGTATTTCACTAGGAGCAATATAATCATATCATTAATTTCCATTAGAATCCAAAATAACACAATTGCAGTAATGCGACAATTTACATAATTCACTTAAATTAACATGCACTATGAACAAAATACCAAAACATAAACATAAGACACAGAATAGAAAAGGAAAGATGTCATAGCAGCACCACAAAATTTTTCGTCCCGAAAAATGAAAAAAAAGAAAAAGAAGAAAAGCTTTGGACGAGCCCCCATTTGTGACGATGTGCAGACTCTTTTTAATTATTTAGCTCGTTTTATTCCACCATAATGTAGAGATCTGCTCACGCTAATTCTGTAGCGGATGTCACAAAGAAATATACTTAAATTACACCATTATTTTCATGGGAAAAGGTGGTTTTAATCTAGGGGAATGACAACATTATTTATAAAAAGTAAGTTTATTAAATAACTAAAATGGTAATATATAACAACATTTGATTTAGTGATTCAACAAAAGTAATGGAATATCTGATAGTTCATTTGATAGATTGATACCTTAACTTATATATATATATATATATATATATATATATTGATTGACAGGCTAGAGATTGAAATGTTTAAGTTAGAAGAAACGGAGGATGAAATACAAGTATGTGACAACAGTTCGTAATCTTGAAAGTTTTATGGTAGGTACACAATTCATTTTGAAGTACCGCATGACATCTCTAAACTTGAATTTTATGATGCAACAAGAGATTATACATACCTTATGGTAGTATTCCTGTAACTCTTAGAAACTTTGACGATGATTCTGTCTGGTCACAACCGACGTCTCGAACCTCTGCACCTTTGCACCGGAACAAGTGATCAACCGTTTGAGACCTTGAGGTTCTTTTATATTATTCTCGAGGGTCACACCCAAGCCTCACATCCGTCAGTACATCCGTTTTATCATCTCCACAAATATGGAAACTTATTGCTCTTTTCCATTTTGATTGGCTCTTAGAGACTGCCGCACCCAAAATACGTGGCGTGACACACATGTACATACGTGTACTGTCACAGCCGGAAGAATTCAATAGCGTGATCTCTAGACTTATCTACAGATTCATATCTGTATAACCAATTTCAACATATTAATGCGGTGTCACGTTGCCAAAATCATGATTATGTATCCTGTAGGATGACTTATGAGTAATCTTGGACAAGTAAACTTCCTACAAAATTGCGCAGCAAAAGCAACATTAGTCACTTTCAGAAAGTTTTACGTGTTTCCTGTTTCTGTTGCTAGCTTGTAGCAAGTCAAGAGAGAGAAAATGTCTTTTATAATGCATATTAATCCAAAATAGCCTTCTCAATTCCTTCAATAAAGAGCAATGTAACCATATTTTTGGATTCAGCGTCACATAAGTGTGATCCATTCTAGGAGACTCAAATGGGCAGATCATGTAACCAGAATAAAGAAAGTTTCCAATGTTTTAACTGGAAATTCAATCCGAAAACAACGGTTAGCAACACCCGGGCGTAGACTGGAGGACAATATTAAGATTGATCTCGCAGAAATAGCAATAAAAGTGCAAACTGGATACAGTTGGCTAAAGGCAGAAGTTAATGGAGAGCTTTTGCAAAAGCGGAATTCAGCCTCTTGGTTTCATAACCTATGGAGTTAGTTAGTTCATAGAAGGAAGTAAAATCATCCACAGAAGCGCACATTTAGAAATACTTTACGAAAGTAAAAAAAAAAATAGTAATCAAGAAAATTCTGTCAATTTTGTAGAGGCCTGTGTTCCATTGGCCCTCACAAAGTGAGTTGAATGAGAATGAAATAGGGCGAAGGTAAGTTGTTGGTGTGGGTATATCCAACGTACTACTTGTTTGTGGCAGTTCAGTTACACCGTGAACTTGCGTAAGGACAGAGTGAATATTGGACCTCCACAGACCGTCATAAGGGCATCCATGCTGTACGAGTTCAAACTGGGGTCAAACACTGCTGCAGCGGAGCGGAAGATATCTCAGGCCTTTGGTGAGGGTGTCGTGACTACGTGGACAGTGTAGCGGTGATTTAACGACTTTAAGAACGGTGACGAGACACTCGAGGACGCATCAATTTCCGGAAGACCAATACATGGACAAAATGAAAATCTGCAGGCAGCAATTGAAGTGAACAGTGGTCATATACGTGAGGAACTGGTACTACAATTTAGTGTGAGTGGGGAAACCATTCGACAGCACCTCCATCAACTTGGCAAATACTACAAGTTGAGTCGATGTGTCCCACATGATTAACTCCGGACTAAAAGGCAACGCGAACAGACATCTGTGTTTCTTTGCTGTCTCATCTAAGGAACGAGCCGTTTATGGACAGGGTGTTGATATGTGATGAGAAGTAGGAACCGTAAAAAACTTTATGATACCGTCATCATTGGTTAGAATCCTATGAACCAGTTCCAAAACAGCCGAAACCAGCACTGCACCAGAAGAATGTCCTCCTGTGTGTTTGGTGGGTTGTTCGCGGCATACTGCATCGGGAACTGTTACCAGCTGATCAGAGCATCAATGCAACTGTGTACTGTCAGCAGTTGAGGCGTATTCAAGAAAAACTCAAAACTCTGAACTCAACACTTCTAAATCGCAAAGGGATCCTCTTGTTACAGGACAACGCTAAGCCCCGCCTGGTTAGGATGACCTGGGACACCATTCTATGCCTTGGATGGGAAACACTATTGCATCCACCATACTCCCCAGACATTTCACCATCCAATTATCACTTATTTCATTCCTTGGGAAATGACCTTAGAGGACGTCACTTTAGAGGTCCAAATGCACTTCATACCTTCTTCACTTCACAGCCCAAAAAATTCTACCGCGATGAAATCCATGGCCTTCGAAAACGTTGGCAGAAGGTCGTCGATCTTCTAGGTACATCTTAGGTGACATATCGATGGTCGAAGGTCGTGGGTGAAAAAGCGACATAACTGTCTTGGTTACCTTTATAGAAGTAGTGACATATGTTTCAAAGTCGTTTAATATTTTAAATGAAAAAAAAAAATACATAAAATGGAAGCATGTTGGTGAGATAACTGTATTGCTACAAAAAATGTCAGTGGCATTATTTACGACAACGCTTATTTACTAGGAACAAGCATATTTTACCAGCAATATATCGTCGCCTTCGGGATCCGCATAACTCTCTATGTACACAAATGGACAAGATCTCCGAGCCTGACATTGCTCTAACATTTGTATTCGTAACTGCTGATTATGTAAAGAATTCAGGTCTTCATGAGATTGAAAACTACATATTCGGCTCTTCAAATACGAAAACAATTCTAAATGAATTATAGTAGAAAACAGCTAAATAAAACGTGTTTAAGTGTAGTTGAATCTTATTAATATTTTTCTTTCAACTAATCCAATTGAAAGAAAGTTTTTATTACTCAATTCCAAATTCAAAATTAACCCAATGGTGACACTTAAAAAAAAAAGAAAAGAAAACATAGTTCGCTTGCTATCAATCCACACTAGCGACTGTATGCGGCAGAACTTTGCTCTAAACGACCTTGCTGCTCCTTCGCAAATATTTATTGTATAAATGTGTAGATGGCGTGAAAGGGCCCAAAACTCCAATAATAATAATAATAATAATAATAATAATAATAATAATAATAATAATAATAATAATAATAACAATAGAGGAGGATGGGGCAAGAGTATGAAGGGGTCAAGGATACAAATCGCTAAAATCGGGAGAAAAAATATACATATTACAACACTATCTTCATGTGACGATAGAAAGTTATGGCGGCTAGCAAGTGAGCATTTGTTAGGTAGATACAAAGAAGGCAGGAAATCTAGGTAAGCAAATTTGTCTTTCTTTTACGTAATATTGTGGAATAGCAATTTAAGGTATATCCGACAAAATTGAAAATATACTCGGACCCAAGAGGAACGGGAATGGGGAATGGCGGAAACTTCATAACGACGAACTACATAATTTATATGGTTTACCCAGCATTGTTAGGATCGCCAAGTCTAGGAGGCTTAGCTGGGCGGGTCATGTAGCTAGAATGGAAGAAAGTAGAAACGCTTTCAAAGTCTTGACTTGAAGACCAATCGGAAAATGACCATTAGGAAGACCTAGGCGCAGATGGGAGGGCAATATTAAGATGGATCTCGCAGAGATTGGAATACAAAGTAGAAACTGGATGCAGTTAGCTAAGGATAGAAGTCAGTGAAGAGCTTTTGTGAACGCGGCATTGGACCACAGGGTTCCAGGCCATAGAGTTAGTTAGTTAGTTATTTAAATGTGCTAGTAATAGTCAGTTTATACTGTATATCGTGGAATACACCTTGCACTTGTTTCGCACCGATGTCACGAGATGGGTATGCAGTGTTCTGGAATAGTTCATTATATGAAAAGTAGGAAGGAAAATGAAATGTAAATCTTGAGTTTTACGTCCCACGGTTATGCCGGTTAGGCTAAAGGAAACGGTGATGATGAGTAATGAAGGAAATGGTGGAATGAAGAAAGTGGGAGGAAACTGGAGAACCCTGAGAAAACCCACGCACACGGTGGTTGTCCACCACAAAGTTCACGAAAAGCAGGAAGGAGTACGCACGTATGGTTGGTGTAAGGATACGCGTGCGTACTCTTGTTTTCAGAAGCTTACTGTTATATGGCTGCGACTATTGGAAATGTTGTGTCTGGTTTTGAACAATGCGATATAATTCCATAAGATCCAAACATATTCACCGATGCAGGCTTTTTACCATCTACTGTATCAATTCTCGAAAACGGGTCGAAAGGCGATTCTAATGGTTCCGATGTTGAAAATATACCTTCAGGTGCAACAAACGTTTCCTTATCTCTCGAAATTCTACAATCAGAAACTCACTGTTCATCAAAATATACCAACATTCCCGGACCGTCAACGTCATATTGTCCACTAATTTCAATAAGCCCTCCACAAGAAGCTGCACGTTCCTCAACTTAAATACAAAGCCACTCGCGGACAGCCTGAAATATTAACATCGTCACCTTTTAAACAGAATTTGTCTCAGAAACGTTCTCGTTCAAGGGCTGCAACAAGTAATGACGAGCGGGAGAACTTTAAAATTGTGCAAAGAAAATTGAAAATGGAAAGCTCTTCTGATAAAGTAAACAAGAAACGTAATAAGATATTATATAAGTGTCAAGCATGTGATGGCATCTATAGTGATCCCGCAACAGAAGATTGGATTAAATGTAACAAGTGTAAAATGTGGTGGCATGCGCAATGTACATCTTATGGAAGAATTGACAATTATATTTGTGACTTACGCTGAATTTTCATAGTGCATACTTTTACCCCTTCACATTCGTACTCTAGTCCCACATATAGGGGCAAGTGTACGTAATTGTATGTTTTTGTGTCTTGTAATCCTGAATTATATATATATATATATATATATATATATATATATATATATATATATATATATATATATATATATATATATATATATATATATATATATAT
The DNA here is from genome assembly GCF_964235325.1 of Thermobia domestica. Lineage (NCBI taxonomy): Eukaryota > Metazoa > Arthropoda > Insecta > Zygentoma > Lepismatidae > Thermobia > Thermobia domestica. Next base: position 283,249,302 of record NC_137459.1, read on the forward strand.
ATATATATATATATATATATATATAAATGCAAATACTTGGTGCTCAAAACAGTGCTTGGGGTCCTGGGTTCGATCCCAGCCCCCGCCAAGTGAACTTTGTGGTGGACAAACACCGTGTGCGTGGATTTCCTAGGGGTTCTCCCGTTTCCTCCCACTTTCTTCATTCCACCATTTCATTCATTACTCATCATCACCGTCTCCTTTAGCTTAACCGGTATAACCGTGGGACGTAAAACTCAAAGATATCATTTCATTTTGTGCTCAAAACTTCATAGTTTAAAATGCAAACAAAAGTTTTTTTTTCTTGTACAGATTATTTTCAATAATACACTAATTATAATAAAATTTACATATTCTTGCCTCTCCTTCCTATAATAATAATAATAATAATAATAATAATAATAATAATAATAATAATAATAATAATAATAATAATAATAATAATAATAATAATAGAGTAATTCGGTGGAAGTGGCCATACTAAGCATGAAATAAAAAAAAATCTTACACAGAAATGGTAGCACAGCTGACTGACAATTATATATGAATAGGACAGACCTGCTTTCTGAAAATAGAGTATGATTCATATCGTGTCTGAAGTACCGTGCACAGAGAAAAAAAATGAATCATACAAGGTAAATTATTCACTTCACCCCACACGTGGGGGTGAAGTGAATACACATATGGGGTGAAGTGAATTTGCATATGTGGTGTAGTGGTGAGAAGAAGTGTCCTTAACATAATGCAAATAACAAAATATAAACTGCTAAATAATGAGTAAGCAGCTAACGAAGAACACCTAGTAGTAGTATTATTATGGTGATGTATGTATGCAGATTCCATATCGTTGTACTATTTGTATTCTTGGTTCTTTATTTTGTGGGAGGGGGTAACTTGGTACAGTCTTCGGCAAAAAGCCTGCAACATGAGCATGTAAGTTTATTGTGAAACAACGAAATTTTTTGTTCCGAAATACATGTGCAGGGGAGGATGTCGAGGTTTCTCCTGGCATGATTCGTGCCACTTACAAGGGAAGAGAGGGAGATTATATATCGAAATGGAATATGCTTTATACACCAATCGAAAGCATTAATGACGCCTATTACAAATCTGTAATAAAAATTTTCCGAATGTATATACTGTGCGAGTTATATGAATGTACAGGATGTCCAGAAAATTCGTTTTCACCCCTAGAAATCGCAAACGATGAGACAGATGCCAAAACATTGAAACATGTGTTCGATCATTTTAATAGTACAACATATAAAAACAAAAAGTGTTATCCCAGGGCCACCAGCAGGATCGCAGGTGGAGGCCAACTCAAAAATTGCAAATGGTAAGGGAGTCAAGAAGCATATCGTTGGAAACCTTTTGGGAAATGAAAGATGGTGAAACAGGTCCCGACTCTCTAAAATTGCTCTGTGCAAAATGGCGGCCGGTCAAACTGTCAGCGAAAGCGTGTTATAAAGTTTATCGCCACACTCAAGAAAACTGAAACGGTGAGATAGATGTCGAAACAGCAAAACACATGCCATCATTTCATAAGTACAATGATTGAGAGTAAAAATATTTGTCCCAGGGTGCTCCATAGAGTCCCAAATGGGGCTCTACTCTTAAGTTTCAAATGTCGAGGGAGGTCAAGTAGTATATCGTTGGAAAGCTGTTAAATGAAAGTAGATGGAACAAGTCTGGACGCTTTACGATACCACTGTGCAAACATCTTGCCTTTTAGTTCTTTCTGTAGTCGTTTTTTCTTTTGTTTTCACTTTAACTTTCGCATTCAACGTAAAGAAAGGAAATGCCACGAATGTGAGGTTCTGCTCTTTGGGCCCTAAATAAATAAAGAAATAAAGAAAAGAAATGAAATAACATTTGACATGTTCGTTGTCTGGATTATCAAGTATAAAATGATTCAAATGAAAAAAAAAATATTGTCCCAAGGACAGCAAATACGTGCAAATGTCTCATAATGACAACAAGTCCAGATTGCAAAATGGAAAGCGATTGCACTCGGAGAATCGAAATGAAGATGCATATTTTGACCGGCCGCGATTTTACATAGGGTTAGAGTCGAGATCTGTTTCGTTATCTTTCACTTCCAAACAGCTTTCCAACGATACGATAATTGATCCCCATACAATTTGTAATTTTTGAGTTGGACTCTGCCTGGAACTCTGTGGATGGCCCTGCGACATCACTTTTTGCTTTGAAACGTTGTACTTTTAAAATGATAAAACACGTGTTTCCATATTTTGGCATCTGTTTCACCGTTTGCGATTCTAGGGGGGTGGAAACTAATTTTCTGGACACCCTGTATATTCATATAACTCGCATAGTATATGCATTCGGAAAATTTGTATTACAGTTTCTTAATAGACGTCATTAATGCTTACAATTGGTGTATAAATAATCTTCCACTTCGATATATAATCTCCCTCTCCTTCCTTGTTAGACGTTATGTTGATTCCCTGCGCTGTTAGGCGTAGTTTCACAATAAACTTACATGCTCATGTTGCAGTTTTTTTTTTTTTTTTTTTTTTTTTGCTGCGGACTGTACAGTGTTGATTGCCAACCACTTCTTCATTATAAGGTACCGATAATGCACATACCACAACGACATGGGATCTCCACATATGCTACAATAGCTACACCAGCGTTGTAGAGAATTACCTGGACGGATAACTCCAAAACCGGAGATAACGACGATAGCATTTGTTTGAAAAGCGTATGCGTCAGGGCACATGGCAGTGCGAAAGTTAAGTTCTCTGGTTGGAGCACGCAGTACATCTATCTATCTATATCTATATCTATCTATCTATCTATCTATTTATCTATCTATCTATCTATCTATCTATCTATATATATATATATATATATATATATATATATATATATATATATATATATATATATGAGTAACCAGGGCAAGAGTGAAAACACTATTTGCGGAAAAGTGGAAAAGGAAAGGAGCCGTGCGCGTGCAGTGTGAAGAGCAGCAGATTGGAAAGTTTGTTTTAGAAGGAAAGTAGTAGAAGATTCATAGGTCGTGTCACAGCATGTAATGTAGTTTCAGTTGAAGGTACAGGACAGGAAATATTTCATGGAAAAGCTGTATCGGTTCGTATTTCTTATCAGTAGTACTCAAGAAGAAAAAGGGCTTAGATGGGGGATGGCGGGCAATGATTGAAAGATGCCTTAGGCGGGGCAAGAGTGTACGGGGCAAATGTGAACGTTCACTCTTGCCCTTTGTGGTATAGTTAGGTAAAGAAAATATAGGAGCCAACATGTAACATTGAGTAAGATACATTTGCAGAGGTAAGAGAAAATGGCGGCCATAGACTACTCTCAAAACGTTTGCATTATCGCTTAGAATTTCACAGCCTGAGTACATGCCATACTGAATGGGAAAGTCGAAAGACAATGTTGCGCGGGAACACAAAATAAGCTAATAACAGCAAACAAGTAATTCCCATCAAAGTCATTCAACCAACCACAAAGTAACACTCATCAGTCAAATATACCTGTACCGGACGACATGGATGCGCCCTGCCAATTCTGTGGGGAGCTGTTTTTCAGAAACCCGAAACGTTGAAATGTAGATTTCCTGTATCACATGCAATGAGTGGTCTCACAAACAATATTACAATTTTAATCAAAGGAAGTCTGTGTACGTGTGTGACCACTGTGTACGTATGTAGCACCGCACATAACATTTTTGTGACAAATGTTGAACTGGTTCCTCCTGTTTTCATATTTTGTCATTATAACATGTATGATATATTACTGTAATTTTTGTTGGCAGTTCCATTTGACACTAATGTGTTTGATATTTTATAACTTCCTTTAGTTCCATGTAAGCATTACATATACATCTATGATTCAACGTGTTTCTTGGCGATTATGTCTACGCTTCTATGTTTTCATTCCACTGTACAGTGTTGCTCCAACCGTTGTTTACTCTTACCCCACCACTTAGGGCAAGAGTAGAAAACTTTTCCTTCGTCAAAACTATGTTATTCCTCTGTATCCTCTTCTTGCTTTGTCGCAATTAGACTGTATATCAGCCCTGCCCACGGCGAGCAGATAGTGGAAACTCTCCTCGTGAACGCTCACGAGCATTCTACGGGCAAATACCATTGTTCGTGCTTCGTGGATCTTCGGGTTTCGTCCTTAGAGGAGCGGAAGTGTTGTCAACCTTGGCGGTAATCACTAGCTTACCAAAAAAAAAGTATGTATGGTAACTGATTGCCATTTAGTGTAAAGTGTTTTTTTACAATGTGGTAACCGTTAACTATAGACAATACAAACTTGTAACAGCAATCAAATGATAAACTATGTACGTTCCTTTTCTTCTTTTTTCTTTCCTTTTGTTAAAGAAGGATGTGGGTTTGTTATATCCGATTGTGGGTTTGTTATATTATGTTGTTTCGCCACTATTACACTATCAATAGGTTTGTTATATTATTAGAAGCCACTATTACACTATGAATAGGAAGAATAGTATTTCTTACTCCACTTTTAAAGTTACTTTGATCGCAAAGAATCAAACAAAATATTAAGAGAGTCAAAGAGATTTTCCATTTTTAAGAGTGACCGTTAGTGACTGCAATTAGTTTCTTTCTTTTTTTTTTTTTAACAAGGAGTGTCTTTTTAATAAGGAAAAATGTTTTGTCCCTGGCTGGTTGCTTGCCGGTGGCTTGTTAAAAGTGAAAAAGAATGTTAAATCATTTCAACGACTGAAGCTACACGCTTGTCTTTCTTCGATAGTTACTGGCTGATTTTGAAAGTCACAATGTTGTAGGCTTACTGTAATAGCGTAAATTCGGAAGGAAACGTTCCAACTGAATGATTCGAACAATTATTCCCAATGTCTTGAACATGAAACGTGGGTTGCACGGATAACGCTTAAAGTAGGCTGGACTGCACTGGAATTTCCTTCCGGCAAATTAGTGTTTGGTCGGAACTCAGTTCTTCTGTGTAATTGTCTCTTAACAACATTTGAACATTTCTTTTAGATAATAATAACTAACTAACTCTATGGCCTATGGAACCCGAAGGTTCAATGCCGCGTTTACAAAATATTTCCACTAACTTCTGTCCTTAGCCAACTGGATCCAGTTTCTACTCTGTACTCTTATTTCTGCAAGATCCATCTTAGTATTGTCTTCCCATCTACGCCTAGGTCTTCCTAGTGGTCTTCTTCCAATTGGGTTTTCAGTTAAAATTATGAAAGTGTTTCTAATTTCTTCCATTCTGGCTACATGGCCTGCCCACCTGAGCCTTCTACACTTAATAACCCTAATAATGTTAGGTGAGCGGTATAAACTATGCAATTCCTAGTTATGAATTTCCTCCAATCCCCATTTTCATCCCTCTTTGGTCCGAATAATAATAATAATAATAATAATAATAATAATAATAATAATAATAATAATAATAATAATAATAATAATAATAATAATAATAATAATAATAATACGCATTATTATTATTATTATTATTATTATTATTATTATTATTATTTTCAACCTCCCGTCGTTCTCCTATCAATCTAGCAACGAAAGGCGTTTACAACTTAGCAAACGTGAAGCAAGTGACAAGTTACAGACCGAATGCTAATGTAATACAACGTCACGAATTGTGTAAGCAAGCTAAAAAGGTCTGAAACAATTCGCTTCCGATTTTTGCAGTCGTTTTTACGTCTGAAAGATGACATGTTTAATATTAGTTTCTTTCTTTCTTTCTTGTTCATTTGTTAGTTACTTCAACGCTAACTGTAACCTCTATCATGCGTCTTCCTCGATCAAAAAACGTACCAATTTTATTTCCTGCAGTGTTTTCGCGTCACTGCTTTCGAAATGGGGAGGGGGAGAGCACACCTGCACATTTCACGCTTGCGTCTGCTCAATGCTTATCATCGTGCGAATTTCTGGCCAGGCTTGGCCATAGGTTTTTTGCCATCATGTGTGGTTGGCAACACTTATCGGATGCAGTGGAAGAAGCGAAGCTAGCAGCACCTGTGCTCACCTTTTCATATCTTCGCTCGTGCTCGCTCACGCTTTGGCTCCGGGAGCCAATTCATGGACAGGCCTGCTGTATATGTTATTAGAGATAACAGGATTTCACATCAAAGAGATATCGCGTATTTCGCTATCACCATTACACCGCAATTCTTTGATTTACAAATAGTGTTCACTCTTGCTCTGGTCGCCCATATATATATATATATATATATATATATATATATATATATATATATATATATATATATATATATATATATATATATATATATATATATATATTACACGAAACAACACAGGAATTTTTTAAACATCGTTTCCCACAAAGAGAGTGGAAAGAAAATTAACTTCGTTATTAATCCTTACCAGGTCATATTCTTCACAAAATATCAATATTTTGTCCTCAGTCATTTAGATAGAGGGTCATGAAACCCTAGAAGAAAATATCCCCACTTATCAACAATATAGGGTACATCCTGTACACGTGAAAAATTGAAATTTGGCACAAGTGTAGGATTTGTGATACAAATAAAGGAAGAAACTCTGAAAACTGGAAATATCTTCCTCTAAGGGGAGAATTTAAGGGGCATATCCAAAATGACATCAGAGGACTCAAAGCCTATAGAATACTTTCTGTACGCATATAAACTTGAAATTTGACAAAAATGTAGGGTTTGCGATACAAGTAAATAAAAAAAAAGAATTGAAATTTCCTCCTGCAAGGGGAAAAATAGGAAGCAAGGTCAATATTAAATCACGGGACTCAAAGTCACTGGACTAAGGTTTGTAATGCAATTGAAGAGAAAAATCAGAAAACTGGAAACTTTCCTCTCCAAGGGAAATTATGGGACAACGACAGAACTACGTTACTGGGCTAAAAACCTTTAGGTACGTCCTGTAAACATATACACTTGAAACTTGACACAAATGTATTGTTTGAAGTACAAGTAGAAAGACAAATTCGAAAACTTCAATTTTCCTTCTCCAAGAGGGAAAATTAGGGAGCAAGGTCAAAATCGCATCATTTGATTAAAACAAAATAGGGTACTTCCTGTAGATATAGAGACTTGAAATTTGGCACAAATGTGAGATACAAGTAAAGGAGGAATAGGAAAATCGGAAATTTTCCCCTTGAAAGATAAAAATTAAGGGGCAAAGGTAACATTATGCCACTTGATTGAAACGTATGGAGTACTTCCCACATACACAGAAATTTGAAATGTGATACAATTTAGGGCTTGTGATATAAGTAAAGGGGAAAATCCAAAAACTCGAAATTACCTACTCCAAGGAGAGAAATTAGGAGTCAAGTGCAAAATTGCACATCGTTAGGTTACTTGACTCAAAACCTATAGGCTGCTTTCTGCAGACATGGACATTTCAAATTTAGATTAAATGCGCAATTTGTAATACAAATACAGAAAATAGGTTCCAAAATAATAAATTCTCCCCTTGAAGGCGGAGATTGGGGAATTTATTATTTTGGTGGAAATCCAAACTTACGTTATTTGATTCAGTTTCTATAGGGTATTTCCTGTTTATAATAAACTTAGAACTTGGTAGAAATGCAGAATGTGCGTTACAAGCAAATGGAAATAAATCCGAAAATTGGAAATTTTCGCTTCCAAGGGGAAAAGTTCAGGGACAATTTACGATAGACAGTTCCTTTTCTTTCTTTATTTCTTTCTTTTCTTTTTTGAGAGAGAGAGAGAGAGAGAGAGAGAGAGAGAGAGAGAGAGAGAGGAAATTTCGCACAAATGTAGATTTGTGAAAAATAATCCGAAAACTGAAGAAAAATCCCTTTTCAAGTACGAAAATTAGGAGTCAAGGCCAAAAGTACGTGTCTTGATTGAAAAGCTATAGGATAATTCCTGATGTAAACTTGATACGTTGCACGCATTTAGAATTTGTAAAATAGGTAGAGCAAAAAGTCCGAAAACTTGAAATTTCTCCCTCTGAGGAGGAAAATGTGGGGGAAATATATTCAGTTGCATCACTTGATTCAAAACCTATAGTGTACTCCTAGAAGCTATGAAAACTTAAATTATGCAGAAATTATGCAGAAACTTAGAATGTATGACACAAATAAAGGGAAAACATTTAAAAACTGAAAATTTATTCATCCAAAGGGAAATATTAGGGGGCAGAAATAGAATTAATTGCAGTTGTGTTAGTTGACACCAAGCAAATATATTACTTACTCTAAATAAATAGGCTTGGAACTTGGCACAAGTGTAGGATTCGTGATACAACTAAAGGAAAAAATAAATCCGAAAACTGGAATTTTCCTCCACTAAGGAGAAAAAAAGTACGGAGCATGGGCAATATTGCAAATATCTACATCACTTGATTGAAAACCTTGAGGATACTTCCCGTACACATGAATACTCGAAATTTGGTACAATAGTACAGTGGTGCCCACCCCCTTATGTCCATGACGCACCCCCCAATTGTCTATCCGTAAGTGTTCTTCCATGAAAAAATCTTTTCGATTAATTTTTACACCCCCTCAAACATATTTATATAGATTTTTACCCCCCAATATTTCAATGACGCAGTTTGCGTCATAGCCCTCCTCTCTGGGCACCTCTGAATTGTAGAACTTGTGATAGATATAACGAAAAAGAAATAAAAAAGAGAAGAAAACTGGGAATTTCCCTTCTAAGGAAGAACATTATAAGGCAAGGGCAAAATTGCATAAGGCAAGCGCAATTGATTCAAAACCTATAGAATACGTTTTTTTTTTTTTTTTTTTTTAATATGGGAACTTAAAATTTGGCATAAATCTAACGCGTGTAAGATGTGTGATACAAAGAAAGGAAATAATCCGAAAACTCGAGATTTACCCCACCCTTAATAAGAAAAATTAGTTGGGCAGGTCAAATCACATTTAACCTACATCTGTTTCACTTAATTCAAAACCTATGGGATAATTCTAGTAGTCATGGTAACTTGAAATTTGGCACAAACGTAGAAAGTAGACACAAAGGATAAAATCTGCAAACTGGAATCTTTCTACATTCAAGCGGAAAATTATGGGGAAAGTGCTAAATCACATCATATTAAGAAACTTGATTCAAAACTTATAGAATACTTCCTTTAGACATGGAAATTTGACATTTGGCACAAATGTAGAATTTGCGACACAAATAAAGGAAAACAACGAGAACTGCAAATCTACCCCTTGAAGAAGAAAAAAAAAATAAAAAAATGTACATATTTGCACTTCAATTATGACAATGATTCAAAACATATAGGGCATTTCCTGTAAACATTGAAAGTTCAAATTTGGCACAAGTGTAGGATTTGTGTTAGAAAGAAAGGTAAAAGATCCGAAAAACTCAAAATTTCCCCCTTGATGGAGGAAACTGATTGGGGAAAATGCAGTGCCTGCAAATTGACACACCACTTGAGACAATGATTGAAAATCTATTATACCTCCCCTACTTCATGAAGATATATAAATTTTAAATTTGACAAATATAAGTTTCCTAGTACTATCAGAAACAATATTAAGCAAAAATTGATGGCATAATAAATCATAGTTCCTACCTATACTTCATATTGTTTCTAATTGTACAGTAAAGGAGATAATCCGTTAACTCGAAACATACCGATCCATTGAGGAAGTTTAATCAAGAGTTAAAAAAAAAAATGTTGTTACGTCACTTGTGGAAACGATTAAAAATATACAGGATACTTCCTGCAAACATATAAACCTGAAGCTTAGCAGAAATGAAAGACATAAACAGCAAATGATGTGAAAACAATATATATACTGATTTTCCTCTCCAAGGCGCTGGATTAAGGGGAAGGTCAAAATCACATATTAACATTAACTTATGAAAAGCAATATAAGCTTATAGCATCCTTTCTATAAACTTTAATATTCCAGTCACTCAGAAATACTATTTGAAACACACGCAATATGATACTTCCTCTAAATAAAGAATCCGAAATTCCACGAGAATATATAAATTTGGTATAAGTAAACATTATAAAAATGAAAACTTTACCAATTTATGGACAATAATAGGAGAAGACGTACGTTAAAATTACACTTTTGATCACTGGAAATCAATAACATCTTAACTTGAATTTGACAAGAGGAAATAAAGATTGAATATTCATCATTATCACTATTTTTAATACATTAGCCAATGGTCTATCTGTCGCTTTAGATGCCAGGTAAATTATTATAAGTGTTTTTCGAAAAGAAGTGGAGAACATTAATGTGAAAAGAAACAGAGGCAAGTCCTCATGTATTCATTATTTCGTTCTGGCTGATCTGGAAAGATGCCAAGTTCTATTGAAACCTGAAAATCGAAAAATGTAATTTGCAACTTTAGTGCTGTGTCCCAGCATAGTGTAGCCAATAACACTCTCCCCTTTGGTGGGAGCGGTCTCAGCTTTAATAACCGTTGGGGACACTCGGTAGAAAAGATGTCACCGGTTTTCTGGGCCGGCAATCCTGAGTGAGTTTCCTTTTCTGAGTTTCCTTCATCCACACCGGACAAATGCACGGATGTTACCTAACATACAAGACTCAGGTCGCTTCCTTTCTTCCCTGTTCCTTTCTTCCTTCACTCTTCCCTGGACATTGTGCTTGCCGAGGGACGTCATTGTTCATTGTACTTGACGGGCTTCAGGAAACGGATGCCGGTATTGCCCAGGAATGTGTATATAAGGTATATGCATTAAATATGCAACTTTAGTGCTAAGAACAAATTGCCAGGCAAAAGTCTTCCGGTGAGATGCTATATAGAGCTTGTTCTCATCACTAAAGATGAAAATTTGATTTTCCGCTTTTCGGATTTCTATGGAACCTAATATTGTCTCAGATTTCTAATCTCCTAGTTTGAAGCTTATCGTACTTCAAACCTTCTCTCACATTATCTTTAACAAAATTGAAAGTTTCAGTGTATTCTAAAACAATGCCAAGTTATATAGATATATTGAATCTAATCAAATGTTTTGAAGTTTGCATATTAGAGCTACTCACTTTTTTTTTTTTTTTTTTTTTTTGCTTTGCAAGGACTAGATTGTTTTCCTAAGCCTTGAGCTCATTGTATGCTAATAGGTTAAAATTGTGCTTTGTTGAAATTTGTAACTATTTCTATTTAACTTTTTTTTTCTTTCATTTGAATTCACCTACGAAACTAACTTGTGACTACACAAACATTAATGCTCACACCTAAATGCGTCAATCCATACGAATTGATCCAATGTGGGCCGCTTGACCATTTTCATTTTTTTTAAATCTATTCCATATAATTCAACCATACCTATTGACAGCACAAAACTTTTGTTTTTAAATCCCAGCTGTTGGATATTAGGAACTCGGGTAGAAGATTGTCGGGTAGAAAGTGTTCATGAATTTGGGAACTGTCTTATGAGTTGAACAATGTGGGAGACTGCAAATAATAGTTAGTTAAAAAGTGTAATTAGAATTACAGATACATTGATTGTGTTAATGAAGATAATATGGAATAGTAACAAGTTGATTACGAAAATTTAGGTGATTATAGGAAGCGGTGTGTGAATGTATATGTATATGCATGACAGATGAAGAAATGTAAGTACAAACTGAGAATAAAGCGACCACATAAGATATGTTGTTTATTGATTAGAACAATTCAGTGGTCACTCACTTCTGTAATCCTTAATGGTGGAACTAGATTTCTCTAATTGACTAAACAGTGATTAATTATTTTTATAAAATAGAGAATTATTTGATCCTTGCTAACAATATTTGGCGCAGTCGGTAGGATGTTGCACAGAAAACATAAACAAATCCAAGAAAATTTCTCAGAAAGATCTTAGGGAAGATCAGACGAGGCCAGTGGGTACTCAGATACATCCGTTTCCATGACGATAATATAGTCATTATTCAGTTCTGCCAATGGAAAACCTAGATAATGAGGTACATGAGTATATCAGAAGATCAACAATGAAAAAGAGATATCAGAAAAGTATATCAGAAGATCAACCCCCCCCCTGGTTAGGTGGGGATACACACAGAAAAATCTAACGATAGTATAAGATTAGAGTAGCAGATATGCCGTTTTCTTTTGTATGGATTTATAGGTATGTATTATATCTTGGTTCGATGTATTGCATAAAGTTTTTTTTTTTTCGTAAGGGAGAGAGAATTGTTGGATATTAGGAATAATATTGTCGGGTAGAAAGTGTTCATGAATTTGAGAGCTGTCTTATGAGTTGAACAATGTGGCAGACTGTGGAAATAATAGTTAGCTAAAAGGTGTAATTAGAATTACAGGTACATTGATTGTGTTAATGAAGATTATATGGAATAGTAACAAATTGATTACGAAGATTAGGTGATGATAGGAAGCGATATAGGAATATATATATATATATATATATATATATATATATATATATATATGCATGATAAATGAAGAAATGTAAGTACAGATTAAGAATTAAGCGACCACATACAGTATGTTGTTTATTAACTAGAATGATTCAGCGGTCACTCACTTGTGTACTCCTTAATGGTGGAACAAGATTTTCCTAACTGACTAAACGGTGCTTCATTATTTTTTTTATAAAATACATAATTATTTGATTCTTGCCAACACTTGCCTATTCATGAGTGGATGTAATTTTGTTCAGTATCGCATATCAATTGGTGTCTTTGCAGACGTTAGTGTAAATTTGTATATCTTAGAACTGGATTATACAATAAATAAATATATTATTCAATAAATAAATATACAAATAAATAAAGTTGCAACAAACGCCATTTTCTTCAGCACTCATTTGCTTTCCTCAGTCTTGTCTCCTAGCATGAACAGCATTAATTGAACCCCAATAGGTGAAAACTACTCCCTAAATTTGGTATCGAAATTTAACTATATTCACGTTTTAGAGCAAAATATTATAACGAACGGGTGAAATATCAAAGTTAATATATTGTATATGGTACTATATTCATTATATCTAGAGTAACAACACTGGTACGTACTGCCTACCTTTTCACCTTATGTATACAAACACAAACTAACAAACAAACATTTCAGACCTTCCCTGTTAGTTGCCCACAAACTCTAAACCGTTCCACAATTTCAAGATCATATAGCTGCTGAAAGTACTTAAACATTTTGGGATGTGGAAGTAGCCCAGTATAAAATGTAAGCGGTAATTTATTTTTATAAACTATAAACTACCTAAAATATTTTTTCGACATTTTATTTTTATTTTATATATATATATATATATATATATATATATATATATATATATATATATATATATATATATATATATATATATATATATATATATATATATATATATATATTAACTTTCGAGCGATTAAAAGAGAGAAGAAAATATGCTGATAGTGAAAAAATCGACTTCAACGATTTACATGTTTTGAGATTCATATGTAGAAAATCAAATCTATTCGTCCGCTCGTTTATTAGTACTTGTGTACGCTCGCCTAGAGGCCATACTGTTCAAACCAAATTTTGAAATTAAGTTCTTTTTTTTGTGTGTGTGTGTGTAGTTTCTCCAGGATGATTTATCGAATGTTCTTCCGTCCTTCCAAAAATAAGGATAGTTTATTGAAGGTTGGAAATCAAAAGCTTATTATTATTATTATTATTATTATTATTATTCAAAAACGGCGCTAACGAATTTTTCGTATTTCATAAATCAAATTCTCAATAACAACCGTAAACTGTAGTATAAGACATCTCTCCGAAAAGCGTCGACAAGGGGTAATTTACTCTCAGAGGATGTCTTACCGGGAGATTTTTCTTAAAAAAAAAAAAAAAAAATAAAATAAAAAAAAAATCCAATGTTGTTCATATTTCATACTTAAGTATTTCATTAATAACCTCATAATATTGCATGACTATTTTGTTCTGAAAGCAAAACTCTATGTGGCACAGTTTATACCTAGGAGAGTTTTCTTTTTTTACGAGTAAAAGAAAGATTCAGGGATTGTGTTCATCGTTCACAAATAAATATTTGATTAATAAGTTCACGATATGGTAAAACTTACTTGTTTTGAAAAGTAAATAATCGAGGTGTAATTTATTTTAAGATGTGAATTATTTTCGAGTGATTATCAAAAAAGAAAAGTCTCAGACGATTTTATTCATATTTCGTAAATGAATATTTCATTAATAACCTTACAGTATGGCATAGCTCACTTGTACTAAAAAAAAATCCACAAGTAGTAGTTTATTTTTTGGACGAGTTCTTTTCGGTCGATTTTCTCGCAAACGAGTCAAGCGATGTTGTTCATGTTTTACAAATGAATATTTCATTAATAACTCTATAATAGTGTAAATTATTCCTTACGAGTGAAAAAAAAGTACTTTGCTTTTGGGATGTTCTTTCTTGATAGTTTTCTAAGATAAGACTGAAGTTTTTTTTTTCTTTTTTAATTCTATATTTCATTTCATTAATAAATCAAACATACGGCGTAAGGTATTTCTTACGAAAAAAAAAGAACAAGTTTGCAAGGAATAATTTGGTTTTCGAAATGAGTCTTCTTTGGGCGACTTTTCCGGTAACGTATTATAATTTTAACAACAAATTGTTTCATTGATAACTGTAGCATAATATGGTTTCAAAACTTAGAGAGAAACGTTTACTGCAGTAGCCAGTATCTTTTATCTTCTTTGCTAGTTTCAAAGACCAAGGAGCATGACAACTTCTCAGTTTCTATTTCTCAGTACTATATCTTTTAGTTTCCCATTGAAAAATAACCCGATTAAATAGTATAGGATTTTTTCTCTTTCACTTAAACACCTATATCCCCTTAAACACAAAAATATCCCCTTTGGGAATTTATCTGTGGGTTAGTTTCGGGAGGCTACAACATGTAAATTTGATCATTGTAGTTCTACCGGAAATGTCTAACGATTATGGAGTGTAAAAAAATGTCATATTTAAGTAATATTGAGAAGACTTTTCAGTTCTCCATAAAAGTACTAAATTTGGATTGTTTTAAATTTTCGCTAGTTCACGTAGATAGTACTATTAAAATCATGGAATACCAAGTTTCATGGTTTTATTTCAATTTCAATTACAATTGCAATTGCTATTGAAGAAAGATATATATTTCTTTATGTCAAACAGAAAACACCCTTTTAAATAAAATTGAATTTCTTCTTCACGTTTTAACATCTTGAAATTGAATATATATATTGTTATATGACTGTGGTTCGAATCTTACTAGTCCGATGGTATTATATGATAAAAGTAATCTCACTTAATTCTATTTACACCATTTATTGTGTTCGTTAAAATTTATTTTCTTGCAAAAGGTTTAGAAAGAAATTATGTCATGAAGTTCATTCACGCTATTTACGATTCTTAAGTTTTTGTTATTTTTGTTATGAACAAGATACTGCAAGCTAGTAAAATTATATCAAGAAAACTTACATAATGAGATTGTTAGATAACTGTTACTAAATCAGCATTTCATCCTCAAAATTGTATCAGCGAATGTTTGTAATAATACAAAATTTTTGTGTTCATCTTTTCAGTAACTTCCTGGATTGGAAGAATTCAAAATGCCTGGAATTTTGTGTCCTGCAAATTTTAAAGATTTTTGGTCAGCAGAATGTTCTTTCTCAACTGAGTTTCCACGTGCCTGCTGAGATCGATGTCGTCTGGAAGATTCTTTGGAAATCTGCAATTTCATGTTTCCGGTTATATAAAATGTTTCCTTCAAAATTCTAGTAGTAGTGTCGAAGACAATCGCGGAGAAGAACGAAGACGCGGCCTTAGATGTTAACCGAGTCGCGTTAACGGAAACACCAAGTTGTTAAATAAATCATTTTCCTGAAGTATTACGTGCTTCATAGTATCGAACTTACAAATCATCATTACGTCGTCCACTAGGTTTGAGTAGTATTCAACGTATCCGCGATAGACTTTCTGTTATGCGTTTTGATTGCCAAGTTTGATACCTTCAAGGACATTTTATATCAGCTGAAAGCAGAACTGTGGTGGAAGATCTTTTCGACGGCAAGGGACCAGCAGTGCACCAGGTATGACATTCTTATTTTGACCAAATTCCTTTATCATTATTCCTCACGAATCCTAGATAGTTGAATCATGAGGAATCCAAGTTTTTGAAAACCTTAATCTGTACCAACCTGTTCCCAATAAACTGAATTAACATGGACACGAAGACTTTGCGATTCCTTGAAAATAAATCCTATGTCTCTCACTCAAACTAAGTCAAATTCACAATTTACTCAAATCCTGCTCAAGTTTCAGGAGCGTATTTGAGAGAGAAATCCCAGATATTTCTCTAGTTTCGCCTGGCTTTTACTCAAACGCTACAATCCCCATACACAAATAGAACTAGAGTAAGGCCAGCGAACAATATATATATATATATATATATATATATATATATATATATATATATATATATATATATATATATATACATACTTCTATCAGTTTCCCCTTTTGTTTCTTTCCTAAAGCTATAAACATGTTCAATTTCAACTTTCCACCTCAGTCGGAACTGCCTCATGATTTTATATCAATTCATGTAGCTTTATATAATATTAATTACAACCGTAATTGCATTTAGTACAACCCTTATCTTAATAATAAACATCAAAGCAAACCCATATTCAGTGATATTACTATTCATTGTCAAATAAAAGCAGGCACGAGGAGGTCGTAGCATAACTATTATAAATTAGCCTTGTTCACATAGTAAAACGTTTCCCCTTTAAAATGAGAAATGGAAACGAAATGAAATCTTTCAGTTTAACGTCCCACAATTGTGACTTTTAGGCTAATAAAGATGGATAATTAAGGGAAGCGAATCATGATTGAATAATTGGTGGAATGATAATGTGGGCTGAAACGGGAATATGTCGATAAAGCTACCGCCTCTATTTTGTCCCCCACAAATTGATTTGGGTGGGATCAAACCAAGTACCCCATGCACCAGAGGTAAACGCTCTACCAGTGAGCCACCGTGCCCTCCCCTTTAAAATGAAAATTAACAACATAAAGAAAAACATAAACTAATCTGAGATACTGACCATACATCATTTAGCTAAAAGCCTTCTTTCCCTTGACAAGGCGTAAAAGCAGGATTTTTTTTTCGTTTAAAATTTAGTTCAATTATCACATGCAATATAGTCATACTAAGACATAAAGTGGAGTACAGACGCAGCGAAGACTAACACATGTACTCACATTAGCTCTTAGAAACGCATTAGCTTAATACCAACTTATTTCCCTGTCCGTGTTTTAATTAGACAAATGTAGACGAACATAATATGCAGATTTGTCTCAAGAGAAATTGAATTCATCTGTCTGTCACTTTTTCCATGCATAAATTTAATCAAAAGAATAGATAAGATTTTTACTGACGTGAACCGGAACCAAGCATTTTCACTTTGAAAGTAAACCCGGCTATTTCAGTCTTTTGTCGACTTGGAAAGATCTGAGTCAGCAGCGGCTCTATTTTGTGGATCTCTTTCAGAACAAAATTTCCTCGAGCAACGAATATCTCTTTTGAGTAATACTCTTCCCTTTACATATTCCTTCTCTTCTCGTTATCTGCTTTGCTTTCACAAGAAATAGGCTAACGACACCTTCGTACCAGTCTTTGAGAGTGCACACCCTCATTTCATTTTAAACCTATTCAACTTGGTATTATAAGACTAGATAAACATACTCACAAAGCAACGAATAAAATTAAATAAATAAGTAATAAAAATAGAACGGAATTATGATACTTGTCTAGTCCAGAAGTTATTAATAGGTTCCATTTGCGAAATATCCAAATACTAGATCGTTCAACTGTATCAGTCTTTCCCAATTGCTAATTAGCGAACCCCTAGAGTTCCCTAGAACAAGTGTAGAAGGTTTGTGAAATTATTTACATCTTATAATCTATAAAATATCTAAATAGTGTCATGGACCACATTTTTTTCTACATTCTATATATTATATGCTTATACCACGAATAAAGGTCTATAATTAAATTGTTATTCATACTGCACCAACTATTAGTGTACCTACTATGCAAATACAAACATGTAAAGATGTGAGGTCCGAACCTTGATTTATATATATATATATATATATATATATATATATATATATATATAAGGACTCCGCAACTATAATGTAAAACTAAAGAACTTATGATTGTAGGAAAGTTGAAACAAGTACAGGGTAGGGCAAATTTCCGTTTACAACGCTTGGGAGAAGAGTCTGCATATGAAAAGTGACATTTTGTGAAATTCGGCGTCATTTTCACGTTACAAGTTGCAAATGGCGGCAAAACGAAGTGTGACACCTTATTGCGGACATATGAAGTGTACAACAGTAAGCAATTTAGAGAAAGTAACGTCTGAATGCAGGGCCGGCCTTGCGTGGTGCGGGGCCCGATTGGGAACATTTTGCGCGGCCTCATGTTTACATCTAACTTGCACCAAGGTCTGTACAACCTATATTATACATACATACATGCATATCTATCTATCTATCTATCTATCTATCTATCTATGTATCTATCTATCTATCTATCTATCTATCTATCTATCTATCTATCTATCTATCTATCTATCTATCTATCTATCTATCTATCTGTCTATCTATCTATCTATCTATCTATCTATCTATATATATATATATATATATATATATATATATATATATATATATATATATAGATAGATAGATAGATAGATAGATAGATAGATAGATAGATAGATAGATATAGATATAGATATAAAATACGGCTGAATAGAACATAACACCTGGGTATAATTTCTTATGGAAAGTCACCCGTTACTAAAGACTTCCTTCAAAATGAATGAATGACTGAGCAAATGAATTGATCTTCATTGTTTCAGTCACACTCAATGATATACGATAATCTTTTACCTGATGTTTTATTGGCATTTCCTACTTACCTCAATTATATTTCAATGACATAATAATCATAAATCCCAATCAACTATGTTCACAGCACGAAAACACACACGAGTCACACCTTATTTTATTTTGTGACACAAACAAATGCAAATCTGTCGACGCGACGGGTGCACTTCAGTATTCTCCTGCACATAGGTTACACTAGCTCCATCTTTCAATTATTTTTGTTGATTAGTAAGGTTAGCGAAGAAGCAAGAAATGTAGGGCGAAATCTATTGCACCTTAATTTAAATCTCTCGATAACATAAATAATAGCAGTCACGGATTCAATTTGTTAATTATATATTTATTTACTTATTTATTTTTACATATAGTTTCAGTAATAAACTTTGAAGCACTGGTAACACATACAGTATGTACAAATTTCAACTTTTAAAAATGTGCAGAGATAAAACAATGCAATCCTTACTAACTCACATGTCCTGAAAACGAAAATGCAATCCGTTTTTTCGTACCGGTATCACCCTCAGATTTTCTGCTACGATGATGATTAACTGCTACGTGAGGAATCCTATTCATTTTTACTTCTGTTGAATATGTTATACATAGGGTCACAAATACCAACAAACTGGCCCCTTAGAGGGACAAGTTGCGGGTTTGCCCAAGCAGTAAATAAGAACAATAAAATGAAAATAAAACTTTCTTGACTATTTAGCAACATTTTGTTTAACTCATTCTAATTTTCGTATTTGTAAATCTTTTTCTATGAAATTTACCACAAATATACATTTTCCGATTATACACATAGTATCAGTATTAAAAAGTACCCTGCAAAATCATTATCGAATTATATTCTTACAAGAAGACAGTTATAAATATGCGACAATCATTTTGGACATAAGTGTACTTGATCCCGTAATGGAATTATCCCTAGTTAGTATGATGTGCTTTTTCCGTGAAAAATATGAAAAATCGATTTAGGGGCTGTTAAAAAAAAGTTGTAGACCCTGAACCACAAAATTCAATATATTTCATTTAATGAAACATTTTCTTGTACGCTCCAAATTTTGAGAACTACATATAGTGTAGCCAAACCAAAACTAAAAATTTACTCAGTATAATGTGCCTATTCCGTTAAAAAAAAAAAGCTCGATTTAGGGGCCGTTCAAAAATTGTGTAGCTCCTAAACCATATAATTCAATATATTTCATTCAATCAAACATTTTCTTGTACGACCAGCATTTTGAGAGCTACATCTAGTGTAACTAAACTAAAACTAACAATTTACTCAGTATGCTATGGCTATTCGGTTATTCGGTAAAACATATGAAAACACGATTTAGGGCCCGTTCAAAAATGTTGTGGTCCCTGATCCAAAAACTAATTATTGGCCAAGATCACAATGTTTTGACCCATTTTTGGATCATTCATATAATTCTTGTTATGTGTTTACATCATTATTATGCAATGGTGGTACGGTGGCCCAGTATTAGAGCGCTTAACTCTGGTGCGTGGGGGTCCTTGGTTTGATCCCAGGCGAAGTAAGTTTGTGGTGAATAACATTGTGCTCGTGCGTTTTCTTGAGATACACCCGTTTCTTCTCACTTTCTCATTCAACCAATTCTTCCATCATCATTCACTTGCTTTAATCGTCGTATCCTTTAGCCTAAAGAGCATAATCGTCGGACGTTAAACTCAAAGGATTTTACCATTATCATTCATCACTATATAATTCAATTATTGTTTAAGGCTTCAAAGAAAGGTGCATATGTGGATAGTCTTAATGAACCATTACAGTAAGCACCATACAAAATTAGTATAAAAAAGAGTAGCTGATAACGTTATCCGTTTTAAGAAATAGCATTTTCTAAGTTAATACATGGTTCATTTTTCGAATACTCCATAATATGATGAGTCAATAGCTATGTAGCATTAATAAGCTGAAATGATGAACTGCATCAAATGTGTAAGTTGAATCGATAATTTTGTCATCCGTATAAGTAGTATCAATATTAAAATTTCTCATATTACATTTCCATCAAGATTTAATTTATCGTACGGTTAAAATGTGTGCCTAGATATTTCTTGATAGTTATCAAAGATGCAAGTTCATCAAATAACAACGGTATCCGAGAAAGATTCATCTTAAGTATTGTCAAAAAATGAATGAATGAATAAAACATTCTTAGTATGTACAGAATCGGACAGATGAAAGCAAACATTTTTTTTTGTCTGAATAACACCGCTTTACTGATAAACAAAATAACAGTTTTCTTTATCATTAGAACTTCAATAGTCGTCTACTGAATTCTGCCGTCATTTAGAACCAAGCTCTGATTTACTTCACATTTTCTGTTAATAAACTGAGTTATCGAGTTTTTTTTTTTTTTAATCTAAGAATATATATTTCTTCTTTTGACAAAGCGGGTTACTTTAATGTTCACTAGTCAAATTAATAAAGATAAACAAACTTACGCGTATAATGCATTTTTGTATACTAACCATAAACGGACGCATAATTTTGGCAATGTGGTTGCAGGTTGGAGACGCATTAGGCAGAATAAAACGAAAATAATAGCATGGACATAATAAATATGCTTATGTACATTCTTCAATTTGACTCAACAAAAAGTAAACTATTGCACAATAAGAAGTAATCTATAATAGACTTAAGAAGTTACTCAAATATAGCCCAACACATAATAATAATAAAAAAAATAGATATTCAAAACTGAGTGAATTGTTATAGGATAAATGAAGACAAGACTCAATGAACGTAACACTGCACCTACTTTAAGGATGGTACTAATGCAATATTGCAACTATTCAGGGCAAGTAACATATTTAAAGAAGAAAACCAAGGGAGTTCATCATATAGAAGTGTTTATTCGAGAAGGATTAATCTGGAAGCATATATATATATATATATGGGCGGATCCAAAGGGGCGATCGGGGCAATTGCCCCCTAAGAAGAGGAAACTTTCTTATATATATATATATATATATATATATATATATATATATATATATATATATATATATATATATCACCCATCCGAAAGTTTGGAGCTCTTAAAAGTAGCAGTATGACAACTCATCGTTCCCCCAGAAGTCAGTCCTGGATCCGTCCCTGTATATATATATAATAACTCTTTGCATACCAAGAACCCATGCTAAGGATAGGAACCTGTCTGGAGTGTTTTCACCGGAACTGGTTCATTTTCCATCCCTGATAATTTATGTTAAGTACACTAATACTGTAAAATATTACAAGCATTCACGGCGGATGATATTATAACTATCAAAATCATACTGTAAAGTACTGCATAAAACATATTTAAACATAGGAGAAAAATACAGTAACATAATACTGTAAAACTAAACGAATGCAGCATCACAACTTTTCTCCTCTTTCCTAGCTTTATTTTATTTCGATAAAATATGAACTATTGACGCTGGCTAAAGCTATATATTAGTGCAATTAATATCCTAGTTAATATTCAGGCGCTGCTTCCGGCGATTCATAAGTTCGCTAGAGTGGATTTAGATAGCAATAATTTTAATATTCCAGACTACTTTAATATCACTTGACTTCTCTACTCGTTTCCCCAGAATTTTCTTATTTATTTATTTATTTATTTATTTGCATTTCCAGATGAAGTGATTAGTCTGTTACTTTCAATCTATGGTAGGGTAGATTGGGGTGAATAGGGCCACTTTCAAGAAAATTACCTTGTACTGTTATAATTAGTGTTTCATTAACGAACATTTTACAGAATTATAATATACCGGTACCATATCTCTACTACAAAGTTCACATAAAATATTTTTTTTAAATTGCGTAATAGTATAAAAATGTATATATATATATATATATATATATATATATATATATATATATATATATATATATAACTCGCCTAACATATCTGGGTGAATAGGGCCATTCGTAAGGGGCTAATCCATATGAAGTGGTCCAAAAATGGTGAAAGTGATTGCTCGACCATTTCCGAAAATTATAAAAAGTGGAGTGTGATGAACCTTGTGTATGAGAAGGTCAATAACACGAGTCACGTTTTCGGAGGTACAATTGTTCCTGAATGACGGCCATATTTGTTGTCGGCGGCGTGTCATTTTCTGCAGTTGCAAGCGTTTACGAAAACCACATTTGTTCAGGACTTTCTAATCAGAAGAACATGAAATAAAAACTAATGTGTACAAGAGAGACCAAGGTACATGGAGAATATATAATCGTGCGCCCAAGTGGAGATTCAGGGTTGCAAACTAATACATGAAATCACCAAAAATACAGAAAAGTGCACATTTCAAGAGGCTGTATTTTGGAATGGCATAAAGGTAGTGGTTCAGAATTTATGGTGTGAATACTAGGGCATGTACAGTTTCTCCACAAACATTCACTGCTATGATACGACTTTTGCCACAGAGTTATGGGAGTTCGAAAGTTGGAGTTTGTCATTTTTATATCATTTTTGGGGCTTAATATCTCAGGATGGCAAACTGCTAAAAATTGCTGCTGCAACCACAAAGTAGTTCTTTATATTAATAAACTATTACAAAAAATCATGACCGATATTACATGGAGCACAAAGTTAGGGCAATGTTAAGAAAGCACGTGCGTGACGATGCCAAGTCGGTGGATGAATCACCTTTTACGCTATGATCGGATGGATATTCATTCTACTTTATCAGTTTGAGGAAACAGGCAGCAGGTGGTAGTGAAATCGCGGTCTAAATCGTTCACGTTGGAGTTACCCATCTGTATTATTTTTTGTTACCTGTGCATTTACCTTCCAAATGTCAGTCAGCCGCTTGGAGTATCCGTCAGTCGTTTTGCTACAGCCACAGTGGAAGGTTGTTGTGTTGTGCGCTGAAAATGACCTCTCAGTGTTCTGTGGGAAATGCAACTAATGGAGAATGCTATAAATCTACGTATTGTGTTTGCGCAAAGGAACTAAAGTATATTTCGGATTTGCAAACCGAAAGTCAGGAGCTGCTTCGTCTGTGAATTGGCTGTGAATCTGTTACAGTGTGCAAGTACCATGAAATAAGATAATTAGAGCAATATAACCATCTGTTCGGTCATGTGTGTTGTGACCAAATAAACATTCATATGAAATCTATTAAAAAGTGACTTCGAAAAATTATCGTTGGACGCATGCTACAAGGAAAGAAGACTGGTGTTCAGTTAATACCAGGAAAAGCACTTTGTCACAATTGTTACTCCGCAGTGTTTGCATCCAGTGCAAGTAACCTGGAAGATCAAAACAGAAACAGCGATGTTGAATTTGTTCCGTCAACATCCGTTTTAGAAACTTTAGATTCAGCATGTTGTACGTTAGGATTATCGCCACCGTCAAAAATATGAAAAGTCAGTGCCGAGAAAAGGAAACGTAAGCTTCAACGCAAAATGGACCAAGTGTCACAAGCGCTACGAAGACAATTAGAACTTGCCTTCGAGGAAACTATTGAAGATGAAGACGACAGCGTACAAGTGTCCTCGGATTATGAAATCCTGATACGTCAATTAAAATAGAAATTTACCATTGCTACCAAGGAAGAAAAAGTAAAAATCTTTAGTTTGCTCCCAACAACATGGCCTCGTAAGAAGATTGCAACTGAATTTAATGTGTCAGAACGTCTTGTCAAGATTACTAGGAAACTGGTGAGTGAGCAGGGAATTTTACCAAATCTTGGGCACAAGCAGGGAGTATCAGTGTCACCAAAAACAACAAAAAAGGATCTCTATTTTTTATGAAGACAATGAATACAGCCGTTTGTGTCCAGGCAAGAAAGATTGTAGACCAGTACGTGCAGGAAGTGTGAGAGTTCAGAAACAGAAACGACTGTTGTTATGTAACCTGAACGAGCTTTACCTGGCATTTAAACAGAACCATCCAGAATGCACAGATATTCACAGGGTTAAGTTTTGTGCCATTAGACCTAAACGGTGCATTCTTGCCGGTGCTGCTGGTACTCATAGTGTCTGTGCATGTATGTACCACCAAAATATGCAGTTAATGATTGATGGGGCAAAACTAAACGTTGAATACAAGGATCTCCTCGAGTTACTCGTATGTGATATTAACAGCAATGCCTGCATGATGCAAACAAACATGCGAACACTGTCCAGGAAAAGCTACCCTTCTGTCGATGTTTGATAAAGCCATGGAAAGTGAAGTTTTCCCTGACATTATTCAATACAAGCAATTGGTTACAGTTGATAGGACTGAATTGATTACGGTAGTCAAACATGCGGACGAACTTTTTTTGAAACATTATGTGAGAAACTCGAGGATCTCAAAAAGCATCACTATATTTTCAAGGTCCAAGCACAATACCTAAAATACAAGAAAGACAATCTCAGTGATTGTGAGTGTATAGTTTTGGCTGATTTTGCTGAAAACTATACATTCATCACCCAAGATGACATACAGTCCTATCATTGGGTAAATCAGCAAGCCACTTTGCACCTTCTTGTCTACTACTACCAACAAGTTGGAGAACAGAAGCACTCTTGTCTCTGTGTAACAAGTGATCATTTAGCACATAATACTGTGGCAGTTCACGTGTTTCAGCAACATCTTATCAGCCACATTCGAGAACATTTACCACACGTAGCAAAGATTACATACTTTTCTGATGGTGCGTCCAGCCAGTGCAAGAACAAGAAGATCTTTGTTAATCTGTGTCACCATCAAGCAGACTTTGGGCTCGAAGCCGAATCACATTTCTTTGCTACGTCACACGGTAAGATTGTATGTGATGGTGTTGGTGGGGTGACGAAGAGAGAAGTTGTAAGGGCTAGTTTGCAGAGGCCAGTTACTGATCAGATCCTTACACCTTACGATATGTTTCAGTTTTGTTCAGAACACATCAAGGGGATCGCGTATGTCTTTGCTTCCACTGAAGTCGTGTCTCAACATGAAGATGAACTGAAAGAGCGATTTGCGAGCTGTCAGTCCATTCCAGGCACAAGAAGTTTCCATCGTTTTACCCCCATTTCTGAACATACCTTACGATGTTATGTTTCATTAACAAGTGACAAATTTTAGGACTTTCCTGTTGCCAAATGTGTGTCCATAACACACTAAGAACTAATTCTGTTTTTTGTACTGCTTTGTTGCTTGGTCAGTACTAATACACTAAATACCATCGTCGTGCACGTGCTTTCTTAACATTGTCCTAACTTTGTTCTCCATTTAATATCAGTCATGATTTTTTTGTAATTGTTTATTAACATACAGAACTACTTTGTGGCTGCAGCAGTAATTTTCAGCAGTTTGCCATCCTGAGATTAAGCCCCAAAAATGCCATAAAAATGACAAACTCCAACTTTCGAACTCCCATAACTCTGTGGCAAAAGTCGTATCATAGCAGTGAATCTTTGGGAAGAAACTGTACATGCCCTAGTATTCACACTATAAATTCTGAACCACTACTTTATGCCATTCCAAAATACAGCCCCTTGAAACGTGCACTTTTCTGTACTTTTTGGTGATTTCATGTATTAGTTTGCAACCCTGAATCTCCACTTGGGCGCACGATTATATATTCTCCATGTACCTTGGTCTTTCCTGTACACATTAGTTGTTTGTTTCATGTTCCTCTGATTAGTAAGTCCTGAGCAAATGTGGTTCTTGTAAGCGCTTGCAACTGCAGAAAATGACACGCCGCCGACAACAAAGATGGCAGCCATTCAGGAACAATTGTACCTCCGAAAACGTGACTCGTGTTATTGACCTTCTCATACACAAGGTTCATCACACTCCACTTTTTATAATTTTCGAAGATGGTCGAGCAAACTACTCTGGACCACTTCATATGAATTAGCCCTAGGTGGATGGGGCCACATGTATTAAGTGAATTGAAACCACACGCAATTGTAAAGTCATACTAAAAGATAGCTTACGATTCGTATACATAATATTTCAGAATTATAGATGGTCTAAGCGGTAGATTTACATGCTCATAAAGTCATATTTTTATATATGTGTGGGAACAAATTTTTCTTCAATGTATTTTAAGCAAACAGATCACAAATAAGTATTCTCTAATACCCTGTTTTTGTAGCACAATAATCACATTACAACTAAACATTCTTGAACAGTCTGTTAATAATAACACGGACGCGCTCTCTCTCTCTTTTTTTTAATCATAAACTAATCGTTAATTAACCATTGTATATAGGCCTAGCCTATCATATACAAAAACAGCACACAAAAATAAAACTTCAGTTTGCATAACAGAAAACAGTAAACTTTTCGTTTGGAACTTTTATTTCATTCTGTTGCTGGATTGCTGAGACAACGTCCGCAAGTAAATATTTTCCTTTGTTCTCCTTCGACATATCGCGTATGATACCACGCTTTGCACTTGTAGCAACATATCCAGTACCGAAAGGATGAAGACAAAAAGAAATACTGCAAAACCAACGATCATTTCGTTTTTATTTGTATTTTTTGTTACTTTATCTTCATCATATTCTTTTTTCTTCTGTCAGGTCATCTCTACTTACTATTGACGTTCTACGTTGCCGACCCCTTTCGAATAATGCTTTGTGAAAAGATTCTGGAGATGTTAGTAGCTCAGCACACTGCTTAGGTCTAGATTTACTAGAAACTTTTTTAACAATATTTGGGAGTTGATACTAAATCAGGGAAAGGAACGTAAAGAAACTTTTCAGAGATGTAGTTACTGATGTTTCTTTCTCTGCAGGCCTTGAGTTGTTAGCATTAATTTCTGCTTCCTTGTTAGATATTTCAATTGTGTCAGAGGACAAAAACCTGTACTGCTTCTTATACATCATCAGTGTTTAACGCTTACATTTTCCCATCTGAAATAAGAAAGAGAGACAAAAAATATCGAATTCTTATATCACCATTATACATAAGACGATAGATAGGATGAATGGATGGGGGTGTGGTTGATGGATGCATTCGTACAAAATTAAAGTGGGAAAATTTTTTGAGCTTTACGTCCCAAGGTTATGCCGGAAAGGCTAAAGGAGACGGTGATGATGAGAATGAATGAAATGGTGGAATGAAAAAAAGGAGTAAACGGGAGATCCCCGAGAAAAACCATGTACACGGTGTTTGACCACCACTTGACGAGAGCTGTGATCGAACCAGGGACCCCACATACCAGAGGTGAAGTTCTGGCACTGATCCATCTCGGCTTCCTAATCAAAAAGTATGGCCCTGTTCACCCTAACTAGTAGAGACCTGCACGGGCCGAATTTTTCGGCCCGAGCTCAATCCAGCCCGAACGTACCTAGGCCCGGCCCAGCCCGGGCCCAAAAAGTTTTGGAGATTTTCGGCCCGAGCCCGGCCCGGCCCTATAAGTTTTTTAAAATTCTTGGCCCAAGCCCGGCCCGAGCCCGATAAATTTTAAAAGTTTTTGGCCCGTCCCCGGCCCGATAAATTTTAAAAAAAAATAGCTCGAGCCCCAATCTTTCTCAAAATTTAGTATTAAATTTAACCTAACCTCAGAAACATTTTCTAAACTCTGGTTCACAACCAGACGCTTGCCTCCCGAATGGTACCATTGCCTTCTAGAACTTTGCCTGTTGCCGCGGTGGCTCAGTGGTAGAGCGTTCACCTCTGGTGCTAGGGGTCCCGGGTTCTATCCCAGCCCCCGCCAAGTGAACTTTGTGGTGGACAAACACCGTGTGCGTGGGTTTTCTCGGGGTTCTCCCGTTTCCTCCCACTTTCTTCATTCCACCATTTCACTCATTACTCATCATCACCGTCTCCTTTAGCCTAACCGGCATAACCGTGGGACGTAAAACTCAAAGCTTTCATTTCATTTTTTCATTTCAACTTTGCCTGTCATCGAGAGAACAAAAACTCCATTCCCTGTAAGAAAAATCTAACTTAATTGATTTTTAGCATAAAGTGAAAATGGCAATATTGTTTAGCGACAGGCAAACACATTCCCACCCCTTCTTGTTATATTTTGAGTTCAGTGAAGGTCAAGGTCAGAGCTCAATTAACCGCATAATGCCTGCAATCCTCTATAGTGAAAGTGGAGCCGCTAAGCGATACAAAATGTAAATAGCTATTGCCTTCTTTGTAACATTTTTCACGGACACACTTCTTCAACGTTTGGCTTTATACCAATTATCGTTTAACGAAAGTCAATAATTATTAAAGAATTGCAATTGATCGGCCCCAGCCCAACCCGCCCTGAAGAGAAATCAGTATCGGCCAGCCCAAGCCCGGCCCGGCCCAAAGAAATAGCAGAGTCGGCCCGCCCAAGCCCGGCCCGGCCCGTGCAGGTCTCTACTAACTAGATATGGTCCTATTCACACTAATTGGTAATATATAGAAAAAATGAGTTGGCAACTCTGTTTACGATACTTCACGATTATCATGTTAGTCATAAGAACTTGAGTCAACTTTCCTGAAGATAAGAAAATGAAACTTCTGCATTTCCAACAAAACTACTTAGCGTAACAAGAAAGAATACATGACAAAAGTATTAAAAATACGCTATTTGTTTAACACTTACCTCCAATTGATTATGAAAGTTGTTCTGTAAAGCATTCACACAATAAAACTGCACAATAAACTTGTAGAGACACACAGTGAAGACACGGCGTGGCACTCGCTTCGTTTCTTCTGTTTTATAAACAAGTAAGGTGGATGACGTAACGAGTGGTCCTATTCATCCGGTGGCCCTATTCCACCGAAACTACTATAAATAAGTGCAACTTATTGTAATACAATTTATTGTATTGCAACTTATTGCATTCTAATAAAATAATGTGAAAACAGCATAGCTTGTAACTTTAGTTACAATGTCGGCCGTTTATTTTCTGGATCTGTGTATATAAAGTCAAATTATTTGAAGTTTGGGAGCAAGAAACAGTATAAAATACATACAGTAGGTCCTACTATTGTCACGATGTAACCTTTCTTGCATAAAAGTGTGAGCTTTTTCTGCAAACGTCAACAGGTTTGTCGGACATCAAAATAAAAATTAAACGTTTCAATGGAAATGCTGTTTCCGGATCTTCTCTCGAAGAATGGTTTCTGCAGGAACGTAGCGGAAAGACGAAAGAGTCAAGTATTCTGTGATTTCCTGTTTGCAGCGAAAGTCGATGACTGTGAATAGAATGACCGGCCAACGAGCTGAAGCGAGCCTGTCACTTTATTTATTTATTTATTTTTTCACGTCAGCATTTGAAGATCTAACGATGGTTGCCAGACAAGTGGTCAATTACCAAAAGAGTGGTGATAAAAAAAAAGCGTACATCAATATCACAGTAATTATTATACACCTAATATTTTCATGTTATTAATTATTTTAGAATTGTATATGGATACACAAATTGCGGACTTCTTGCATGTTATCTGATATCTAGTTTCATAATTCATTAGTTTCATGATCTTTCTTCTATGTTTCAGTAAAGGTGTGTAGCTGTGACTTTTTTTTTTTTTTTTGCTTCTATTTACCATACACAATAATATTTATTAAGTTTTCTAATAATATGATTTACCAAAGAGTAATAATTCTTTAAATCAAATTATAAAATAATACATTGTCAGAATTACATGCAACAGCAATACATTTAGTAAAACGTTTATTATGTGTTGGGAAATCAACTGACTTCAAGCGTATTAGGGATGGTACCGAAACCGATACGGGCTTTTATATACAGAGACGAGACCAAGACGGACTTTTATATACCGAGACGAGACCGAGAGACAGATCTGTATAAATCGAGACGAGACCGAGACCGAGACTTTCTGACATTATTGTTATTAAAATTGCCTTCACTCAATTTTTTTTCCGTTGCTGTGTTAGATAATATGGGAACGGTTGACTGATGTACAGTGACGTATTTAGGGGGTGGTTATCGGGCTCAAACCCCTTCCGAAAGAAATTTGTGATTTTTTTTTTTTTTTGCATTGCACATACAACACAAATGTTTCTTACTCGTTCATCAAGCCTCTCTCGAAATAAAATCCACTACTGATGTATATAGCAGAGATGGAGTGGGTCAGTGGGTCGGTGGGTCAAGTGGGTCGTTGGTCAACAGCATGTGACCCAGTGTAACTCACCACCCACCGTGACCCACTGCGACCCACCACCCACCGTGACCCACTGCGACCCACCACCCACCATGACCCACTGCGACCCACCACCCACCGTGACCCACTGTGACCCACCACCCACCGTGACCCACTGTGACCCACCACCCACCATGACCCACTGCGACCCACCACCCACCATGACCCACTGCGACCCACCGACTCAGTATGATCTACCGACCCTCTCTGCTCACTCCATTGTAGACAGTATCTTCTGAAGACTGGTAAATTTGTCTTCGTTTTACTTTCAAGACCTTCATTTCCCTTCATTTTCCACTTGTTTCTGTCTACTTACCTGATGTAAGTATATCTAACCAAGTAAAAAAAGAACTTTAGGACTTTTGGATATTCATATTTTTAATAGTAATAATAGCAATAGGACTTATACCACTACTTGGCTTTCGAGATCTATGAGTTTTTAGAGGAGCTAACTACTGGAAAAAATGCATTTTTGAATCACTGTAATATATAAATTATTATATAAAAAAACTGAGTGTGCCTGATCATCACGGTCAAATTGCAAAGTAAAAATGAAAAATAGACTTTTGGTATATAGTTAGGTCTCAATCCAAACTGGGATATTATATTGCTTTTATTATAATGCATAATATCCTAAGGAGATAGTGAGGATCCGAATTTTTGCGAAAAAAATGAGTATCTCGCAACCGGAGCAAAAATTCAGTGTATTAATTCTTTATTGAAAATAAACAAAATGTGTCCTAGCATTTTTTAAAATTCTTCTTTATGTGTGTGTGGGGGGAAGGGGCACTTTCTATATATGGAAAATTGGTAGTGAGTTGGTTTGTAAAAATGATCGAAAACGATCGATGTTATTTAAGAAAAAGAATCAGAAACAAAAAATACAGTGCTTGGCTTCATATATCCATTGCTTTCTACTATAATAATTGCTGAAGCTTATGTTTATTATATGGAGCGCTTACAGCACAGGGCAATCAACCCAAAAACTCGTGACTAAAATAGGCATAAAATTTGTACTGTAATCTTAATTACACGGAAATTTTAAGTTTGGATTGTACGCATAATTATATGGAAAATTTTACACTTTTTTCCCCTTTACGTTGGTCTACTTACCTTGATTTGGAACTTTCAAATTTCATCTTTTTTTCCACTGAAAAGTATTGATAATTCAACAAGGAAATATTTATACTATGATAATTTAATTTAAATTCATCGTAATTTGGCACATGGCAAACAGCAGTGTGGTAATTGAAGCGGAAGTAGGAGGGAAATTCTCATTCACCTCTGAACACTTTTCAGGAACCTCGTTCCCTTTCGCTTTCTAGACGGGGTAGGGAACTTGGTAATAGCATCAAACCTTCATGTGTAAAAATTAAATTTATAAACAAATAAGAAATCATCAGTTTATCAGGCTTTAATTGATAATTTATTCACAAGATTCCCTATCGAAGGCGTGGTAGATGAAGTTTCTGTTCTCCATCAGTCGACATTGCCAACTGACATGGTCGACATGGAAAAGATGCATGGTGATAGAGAGATTATACGTACTTCTTGCTGAGTATTTCAAAACTGGCTACGAAAAATCGTTATCAGACTTAAGTCTAACAAGCAGATTGTCGATGAGGAGTTGCAAGAATCGGGTAGAAGTATTATCAATTTCCACGACAAAGTACGAACGGGGATTTCCCCTTACGAATTTACAGATGACTGATATTAGAAATAGACTAAGTGCTCAAACATTGTCTAACTTGTTGTTCATCAATGTTAATGGTCCACCGCTAGACAAGCTCAAAGTGCACGAGCTAGTTATTTCTTGGGTGAACGATGGACATCATTCCGCTGCGGATGATTTACCACGAAAAAGTTACCAACAGAAAATAAACCCGATTTCAGGTTTGTTTTAAGGTGGAAAATTACGAGTTATAGAAAATGTATACTTGTATTAGTAATGGCTTATTTGTGTTATTCAACTTTGTACCTATTTTTTAGTAAGTCTCTTTTATGCTTTAGGTAAGCTACTTTAAATAAATATTCATAATAATTGCATTTATGCATATTTGTAATTTAAATTTAACGTGGTGTTTTAGTGATTACACAAATTACAGTTATGAGCATACTTTATGGAGATGCTCTCACATAGGGTACCCGAGCACCTTCAATCCCTATGAACAACTGATTTTTCGTCTTTTGTGAGAAAAATACTGTGAACTGAGAAACCATAACCTTTTCCACATTGTACAGGGGTATTTTTGTGCGAATAGAAGTTTCTTTTGGAATGCGTTCAGAAATTAACACTTGCAAGAATACTCTCTTAGTACAAGTACATTTTAGGCACACACTAATTTCCCCCCACCTCGAAATGTTTCAATTTCCTCACTGACAAACACTTTGCCCTTTGATATTGTAAAGGTCAGATCCACCTTTTTATAACAGAATGGTGCTTGAGCGATTGACTAGAAATTCAAACTCCGATTAGTGACAATTTCACAGTCTTGTTTTATTACAAATGTAAACTCTTTAGTCAGTACAGAAGAGGCCGTCTATCGTGTTCAGAATTGATGACGATGGATTTTGGTGAGTCAGAATAGGTCACAGTGGATGAGAGTGGTTCATGATGGGTGGTGGGTCATGGTGGGTCAGAGTGGGTCACGGTGGGTGGTGGGTCATGGTGGGTCACGGTGGGTGGTGGATCATTGTGGGTCACAGTGTGTCACGGTGGGTGGTGGGTCATGGTGGGTCACAGTGGGTCACGGTGGGTGGTGGGTCATGGTGGGTCACAGTGGGTCAGAGTCGGTCATGGTGGGTGGTGGGTCAGTGGTCGTGATTCACGGTGGGTGGTGGGTCACTGTGTCGTGAGTCAAGTTTTCATTGACCCACGCCAACTCTGGTATATAGCCTTCTCTCTCTCTCTCTCTCTCCCCAGATACAGATACAAGGGCGGATCGAAGGGGGGCTATAGACCCTATAGCCCCCCCCCTTGACGCTCAGATATACACTGGATAAAACGGCAAACTATGGTTTAGCCCCTTCCTTGATCATATCCTGGATCCGCCACTATATATATATATATATATATATATATATATATATATATATATATATATATATATATATATATATATATATATTGAATTGAAAAAGGCTTTATTCAAGGTTCAGCATATTGCTGCTCTACCACCTAACCCTTGTCAAAGAAGTACATTGAGTTATACAAAAACATAGAATCAATTGTTGTCAAAAGATAAGGTTATATACAACAAAAATACAGTTATACATTAAGATGATAAAAAAGAGAAAGGAAATAAGTGGTACTTTTAACAAAACCCACACACACGCACAAGTACTACAAGTGAAGAAAGAAAAAAACATACAAATACAAACGAAAACAAACACATACCGATCAATAACATAGAGACAAAATAAACTATAATTCTGATTCACAATGCAGGGAGGAGAGTGATGAAGAATTTTTACAATGCATGATTATTTAATAAAGAATATGTACCAAGTCAAGTCTGATTTCATTTACGTGGTTCAAGTGATAGAATACAAATCATGGATACCTGAACTTAAATTTTGTTGACTGAATAATTAAATTTTTAACATTTTCTTGAAGGAATTAAATGTTTTAGCTTATTTTACTACATTTGGTAGAGCATTCCATGACCTTGGTGCTAATACTGAAAATGCCGCAGTGGTTTCCTTGAGTCTATGGTGTGGGATATCAAAAGTATTTCTTTTGCGTGTTAAGGGAGTATGAATAGTAGACCTAGCAGTGAAGTTCTTGTATACATACGCGGGACGTGTTGTTTTAAGAATTTTATAAATGAGAGAGCAATAATGCAAATGTCGTCTTCTGGACATTGTCAGCATGCTATTGCTGTTCAGAATAGGCAAAACATGATCGAATTTTCGTATGCTGTAACAGAAGCGGAGGCATGCATTTTGTACCTTTTGGAACAG
Source organism: Thermobia domestica (assembly GCF_964235325.1). NCBI lineage: Eukaryota > Metazoa > Arthropoda > Insecta > Zygentoma > Lepismatidae > Thermobia > Thermobia domestica. The sequence goes on from NC_137459.1 coordinate 283,284,289, forward strand.
GATGGCATTGCTTTTTGTTAGAAGCGGGCTATACACAACATCACAGTAATCAAACAGAGACAGTATCATCGTTTGTGTCAGGAGTAGATTGGTATCTTTGGACAGACAGTCTCGTATTTTGTACAAGTTTCTTAGTATTCCTAGAGCTTTTGAACACTGAGTAGAGACGTGAGTATTCATAGAAAGTTTATCTTCAATTTGTACTCCAAGACTTTTTACACAAGGTGAATAGCTATACTGCCGCAGACTCAGGATATGATCAAGGGAAGGGCTAAACCGTAGTTTGCCTCTTTACCCTTTGTGTAAAGAAAGTAAGATTGAAGCCCATTTTATCGAGTGTATACCTGAACGTCAAGGGGGGCTATTGGGTGTAACAAAGGACAACATAGTATTACTAACATCAACATTTTGGAGATCTCTAATAACTTAAATGCCAGTGACGGTGCAATGCGCATAAATTGTATCTTAGCGTCAACTACTATGATCATGGTATGATGCATTTCGAATGAATGAAGGAATAAAGTTACCAGAAAGGGAAAATTTAAATTTTTCTAAAGACTTTACTTCGAATTAGAGGTCTGCACGGGCCGGAATCTTTAGCCCGGGCCCGGCACGGCCCGTAATTTATAATGTGAGACCCGACCCGAGTGCGAAACGTGTTTTAGCATACAGGCCTGAGCCCGGCCGAGCTCATGTGATAATCAAATGAGCCCAAAATAAGCTCGAATTACGGAAATTTAATAATTAACGCAAAATTATATTTTTATTTACAGCAATTAGATATTTAATTTTGCAGTTGTGCTTTAAAAGTTCTCCAGAAAGAATGTCGCTATAATCGTTGTACAGTTTATTTACAAAGTAAGGCCCGAAAAGGCCCAAGAAATATGGTTATATATATTTAAAAAAATACGGCCCGAGCCCGGCCTGGGCCCGAGGTGATATATGCTTTGTAGGTCCGAACCTGACCCGTATGGTGCAAGAATGTTTCTAGTTTGTCTTATGGTGCAAGAATGATATCAAAATATGATGTTTGTCATAGTCTGTGGTCTACTTATAATGTTAATGTGAAAGTTTTCGTTCCAGCAATACATGCAAATGCAAATTGTAACTGAAATTAAATGTAACTGATATATTTTCAGTAACACTAGTTGTTCCCCCTAAGCCTTAGGCCAGGTGTACACTTTAGATTAAAACCGTGGTTAATTAAAAGTTCTAATTATATCCTAATTACATTTCACTTGCTTTAGTTGGACCACCGACCACTTCAAACTCGATCCCTACCATATACAAATAGTGTTAAAAAGTTTTGAACAGCGGTCTCTATTTTTTTTATTCGTTGCAGGAGGAGAATGATTTTTTTTGTGAACATACTTGAACATTTATCTATAAGTTGGTATACAAAAGTATTTTTTTTTTTTTTATTATTTACAGGTGAGCCAAAATGGACCGTGAAGTAGATGTCAGGTTGCGGCAACAGTCGGTGATGGAGTTCCTCTTGAACACCAGCGATGACTCTGCCACATAGATCCACAGGAAGTTGCTCCCTGTTTATGGGGAGGACACATTGGATCGCAGCAGTATCCAGCTGTGGTTGCAGATGTTTAAAGAAGGTGATTTCTCTTTACTGGACAATCCACGATGGGACAGACCATTAGTGTTGCCACGAGACGAGACTTCAGGCTGTCTCGTCTCGTCTCGTGCAAAGCATGTCTCGTCTCGTGTCTCGTCTCGGAAAAATGTGTTCGTCCCGTCTCGTCTCGAGAGGTTCTGTCCCGTCTCGTCTCGTTTGTCTCGTTTTGTCTCGTAAAAAAATATAGCAGCATACCATGGGAACGAAAGTAAAATGTAGCAGACTGCACCATGCTAATCAAGATACAGCTAAGTCACAAGTATTACCCATAACACACAAGGCAAGAAATGTCACGGTACCTACACCGTGAAGCCTTCACCTCTAGTGTATGTGGTGGTCGGTTCGATCTCAGTTAGTGCCATGTGAGCTTTGTGATGGACAAACATTGAATGTGTCTGGGGACCGCGGTGACTCAGTGGTAGAGCGTTCACCTCTGGTGCTTGGGGTCTCGGGTTCGATCCCAGCCCCGCCAAGTGAACTTTGTGGTGGACAAACACCGTGTGCGTGGGTTTTATCGGGGTTCTCCCGTTTCCTCCCACTTTCTTCATTCCACCATTTCATTCATTACTCATCATCAGTGTCTCCTTTAGCCTAACTGGCATAAACGTGAGACATAAAACTCGAAGATTTCATTTCATTTCATTTCATTTTTCGAATGTGTGTGTTTTTTCGAAGTTGTCTAGTATCCTACTACTTTCTTCATTCCACTAATTTCCCCATCATCATCCATTCGGCCAAAGTTGCCTAAAGGTCTTAAAAATAAATTCAAATAAGCTCGCAAGGCAAGGACAAATAGTTTAGAAGATAATATATCTCTGCTGTTAATTGTCTGAAGCTTCTCGACTTTTTTTTTTTTTTTTTTTTTTTACATTCTGAAACAACAGGAATATACAGCAAATTGCTCATAGGTACGTCGAAGATGAAGACACTAATGTCAAATAATGTTTACACGATAAGGAAAGTTCGATGTAAAGGTGTCACCATCCCCGACACTATCGTATACTATCAGCCCACTTGCTTTATAGTGTCTGTATATATATATATATATATATATATATATATATATATATATATATATATATATATATATATATATATATATATAGAGAGAGAGAGAGAGAGAGAGAGAGAGAGAGAGAGAGATGGAAAGATATATAGATATTCGCAATCATACAACATATATCTTCATACTAAGCCGAGAGATCAGCGGCGATAGACCATGGCTTGAAGGCCCCGGGTTGAGTCCTGGAAGGGTCATGTGTATGGATTTTAACAACATTTGTTTTTTCGTATTGTGTCAGGGAGCGAAATCGTACGGGATAAAAGGATTTCAGTCTGAAAAAATTGGAGAGAATATCCTCCCCAGAATACTTTCATGGGAGTAAGGAATTAGTAAAAATATAAGATATACATTTTATAGCAGGTTTAAAAATATGGTTTGGGTATCCTATTTCTTTTTTGTTAATTATGTTCTCCAATGTTCGAATTTTGATCATTTTCATGATATTTTCTGTTTTCAACGGAGTTCCATGAATATTATACCAAATGTTCTTTAAACTTATCAACTTCGAGAGGTTTTATATGCCTGTAAGAAAAAATTTCTGAAGATAATTCAGGTCCTAATGAATATTAATCACTAGGAAAGGGAAGTATTCCCCTCCTCTCAACATGGAAGCAGAGGGCAATTTCGTACTCTGGTCAGATCAAACATTTCCGCGTAACAATACGAAGGTCCCCCAGTAAAACCTCTTCACCTAAAGTGTTATTGTTAGTATCATAAATTTGCTGAAAGCAAACAATTTGAAGGGTTCGTCGATAATATCTTTGCTTTCTTTGTCCTCGCCCGCCTTTTAAACGAAGAGGTGAATTTTACAACATGACTGCTGTATAATAAGCGAGCGATTGGTAAAATGGTAAAAGTAATTTTTATGTGTATGTGTGTGTGTGTGGGTGTGTGAGAGACAGAGAGAGAGATAGAGAGAGAGATAGAGAGAGAGAGAGAGAGAGAGAGAGAGAGAGAGAGAGAGAGAGAGAGAAGACAAAATTTTAGTGGCAAGATGACATACTTCAATTGCCGTTTTCGGTTCATATAGCAAAAAGAATGCCGCCACCAGAGAATAAAGTCAAGTGTAGTCTGTTCTGTTCTCTTCCGCCATCTCAGCCAGAACTTTCATCTACAGCCTTTAATGAGTGTAGATCTTACCCAGTTTTCAAATTGAATAGATGGTGGTGGTAGTTCGGTTTCTTGACCTTGTAAAAATCTTCCCTGGCTTTGATTTTGTTTGTCATCATTCTAGCCAGAAATAAAAAGAAAAAATGAGAATTCCTCAGTTTACAGCAAGGGGAATTGGGGACAAGACATTAAGGATGATATTCCTGGAAGCTCATGTATCACGATTGTTTCATTCAATAGACAGAGGACACTTTTCTATGAAGGCTTTTCAACATGTTTTCTCACAAAGGGGATTTTCCTTTTGCAATCCATATGACCACTGTCAATTTCAATCTTGGCCATTCCCGCCAGCGTTTTCATTTTCGAGACACGAGAGGAGACGAGACATTTCAGGAGACGTCCCCTCTCGTCTCGTTTTCGGGACGGGACAAGTAGCCTGTCTCGTCTAAAAGGGCTCTGTCCCGTCTCGTGTCTCGTCTCGTAAACGAGACGAGACGAGACGAAACACGAAAAATGTCTCGTCTCGTGGCAACACTACAGACCATCGACGGTAGTGAGTGATGTGAATAAGGAGAACATTAATCAAATCATCCAAAATGACAGATGTATGACGACACGACAGCTTGCTGAAATGACTGGTTTGTCATTGGGTAGTGTAGTATCAGTCGTACAGTCACTAGGGTACAGAAAACTCTGTGCACTTTGGGTGCCTAGATTATTGAAAAGAGAAATTAAAAAGATGAGGAAGGATGTGTGCGAGGGTCTCATGACGATCTTTACTGAAGAGTGGAAACAGTGTTTTGACGGCGTCATTACCTAGGATGAAACATGGTTGTTTTTATCCGAACCTGGTCGTCTGAAGGCCCACCTGCGCGGTAAAACTTTTGATAGAGGGAAAGTCCTTATTTCTTATGGCAAGCGATGGTGTAAAGTCAATCCCCAGAGTTTTACCAAAGTGCATTTACATCATGGAAAGAAAGTTGGACCAGATGCGTCGCAGCTGATGGAGGCTACATTGAGTAGGCTCAGTGTATAGCTAAATGTTCCAAGTATGTTCACAAAAAATTTCATTCTTCCCCTGCAAGAAATAAAATAAATAAATAAATAAATAAATAAATAAATAAATAAATAAATAAATAAATAAAAATAGAGACCACTGTGCAAAACTTTTTGAACACCGTTTCTAGCAATATGCAATTATTCAAGGACTTACAGTTAGTAGTACACATTGTGTTCATTTTGGGTTTGTTTTATTTTAGTTCACGTCCCACGATTATGCTAGGGCGGCTAAAGGAGACGTGGAACTACTGATTACAATGGACTTCGGTCGTTCAACATTACCCCCACCGGGAATTAAACTCGAGACCACGCGAACCGAAGTCAAGCGTGCTAGCCGCTAGACCAAATGGTGTTCCTCATATTGTGATTTAAATCATTCAGTTAGTGTTGCCAGATCCGAAGATCAAAAATTAGCGTGTCTGTGCACCGAAAGTAGCTGATTTGAACTATTTGTAGCCCAAATACATGGAAATGAATTATTTGACAATTAATGACTGGTACTAACGAACAATTTTTCATATGAGCTGGAAAATGTGCTAGATGTATTGCGAGAATAAATTATGATCGACGGACGAAAGCAACTCTAGACTGAATACCACGAGACAAAAACAGCGAAGGAAATGTTCGCATACAAGAAAGTGTGACGAAATTAAGAACCACTGGGGAGTAACCTGGGAAATAATTGCCGAAGATATATAGTTGTGGAGAAGACTTGGGAAGACCTTCATCTAGCAGTGGATTGATAATAGTTGATTATGATCGTGATGAAGATTTTATTGTATCTGGATCTCGGAGGTAAACTAAACCAAGTCATAATGCCGTAATTTTACAGGAGAAACGAAAAATCTGTTCTTTAAGTAAGACATATAGTACTGTTTTTCAAACTATACTAACTAGTTACAAAGTAGTATGATGCTTTTAGACTTACATGATTACACCAGTAGAAAGAACATAGACTATTAAAAAAGTACTCTTAACTCAATTTTCGTAGAGCGAAAAAAATATTTTTGACCATTCAATTCTTCATGTTGAAGCAAAACTACGAAAATTAAAAAAAAGAAATAAACTAGAAAGTTAAGAATCACTTGTTTTGGCGAGAAAGATAAAATAGAGATAGCTCGAATTACCTAGATATTTATGTCCATGTATGTCCATGTTTCGCAAATAATTTCCAATCAATATAAAATTTCCACTTAATGAACGTACGATTAATTTTCTCGAATAAAGATCGCATGCACCGCTGAGAGCTCAGGGATAAGTTTAATCTAGTCTATATTGCGGCACCTTAGATATGTTTATATAATGCATTATGACCTTGTGAAGTTGTATAAGAAACATAATATAGGTACTTAAAATGAGACGCGAAGTATGCGAAACATCAGACTCTGAATCTAACTTGTTTGGTGATCCAACCCAAGACCACACATAGCAAAGATGAGTGTAATAGTTCCTATCACAAGGTTCAGGAAGTTCGTGTTATAAAGTGTCAGTTAAGCACGGAAATGCGAAACGATAACAAAGCATTGATCAATTTGAAACAAAATATATTGTAATAAAAATTTATTGAAAAATCATTGAAAGTGGAACACACGCATGTAAAGCATTAGCGATAGCAAATTAGCTATGAAGAGATACACCATACCATAATTCTAAGTCAAAAATGAAGACAAAAAAATAAGAAGCGGAAACGACAGACTACAATAATAATACATTTACAATTTTAATCTTACGCTATTTATTTCGAGACTTTCGAGACGAGATCGAGACTTGGTCCTCGAGACCGAGACCGAGATCGAGATCGAGACAAGCATCTGTTTACCGATACGAGAGCGAGACGGCGATTTTTGACTCGAGACGAGACCGAGACCGCTATTTATAAACCGAGACGAGACCAAGGCTATACAAAGTCTCGTCTCGTCTCTATACCATCCCTAAGCGTAATGAGGAAGCACTTTTTTCTTCGTGTCAAACAAATAATAGGAAAACACAAATAAAAATATTTTCTTTGATATGATCTAATGGGGATGTGTTGAGTACTTACATGTTAAATATGTAAATACGAGACACTAAATATTGTATTATTCAGTTAGTTAATTACTGAGATATTATATAGCATTAAGACGCATTAAAAGAAGAAAAACATGTACTTGCAGCTTTGTGTTAGTAGTAACTTAGTTTCATTCGTTCCTTTCTTCGTATTTTCCATTTCGGCTGAGCTTCTATTTGAAAATTTTGGCATAGCTTAGTAATCATATCAATGGAAGAATATATACATCATCCTGCATAATCACTAGGATGGGCCGAAAAGAAATTGAATTTCGATTGGTCGGGTTGCGGAAAAGTGGGCGTGTGTTAGTGATAATGAACACAGAAAATCTGGATTTTTTTTTTTTTTTGTCAAGTCCTTCCTTTGCCTCATGGGACTTGAATATTATTATTTTTTTATAAACATATCTATGTAACCCGCACGACACAACAGAGAAAATTATGGTGCACAGTTATTTCTCTTTCGGATTTCGACTGGTCGGGTTGCGGAAAAGTTGCCTCGTGTTAGTGGTAGTCTAAACGGAAATTTGGACTTTTTTGGTCAACACCTTCCTTTGCCTCATGGGACTTGAATATTTTATAGCTGCGTCTATGCAACCGGCACGATACTACGAAGAAAATTAGAGGATGATAGAAAAGCAATAGAAAAATGCAGATTTCTTATTAAATGCCTGCAGATATATGAATTTAGAAGTAAATGCAGAGAAAACTAAATATATAATTTAGCGGGGATCGTAAAGTTGTGGATTATGGAAGCATCAAAGTATCAAATGATACTTTCAACAAATTGAATACCTTTTAGGATCACTATTAAGAGACAAACCATACTCACAAATACATTAAATGTCGGTTAAAATCAGGAAATACGTGTTATTATTCAGTTGAAAATCTTTTGTCTTCACAAATTATCACGAGAAATTTGAAACTTAAAATACATAAAATGATAATCATGTCTGTTGTGGTGTATGGCTGCGAAACATGATCGCTTACTCTGAGGAAATAACGCAGACTGAAATTATTTGGGGATACGATCCTGAGACGAATATTAAAACCCAAGACAAACGGGAATAGGGAGTGGCGTGAGCTTCATAACAAGGAACTGTATAACTTGTATCTCCACCAAACACTGTTAGTTCTTCAAGTTTAGGAATACCAGATGGGCGAGTTATGTAGCCAGAATGCAGGAAAGTAGGAAGGCTTTGAAAGTTTTAACTGAGAATCTGATCAGAAAACGGCCATCATGAAAATTTAGGCACGGACGGAAGAACAATATTAAGATCGATCTCACAGAAGTAGAAACTCAAAGTAGAAACTGGATCCATTTGGCTAATGACATAATTCAATGAAGAGCTTTTGTGAACTCTGCATTTTATCTCCTGGTCCCATAGTTCATATATATCAGGTGTCTCACCTAATTTTGCGACCTGAAATATTTCCGAAATGAAAAAAAAAAGGCAAATCTAGTTACGCAAGAATCTACCCATGCCAGGGGCTTATAAAATTATGTAAACAACAACTGCCCCTAGGGGTCCCATCATAGGGACCCAGGGGCAAATTTGAAAATTTCAAATAAAAACACTCTACTTTTAATTGCAGATTCTGATACTACGATCAAAGCTAAGCAACTTTAACCTGGAGCACTTTTTGTTATTCTAATAGATGGCGCTGTAATCGTAAAAAAATGAATAACATCCTACGCACGTCCCCTAACGTTGCGACCTGTAATATTTCCGAAATGACAAAAAATGACAAATCCAGTTACGCAAGAATGTACCCATGCCAATGGCCTATAAAATTCTATAAACAACAAGTGCTCCCGGTGGTCCCATCATAGGGCCCCATGGGCCAACTTGAAAATTTCAAATGAGAACGCCCTATTTTTATTGCAGATTCTAATTCTCAGATCAAAACTAAGCAATTTTTACTTGAATAACGTTGTCGTTATTCTAATAGAGGCGCTGTAATCGCAAAATAATGAATATTGTCGTACGCACCTCCCCAAACTTGCGACCTAAAATATTTCCAAAATGACAAAAAGTTTGACAAATCTAGTTACCCAAGAATGTGCACAAGTCAGGGACCTGTAAAATTCTGTAAACAATAAGTGCCCCCAGTGATTCCATCATGGGCCCCAGGAGCCGACTTGAAAATTTCAAATGGAAACTTCCTATTTTTATTGCAGATTCTGATTTTGCGATCAAAAGAGAGCAACTTTTGCTTCGAGCATTTTTTCGTTATTTTAATAGATGACGCTGTAATTGCAAAAAAAAAAAAAAAAAAACTAATATCCTAAGCACGTCCTCTAACGTTGCCACCTGAAGTATTTCCGAAATGAGAAAAAATGTGACAAATCTAGTTACGTAAGAAGGTACACATGTCAAAGTCCTACAAAATTCAGTAAACAACAAGTGCCCCCAGGGGCACATCATAGGGCCCTGGGAGACAACTTGGAAGTTTTAAATGGAAACCCCCAACTTTTGTTGCAGATTTTGATTATGCGATCGAAATAAACAACCTTTACTTGAAGCACACTTTCGTTGTTCTACTAGATGGAGCTGTAATACAAAAAAATGAATATCATCGTATGCACGTACGTCGCCTAAGGCTGATAACAAACTAAATACCTCGAGAAATACACTTCCCAGATAGCACAGAAAAAAAATTTTTAAAATGTTTATAAATTTGCAAAGGCAAACTAAAAAGTTTGCAAAAAATTTGCCTTTTCAAATGAGAAAATTTGCCGAAAGTTCAATGCAAATAACGAAGTTGACGCTGGCTGAGTTTGCAGCAAGGCTGCCTCAGAAAATGAAAATATCTGCCAATACAAACGAAATGGTTGCAACTGCACAGCAAGAAAGTTTGCTAGGACTTTGCTGCAAATATTTTGTACAAATTTTCTTTGACAAAATTTCCGAAAATGAGCTGATGAATTTGCTGAAAACATTAAAAGGTTTGCAGCAACACTGCAGAAAGTGTTTTCACGATCGCAAGATCATGTTTGCTGCAAATTTATAAAGTGAAACCTAACCTTATGAAACATCAATTTTTTTTTTATATAATGTGGATCTGTCTTTTCTTAGTGGTAAGCATTAAACATCTTTAGCTACTTGCTAAAGATAAAAAACTTACGAACGATAAACGCACAGACAAAGGACATCGCAATTTATCTACTTACTCAACGATCATATCCCTGTACTTACTCTCACACACATTCACAAAATAACGTCAGGCTGCCTGGGTCAATAAAAACATCTGATAAGAGACCAGTGAGTTTATTCTGGAGTCCTCTGGTGCATTAGTTTTTTCTCGATTCTCACTTCCCGCTTGTTTTGTCACAGTTGATGTAGCGCAGTGAATTCTGGGTACCATGCGCGCGCACTCGGTAATATCATCACATATTTGCTTTCAGCAAGTTTTTCGAAACAAGTTTTTTACAGAGTTGCAAACTGTTTGCGACGGCAAACTTTCAACGCTATATTTTCAAAAAAAAAAAAGATGCAAATTAATTGCAGTGGTGAATTTATTTTTACAAATCAACGAAAATTTGTATATCATATTGAAAGCTTGTAATAAATATTAAGAAAAAAATGCCTTCGCAAACTTTCAGATTGCTTGCTCCACTAAACGATGCAAAAATTTGCCGCAAGTATTCGTGCTATCTGGGTTGAAATTTAAGTACGTGTCCAATCATTTTAAAATATCTATTCAACTAACAAAATGAAGTTGCCTTCTTCTTCCCAAAAATTTTAATAGAAATTCTCTACATTAATGCAAATTCGGATACTGCGACCAAATATACGCAACTTTTAGTTTAAGTATTTTTTCGTTGTCTTCTTAGATAACATATAAATCGCAATAATAATAATAATTTCATTGTACGTCACCTGAGGTTGATAAATCAAAAGCTGGTTCAAGAACTGGACATACTGTGTGATGTTGGTGCAAAGGCTTGCAAGCAAATAAAATTAGAACACATTTCTAATAATATTTTTCAAGAACTGAGATTTTTTTATGTGAGTTTGTGGACACTATGAAAGTTGGTTAACTCTAGCTCTTCGTTCGGACATACAGTTTCAATTAATAATCGGACATAGTGTCAAAAGAGAATTAAGTTAGTCATTTTTGTCATGTTTATGTAGATATGTATAATGATTTGATTTGAACATAGTCCATGTGATTTACCTGAGATGTAAAAGTGAAAGTGAACACGTAAAGTTGATTTGTGGATCTATTAAAGTTTAAAAGGACATCATCATTTTGTTGTTATAGTTATGTAGATGTGCATAATTACGATTTGATTTGAAACTGCATGTCATTACATCTGAGAAGTGAAAGTAAATATGAACATGTAAAGTTGATCGGTAGGTCTAGCACGGAACATCACTCAAGTGCCTGGCTCTGATTACAATGAAATTTTTTTTTTGATAGAGGGCATGTATGCATTATTTTTGATGACATATTTTTTTTTTTTTGCCACGGTGTATGTTTTATATTATATATATATGATTTTTAAGAGTTGTGATGTGGTTATTAGAAATTACTGCAGAAATCCCTTACTACTCTTTGTAAACAGAGTGCTAATGTCAATAGCAACCATGTGGATACTTATAAGGAATAGGGGAAGTCGTATGTTAGGTATGACCTTGACGGCAGCCATTTTGATATCCGTCGTTTTGAATTAGAGTCAAGTTTTTCAAATGGGAATAAGGTAATATGATACATAATTCCGGGCTAGAATTTAATCAGATAAACAATGGTGAAGTCAGTTTTAACATAAACATATTTAAGGAAAAATTACAGGCATATTACTTGTTTATACTTACTATGTGCGTAAGTTCCTTACCTCCGCTTCTAACTCGCGTATTATTGATGATAAGTAATGTCCGGATTTATATGTAATTACGTATTTTTCCCTCATATGTAGGTTCGTCAAATCCTTAAATGTTTATGATTCACACTTGTAGGGTGCTTAAACTCAAGTTTCATATTAAATATTTTTTTTACATATTTTGACCAATATTACATATTTCTATGGTTTATTTATACATTACATAAAACTGTCTTAAAATTTTGCGTTTACTGATATTTTAATTTACAATTAAAAAAAAAAACTATCCAACTGTGCAAGGCTTGCATCTAGATTCAATTTTGTCATGTCTATCTTTTCGTTTATTTACCGAAAGAGAAATATGTATCTCTTTTTTATTTGTCAAACCATGTTTTGCAGAATTTTCGCCGCTAACAGAAGAAATATAAAAAGAAACAAGTAAAAATTCTCCCTCCGGGGTACTTAGCAGCGCCCTTTATTCTCAACTCTGGAGGAAGACAAATCACATGCCTAACAGGCGACTGGCCAGGAAATTCCTAAAATGAAGTATATTTGATTGTTATCTGAGGCTGGGCGAAAAAAAAAAGATGAGAACAAATCCTGCAATTCAAGTTAAAACTGTATGCTAGTGTGCTTCCAGGAATTTGCTGCAAGAGTTCGTTCCCAGAAGCTGGCGACAATGGCAATAACATAGCAGGTAACCTAAGCTTTCGAGGAACTTCGCTTGTTCAACTGAATGACAGGAGGACAGTACTCTACTATTGCAGTTGCAAAACGCACGTGTTCTGTATTGACCGTCGAAGTTATAAATGGTTCGGGTTGCCTCAACTTTATCCACAAAATTGCGGTCGTGGGTAACTATCAATGATGCGTTTACTACGGACGGTAAAGTTGTGTTGTGTCAAGTGTGTGATAAAAAAAAATGGATGTTCAATGAAATCTCAGTTAGAACAACTTATACGAAGTGCACTACATGCAATGAATAAAGATTTGCGAACTACAAAAAAAAAAAAAAAAAAAAAAGTACTCTTGACACAAATACATCAAGATACTTCAGTGAGTGAGTTTTTCAAAGAATTGTGCCAAGCAATGATAGCAGCAAACATTCCTTGGAACAAAGTTCAAGTGCCAAAATATCGTACTTTTCTGGAGAAGTACTGCGGGCGTCGAATTCCTGACGAATCCACTCTTCGAAAGTGTTATCTCGAAGTTTGTTATAGGGAAGCTATAAATACCATAAGGGCAGAAATAGGTAGTTCATATATATATATATATATATATATATATATGGATTTCTGTGGACGAAACAACAGACGTTTTGGGATATTATCTAGCAAATTTAGTGATTGGAAAGTTAAGTGAAGATGCTCCATCTAAATCCTATCTTATTCCGAATAAATTGCTGGAACGCACGAATTATTCCACGATTGCTCTCTTTGTAAACGATGGGCTTAAAGTGTTGTGGCCGGGAGGAGTTCAGGAAGAAAAAGTCCTTGTTCTCTATACAGACAGTGCAGCGTACATGTTGCAAGCGGCTAGAGCACTTACAGTTTTTTACCCTCACTTAATTCATTTCTCCTGTATGGTCCGTGTTGTGCGTGTTGCTGAAGAGGTGAGAGACAACTTTTGCGAAGTAAATCTACTAGTTTCTTCCAAAAAAAAAAAAAAAAAATGTTAAGGCGCCACAACGTGTTCAAGTTTACAGAGATCAACTGCCAGACGTGCCACTTTCTCCGGAGTCTGTGCTAACGCGATGGGGCACTTGGATACAGGCAGTGCATGTCTACAATGAACATTAAAAAAATAAGCCTGTTGTTCATTCATTTCCATCGGAGTCTGCTGTGTCAGTTGGCATTGCTCAGAAACTGTTTAATGACTCAAAAGTAGCGTGTGATATCGCATACATAGACACCAATTTTGGTTGGCTATCTACAAGCATTAAAAAAAAAAAAAAACTAGAGACTGTTGGGTGGCCTCTTTCGGAATCCATGGAAACTATAGAGGATGCAAAAAGACTGCTGCCAGGTGTGTGTGGAGATATAGGAAAAAAGGTTCGAAAGAAACTAAATGCAGTGCTGGAAAGAAACACGGGCTACGACAGCCTATTGGCAGAGTGTGATATTCTCAGTGGTGAAACAAGAATCCTCCTGAAGATATTTCCCCAACTACATCCCCCCTGTTGAAATACGCTCATGTTACCTCATGTGATGTGGAGAGATCATTCTCTGCATACAAGAATATTTTATCCGATGGCCGACAAAATGTTACTTCTGATCATTTGGAAATGTACCTTGTAACCCATTGTGCAACAACACACAGTTGAACTGCAAGCACATCTTTAGTAAATACTTTATTTCAAATTAAAAATGTTCATTAGTGGAAATATTCTTCAATCTTGGTTCAGCTGGTATTGTTTATAGGACTGCTTTTCCCTGCATGAAATAAATATATATAAAACAATACATTTCGTCTTAAGTTGATTTTACTTTTTAAATTTGTACATTGCGTATAATTCATTTCAAGATTGGACCGTGGTGACGGATAAACATTTAGTGTAAAAGGTTCTAGATTTTAAACGGGACCACACCACACCACATGAAATTTCTGACGTACAAATGCCGTATGCATAGCTTTTCTCGGGGCTTTCCTGTTTCTCTCTAGCCGATTCACATCTTCCTTCATTCGCGTCTGATTTTTATTATCCTGCAATCAGTCACGTCAGTGACGTATGGCTGTCTCAGCTGTTCAAGCATTTCATTTCATTGGGGGACTTGCATTAAGCAGGATAAAGTGTAGTAGATTTTCTTTTTTATTTTCATAATTTGTTTAAATATGGCATGCTCATACGCGTGTTAATATTACGTTTACATAAATATGTAGCATATGTAATATTACATATTCTTATATAATATTACATATTTCTTACACTTTTAAGCGATTTTTATTAAATATTTAGGGGGTTGATATTACATAAAAATCCGGGCTCTAATAATAAGTGAATTAAAGCTTTGGTGCACATTAGAAGTAGTCCTAAATTCATACTGGTTAACTATAGAACAAAAATAAACATATTATTGGATCAGGTAGAAAATTTGCTATTAAAAGGAGGTGTGACATGCTATGGTTTTAATTTCTCAAAACTTCACTTTAATTCAAAATGGCGGATTTCAATATGGCTGCCCTCAAGATTACGCTTACCGTATCACTTCCTCTAGGCCTAATACGTATAACTGAAGCTTTTATCCACTTATTATCATTAATATGCGGGTTAGAAGTGGGGGTAAGGGACTTACGCACACAGCAATTATAAACAATTAATATGTCTGTAACTTTTCCCCAAATGTGCGTATCTTAAAACCAACTTCACCATTGTTTTCCTGATTAAATTCTAGCCCGAAATCATGTATCATATTACCTTATTCCCATTTTAAAAACTTGACCTTAATTCAAAACGGCGGATTTCAGGATGGCTGCCATCAAGGTCATACCTAACATACGAGTTCCCCCTAGAACTTATATGTATCTACATGGTTGCTCTTGCATTAACACTCCGTTTACAAAGGGTAGTAATCAACTTCTGCAGTAATCTCTAATATCCACATCACAACTCTTAAAAATTATATATATAAATAGAAAACATGCACCATGGCAAAAAAAAAAAAATCTGTCATCGCAAAAAATGCATACATGCCCTCTATCAGTAAAAATAACTTTCATTGAAATCGGAGCCGGACACTTCAGTGATGTTCCTTGTAAGGAAGCAAATGTGCTTTTATAAATTTAGTGGAACAAATAACATTATACCAGGAAGCACATATGAGGAGTGTATTTCCAAAACATGCTAAATCCGTTTGATAGAATTCTTCAGAAAGGGCACAAAACTATATCTTTTTACATTGAAACACTATGGCAAGTGATATTTCAAACATAATTTACCACAGAAATAATGTTTTGGAAAAAAAATAATAATAACAAAATTTAACGTAAGAGGTTCCATAGTATACTATTCCCAGTGTTGGGTAAGTTACTTGTAAAAATGTAACGTGTTACAAGTTACTTTACTTTCTCTTAAAATGTAACGCGTTACTTGCACCCAAAAAGTAACTGTTACTTTACTTCGAAAGTAACGCGTTACTAACGCGTTACTTTATGACCGAAACTTTAAAAATGTGGAAAAAGTATGGCTACAATTTTCCGTACTACTATTGCTATCGCTATTATTATTATTATTATTATTATTATTATTATTATTATTATTATTATTATTATTATTATTATTATTATTATTATTAATTTTAACAACATTGTATATAAAAAGAAAGAAAGGCGGTTTGTATTTGAATACAAAAAAAACTAGTTGATTGCCAACCTCGGAAGCCGTGAAGTCTAGGAGTCAAGGACATTGTTCACGAGCTTCTGAATTTGGGTTGAGGGTCTAGGTTGAGTATTCGGGCTCGAGCCAAACACTGTTAAAAATTATAGGGCACTGGTCAAATATCTTCAAAACTGCTCGGCCTGGGTTTAGAATTGTCAATGACTCGAGCAGATCGGTTCACAGCTCATTCATTATCGACCCGAACCGAGAAGTTAGCCGAGCCAACAGCTCACAAAACCGACTCGGCTAGAGCCCTCGGCTCAATTGAGCCGAACCGAGCAAATGGACCATCCCTACCAAGCCAGCTCGAGCCTATGGTTCATCCCAAGTGAGCCGGCTCGAGCCATCTTTTTAGTTGAGCCGAGCCGAGCTGAGCTTGTTATAAAAAAATCTCTTGTGGTCTCGCTATTGAGACGAGACGAGATGCAAGCAGTGTCCCCTCTCGTGAGCAACACTAAAATTATTCCATATTACTGTTTAGTCTACATTTCCCATGGCTTTCGTTTTCCAGTGTAATCAGGCCGTGATTTCAAGACGACTTAAAACGAACGAGCCATTTATCAAACTCAACTGGACTCGAAACTCGACGCGAAAAACTGAATCGGCCCGGAACTCGACTCGAGGATATTACCCTTGACTTGACTCGAAACTCGACTTGAATTCTTGTCGAGTCGAGTTTTAGCTTGACTCGTGCTCATCCCTTAGAGTTAAAAAAAATGGTTGCTTATTATTATTCTGCTAAACTAATTATATAATAATAACAATGTTGTTATGTAAAATTAGAAATACAGAATATAGAGAAACATTACACAACTCTATAATCAACGGGAATCTAGGATAAGCACACTGATCTGAAAGAACTCCAATATTACATACCATCAGCAAACTATTTTCTACTAATAAAGTAGGCCTGCTCATCAGAACACAGTTTATTCATATTAACCCCTTACTGTAAATCGTTAATTATTGTACCCTAGTTGTTGATAAATATTTTCCGCCGGGGCACTTCAGACACTTTACTTTTAAATTCTGTCCACCATCATCCTCAGCTCTTAAGAAAAAAGTATTCTTAAGAGCTGAGTAAAATGTTCGAACGGTAAAATATTTTCGTTCTCCATCTTTATAAAAACAACACCAATCAAAGTAAAATAGACTACCGGTATCATTGCACTTCCTAGTTCACTCACTGAATGTATTGATTTGGAGCTGTCAAAATCTACGACAAAATCTTCCGGGTGCTTGCAATCAGTACACGTGGTTTCCCCAAAATTGTCCTCATCTTCGAAAAACAGCAAGTAGCACTACGAACTTATCTGTTTCTCTGTGTGTCTGTGACTGTTGGTCACTGACATACGTAGTTCATGCTAGATTGTTTCATTCTTAGAAATTCGCTTACAGGAAAGAAACAGTTGTTTCCGAAAAAAATATGCATGTATTGTAGTTACTCATCCGAAATGTAACGCGAAAAAAGTAACGCAAACTAGGTACGTTACTTAAAAATTTGTAACGCGTTACCGTTACAGTTACTTTGGAAAAAATGTAACGCGTTACTAGGAAACGTTACTTAAAAAGTAACGGTTTACAAGTAACGCGTTACTTGCGTTACGTTACTTCCCAACACTGACTATTCCATATTCAATTCAAAATCGGACATTTTTGGATTTAGCATGTTTTGGAAAAAAACTCCTCATATGTGTCACTCCTATGTCATGTTCTGTAAATACTTATGGTTGATTGCAAATTACGGTCCAGCAACGTAGAAGCTATTAGATATTTGTAGCAGTAAGCATTATTACAGAGAACCTTTGAACACTCAAGCTGTATTCCAACGGTTTGTGTTACAGCTCTCAAAGTGAAGTTCTAACGCTCTCTATGATACAAGGATGGGACAACCACCAAAGGTCATGTATTGAAATAAGGGTATATTTCAATCGAGTTATACACAATCCCATTTCGAGATCTACTATCGAGTGGATCGTACGACGCGTCGAGAAAACGGTAACTATAAAGGATCCCAGATAGCACGAATACTTGCGGCAAATTTTTATTTCGTTTAGTGGAGCAAACAATCTGAAAGTTTGCGAAGGCAATATTTCTTAATATTTATTAAAAGCTTTCAATATGATCTGCAAATTTTCGCTGATTTGTAAAAATAAATTCACCACTGCAATTAATTTGCATCTTTTTTGAAAATATAGCGTCGAAAGTTTGCCGTCGCAAACAGTTTGCAACTCTGTAAAAAAACTTGTTTCGAAAAACTTGCTGAAAGCAAATATATGATGATATTACCGAGTGCGCGCGCATTGTACCCAAAATTCACTGCGCTACATCAACTGTGACAAAACAAGCAGGAAGTGAGAATCGAGAAAAAACAATACATCAGAGGACTCCAGAATAAACTCACTGGTCTCTTATCAAATGATTTTATTGACCCAGGCAGCCTGACGTTATTTTGTGAAAGTGTGTGAGAGTAAGTACAGGGATATGATCTTTGAGTAAGTAGATAAATTGCGATATCCTTTGTCTGTGCGTTTATCGTTCGCAAGTTTCTTATCTTTGGCAAGTAGCTAAAGATGTTTAATGCTTGCCACTAAGAAAAGACAGATCCACATTATAAAAAAAAAATGATGTTTCATAAAGTTAGGTTTCACTTTATAAATTTGCAGCAAACATGATCTTGCGATCGTGAAAACACTTTCTGCAATGTTGCTGAAAACCTTTTAATATTTTCACCAAATTCATCAGCTCATTTTCGGAAATTTTGTCAAAGAAAATTTGCACAAAATATTTGCAGCAACGTCCTGGTAAACTTTCTTGCTGTGCAGTCACAAACATTTCGTTTGTATTGGCAGATGTTTTCATTTTCTGAGGCAACTTTGCTGCAAACTCAGCCAGCGTCAACTTCGTTATTTGCATTGAACTTTCGGCAAATTTTCTCATTTGAAAAGGCAAGTTTTTTGCAAACTTTTTAGTTTGCTTTTGCAAATTTTTAAACATTTTTAAAATTTTTTCTGTGCTATCTGGGATTGTAACATCCCTGGTCGACCGAAATCGCCGACAAACAGCTTGATGTTGCAGTCATTTGTTGAAAATACTCAACTTAGCATTCATAAAACTGCTGAATAACATGATATTAGTCACATGTCTGCAAATATAATGCAGAAGAAAATGAAGCTCCACCTATACAAAATTCAGCTGAATGAAGATGTCTTTGATCGCCGTGTAGAATTTTGTGAAGATATGAACTTCTTAACAAGGAGTTTCCTAAATAACGGATTGGCAGAAGAGGTTAGATTGGGGTTCACGCTCGTTCTCCTGACTAGACTACTTTTACTGGGTTTATCTAAAAAAACGAGTATAGCAAAGTATGTCAACCACTTTGGATAATCTTCATCAAAGGGTTATTGATGATGGTGCACTTATTGAACTGGACGTCATCAGGAATGCAGTATTTGTGTTTACAATCGAATTGCTCACTGTCAAGAAAAGTGCACAGTTTGAGCACATGCTGTGAAATATCCGTTACACTTTGTTCATCTGTCAATTTTAGACAACCAAGTCGTGAGAGGGAAGGGGACTCATAATAATCAAATTCTTCGGAAAAAAAAAACGGGAAGACACTATGTGGCTGATAAAGCTGATGTGCAGTTACGCATTCCGTAACTAGGGTATCATTATATTTAGACAGCAGGAAACGAAGACAGGAGAACTTTATTTTATACTTTACTTTCATGTGAAACGGAATTTTCAACGAAGTTACGGTTACGTTAATTCCAAGTGTATCAGTCACCTCACCCTAACAATTTAACTGAGCTTTGAGAACGCATTTAAGAAGCAGATGGATTTCCTGGCTCTGGGATGTGAAAGATAGTGTGCCAAGAATTAGACTATCAAACTGATGTATGTTGAATTAGAAACGGCACTCATCTTGAGCAACTTTGGCAAGGAACATAACACACAAGTATTTATACACACACAAAAACACACCCTGGGGGCACTTGTTGTTTACTGAATATTATAGGACTTTGACATGTGTACATTCTTACGTAAATAGAGTTTTCACATTTTTTTTTGTTATTTCGGAAATATTTAAGGTCGCAAAGTTAGGTGAGACACCCTATATATATATATATATATATATATATATATATATATATATATATATATATATATATATATACACTGCTCCACAAAACTTAAGCAACCCGACAGAACGTGGTATAAGTGACGTGTGGGACCCATTCAACACTGGTTAGTGGCATGCACATACACAGAGACACACAGGCAAGTCGAGCACCCACTCTATCGCATAAGCAGCATCGTTGCAAGCGCGGTGAACAACTTATGCCATGAGCCGTACACCACAGCCCAGTAGTGACCGAGGCTCCAAGCATTGAGTTAGTGGTTCTTGTGTGGGGTACACACCTTGCAATGGCTGGTAGACGACATTTGAGTGACTTTGACCGCGAGCAAACAATTAGGCTGTGGAATTCGGCCGATCGCAAGTGGAAGTGGCGCAGGAATTCAACGTGAACAAAAGTGTTGTGTCGAGGCTGTGCAATCGCTTTCAAAAGTGAGGTGAAGTCAGCAGACATCATGGAGCAGGCCGTCCGAAGAAGACGTTGGCCGTCGAGGACCGATTTCTTACAATTTCTGTCAAACGTAAACGTCAAGCTTCATGCTCTCACCTGGCCAATGAGTTGCTTCAGGCTACAGGACAACGCGTGAGTCGTGAAACTGTTCGTCGGCGACTCAATAGAGCAGGACTGTATTCAAAAAGGCCTGCGCTGTGTGTGCCATGAAACTGGAGCACAAACGTGCGCGTTACACATGGTGTCAGGAACATGTTGTATGGGGGGAACACCAGTGGGCGTGTGTCATGTTCTCCAATGAGTCGAGATTCAGCCTGTCATCAGATTCTGATCGGACTTTAGTGTGGAGAGAGCCAGGAGCACGCTATCATCCAATCTTCATTGCTAAACGGCCTTCCTATGGCGGTGGTTCCATTATGGTGTGGGGTGGAATTATGCTGGACGGGAAAGCGGACCTCCATATTGTGCAACATGGCACTTTGACAGCACAACGGTACCTGGATGAAATTCTCAATACACATGTGTGCAATTTCCGCGGAGCATTTGACCCAGACTTCCTGTTCATGGATGACAATGCCCACCCACATCGTGCACATCGTGTGTCTGAGTATCTGGAGAGCGAAGGCATTACGCGTATTGCATGGCCTGCATATTCGCCGGACTTGAATCTCATCGAGCATGTGTGGGATGCTCTTGGGCGGCGAATAGCGCAGCGCAGTTCACCAGCACACACTCTCCATGACCTGCAAACAGCTCTCCTCGAGGAGTGGCGCCATCTGCCGCAAGACTTGATCAACACTCTGATTTGCAGCATGGATGCCAGATGCTGTGCCTGTATAGCTGTTCGTGGTGGTTACATGCCATATTGACTGCCTATGCCCTCGCACAACCCAGCTTTACCTGTTGAGGTATCGTAGTGCTGAACTTTTTGGTCACCCTGTACATCCTAACTGTATTGTTCGTCTTCACTTGTGTTGCATTGTGCATCTGGACGGTCTGTTTGTTCATTATACTTGCTGCAGTGATCGTGTCGTTTTATTTTCTGCCACTTTCTTCGAGTTGCTTAAGTTTTGTGGAGCAGTGTATATATATATATATTAAAGCTTAATGTTTTGTATTCGATTATGTTAAATTTCTAAACTAACTTTTATTGTATTTTGATTAGGCAAGCAAGGGTATTTCAAATGTGATACTTTATTGCACCCATAATTTTTAAATAGGCTTAAACTCTAAATTAAAAGGCATTTCTATGCAATCCCACTCTTCATTAAGACAACATGAGGGAAATTCCTAGAACATATACAACAATTAGCGTGTATAGTTTTTATCATCAGGAGATTAATAAACATAAAACAAATGCAAAGGGAAATTGTTCTGGAGGGTTATTATTCTACATTGAATATCAAACAGTTAATAACATTATATCGGATAACTCATTGTTTCGTAATGAAGAGCTTCAGCAATACCAAGAGGAAATTGCTACTGAAAGGCGGCTTTCAACGCAGACTGTATAGAAAAACGTGTTGTTCCCCTGTATTCAGCGATCTCTGTTGAGCTAGAGAGGGTTTGTGTTAATAAACTGCATTGTCCGTGCTATAGAGGACTTTCGCAGAGTGATTGCTCGTACAATCGACATATTAAATGCATCTTCATGTATTTTGCAATGCTTGGTTTCAATACTTAGCTATGTCTGCTCGCAAAACCGCTTCACTCATCAGTTGAAGTGATTACTTCTATAGGGTGATCAAATTATTAAACATGAAGGAAACATAATAATCGGATATTCTAAGATTCCTTAAGAGTTATGTATACGATACATTAAACGTTGAGTATTCTAATTGGGAACTAACTCCAATGTCACGAAATTATAACTTTTTCCCTCGGTTTTAGTTAATCTCTATGAAGTTGAAAGCGATTATTTAGTGGTCATTTGCATGCTCTCTGTAAAATACTAGAGCATATTCAGCAATCATAAAGCAAGCTTGTTCGTATAGATACGTTCATATGAAACAAAAATAAACTGTTTGCTTTTATCCATTACGTCTCTAGTTAGTCAATCTAGTGAGAATGTTTATAAGTCATAATAATAATAAACATTTCAGAAAAAAACTATAATTTTAATACTATGAGTGTTTATTACTGGCAAAACATATACGGTCATCGAATAAATAACTATTTTGTACGTAACGTAAACACACAATTATTTGTGAAAATTACTGCAATAAAATTGAATGACAAAAATCCATCCAAACTGGCTGGAAATGTACGGCTGATGATGCAATGCAAACGAACGGGCGAAATATTGCATATTCAAGCCCAGCTTCATCCTAATGTTCGAAGTACGGCAAAGAGCGTAACAAATGCATTGTAGCTGATATATGTCAAAAATCACAACATAAACTGACAAATATACCCAAACAGGGCTGCATAGCTGACTCATGGGGAGCCTGCTTCTCGTATCGTAAAATGGTGCAGGTAGAGGTAACCCCATCGTAACAATAATGTGTGAGTGGAAGCAATGCACAAATGAGAACCGTACGCAGTAACAATTGAGCAGTAGATTATGCAATATGACCGTACTGCAGGCTAGCAGACATATTTTTCACATGACCGTGATGGACATTACAACACCGTACAGCGTTAACTCAATGCGAAAACACGGTATCTGTTGTGATAAAAAATAATGTCCTGCACCTAAATATCATGCTTTTTTTGTATCCAGCTTTCTCCAAACCGTTTAACATTGCTTGGCGATTTATTTTTTTTAGGTCATCGGCAATGTAATGTTTGCTTCCACATCAGTCTTGTTCGACGTTTGCCAGAATATTGTTCATTTTTGATATAATTAGTCGCCCACTGCGAGAAACACCTTGGATATCTAAATTTCCAGATCCAAAGGGACTAAGCCGTCTCTCCACTGTTACCTTTGATGACGTATCTTGCCTAAAAATAACACACATTTCTTCACGGGCCTGCGCAGTATATGTACCTTTACCGAAAGAAAATTGTACAAATGCAGGAAAGTCTTACCTGCCATCACAACCCCATTTCTCTCATCTTCACGACGCACCGTGGTCTGAAAACGGAATTTAACCGGACAAAAAAAAAAAAAAATATATATATATATATATATATATATATATATATATATATATATATATATATCTGTTGTAGAGCTGATGCTACGAGAGTATTGAAAATGTTACAAACACTTCAGAAAAACATTGCCCGTATGCAGTTTGGACCAATGCATTTATGTGTAGCATTTCTAATATATATATATATATATATATATATATATATATATATATATATATATATATATATATATATATATATATATATATATATATATAATTAATATTACCTGTGGCACTTTATGACGGTGCAACTGCATTTACCTTTTCTAATCATTGTGCGCTAACCGTGTCATGGGCAAATACAGAGACAATGCTAACAGAGCAATTATTAATTGAATTGAAACATTTATTTTAAATATACATATTTAAGTGGGGAATGCTACAACATACACTAATAACAACAACCAACACGATACATGCCCCCCATAATTACGATTACAGAAGCTTGTTTCTGCTTGAAATACTGTGGTTTATACCAAATAAACATAAAGATAGTGAGCATAATAAAACACGAAAAGTAGTTCAGTTTACATTTACCAAAATTTGAATAACAACAAAAGAGAGTAGTGTCCTTTTGAGTGAAAAATGTCCATTTAATTACAAAAAAAAAGCTTTTTTTTTACTGTGAATTAGAAATATTATGAACATCCACATGCATGTATCCCGATGATATCTGGGTCTTCATTCCGCACAATCATCGCTCTCGTCAGTTTCGTAACCTGCGTTATCTGTGTCTACACCTTCTTCTTCAGCTTCAAGAAGTCCAGGACCTGTTGAAGACGTTTCGTTTCCTTGCAGCAGCCGAAGTGATTCCTGAGACATCTTCCTTTTTGGCGTTGGCTTTGCACTAATAAGGGATGAGATGATTGGATCCGGCGACACGAGCAAGTTGTGTAGTATGTCTGTCGTGACATGGATTTGAGAAGTCTTCCTGGAATTGTGTGCCCGGTAGTGGCGGAAATCCTTGTTCCTAGATTCCTGTACCTCCTCCGAAAGAATACCTATAGGAACTAAAAAGTGTTTGATCACCTGTGATCCGTGCATTAGAATTTTATGCACTGTTGGTGGCATCCGATACCAAGCGTAATGTTTTACGTACAGCGAGGCAGTTGCTTTAGTGTACTCATCAAATATATTATAGTTAATGACCTAACCATGGAGCATAACCATGAGAATGATGCCAAATCGTTTTATTAGATCCATGTCTACTCCAGTTGCATCTGCAGCCTTTTCCGGATGTGTGAAATATTGCCTTGCCACATTCTCCGTGTTTGACGTGCCTCTGCTTGAACAACTTTATCTATTGTGATGCCCAATTCTCTCCTAAGTGCTTGCTGAACAGCTGTTTTTTTGGTCACTAAGGTTTTTCTTCCCATTTGCTGTAGTGCCTCTAATAGAAGTTTTCTGCAGTTTCAGCTTGTAGGCAATGTGGAGAACACACTCAAGGAATTTGATCCAAGCGTGTAGAGTGGAGGTATTTCTTCTCGAAGTGGTCAATTCGTCAAAGATCATTCATCTGGGAGGGGAACCACCTACAAATGTAGCAATTCAGGCTAGATGATCCGGTTAGAAGGTTTATCACTTTAGTATCTAGCATTGTACTAAGAAGCAAAGGATAAACGTTTACATGTTCTTCCTTAATAATCACTTCTACAGGTCTCAGTTTACTGACTTTCTACTTCCTCAACTGTAGACTGTGCGGTTTCTTTGACGTATTTAAATATGATTGGTCTGCAATACTTTGTGGAGTACGGCACTGGATTTTCCCACACAATTACTTTGGTATCGGAATTAGTTCTAGCGGTGAATTGTAATGGCACTAGAGTAGACATGAAAACTGTTTCTGTTGAAGACCTAGGGAGACTCAAAATGAATGCATTGCAATTGCTGCTGCCATCACAACCCCATTTACAGAGCAGTTCCAGACGGGCGAAACACATGTCTTCAGGGTATTGAATCGTCTCACACAGACGCTTTGTGGTATGATCGACAAGACACTGCAGTGGAATAGATGTTCCCTCTTCTGAAACGACAATCCCTGTTGGATAACACCTATTCTTCGCAGTTAGAATATTATCGTATGGAGGATACATGTCGGCGTTTAGACGTTTAGCCTCCTGTCTGGTATATGAATATTGGAACTTTGACGTCCTTGTCTTCATTAGTAAAGCCAATGTTTTGTCATCAGACAGGGTATATAAAACAACACCGACAACGTATGGGAGGTGATTCCTGACACCAAGACGGAAAGTATAGGCCAACTTGGGTGTACAAATGCTTCCTTTCGAAGTTACAGGCTGTCGAAAATATTAATATAATAATAATAATAAAATAAAGGTCCATAGTTAGGACCTACTGTAGTCAGGTGAAGACTTCACTTAGGAACTAGTATGTGCACTTTCCAAATACCTCAGTTTCGGAATCCTGCTGTACTACTGCAATATTTTTCATAAAAGTAGTTCGTGAGCACTTCAAATTACATGCCTGTATCTAAACTCAATCTATAAAAAATTGTTGCGTGAGTACCTTAGGATTCTGAAACATGTATTTTTGAGTAGCGCAGATATTAGTTCCTAAGTGAAGTGTTGAAGTCTTGACCCAACTTATATATATATATATATATATATATATATATATATATATATATATATATAATATGTATCTATAATACATATAAATATTCTCTCTCTCTCTCTCTCTCTCTCTCTCTATATATATATATATATATATATATATATATATATATATATATATATATATATACCCAGGTGTGTTAGTTGAAGTTTGCCGGTTTTACCGTTAGATGTCTCTAGCAATGTGTATACGTTTCCATGATGCGGCATGTACGTCATTTGTTTCTGTAAACATTAATCTTCAAAAATACACAAGTCACATTCGACCAACAGAATAGCGTCAGAGTTGTTTACCTCAGTGAATATGGCGAGTTTCGTTCCAAATAAATCGCATTTGCGGCATGCATTGCTGTTCTTATTTCATCAAAAGAAAAACGCAGCTGAAGCTCATCGGTTGCTGGTAGAAACCTACGGTGAACATGCTCCAGTGATTAGAACATGCGAGACATGGTTTCGTCAATTTAAAAGTGGAGATTTCGATTTGACAGACAAGGAACATCCCGGTGCAGCGAAAAAGTTCAAAGACGAGGAATTGCAGGCGTTATTAGACGAAGACCCAACCCAATCGCAAGCAGCATTAGCACAAACAATAAATGTGACTCGAGGAGCAATTTCCCAACGTTTGAAAGCCATGGGAGAGATCCAGAAGTATGGAAAATGGGTGCCACACCAACTGACGGATAGACAAATGGAAAAGCGAAAAACCGTGTGTGAAATCCTGCTTCAACGGTTCGAAAGGAAATCATTTTTGCATCGAATTGTCACGGAGGACGAAAAATGAATTTATTTTGAGAACCCGAAGCGAAAAAAAAAATCATGGCTTGCAGCTGGTGAAGCCGGCCCATCGACGGCAAGGCCAAATCGCTTTGGCCGTAGGACAATGCTCTGTGTTTGGTGGGACCAGTGTGGTGTGTTGTACTACGAGTTATTAAGACCTGGTGAAGCAGTGAATACGGATCGCTACAGACAACAAATTATTAATTTGAATCATGCGTTGATCGAAAAACGGCAGGAATGGGCCCGAAGACATGGCAAGGTTATCATCCAACATGACAACGCGCCGTCTATTATCGCTAAACTGGTGCTGGACACATTAAAAGCACTTAATTGGAAAATATTACCGCGCCCGCCGTACTTTCCAGACCTCGCCCCGTCGGACTATCACCTTTTCGACTCGATGGGACACTCAGTTGTAGAGTAGCGCTTCGCTAATTGTGAAGACGTCGAAAATTGGCTCGTCGAATGGATTGGCTCGAAACGGAAAGTTTTTTTTTTTTTTTATTTTTCGGGATGGTATCCATGATTTGCCTAAAAGATGGGCAAAGTATGTAGAATCCAATGGTCATTATTTTAAATAAAGAAGTTGTGAGATTCCCTGAATATTAAGTGTTTTCTTCCTCGAAATAAACGGCAAATTTCAACTAACACACATATATGTATATAAGATGTTTTTTTTTCTCTCTCTTTTTCTAGTCCGTTCTGATCAATAGCTACATTCGGTTACTCATCAACAAGGAAGATTATCATTTCTATCAATTTCCCTGACAATCTATGTTTCCCTAGAGGAAGAAAACTTCTAAGAGATTGAAGAAACTTTTGATAAAGATTGGCACTTCTGCTATTGGAGGTTAAAAATATAAAAGGTCATGAGAGAGGAAATCGAATCTCCAGCTTTGCTTTAAAGAAGACAAAGAATTCAGAGGTAGAAAGCAGTTTTGAAACTTGAAATGCAACTATTGCACTATTTTTTCTTCATTTTTAAGTGTAAGTACAGTTAACAGAACTTTATAGTTTGATGTGTTTGTACGCGTACTTGAAAAAAAAATGTACTTACTGATTGTCAGTGACGTTTGCTTCTTTTACTTCTTTTTTTTTTAAATAGCTTTCGAAGCTAACGTGCATTATTTGCGCGCACGTGAACCAGTGGCGCAGAATAACTTAAATGAGGGAAGTGATAGAACTATATAATATTGCAACTAATAAAGCTACTTGTTTATATAATGTTTGCGTGCTTGAGTGTGTATGAGAAAGAGGAATGGGGTAGAGAGATTACATATATATTTGGAAATATTTATTATATATGCACTTTTATGACAACTCAATTTACGAAAGTCAAACGTTTTAATTAGGGATAGCCTATTTCGAAAATCTGTTTTTCAACATCAGGAATTTCATTTTTTGTTTTTTTCGTTTCTCGTTTTCCAATTTTCTCTTCTTCAAAAAATTTTCTCGTTTTTCGTTTTCGAAAACGATTTTGTTGTTCGTCCTTCGAAAATTTTGTTTCCCTTTATCAGAAAAAATTGAAAAATGTTTCGTTTTTTTATGATAAATTATTCGTTTTTCGGCTGTTTTGCTTTTAGAAAAGTTTTCCGTTTTTCAAAAATTTATTCTTCGATAATGTATCTTTTTTTCGAAAAAAAATCAGCAGCATGACAATCCCTAATTGCAATACATTAAGCTAATTCTTATCAATAAAGAGTAATGATAATATATGTTGCTACTTGTGCTATTGCTCACCTGCTTCACATTAAAATGTGTCGCTAGTGTGCAGTCGCTTTCACTGTTTTGACTATTACGACTAATTATTTACAACAAAACCACTACATTGTTTCTATTTAATTATTTCAAAAAAGAAAAAAAGAGCTATGGCAATATTCAGATTTGATTATTAATATTTGCGTATTTTTACAGTCATATATTGTGAGGGTTTAATTGCAATTTAAACCCTATTGATTTAATCTAATTATTTCAAAATGAGTGGTGATATTGAACATGATGATTATTTGTTTTTTGTTGTTATTACAAAGGTTATAATCATATTTAAAGTTGAGTATTACTATTTGTGTTATTATGTTGATTGGTCGGAGAAGTATACAAATAAATACAATTAAGAGCTTTAAAATAAACATGATTTTTACCAATAGTTTAAGGTTCGAGCGCAGGACTAGCATGTTTAATCTGAAGTCACAAGTACCAACAATTAAATAATTACGTTATAATGCATACAGACGTGTGCAAATTATTAGACTAAAGTTTGAAAAATGGAGAACTTTACATACAATTTGAAATAAATCCTGTATTGTTTTGTTCTTTCACCATGATACAACTTGTTAGTATTTTGTATGCATTCTTTTCTATGTTATTTTAATTTCCATACGCTTTAGCATACTTTTTATTAACCTTACACAATTATTTTTCCCTCCTCATCGCCATGCCATATTCTTATAAATGCTGCGATGAGATCAATCTTGGTGGTTATTCTTTCTCTCTTTAGTTTCTTCTTAACAATAGTCCGCAAGGTTTCGATAGGGTTTAAGTCGGGACTATTTCCTGGCCATGGCTGTACCTGAATACCATTTTCCATCAAATAAATAGGTACCGTCCTTGCTTAATGGCATGGGGCCCCATCATGCATAAAAAATTACCATCCGGAAACCATTCTTTCATTTGTGGGATAAGTCTCGTTTCTAGCGCCTTTTGATATTTTTGATTCATCATTACCTTCAAGAGATACAAAGCTTCCTCGTGGCTAAGCGGTTAGCGTACGCGCCTTTGGCGTAGGAGACTCGGGTTCGATTCCCGGCGGGAGCTCATGTGGTTCGGATTCCACGTTAATCAGTAGGTCAACGTCTCATATAGCCTCGCTGCTGAAAGTGACGCTAAACTAAAATCAACTCAACTTAGCCCTTCACGAGATACAGTCTGCCAGGATCATACACTGACATACAATTCCAAACCCTGACTGACGTTGGGAGCTTTACTGTTTGGGGAACATAGTTTGAAGATTTTTTTTTTCAACTGACATCTTGCGAACACATTGGCTACTTTCTTCACTTATGGAAAATATTGATTCATCAGGGAAACATACCTGGAAATAGTATGCTGTATCTCCGTGTATATATTTTGAGTTTTATAACAATATTGTACATCAAACATCATATTCAGAGGAGCAGCTGCTCCCTAAAATTATAAACATTTGTACAATAAGGTTTAAAAAAATCAAGTGTACCACAACACCGCAAAAATGCCCAAATTGACAAACTATACAGGATAAATATGTAATGATTGGTACCTCGCTTTGCTCCAGTCATCCATGAATCTATTTTTCACTTCTTTTGCCCATTCCAAATTCTCTATTACCATTGCTGGGTTTAACTTCACCTTTCTGTGGGGCCTTCGCGCTGGTAGCCCCAGTACACATAATAATTGTCTTCTCCCTGTAGACAGATATATGGCATTTCCATACACCTTTTATTGATTTGGCAAATCCTTGTTAGCAGCTCTGCTATTGGATTTGGCCATCTGTAGTAGCTTCCTTTGAACGCGAAGGCTGATTTTCGGTTTAAGCCCACATGTACCTGAGCGTTTTTGCGTGTACGAGTCACCGAGCTTCAAAGTTCGACTTATTCAACTGACTGTTTTAGAAAAATGGAAATGAGCCTAGCTATTTCTTGCTGCGTGTAACGTTTTTCTTTCACGAGACACCAGTAAATGAGATTTTATGTGGCGATGTCTTTGGTTTTACATTAATGTTCACTTTCACTAAACCTCCGAATACAGAACAAAAGAAAATTTAATACTGTTTTCCACAGACTTGTAAACAAAAATAACACTTAACAAAACAAAAGTTCATACGCTTTACACCTAATACACATTAAAATATTATTTGGTATGCTAAAAACTTAATAACATGCAAAGCAAACTTAGTACGACACATATAGAAAGGACCAACTCCAGCTCGTTTGCAAATATAAGTATACAATGCTGTAGTTCTTTACCACCATTGCCAGTTTCTTACCACTACTGCCAATAAGAAATAAAAGGAATCAATACTTTCTATTATCAGGCTACACATAAAGTGCAGCTGTAGCTTTATCTACAAGCTTTATCTTTAATATATATATATATATATATATATATATATATATATATATATATATATATATATATATATATATATATATATATATATATATATCAAGTGTACGCAATACAAATGGGGAAAAATAAAAAAAATCAAGAAAATCAACATTTAATCTAATAATTTGCACACGCCTACACACACACACACACACACACACACATATATATATATATATATATATATATATATATATATATATATATATATATATATATTGGTCTAGGAATTAATTCGTGCGGTTGGTACGCACACATTGAAGCTGTAGTACAAACACAAAATACATAAATACCTTAAGAAAAATATTGTCCATCGCTAGCCACCACTTTCGCCCATCTGTCAGGCAATGTACGGATTCCGTGGCGAAAGAAGTCCTCATCCTTGGAAGCGATCCAGTCAGAGACCCATGTTTCGATATCTTCTGAAGAAGTAAACCGCTGTCCAATCAAATCGTTGTTCATGCAATCGAACAAGTAGTAGTCCGAAGGAGCAACGTCTGGTGAATACGGCGGGTGGGGTAAAACTTCCCATCCGACATTTTCTAAATAGGTTTTGACCGGTTTTGCGACATGTGGGCGAGCGTTATCATGTTGAACAATAAGTTTATCATGTCTGTTTTCCCATTCTGGTCGTGTTCTGGCCAGAGCTTGCTTCAAACGCATTGATTGTCGTCGATAACGTTCTCCATTCATAGTTTCACCCGGTTGCAGCAGCTCATAGTACACCACACCTTTCATATCCCACCATATGCACAGCATAACCTTTGCACAGTGAATATCTCGTTTTGGTTGTGATGGACCTGGTTCACCTGGTTTCACCCAGGTCTTTTTTCGTTTAGGGTTCTCGTAATGGATCCACTTCTCATCACCCGTAATAATTCGATGCAGAAACCCCTTTATGCTCTGTCGTTGAAGGAGCAATTCGCAAATGGTTTTTCGTCTTTCAACGTCTCTGTCTTTCAATTCATGTGGAACCCAATGTGACATCTTTTGAATCATTCCCATGGCTTTCAAGCGTTTGGAGACTGTTGTTTGATCAACGCCTAATGCTGCTGCAAGTTGTTCCTGCGTTTGGCACGAATCCTGCTCGAGCAATATGCTGTCAATTCTTCGTCTTGAATTTTTTTTTTTGGCTGTCCAGCTCGCTCTTGGTCTGCGAAGCCGAAATCACCACTTCTAAACCGTGCAAACCACTTCTGACACGTTCGCTCAGCTAGAGCATGGTCACCATACACATCCACCAAAATACGATGACTTTCAGTCGCACTTTTCTGCATGTTAAAGTAATGCAGCAGGACACCCCGCAAAAACACTTTATCAGGCACAAATTGCGCCATGTTCACTTAACTACAAACTGGTGTTGTTGACGCTTTAATCCACTGCCCTATACTACGAACGATACGCGATGACAGGGGTTTGCAAAACATTTGTGGATACACTGAACTGTGGGACGCTCCGTTCGTTGCGCCATCTCTTGTCCACCCGCACGAATTAATTCCTAGACCAAATATATATATATATATATATATATATATATATATATATATATATATATATATATATATATATATATATATGAGTTGCATTTCAAGGTACAGGTGAAGAAAAACTTGGAACATAATACCTGACCAATTTGAACAATGATTTGACAAATTCATTACAATAATAATAATAATAATAAACAGAACACATATGCAGGTATCTGCGTGCATCAGCTGGTAACATTTTTTTGGTACTCATTGCATAAAGTTTAATTCACATGTATTGTGTCTTTCCCATGCATTGCCGTGATCCTCGAAACTCATTTATTTATTTTAATTCACACATGACGTGCTGTGTATATGCAGTGTCCACGCCGTGTCCCAACAGACAGCCTTGAAGAGAACCTAACCCGGTCGTGGCTCGTCGACCGCAATCATTCGGCTTTCTTCGGAGCACACAAAGCAACACAAAGTTTTCCTCCTTGCAATTCATCTTGGGAAAGGGTATAGAAAGCAGCAGCGGCACGGCACGACATAGTATGTGTGAATCGTCGTGGCAGTTGCAAGGACGGAACATGGCAGAGGCACGGCAACCTATGTGTGAAATTTTTCGCGAAAGATGGGTTATTGCTTGCATATTGTTATTCTACGAAATAAATAATCGTATTACATATCAAGAATCAATCTATGTTTCACAACGAATTATAACGAAAGGAAAAAACAAAATATATAAAGGTAACGAAGAAAGCTATGCCGCTTTTTCACCCACCACCTTCGAATATCGATATGTCACTTAAGACGAACCTGGAAGACGAAAAATACTCCACATCTATCAGCATCGATGACCTTTTGCCAACTTTCTGGAAGGCCATGAATTCCATCACGGTAGAACTTGGTGGGCCGTGAAGCGAAAAAGGTATCAAGTGCACTTTGTACATCTATTGGGATTTCAACTGACGTCCTCTAAGGTGATTGTCCAAGGAATAGAACAGGTGATAATCGGACGGCGCAATGTCCGGGAAGTATAGTGGATACATAGTGTTTCCCATCCAAGGGATAGAATGGTGTCCCGAGTCATCCTAGCCACGCGAGGCTTAGCGTTGTTATGTAACAGGGGGACCCCTTTGCGATTCAGAAGCGTTTTGAGTTTTTTTTTCCTTGAACACGGTTCAACTGCTGACAGTACGCATATGCATTGATGCTCTGACCACCTCGTAGCAGTTCGCGATGCACGATGCCGCGAGCAGTCCACTAAACACACAGGAGGACTTTTTTTGGTGATGTGCTGGTTTAGTCTGTTTTGGAACCGGTTCATGCGATGCTAACCAATGATGACGGCACCATGGAACTTCGTACGAAACCCACTTGTCATCACATGTCTACAACCAGTACAGAAATGGCTCCTTCCTCAGAAGAGACAGCAAATGAACGCAGGTGTCTGCTCGCGTTTCCTTCTTGTCTAAAGTCAAATCGTGTCGACCCACCAACTCAACTTTTGCAGTGCTTCCCAAGTTGATGGAGGTGCTACCGAATGGTCTCCCACTTATACTGAATTGTAGTCCCAGTTTCTCACATATCTGGTCACTGTTTGCTTCAATTGCTGCCTAAAGATCTTAATTTTGTACATGTACTGGCATCTTCCAGTGTTTCGTCACCGTCCTTAAACTTATTAAACCACCGCTACACTGTCCGCGTAGTCACTACATCCCCAACGAAGGCCTGGCATATCTTCTGCCCTACTGCAGCGGCGTTTGACTCCAGTTTGAACTCCGTAAAGCATACACGCTCTTATGACTCTTTGTGGGGATCCCATTTTCACTCTGTCATTACGCACTTCGAGGTGTAAATGAACTGCCACAACCAGGTACTATGTTGTATATACCCACACCAAGAACTGACCTTCGCCTTATCTCCATTCGCATTCAATTCACGGTGTGAGGGCCAAAGGTACACAGACCTCCACAAAAAGCGACATAACTTTTTGGTTATCTTTATTGTATTGAAGGATTTAATATGAAAGTCAAATAAGTAAGAATTATCCTATCTTCTGCGTTCGTTTGCTATGAAGATGCTATCGATTCAGTAAAGAGTTCGGTGGTTTAAGCGCTCTAAAATCAAATGGTGTCGGAGACGGTTATATAAAAGATATATATAATATGCATTTAAAGAAGCCAGTGCAAATATCCACTTACGGCTGCACGATAATCGAAAGGATAAAGAGGGTACGACAGTATCATACTATTTCCCCCCAAGCTATTTACAAACGAACTCGGGTATGTTTCTTGACCTTGAAGGTGGAAAAATGAAATGATAAATGTAAATTTGGGATATTTTTCTCCATATTCGTTTCGCTGACGATATCGTTCTCTTCCCAGACTAAGAACTGCAATATATAATAGAGAAGACAAATTTGAACAACAAGAAAGTCATTATGATAATAGAAGAGGCTAAGGTGATAGTAAACAACTTTGCAATGAAATGAACGAGCAAAGTTGAAAATATAACACTATTGAAAGTGAAAATCTATCTGGGACAGAATATAATCATGGATGACAACATAAAAAATGACATTTTAAGTTAGGTTGGAGTACATGAGGAAGGAACAACTTAATATCGATCAGTCAAATAGCAACGTGATTAAAGTGCAAAATCGTCAAAATGTTTGGTTTGCTTTGACATGTAGGACAGAGACGTGGATACTAACAAAACGAAACATTCACCATTTGCAGAGCTATATAGCAATGCATCAAGAGACGGTTAGCACCTGTAAAAATAGGAAAGTTGCCACATGAATCAGAAGGTTGACAAAAGCGACGGATTGAGGCGTTAGTTTGCTGAACATATTGTATGGAGTAAGTATCATCGATTGACAGAAGGGACAATCCAAAAGAAATCGACCAATTATGGT
Source organism: Thermobia domestica (assembly GCF_964235325.1). NCBI lineage: Eukaryota > Metazoa > Arthropoda > Insecta > Zygentoma > Lepismatidae > Thermobia > Thermobia domestica. Next base: position 283,320,074 of record NC_137459.1, read on the forward strand.
TGCTGACAAAACTTAGTTATTTATTAATGTTTTACCTAAGTTTATACCACATTCAGGGAGTTGAAAAGGGGCATTCATGTACTTTTTAGACACGCAGGTTTTGTCGTAGTGGCCATTTTGTATAGGCGCCTGACCAGGAAAGGATCCGAATGGGGCACTTGAGTTGCAGAACGACATGTATCAGATATGAAAGAGGGTGTAAAATTATGTACATATGCAAATTTATAGTGACTGAGGGCCCAGCAACACAGAAAGCAAAGGAATCACTGTTTCCGCGCGTGAATGGCCACAGAAATGAAGCTAAATGTTTAGTAGTAGATGTATGAGATCTGCTATATGAAATGAACATCATGGCCGCCATATTGAAAGTGGTCATTTTGAATTTGGATTCACAGTATAAAAGATAAAGTGGGTCATGTTGCATATGAAATACCACTGAAATTTTACCAGGAATACATTGATGTTATATATACTTTAGTGTAGAATTGTTTAAATGTTTAGGATAGGAAATATGCAGTCAAATAGGAAAAAAATATGCAGAGGATACATGTGTTTTCGTTGAGAACCCTCGAGAATAATATTTGGTTAGCCACAGACAATGTAAAAATCATACTATAATGCAGTCTTAGCGAAATGAACACTAAGAATTCTATTTAGTCTGGCATACACCAATGATGACACGCGTCACTTGGTTCAGGGGTCACGAGTTTCATATCCCATTCGATCACTGGCTAACATAATATAGGTAATAATATTATGGTATTCATATTACGACACTTGAAGCGAGTTGAAGCGATACTTTACAATATTTTGTTTTGAATTTCTTAAGGTAATTAGTGATTTTAATCGAACAGCAAGTGTACTTATAGCCTCACCAACCCTGGATTTGATATTACTGTCCTTATTTTGTATATTTTGTACTTTTTGGTATACATAAATTTTTAATACTGAAACAAATGGTATAGAACATAGAGTTTCTAACTTGCCGTTGTTACTATTACATCCTTACAACAATGCAAGAACAAATTATATTTTGTCTGTAGTATCTGATAGTCCGTAAATTTAATAAACATTTTTTAAAATTGTTCCTGGTATTCGCTGCAGCCCGTTCTTACTATCACACTCACCCCACGTTCTTCCTCTTGCTGTATGCATGATAAAAGCGCGACACTTTATAATATGTTTAAGTTCAAAGAGGGTCATTGGCCATGCGGAGGACTCTATTCTCTTTTAGAACAGAGAACTCAAAGTAACTAGATTTATTACCATGAAAGGCAATAAATTGGTTCCTTGACATAGGCTTCACACAACACATTAAGATAAATAGAAATTTTCTCCATTTTCTTCCTTCTAACAATTTGGTAAGTTACAAAGTGCTACTCTTTTGTCAGAACAAGGCGAAATATGGAAATATTTTCACTTTCATTTGTCCGAACAGGAGAATGAAACGTAAGGAATGTTTATGATGGTCAGTATAGATTTCTACGAGTAATAAAATGCATTATTTACACATAAGATAAATAGACATAATTAAACTTAAAAAATAGAAATAGATTGCATAATATATATATATATATATAGAAATGTCAGTTTAATTTAACGTTGTGATTACAAAATATCATTACTTTCTGATATTGCCACTTCAAAACTTTGAGAAACAGGGTAATTAAAATTATATTGTGTCATAAATAGTAGTATATTGAGCAGTTTATTACATTTACATTATGAATCATTTCCATAAGAAAAAGTGTGACGCAAGTACATAGTAAATTGTGATGTGGACAGCAGCAGCACACAACTTGTTGAAGCGAGTTGGAAAATTTCATTTGATGCAAGAATTACTGTAGTTTCATGTTAATGTTTGCTTTGGTCAACTATTCTTCATCTGCTGTATGAATGAAAATTCTTCCTAGCAAAAATATACAATGAAGATCGAGAAACAAATTTGAGTGTCCATGTGCTCAAAAAAAATGTTTGTTTATGGTATTATTTAAGACCGTAGCATAATCGTTTATGTTACCTATATAATTGCCAATGTATGTTCAGAAAAATGTGATACACTGCAATATTTCTGAGTCGACTATTTGACTGGATGGAAGGATTTATATGTTTCTAAGAAGACAACATTATATATTATTTTAGTCTAATGAAACATATAATTTGTATCACTTTAGTACAGTCAACAGAAAAGAACATTCATTTCTCCTGTATGTTATTTTTGTCGTTAACTCGAAAATGAATTGACCAATTTAAGTACAGAGTTCTTTGATACAATGAGAATGTATAGTATAAATAAGTCCTGACTAAGTGATTAATTCATGCCACGGCCAAACTGGTTAAGCTAGAAGCTGGAAACCTGGATAGTAGATGGAAATTGTGAAATTAAGTACTACTAACTATTTTTTTTGGAAGTTTGATATTGAAAGGAGGTGGATAGAGGTTGCAATTACTATACTATTTGTAAGCATCCGTTGTTACCAGGTTTTAGTTTGAAGGATATTTAAAAATGGGAAGAGGATAGCATTAAAGGAATGTCCATACAACTGCGCCGTGAAAGGTTATTGGGTTAGCAACATACCATGTGGAATGTTATTATGTTACATCATTCAAGTAATTACGTTGCTTAGCTACGAGTATCCTTGTAACAACAATCAGCCTCGTCCATTATTCAGGTTGTGAACAAATGTTACTGTTTGATCGGGCTTATTAAACGCATGAAACATAAACACGACTGAAATTGTTCATTCACATCTTATGGGGAGACCTCTTACAGGTCGAAACGAATGAAAGAGGTTCTGAGCAGTTCGGAAATGGGGCTGCTGGGTGGCGGAGCACAAAGATCGAACGATATGGCACTGAAAGTGTCGCTGTCCAAAATTCTACTTGATGGATCTAATGGAGAAATTGGGAGCCTCTCCTACTATTGTTGGAAATGTTGGTTTTTACAATGCAATTTATTTTTATGTTTTAAGAGCATACAGTACTTATTTGCATGCGGAGTGTTGGTCTGTAGCGACTACTTATGAAAACTAGCTGAACACGACGGCAGCAGTTTTTTTTTCGCGGCACTCGAGGATAATCAGGGTTTTACTATATATATATATATATATATATATATATATATATATATATATATATATATTCACGCATAACTTCAACATGGCACGAATATAGATATTTTCATTTCACTTTGCTTTTCTTACTCTTAGTTTAGTTTTAATTTATTTATTTATTTATATTTATTTATTTGTTTCAAGAAGTATACCTTATAGGTGGTTTATTTAGGGTCTCTTGGTAATGTTCGGAACTACGACCTTGAAACACCTTAACAAGTGCAGGGCTAATTATATGTTTTAAATTTACTTTTTTTCAGTTTCAAACTATACTTTTATATCAAATGGTGTTACATAGAATTGGAACTTCTATTACAGTACCATTGTTCTGTTAAAATATCAATGTGATAAAAATAGTTGCTTGCAACGTTGTTCGGCGCAGCTATTGAATTATGCAGAAGTATCATGCTTATAGGCAACCATGCATTCTTTAGAATGATTATGGTTGTCTGATAGTACAGGGGTATAACTGGAAGGTTTTGAACACTTGTTTACGAATGTGAAGTCCGTTAAGGGATATACGTATATAGTATATGACGTACTTTAGTACTAAAACACACATGTTATGCCCTTCATACACTGGAACAACTACCCGAAGGTACCTAACTCGGACGTCGAAATCTGAATTGTAGGTAATTTGAACATTTATTACACTTCCAAACTATGCTATACATAAGTTTCGGAAAGTTTAACGGCTTCTTCCTTCTGTCAGTTGGACCGTCTGTAAGCAGGTATGAGAGCAAAAGTCGTAATAGATTTCGAGAAGTGGTTTATTGTAGTCGATTCATCGAGCCAAGAAGGTTCCATCTCTTCCGTTGAGACTCTATTCAAACTAGAAGCATTCAAATTAGGCATTTCCTGTTTCAAGCTGGCTTTTTTTCATAACCTCGGACATTTGATTCATACAAATATACACTGATTTAGCAAAACGCATGGGATGTCCATGTAACGTTTGGTCGGGCTTCCTCTGACCCTGTGGAACTGAGTGATACGGTTTGAAAGTGCAGGTCCCTGGTATACTTCCGGAGAGAGTTGACACCATGCAGTCTTCAGAGAGGCAGCCAATTGTGGCATGTTCGTGGATCGAGGATCCAATGCACGAAGCTTGAGTTCAACGGCATCCCAAATATGCTCAGTTGAAGTATATGAGGGCTCAATGATGGCCAGTTCAATCACTGAACTTCTCCTCCACGTTCCTCGAACCATTCAAAAACGACTTTGGAGCAATACGGCGGCAATTAAAAGAATTCAATTTCGTCAGGGCGTTGATAGGTCACAAATGGATAGAGATGTTCTCAGAACAGCTGACAATATCGCGGAGCAATCAACGTGTCTTGAAGAAAAGCAGGAGACCCATTCCATGCCAGGAAAACGCGCCCCAGTTAATCAATGATATCCAACCGTCCTGGACCACGCATGTCGATCCATTACTTCATGCGACTTGAACAACACACGATGCCTCTAATCGACATGGTATAATTGACACCGTGAAACATCGGACCATATGACCTTACACCCAGAGTTGTAATGGAGCCTATACTCAAGTATACGGCGTGTACCCACCTAATAATTTTATAGTCAAGCGTATACCCATCTAAATTCACAAAAGAAGAAGCACATACGAGGAGTTTATATTAAATTTTTGAAAACAGTCCAGCGTATATCCACTAATTTTTTTTTAGAATTACGTCACTGTTTACACCGTCGAAATATTCGATAATGCGGAATTGGCAGTTTTACTCGAGTAGGACAATGACTCTCATACCCAAGGGCACACATGCTCCGAAGAATTGTCCATTGAGAAACGTTTCTAGCGTGTCCAGTGTTGAAATGGGCCGATATTTGTTGCACTGTTGATCTCTTGTCTGTGTTGGCCGTACGTCCTAGATGTCGCCGATTTCTGATATTGAGGGAAGCAGAACGCACAGTATGAAGTCTGTTCTGGCCTTTGACGCCTTCATCCACTCATTCTTGATGCACTCTGCATACGCTTGCACATGGAAAGACGAATTCCGGCACCATCTCCGAAATCGAATATTCCATGAAACGAGCTTCCACCATCATATCACGTTTGAATGCAGTCTAACTTACAACGACGCTGCATTTCACATGAATGACTCACTCAACCACTTCTCACAATGCCTCACACACAACTGCAGCCGTCGCGGTATCTACCTATGAGTCAGTGTATCTAATGAGTTTTGTATTTTTGCATCATTGTGAGTATATATATATATATATATATATATATATATATATATATATATATATATATATATATATATATAGATAGATAGATAGATAGATAGATAGACAGATAGATAGATACTAGTTGTTCCAGACAACTCATGCACACCTCTGAAAATCTGAATAAGTTATTTAAGAAAAATGAATTTGGCTATGTTTATCGTATTTCTGGTTTCCGTTGTCTTTCTTAAGTCTTTATGTGCACCGCAAGTTGGTTTCTTTTGTTTAAATTAATGTAGCACTTTTCATAGTTCTTACGGATTCTACAGTTTATCGAAATGCTTGTTAAAACTTCTTTATTTCTTTAATACAATTGTTTGCTCCTGAATACGGCATTCACTTGTATAGATAAAGTGATATGTCCGCTCTTTAAGCCATTTTATGCTGTACGTATGTATAGCGTATATATATATATATATATATATATATATATATATATATATATATATATATATATATATATATATATATATATATAAATCACGACAGAAGAACCTATGACATTCATTAGACATATTTTCAAACTTTTATAATTCTCTCTCTTTGCTCAAAATACTTTCTCTTGATCACTTCTATAGGTTCTCAGAACTTCAAGTACCAATTTAGAATCCAAAGTTGCTTCGTATGGAACTTCGTTTTCTTACTCTTAACTATCCTTGTATTCCGAGATTTCTGTTTTTGTTACTATTTTAAAAATTAGTTTTGGCGAATATGCATCCACTTAAGTAATAATAATAATAATAATAATAATAATAATAATAACTGAATGCCGTTTCACAGTGTAAGTGTGGTATGCGAATTCAATATTCACACTTGAAGCATCCCATGTATAAGCACTGGTTGCAATAAAGGGATAAGATCAAAGGTAAAACTTATTCCTAAGATGCTGAATATATATTAGAAATCCTTACTAGTTATTCTTTACTGTTTTAGTTCTATGGCAATATAGGTTGAAACAAGAAAAGAGAACATTAATATGAACCACATTCTGTTTGAATAGAGGGTGAATACAAGATAAATCATATTCTCGGGACGTTGAATTGATTTAAAAATATATCAAGAGCTCTTAAAGCTTTTGCTCTATGAAAATTATTATTAAAGCCATACGTACCAGTAAATGGAACCAATTTTGGTTTCGACCGAATGTTGCGGGTTATGATATATACACACCCTTAAGACGCTGTATCGATTTCAGAAAAAAAGTTTGTCGCTATTTATTATTGTTTGTGTTCTATGGCGATACATTTTGAAACCGTAAATAGTTAACTTTAAACACTTGCGGTTGGAATAGTGAGTTAATGGGGAAAAACGGAACTATTCCTGGGAAGCTGAAACGATTGCAAAATACCACATCTGGATATTTCGTATTGTTTTTTTGCTCTATGGCTATCAATATTGAAAACTGGCGCAGCATTAAATTTCAAGTACTTCCAATTTTGGTAGTGTGTTGCGGATGCGACGATATGTTCTCTTGAGAAACTGAATCGACTGCAGAAAACATGGTGTCGCCATCTATTACAACTTTTGTTCTGTGTCAATACATGTTGAAGCTGGAAATGGTTAAATTGTAGTAGTTCCGCTTGGAATTTAGGATTGTTGAGGAAATTGAACCTATCCTTGGAAAGACGATTCGATTAAAAAAAAAGCTTCTCCATTTTTTTTTTTTTTTTTTTTACCGTTTCCCCTCAATGAAAATCAGCTTCAATTGAAACCTGGCGTAATGACACCTGAACCAATTCCATTCTTGATAGAGTGTTTGTTCTAGGTAGTCACAATACGTTGTCTTCAGACCCTGAATAGTTTGCAAGAAACCGTTACCGTTTTAGTTTTATGGTGACTAACGTTGAAACAGGAAATGCCTAATTTGAACGCTTCCAGTTTGAACGGAAGATATGAAACCTATCCTTGGGGCGATGAATCAACTATAAGAAATCACTTTTCGATGTTTCTTGCCGCTTTTTCTCTCATACCTGCTTACCGACGGTCTGATTGAAGGAAGGGAGAAGGCGTTCAGTAAGATTTCCGAAGCTTATGCATAGCATAGTTTGGAAGTCTAATAGATGTTCGAGTTACTTAAAATTCAGGTTTTGATGTCCGAGTCGGGTATTTTCAATGTAGGTGTTTCAGTGTATCAAGGGCATAACATGTATGTTTTAGTATTAAAACACGTCATATATATACAACTGTAACATACTTCACATTCGTAAACAAGTGTACAAAACCTTCCAGTTATACCCCTGTACTGTTAGACTATTAATAATGGGCTATGTAACAGAAAAACCGTACGTGAAGATAAAGAGGTTAGCGGAAGACCGTTTAACATAGATGTTTCTTAGTTGCAGTAAGTGACATGCCGATAATGGGAAAATACTTATGATGATGATCAGGATTAAATAATTTAAGCAGTGTTTTAAACTTTACAAGTGTTCATCACATCTTCAAAACGGTTTGTGATATTGAGTTACTGTAAACGTCATTATGATTGTTCGCATCGGTTGAAAATAATCTATGCGATTGGATGAGGTACACATCCCAGTTGTTGTTGCTTGCTTCTCTTTTTCTTTCTTTTCGTTTCTTTCTTTCTTCCTTTCTTTTTTTTCTTTTTTTTCTTTTTTCTTTTTTTTTTAAATAAAGGCTTTTGAGAAAAATGCTTTCAATTCATTGTATCTTCGTACCTATTCATTCGAAATTCGTCATATCATGTTCATAGTACTAGACACTAAAGTACTTTGGACGGGCGTTACTCCATCCAACTCTTGCATAAGACCACCTAAATGTATATATTTGTGATACTACAGTAGCCTTAGTTTGCAACATCGAATCTGATATAAATTTTCATTTAACATGTAAATTTGAAATATGCCATAACTTGTCGTAATACAATTTCAAATATATGATTTTATGTAGGGTTGACAATACTACTAACCTGGAGGTATCATTGATTAAGTGAAAAAGTCCCCTTGCTTGTATTTTCATAATACAACTTCAGCATTTTTTTTTTTTTTTTTTGTATAAATTTAAAAATTACAAGAGCGTATCAAAACAAATGGGACATCCTGTACATACTTAGGGTGTAGCAGAAGTCCGAAGTCATAGACCAACTTCGTTATGAGTAAACACAAAAAAATGGAAATAAATGAAAATTGTTAAAATAATTGGTTTCCATTCTAAAATGGTGAAAAATTTGCAATCGAACCTGCCGTTTGGTATCTACGCTCGTAAGTAATTTAGGTAATTTATTAAATGGAAAAGCTGCGTTGCCAGTTCAAGAGGCTGTTTCTTTGAGTCCTCACCATACCAACAATACTGCATTTTTAAAACACATTTTATGCATTGTAGGTTATCTTACACAACAATGTGCACATTTCGTTCTGTGTGTCTGTCATTTTTGCGCACCATTCCGTTCCGTTTTAATTTAACATAAGACACTTTACCAGTGTTGAGCCCAAGCAGCTAACAAGATTGCAAAAATCCCACCATTTTAGATTGAAAACCTATTTAGCTGTGTGTTCTAAGTTTTATTTCTGTGTGTATAAATGCTGACGGTAATCGTCGCATTGGGAGTCGTTCCTAATATGGCGAGGTACGAGCTATACAAATTCGCAAATGGGGTGAAATAAATTTCTCTATAAACAATATAACTTTTTACGTATAACAGGTAGGGGGCTCAAATTCGGTATATAGGTACCTTAGGTCAATACCGAGATCTAGTAACCGAACCAGCCATTTAGGGCCACTCTCAAGGTTAAAAGGTGAAATTAAAGACATTGGGGCAAATCCCAAGTCCAGGCAGTGAAAGTGTAAAGGAGATAGCTTCACAAGGGTTTCTCATCATCCAATTTTCTTCAAACTTGACTCGACACGTATTTTTTTTTTTGTTTCTTTCGGAAAATAGGTTAAGAAGGCAAAGGGACCCTTTCCAAAAAATGGTCCTCTTGACTAAAAGGGCCACTTTAAAGAAACAAAACTCCGCTGATGGAAAAATGACTTCAAAATAGGAAATACGTTTTTTTTTTTTTTTTTTTTTTGCTTTTGCGAGAAAAGGGTTGCAGGGGGCAATAGCCCCCTTCGAAATGACAAATTGCTCCGCACAATCCTTACGGAAATTGGATTTAAATGGAATTGCTTCAAACCGTGATATGTTGTAGATGTGATGTTCCTAAAAAAAAGTCTCAACGAGCACAACTACCAATTACTGACGTTTGGCCACTACGAGGTCAGTTTTTGGAAGACAACCGACGATAGTGATGTCCGGTATTTCGGTGAAAATGACTGAAATTGTGATATGTTGTAAATTTGATCCTGAGAAAAAGTGTTAATGGGCATAACCACCAATCACTGATCGTTTGGCCACTACGAGAGCACTTTTCTGAAAGCAGCCGAAGGTAGTGATATTTTGGATTTCGATTAACATGACTGAAACTGTGATCTGTTGTAGATATTGTGATCCTGAGAAAAAAGTCTCAATAGGCACAACCACTAATCACTGACCGTTTGGTCACTACAGTGTCGTTTTTTTTTTTTGGAAACAGTAACTACCGATATTCTGGATTTCGGTGGAATTGCTTGAAACCGTGCTATGTTGTAAATACTCTGACCTTGAGCAAAAGTCTTAGGCCCTAATGCACAACTACCACTCACTGACCGATTGGCCACTATGAGGCCATTTTTTGAAAGCAACCGAAGATAGTGATGTTTTGTATTTCGGTGAAAGTGACTGAAACAATGATATTATAGATATTGTTATCCTGAGAAAAAGCCTCCATAGACACAACCACAAATCACTAATCCTTTGGTCACTACAGGGCTACTTTCTTGAAAACAGCCGAATATAACAATGTTCTGGATTTCGGTACGATTGATGGGGCCGCGGTGGTTCAGTGGTAGAGCGTTCACCTCTGGTGTTTGGGGTCCCGGGTTCGATCCCCGCCCCCACCAAGTGAACTTTGTGGTGGACAAACACCGTGTGCGTGGGTTTCCTCGGAGCTCTCCTGTCTCCTCCCACTTTCTTCATTCCGCCATTTCATCCATTTCTCATCATCACCGTCTCCTTTAGCCTTGCTGGCATAAGCGTGGGACGAAAAACTTAAAGATTTCATTTCATTTTTTTTCGGTACGATTGAGTAAAACTGAGATATGTTGAAGATCTTATCATGAGAAAAATCTTAATGGACACAACCATCGTATTATGATCGTTTGGCTCTAGAACTGCCAACTCTGGAAAAAAAATAAATAATAATAATAATAATAATAATAATAATAATAATAATAATAATAATAATAATAATAATAATAATAATAATAATAATAACAGCTCCCACTCAAAATTCCCTATGGTATAGGTCAGATTGTGAAATATCTTAGTTTGGACCCATTCATGGGAAGGAAATGTACTATCATGAACAAAGGTGCACTAACACCTGAATTGTGCATATCCTTAGTACAATCACTAATAAGCTTTATATATATATATATATATATATTATGCTATAAATGAGAAACTGGAATCGCATTGATCATTTTATTGTGTTTAACAGTAACTACCACTTCTTTAAAGTCATTGAAACAGATGAACAAAAGTATATTATCTTTTACGTGACGTTTGTGTATTTGGAAAATGAAATTTGTTCTTTAAACTTATACTTCAACTACAGGAAATTTCTTTAAGAAATCATTTTTTTCACTCTCAATAAATATATAAAATTCAAATTCAAGCAAATTTCAAAATTTCCCTGATACAGTCCCTGTCTTAAAATTATCTAAACACATGAACAAAATACAGCATATAAATCATTTATGGATGCGGAAAGGTGACAGTTTTGAATTTACAGAATGAAAGTTACTTTTTAAATCAATACTTCGAACTAGATACAAATTTGAAAAAAAAGAAGTCATAAAGGGGTTGGTAAGAAGTTTGTACCAATCACCGGCTTTAATCAAAATAACAGCAATATTTCCGGCCAGGCCGGTCAAAGACCGGTAATTTGGCAACCCTATTTGGCCACTACAGGTCCATTCAAAAAAATAAAAAAAAAACACCCGGGTATAAGGATTTTTTGATTTCGGTGTAAATGAATGAAAGTGTGATATGTTGTAAATGTCGTGATCCTGAGAAAAAATGTCTAGGGCTTTCCAGGGCTTTGTTTTATCCCTGAGATGAGCATGTGAATATAGGATATGCTTAAATGATGTTCGCCGTTACTCTCCCCATCCCTTTCCGGGTTGTGGGATATGAATTTTCAGGGTTTCATACAATTCTACCAAAATTCCAGAGCATCCTTACCTTCTGCTGTTTTTTTTTTTTTTTTTTTTTTTTAATGTGATTCCGTAGTTGCCAAATGGTTAGTGATTGGTGATTGTGACCATGAGACTTTTTCTCAGGATCACAATATCTACAATATATCATGGTTTCAAGCGATTCTACCATAATAAAGAATACCGTTACCTTCTGTTCTTCCTTTTAAAGTGTCCCTGTATTGACCAAACAGTCGTTGATTGGTGGCTGCGCCTGTTGAGATTTTTTCCAGGATTACAATATCTAAAACATATCACGGTTTCAAGCAATCCCACCAAAATCCGGAATATCATTACCTTAAGCACTTAAAAAAGTGGTCCAATAGTAGCCAAATTGTCAGTGATGGATGGTTGTACAAATTGAGACTTTTTCTCAGGATCATAATATCTACAACATATCACGGTTTCAAGCAATTCCACCAAAATCCAAAATAACGTTACCTTCTGCAGTTTTAAAACAATGGCCCTGCAGTGGCCAAACGGTCAGTAATGGGTGGTTGTGCTTATTGAAACTTTATTTCAGGATCACAACATCTACAACAGATCACAGTTTCAGTCATTTTAATCGAAATCCAGAATATTACTATTTTCTGCTGTTTTCAAAAAAAAAAAAAAAAAAAAAAAAAAAGTGGTCTCGTAGTGGCCAAACAATCAGTGATTGGTGGTTACGCCCATTTAGACCTCTTCTCAGGCTCGCAATATCTACAACATATCAACGTTTCAGTCATTTTTACCGAAATCCAGAGTGTCGTTATCTTCGACTGTTTTCAAAAATGTGCCCTTGTAGTGGCCAAACGGTTAGTGATTTGTGGTTCTGCTCGTTGAGACTATTTCTTAGAAACACCATATCTACAACATATTACGGCTTAAGGCAATACCATTGAAATCCAATTTCCGTAAGGATTGTGCGGGGCCCTTTTTCATTTTGAATGGGGCATTGCACCTGCAACGCTTTTCTCGCAAAAGCGACAAAACTCGTGTTTCCTATTTTGAAGTAATTTTTGCATCGGCAGAGTTTCGTTTCTTTAAAGTGGCCCTTTTAAACAGGAGAACCCTTTTTTGAAAAGGGACTCTTTGTCCCCTTAACCTATTTTCCGAAAGAAACAAAAAAAAAATACTTGTCGATTTGTTTTTAGTCTAGTATATATGTGCCAAATTTGAAGAAAATCGGATGACGATAAACCCTTGTGGAGCTATCTCATTTACAATTTCACTTTTTGGACTTGACGGGTTTTTGCCCTAAAGTCTTCAATTATTGAAAAATCTTCTGAAATCTATAGAAAGAGACCTATACGTTACAGTAACCTTAAAAAGGGTGTGTGTAAGCGGATAACGCACACTTACCTGTACAAAATACAAACACTCATCAGTCACATTGAAGAATAGGAAAATTATTTTTTCTAGGAGATCACTATTTGTGCTTGAAAAGTTTTTTTTTTTTTTTAACTTAGTGCCAAATATTAATAACGGTTTACAATAACATAAAGGCAACGGATGATTTTCAAGTTAACAAATATTAATATATACATTCACTAATGAATATAAAAGCATCACGCTAACGCCTAACAGTTGTATCGTACTACTACAAATTTTTGTCATTTGGAAACGATACTGATACATCTGGTTATCATTTAGTGAGAAAGCTATTTCGCGTCCAGTAACTAAAATAGTTGCGAAAAGGATATAACTCTATCCCACAATCTAATGCGTTATATAGCCATCTATGTTTGTATAACAGCTCACTTCGTTGAATGACAGGTACTCCAGGTCTTGCTCTGTGATACAACTTGTGAATTAGTTGCTTGACTATCTATAATTTTTACGTGTTTCATTTTTGAAAATGTGATTTTTTAAAACTACATTCATACCTGCTGCTATGATTTTAATGGGGTTTGAATCTATCATAGTGACCTCGCCATCCTCGTTCCACGAGCGTCTAGTATAACCTCCCAGCTTCGGACGAGTTTCGCAGCGTTTCAACATATATAAGAATCATGTCGGTATACTCATCACATAAAAGCACCTCCAACACCAGTCATCTCGCCCAAATAAAGTCACTTATTCCTGATTACCACTACTAGCGAAGTATGTGACCATCATACAGAAATAAAGACTCGGAAGGAATAAACAAGTTCAATCTAGTGATCATAATACCTAGTTTTAATTACTTTCGTTATTGTTCGCAACTTGGGTGCGCCGCACAGTTAGGCAACTGATTTCTCACATAAGTATGGTTGTCATCTACTTGTGTACTGTATGGCACACGTGTACCACCTGGTATATATCGTGGCAGAAATAGACAAGGTGAGTTCATCAGCGAACGCGTTTGGGTCCTACCTGGGCAATGGATTCACGTTCGACAAATATTCTGGGTAGGGACAGGTGTCGCACTGTTGTCTGCTTGCTGCCGTATATCCTCTTTAGAACCTGATGTGAAATTACTGTTTTCTCCTAATTTTAAGATGTCTATTTGCTATTTATAAGTTATATGTCTATTATGGAGTATTACTGCATTTTTTTCCGACATGAGAATGAATATATATATATATATATATATATATATATATATATATATATATATATATATATATATATATATATATATATATATATATATCTTAAAATGCACAAAGAAATAAAAGTCGGTTAAATCAAGTATTTCATTATACTTCCTCCATGTTGACTCTGGATTTATTATTTAAATAAATAATATTTTTTTTTCTGGCCAGAGTATGCACTTCTTTATTTAAAACAAAATATTTCTTAACAGTTTACATAACGTAACGTTATCTTCCTCAAACGTTAATATGTATATTCATATTAATGTAAATAATAGAGACATCATAATATTAAATTATTTATATAGAGTTTTAATTGTGTTTATTATATAATTTTACAAAGGGTACACGGTTTAGAAAAAAAAAACATAGAACATTAATAAGAAAATTGAAAGGAGCGAGAAGGATTAAGATATAAAAAAGAGAGCATTGGACAAATGGCCTTCATATTCATGCATTATAAGTTGTTAGAAAGAATTGAAGAATAAAAATTCACGGATATTTGGGGATTTAATTGGTATTTGGGAATAAGAAGAAAAGAAAGAGAAAAATAATAATAGTGAATAATAGCGATTATCTACATCTATCTATCTATTTATATATATATATATATATATATATATAGTTGTAATATAAAATTTTAAAATGAAACGGTAAATTATAACAATATCTTATTGTTATATTGTTATATTAAAAATTTTAAAAGTATATAATAAACAACAATTAAAATTGTATCTCGATGATTTAATATTATAATGTCTCTAAGGAAGATAACGTTACGTTATGGAAACTGTTATGAAATGTTTTATTTTTTTAATAAACAAGTACACATTCTGGTCAGAAAAAATATTAAGTATTCATTATACTCTTATTACATTTAAAAGAATCGAACTTTCACCTCTCTATATAGACTAGTTTCCCTACAACTTTAGAAGTACTGTCCATTGTGCTTTTTTATTATTAGCAAACGGCCACTGATATACGTCTTTTCGTTTCTCCGCCTCTGCGACTGTTATGCATCCATCTCCCTCCTCCGTACATATATACATCTTAATCACGGAAGGTAAGACGGATTGCACTCATCAATGTAATATGAAACGAACAGTGAAAGCTTAGACAGATGTTAACTTTGTATTCGTTTGTATGTATTCATGTGTCTTTTTTTTTTCAACGTCATAATTCAACGTCATTATCCAAGTAGAATACTATGAGTAATACACTTCTTAGCGTCTCGAGCTAAGCGAAGATGTTATTTACGTTTTTAATGCTTCAGGCATAATCACGGGACGTTACACTTAAAGCAATATTATTTACTCATTTTATAGTTACCTATTTTAATAAACAGCAAAGTGATCAGATGCACAAACAAAACAACATCTATTGAATACACAGGAAGGCTGATTACCAAACACAATCACACTATATCAACGATCATTCACAATTAATATTTTACATTCCTATAGAAGTTGTGTTTGGACAAGTAACCCCCACACACATATACACACAAACACACACAAAATCTGTCCATTTTTTTTTAAGTCGAGAGATCTAATATATTTCAGTTACAAATTTTCTCGTAGATCTTAACTTTCTCTCTCTCTCTCTAATGCTTCCTTCTTAAGGGGTTAGGGTCCGAACCATATTAGATACCTCAATGCATGATGTTAAACATTCGATCACAGGCAGGGCCAAGTCAACAATTCGCTTCTTAAGCTACATCGATAATGACTAATCCTACCCAGATAAAGATACGAACATGATGTATCTCTACAGGATCATACCCTCACCAAATCAAAACAAAAGGAGTGTATTCCATGTCCATTTACAGAATACGCAAAATTTCGGAAGTCCTTTCCACACATGGGTAATAAAAGGGTGTATACTAAAACAAATCTACGCAATTTCTCATCCCTTTCCTTTCTACTTATTCAAACTAAAATATACAACGTCATGAAGTGACTTTAAACAACACATTACCATACCATCATTCAGGGGAACTTCATTCGACGGTATCTCCCATGGTACGTCTTAACCTGGGCTATATCCCCTTAGCAACTCACACTCTACCCGTAATTTCTGAATATATACAACGCAAAGTGACTTCGTGAGGGCCCAAGGCCGAACTCGACCTAGCAACAAACTACTTTAAGCAAATAGTCATAATACGTTATTACCACCTAGCAACTAACAAAGCAGCGCCCAGGGAACGTTCCCAGGGGAAGAATATTCCCACGTGGATGAAAGCAGGGGCTTCTACTGATAATAACAGAGTTATCCTATGCCAGGGAACTTTTGAGACACCCTATACATACATACATTCATATATATATATATAGATATGGCCACTCTTTACTTCCTTCATGCGTATGATGAAGGGTAAACAAGAATCTGGAAGAGATTAAGACTATTTGAATATTAGTGCATAGGATGCCTTGTCCATGGGGTTCTTAACCACGGACAAAATATTGTTCGTCACAAGACTTGCAGATGCTCTTTAAGCTTATCGATCATGTTAATTACTGCCTCTATACATTGAAACATCCCTCTAAGAAGATTTAATTTGTTGTTGTTGTTGTTGTTATTGTTGCTGTCACCGTTAAGCTTTTTGAATAGGCCATTGTAATGCAAGTAATGTTCTTCAAAATTTCACTCTCGTCTATAACTGATTTTTAACTTTAAAAAGATTCTTGAAAGGAATTTTAAACTTTTGGGATTTCTATTATCTTTTTTTTCTTAATAAATAAAAAGGAAGATCCTTTAACCTTGGACAGAAGCCATTTTCGAAGCCTCTGCTATTCACTTTACATGATCAGGAAATATGACGTAAACCGATTAATTAATTATCCGTTCCTTGTGCTTAGGGGATGATAGCCCTTTCTCGTGCCTTGGATGCCTATGAAATACCAGAACTTCCAACTACATGTAATGGACAATATTTGAATATACTGGGAGACAAACTGACCAAAATGCATAGTTAATCCGTGGCATTTATGCACATGATAACCATATACAATGAAGCCGGTATATGTTGGCCGCCATTGATTTCATTGAAAAGTGGCCACCTTTAACGGGTGATTAACTTACACAATAAGTGTATTTTCTAGCAAACATTATTATATGCATTGTAATATCCACTTGCTAATGCACTAAGTAATTATTATATAAGCATTGGTTTGTATTTCGCAAATAATACACAGTAAAATTATGTATGCAATAAAAAGCATGGAACGTTATGTGATTAGCGTCCTTACCTTTGGTGTGGAGATCCAGGTCCGATTTTCAGTTGGACTTCATGCTTTATGAATTCGAAAACAATATGCATGTTTATGTCTGATATAGGATCGGTGCTAGAAAGGGGCTAAACTCGAATCAGGAATATCAGTTCGCAATTCATAAACTGGTTTAACTGTTGCAATTTCAACACACTAACTATCTGCAAATTACTAGGCATATTCCTAATTATGCTCTCCCTTCCACCTTCAACAATGCGTGCAGATAAAATTAAAACTTTCAGGAAGTACTCAAATTGTTATAGCTGTCTCACTTTTCTAACAGTAAGGAGTAAAATGTCAAAAGTGGTTCTTGGTTATGGTTTGAGTACAAAACCTCGCGGCCAGAATCTCGCGGCGACAACCTCGCGGACCAAAACCTCGCCTGGCCGAAGCCTCGCCGCCTAAAACCTCGCGGCCCAAAATCTCGCCGGGCCGAAACATCGCCTGGCCAAAACCTCGCCACCCAAAACCTCGCGGGACAAAATTTCGCCAGGCCAAAACCTCGCCTGTTCAAAACCTCGCCGCCCAAAACCTCGCGGTTCAAAATCTCGCCGGGCCAAAACCTCACTTCCCGAAATCTTGCCTGCCTAAACCTTGCGGTCCTGATCTCCGGACACAGAATCTCGCCTGGTCTAAACTACGCGGGACGTAATCTTGCCTGGGAAGAAATGTCGTGGATACGAAACCTCGTCACGACGATTTCTTCGATGTAGAATGCTCTATATATTGCTATATGTATATGTTTCGTAATAACACATAATTACATTAAAATAATTACAAGAAAATGTTCCTTGTTAGAATATTTTCAATATATAAAAATGAAAATGACTATGTTTGTGACATCATATCTCTTGAACCACCCGACCTGTCTCGATCAAATTTCCAATATAGATGGGGTTTGAGCCTGGGATTGATCGTTTTTATTTCACTTTGACGATGATCTTAGTAAATTCTAACAAAATTGAGTTGTTGAGTTGAGTTGATTTTAGTTTAGCGTCCCTTTCAGCAGCGAGGCTATATGAGACGTGGACCTACTGATTAACGTGGAATCCGAACCACATGAGCTCTCGCCGGGAATCGAAGCCGGGTCTCCCACGCCAAAGGCGCGTACGCTAACCGCTTAGCCACGAGGGAGCTCCTAACAAAATTGAATAATATTTGTGAAAGTATGAAATAATATCTGAGATTTTACGTCCCACTGTTATGTCCTGTAGGTTAGAAGAGACGTAGGTGAGCAGGATGAAGAAAGTGGGAAAATACGGTAGTACCCCAAGAAAACCCCCACTTTCGATGTTTTGTATCTTCTTCTTCTTTATCTTATTATTATTATTATCATTATTATTATTATTATTATTATTATTATTATTATTATTATTATTATTATTATTATTATTATTATTATTATTATTATTATTTACAATATGCAATTGCATATTAAGAAACTCATTGGGTAAATATTAAGGAAAGGTTTAATTCCGCTAGCTTTTGGCCAAGCGAGGTTTTGTCCACGCGAGGTTTTGGGCGGCGAGGTTTTGGCCTGGCGAGATTTTGTCCCGCGAGGTTTTGGGTGGTGACGTTTTGCCCACGCGAGATTTTGGGCGACGATGTTTCGCCCGCGAGATTTTGACCGTATCCCCTTGGTTATTCATTTAGAAACACCTTCCTAATGGGCTTTGTCTACCAAGCTGTAAAAAAGTGTTGGATTCTTATTTTCTGTGTTATTTTCTCTTTTCTTATTTTACACTTCGGAACATGTATATGATCGTCACAAATATATACTGGCCATCGGCTAGCTGCGGACTTCGCTCCAACCCCGCACTCCCTCGGCCTACAACTTCAAACTCTTAATTTACCTAATGTATCTCTAATCTTATAATATTTCGATATATGTTCATCAAATTATAACAATTGTAACTCCACTCTATTCTCTTCTCGGCTTATTCTTTCCTTCTAAGGGAAACAAAACAATGTTAAAATACGTCTTTGATTAGCATGTATCTACTCTTAAGAGACTTTGAGACATGACCATGTTATGTAAAAATTAAATTCCCACTTTTTTCCCTATTTTTCCCTTCTAAAAAAAAGCATCAAAGACGTTCAAATACGTATTTAATTATTATATGCTAATACCTAATTACCAGTTCTTGCCTCCAACATAAGAGATCTCGAGATATGATTATCTTATTTTAACAATTGCAGGACTATTTTTTTCTTTTCTACTCGTGTTTTGTCTTCCCTTCTAGAGAAACTATATTTTAAAAAAGCTAAAAAAAATACGTTTTCTATTATTTTAAATGAAAGATGTACGTACCAAGTTTCATGGTTTAATTTTAACGAATTTTGAGATGTAGACATCCCAATTATAGCAATTATAGCATCCCTCACCCTTTATACATCCAGCCTTTTATCTTCTTTTCAAGGGCAAAAAAAAAAAATGAAATGAAATCTTTGAGTTTTACGTCCCACGGTTATGCCGGTTAGGCTAAAGGAGACGGTGATG
Source organism: Thermobia domestica (assembly GCF_964235325.1). Classification (NCBI taxonomy): domain Eukaryota; kingdom Metazoa; phylum Arthropoda; class Insecta; order Zygentoma; family Lepismatidae; genus Thermobia; species Thermobia domestica. The sequence continues at coordinate 283,340,058 of NC_137459.1, forward strand.
ATGAGTAATGAATGAAATGGTGGAATGAAGAAAGTTGGAGGAAACGGGAGAGCCCCGAGAAAACCCACGCACACGGTGTTTGTCCACCACAAAGTTCACTTGGCGGGGGCTGGGATCGAACCCGGGACCCCAAGCACCAGAGGTGAACGCTCTACCACTGAGCCACCGCTGCCCCAAAATATTAAAAAAAAAAAATATATATAAATCCAAATACCAAATTCAATGTCTCTAACTTCCAGATATTCCGAGATAAAGACATTTTAAGATAATTATTACGTCTCTTCCCCCTTCCCTTTCGAATTAATAAAGTCTTCTTTAATGGGACCTTAGAAGACAAACCTTATGCTCTGTCCTAATTTCAAGTTTCTAGTTTGAGCGATTTGGCTTGGACGTTGATCAATGAGTCAGGACTTATTATGTTACATAGAAACACACACACATTATATATATATATATATATATATATATATATATATATATATATATATATATATATATATATATATATATATAGGGAGAAAAGCAAAACTTTCCACGAAGCAACTATAAGGAGGGAAACATCGTTTTGTATATTAAACAACATCCCCAGTGAACAGTGTTGCCATCCCAGTATAAAGTTATATTTTTCTAATGACACTACGTCAGGTTATTACATATTTCAAATCAGCATGTATAACGGAAACTTAAAATACCACATTTATTTATCAGTGCTGCAAACTAAGGATGTTATAATATCACAAACATCCTAAAATTGGAGGCCTTTATCACACATACAGTACAACGGAGATGGACAAAAAACAATGCACATCGGAAGTACTTTAGCGTCGGATACTATGATCATGGAATGACTAGTTTTGAATGAATAGCAACGAAGTTACAAGGGCTTGAAAATTTGAATTTTATGAAAGGCTTTATTTCGAAAAAAAAATGCTTAGGTAAGTATCATATCTAATTACTTGTGTGGTTTGCAATTAGAAAAAAAAATCAGTTTGTCTTTTACAGCACTTCGATATCTTAAACCGTTCCGGATATATGATAAACATTGATACGGTTCGCAACACTGCTAAAAATGGCGCATTTCTGGACAATATTTAAACTGATTGTTGTTTTCCTTCTCTTTTATAGCATTGCAGGAATAACTTTTAGTAGGTGTAATTACAAGTCCTCGCAATTACATGATTTCGACAGTGTTGCAAACTTTAGCGATGCTCAGGATGGAGAGATAGTAACATGTAAAACGCATATTAGTGTCAAATCCGTACTTTCCCGGGTCCCTAAATTGGTTACTGACAGCTCTGATACCATTCAAATCCAAGTTCAGCCTCAACGGGACAAGACACTCTAGCACAGCTTGGGGAGACACGTAAGGGTGACATATAACATGCTTGTAAGCGGACGGTATTTGTGTCAAATCCGCAGTTCGCGGTCGCAGAGACCAATAGTAAAACTCCCAATGTCGATTAAATTGAGTCCCCATTAGTATTCATGAGCAAGTAATAGTGGCATGTAAAATAAATAAATAAATAAATAAATATGAAAATGACCGATGTTAGTGTCGAAGCCATAGATTTCGGGGTCTCGGGCTAAGCTATATCAATTAGTAACTATTTATATGCCACTAAACTCCAAGTTCAATAAACAGAGAGAGTAAAACCTCTTAGCGTCCCTAGCGGGATTTGGAAGTAGTGAACGTGTAAAAAACAATGAAAATAGCCTATACTAGTATGCAATCTATAGCTATCAAGGTCCCTGACACGAATAGTGGCACTTCCCAGACTAGTTAAGCCCACGTTTATCCCCATTTACATGCCTTTTTGGAAGTCTGTCAGGTCGCCCATTTTACCGCACCACTTTCACACCCCGACACTCACAAGTGAACTAGTTACTGGTGGCGGAAGAGGAAGGTCCGCATGACACATTGAAAAACAAAAATGATCGGCAACCGCAACGCGTGTTGTACAATGGAGGGCCAAACTTACGTGTCCTGTATGAAGTGTTTTTAGATTTGTTTTGTTACCTCCTGTATATATATATGAGTGAGAAGTAAAACAACTTTGCTGAATTAAGTGCTGCTTGAGCCATTGTATCACGATCAAATTTAATTTTCCCTCTCGGAGTTACTGTGAAGCTACAGACGTGTTCAAATTATTAGACTCAACATTCAGTTTCTGAGTATTTTACTGTTCTTACAATATTACGTGAGAAAATACGTTCGAAGATATTCTAAATAACTACATTCCAGCTCTGTCCTGATTGGTAGTGGGTGTGGGATACGCTTTTCAATATGAATAAAACAAATGCACACATAATATTCAAATACAATTACTATAAAGTGTGTATATTCAAATTGGAAACAAAAAAAAAAAAGAAATGGAACACTTTAAAAGAAAATTATCTCTCTCACAAAGATTAATATTTCTTATGAAATCCCTTAAGTTTTTTTTTTTTTTTTTTTGTCCTTTGTGGCATCCTATGTACGAGTTTAGCACATTTTCCCTTCAATTCAGCATCGTGATACGACAAATTGTTGATCTTCTTGATCAATTGAAGTTTGGTTCTAATGTGCTTCTTCTCTAGCTTTTCTTTCATGAAGCTTCAAAAGTTCTCAATCGGGTTCATATCAGGATTAGTGCTTGGCCACGGAAGAACACTAATTTCGTTGCTCTCGAAGAATTTTGTCATAGCTTTGGCCCGGTGGCATGGGGCTCCATCATGCATAAAGATGAATTATCCGTCATCAAACCAGAGTGCAGTCCGGGAAAGCAGTTCTTCTTGAAAAACTTGCAGGTATTTGTCGTGCTTCATTGTCCTCTCTACTATATACATACTTCCAGGCCCGAAGACAGAGATCACACCCCAGACCATGACTGAAGTAGGATGCTTCACGGTTTATTAAAGACATCCCAACTTGAATTACTCCCACGTCAACGTCGCACATATTGTGAACATTCATCAGACCCAAAGATACATGATTCATCACTGAAACACACTATTCTCCAATCGTCAGAAGTTCAATATTCTAGGCCTCGTGCCCATTTGAAGCGCTTCTTTTCCATGATTGGAGTAGACTCTATTTTTTGTTTTCTTTGTTGACTGCGTGCTTTTATTCCCTCGGCACGAATAATCCTTCGAACACTTTCAGGCCAAATATTTGCGCTATACGTCTGTACTGTAAGCCCGAGATGTAATTGCAGTAACTATAAGTGTAATGGTATTGACATTGAAAAAATGTGCAATAAGTGGTATATTTTTTCTGTCAAATTATACCGTATTATTTGATTCGTTCCAGATTGATAGTGGTGCAATGTTAAAGAGTTTGATCTTCTATGTATATCGCATGTATACTCATATCTTGCTAATTCGAAAATAACGTTGAATATGGTACTTTGCATTACCGTGGATGAATCAATATATATATATATATATATATATATATATATATATATATATATATATATATATATATATATATATACAATTTTCCGTGTTTTGTTCAACTTTGTAAATATAGCATAGCAATATTAAATGAACCAAGCAAATGATTTAATATTTAAATTTGTTTCCTTACGCTTTATATACAAATACGTCTTCTATAATAATAAAAAAAAAAATAATGTATGTCTATCTGGATGTCAGTTTTACGCATTGAAACGAGTGACACAGAATTACCAAATTTGATGCATGTATAGGTTTTCACCAGGTCTAATCGCCTATGAAACCCTTTTTTTATCGAATTTTCGCACAGGAGCGGGTAAATTTTAGGGGTAAAATTGTGTGCATATAGAGAGATGACAAATACCCGGAACGCGTTATATTATTGTCAAATTTATAGTTTTCGCGGTCGCTAAGATCAATTGTAACGCACTAAATGCCGTTCAATTTCATGTCTAAAATAATATATATTAGTATCAAATTCATGTTACACAGAGAAAAATCCAGTTCCGGATAGCGATATATTGTACAAATATACGGCATCCTCTTGCTTACTATATAAATCAATACGGAGCATACGTTATCCATATGCTACATAGGCACTGCCCTTAGATGTTACATCATGCCGTTGCAGGATGACTGACATCTAACAGTTTTCCGTATATCACATGCATATACTTACGTTACCTTCGCCAGCTATATGTTTCATAAGTCCATTTGTATGTGAGATCCTGACCGTGTACATTGTTTTATACGGAAAGTACGTATAGATGGAACACTTATACATAAAATATTATGAAGCATGTATTTTCAGTCATACGTCTGCTGCACGTTAAGTCCAAAAACTACAGGAATTACGCATGCAACATATCTTTTTTAAGTACGCCACCTACATTTTTTTCCTCAGTGTATATCAGCTGTTTGGGGTCACTGAGATGAATAGTAATACTACTGACGCAACTCAAGTACAGCTTTAGCACTATCGCAATATGGGTAGGGAGACGTGAAAAATAATATGTCCAAAATGATCGATATTAGTGTCAAATTTATAGTTTCAGAGGTTGCTGAGATGAATAGTAGCACTCTTGACGTAGGTCAAGTTCAAATATAGCCCCATCATCATGGGAGTTTTGGGTAGGGGAAGTGAAAAACAGCATATCCAAACTGACAGATATTGATGTCGAATCGTTTTCGTGATCGCTAAGCTGATTGGTGACATTTCCTATGACATTTAAACCCAAGTTTGGGCAAAATAGATGATAGTAGATCCAAGAGCTGACAGGAGTAACGCCGAAGGCGTTGCTCTTCTGTATTTATTTGTTTCGCTCATATCGAGAGAGACAACGCCAAAAGCGTTGATATTCTTTTATTTTTTATTTCACTCACTTATTTGTCTTCAAGTATGATTTATTGCATAAACTTTATCCTACTTGTGCAAATAATGGTTACGTCAGCTAGTTGAAATGACGATGAAGATGATACTATATTCAGCTGTATTTACCGTATGCATAAGATGTGTTTATATATTTGTTTACACTAGTAGATAGTTAGGAATTTAACTTGCAACTAAACTATAATAAATGTACTTCTAGTTCTTACATGTGTAGAAAATAACATTTAGTTGATCAGTCAGGACAATTATTTAGTACATTTTAAAATTATTCTAGATGTGCTTAATGAAATTGATTTGCTATTTCTGATAGAACTATCTATATTATAGAATCAGGGAGCAATAAACATTTTGTTTTTGTTCATGGATACTTAAATTAGTGGACTCTTAATGCTTTAAGAAAAAGGGATACTATCATTTTTTTAAATCTAAACTATACAATTTTAAATTATTATTCAGAAACGAAAACAATAAACATCACTGAATTATGTAATGATGCATAATATTATAACGCACACATACATTTTATGTATCCCTATATTTTCTAATATATCAACCTTTACCAATAACTATGCATATAATATTGTAATGATTTTGGCACGATTTATTGACTGTATGGACATATCTTTTCGTTACTGAGGCTACATGGACAGAGCCTGCTTCTTTAAGATCTCAAAACTGAAACTTATATATATTAATATGAGAAAAACACTCTTATCGGGAATTAAACGGGAGCAGCGCACCTAGGTACCACATATTTTGATCATTTGGCCGCGGAGGAGAACTATATCGTATTCAGTTTGAATTACAGTTATTGGATTTTCTTTTTTAAGCATAGCTTAAATTTACGAAAACGTACGATACCAACTTTCAACATCTCTATATGCGTGATGAGAGTTGAGTTGAGTTGATTTTGGACTTAACGTCCCGTTCAGCAGCGAGGCTATATGAGACGTGGATCTACTGATTAACGTGGAATCCGAACCACATGGGCTCCCGCCGAGTATTGAACGCGGGTCTCCCACGCCAAAGGCGCGTACGCTAACCGCTTAGCCACGGAGAAGCTCTATGCGTGATGAGACACTGCTGACAATAAAATGAATTTAAATTTTAGAAAAAAGTGATAAGGCAACACTGGCATAAAATAGGTTCACTATACGTAAAACTTTCGCTTACTTTTCCAGTAATATCAAAGCTGTGATCTGACAGATGCAGCGTCTACAAAATTGTCTTTATTAAACTATCACGAAATGAAATTACATGGTATATGCATGTGAAGTAGATTACTAAATTAATATTTGGTTGCTTGAGGATACACATACACCTATAAACCTATTAGTTGGTATTGGAAAGAATCGAATTATTTTGTTTAGAAACATCTGAAGTGTGTAACGTGCTTCCCTTAAATTCTTGTAATTTTATACATGCAGTGCATTCTTTCAATTCAATTTCACATATGCACTTCTATTTTTATTTGATATCAATTTTGCCGCACCATTTCACACACAAAGATGTTTCAATTTATGGAGGCGATGAAACTGTAGTGTTGTCTTTGTTAACCAACGCACTACACTTAAATTAGTATTTCTTTCTGTTATTTTCGGTATAGCTCCGGAGCAGTTTAATTGGATGAATAGATGCATTCAGTGATAGTTTCCGCTACTCTACACTTGCCACGCGTATATTGACTACAAAAGGCGCGTGGATGAATTTACCACTGAAGTACTTCAAATGATCTGAGTATTAAGTGTGAAGAGGTATGGAGAAATTTCCTTTCACATATATTAAAATGTATATGAACAAAATATGATTTTGGAAGCTACAGTGACTGACTGATCGAGTGCCAATATCTACAGTAAAGCGTATATGTTTAACGTTAAATTATGTGGATGTGTTGTGAAAACTTTATACAGGGTATCTCAAAAGTAGTGGTAACACTGTTATTATCAGAGTTACAACAAGATGTAAAAGGAGAAACCGATGTTAAATGAAAATGCAACGTTGTATTTACGCAAACGTGTCGATGGCCTGACCCCATTTCAGACACCCCCTATTCACCATAGCTTTAAAACGAAAAATACCATCCTCCCGGTAAACACATTTTCATTTTAACGATACATTTTTCATTTAACACTGGGCGCATACAAACTGTACAATCCGATTAAGAAATAAAAATACCTTCACTTTAGATTGAAAATGTCATATTTGGAGACGGTTTCCCCTCATACATTTTGTTGCAAGTCTGATAATAACAGAGTTACCCTATGGCAGGTGACTTGTTAGACACTCTGTATGCAAATTATCCCGAAGTTCCATTAGCTGCAAAATGTTAACAACAATAACAAGCATCGCATATGTGTCTATGATATAGTTTTGATTTAACTGACACGATTTGAACACAATTATCAAATATATACAGAAGCATTTATAGAAATGTAACAAAATTAAAAAAAAAATACAATTAGTTCAATTTTTGTTAATGCATAATACTGATTATCTATGTACGATTCAATTAACTCATTAATATATTCATAGACAAATATGTGAATACATTGTACATAATCACTATATTATACGAGTTGTCTTGATTCTATTCAAGTCAATGCATATATGTTGTAAAGAAAGTATATCTTTGTATTGGGAGAAGAAATACCATGCAGTATAGTTCAGCGTTCATAATCTTAGTTTAAAAATATTTTATTTGGAATAGCAAATGTATATTTGTTCTAGTTTATAACACAAGAAGAAATATTTATAGCGTAAATTGTTATACACACACATATATATATATAAAGTGGCGGATAAAAGATATGATCAAGGGGAGGGCCTAAACCATTGTTTGCAGCTTTATCCAGTGTAAAGCATAATTGAAGCCCAATTTATCTAGTGTATACCTAAGTTCCAAAGGGGTTATAGCCCCTATAGCTCCCTCTGGATCTGTGAATGTTTATATATGTTAATGAACTATACCGACAAACTGTATGACATGATTCCTCACATCAAGATAAGAGAAAAAGTTCACATGGACCAATGGTGAAAAGTACATAGTGTCCGAGCTAGGGCTGTCCAAAATCGCGAAAAAGCTATATTTCAATAGGCTCTATTTCAAATTCCAGAAACTGTGAATGGTAGTTCTTATCAATGTAAAGGCAAACACGCATACAAAATCCAAAAATGCATATTTTATCAATTGCCAATAGGTGTAGAGGGTATTCCCTACACGGTGTAATTCTCAGATATGCTCTAAATAGAACTTTCAGATATACCCTGATTTAAAGAAGGATCCAAAGTAGGCAGAAGGTAAATCTGGACAACAATGGACATTCAGTTCTTCGGAGGGAAGCTGGAAGTGTTAGGAACCGGCAGCTCTATACATTTTCTGTTCGGAATAACGTGTGATGATATGCATTTCGTCACGGTATATTTCACGTTATCTTCAGTTATAAGCGTGAAAGAAAACATCGCAGAATGCGTTTTCCCGAGTTCAAGAGACCGTGCTGCTGACGATCCTTAACACTTCCGACATAGCGCCAAAGGATTCCGTGTTCACTGCTATCAAGGCTTCTCGTTTGCCTACTTGTACTAATCATAAAGTCAGAGCATATCTCAAAATTCGGTAGATGGCATGTCTAAGAATTTCACCCTGCACCTAATCTGTGCGTCCATTGAACATTAATGAAATATGCATTTTTGGATTGCGTATGCATGACTTCCTTTACGCTGAGAAGGACCACCATCAACAGTCTCTCGAATATGATATAGGGCCTTTTGAAATTTAGCTTTTTCGCGATTTTGGACTGCCCTAGCTCTGAAACTATGCACTTTTCGCCATAGGTCCTATGAACTTTTTTTTCCTTATTTTGATGTAAGGAATCATCTCTTAAAGTTTGTCGATATAGTTCATTAACACCCTATATATATATATATATATATATATATATATATATATATATATATATATATATATATATATATAAGAGTAAAAAACTCGTATGAATCATTACCAAAAATACTCTACTTTTGAGTAGATTAAAGGAAAAAAAACTAACAAAAGTTGTTTTATTATTACATCATGTTTCAATTCTTATGAATATGGTAATCTTACTACTATTCATGAAGAAATGAAGAAAAAGTAATTGGATCCGTTCTGGCATCAAAATGCTTTAAGAATTTGTAGTCTTTTACTCTGCTATCTCATGCATTCAGTCTTCTTTGAATGGGCTTCGTACTTTACATTACATTAAGATCTCGTAGCCGTAACACGTCGCTTCGAACCTCAAGAGATTTATTTTTATGTTTGTTTCTATAGTTGCGTACGAAATCTTGATTAACATAGTTAACATACAGCATGTTTAATAGACAATCTAGACATTAGGTTTAATTCAATATATTCAACAGTTTGCTCTCTTCCGTTCCTTATGCAGATCCTTCACTGAAAATTTGTGAAATTCACTCAATCGAGCCGTTTTTTTGTCTTTGCTTATAATTTTATTATTTTAAAATATTTTTGGGAACATTTTCATGCAAGGAATGCTTTCTATCATATCAATTTACAAATCGTAAAAACGTGAAAAATGAAAAAAAAAAGAGTAGTGAACTGCAGTATATGCGCAACATTTAATGAGAATACATGTACACCTGTTTGTGAGCCTGACATTCCTACGCCGACAAGTGTGGATAATATGAAAATTAAATTAGTCAGAACATTAGTTTTGTGAGGAAAGACAAAGGAAGTCAGGAATACATTACACAAGAGGGCAGAAGTTGCCAAAACAAATAATGCATAGTGTAGATAAGAGTCAACACCATAAGAGTGTTTCGAAGGAATATATGAAACAAAAATATATCGTAAAATATTCGAAATGGAGACACATAATTCGATTGTTGCAACGGTATCAATGACAACGTAGTCAGGCTAAAATTGTCGTAATATAATGGTTAAGGCAGGCGACTATGAATCTGAAGGACCATATTCAAACCCGCTCAGTGTTTCTTTTATTTTACGACTCTTCATACGTCAGAGTTTTAATACTTTATTCTAAAGTAAGATATAAATGATGTTATTGTTCAAAATTTAATTTTGATAATGAAAACTAAGTTTGCATGATTATGAAAACATAAACATTTGTGTAAGTTAGGAGTGGGAAACATGTGACCTTATAAAGTGTGACCTCAAGAGCCTCTTGTGAAAAAAGTTACATTATATAAAGAGTACGATATATATTAGAAATATACTTATGAAAAAGAAATTATACATTTTCTTACTTTATAATTTTAATATGTTACGGAGTTTCACATTTTTCACGTAAACTATGCAACTCTAACAACTGAAAACATGCACAAAAATAAATATGTTCAAAACTAGCATATGTAGCCTTCTTGGAAAATGGGTATTGTCAATGTGCCGTTTTTTTCTTTCTTAAACATATTTCCCATACCTGATTTAGATGATAAAATTATGGGATTGTACAATTATTAGCATCGCTCTGTTAAATTAAGAAAAAAAATAGTAATATGTTTCGTTAGTCACTTTTTACTACTACTAAAGCGCTCCTTGATATTCGTCATTTTCGAGGATTTTTATATATTCCCTCTCCTCCCCATGTTGCGAGCCACGGCATCGGAAGTGTCATTGTTCATCTCAGCGACCCCGAAAACTATGAATTCGACAATTCGACACTGATATTGGTAATTTTGATATATATATAGGGTGTCCATAAAGTCTTTTGCCGCCCCTAAAACTCATAAAGGGTGAAATATGTGTCAAAACGAGAAAACACGTATTTCATCATTTCAAAAGTACCACGTATTGAGGAAACAAACTTGCCAAAGGGTCCCTCGAAGGGTCCCAGGCGTGATTCAACTCAAAATTTTCAAATAGCAAGGGGGTAAAGTAGTATATAGTTTGAAAGCTATTTTCAAAAGAAAGACGATGGAATAAGTTTTTATGGTCTACAGTAAACCTGTACAAAATGGCGGCAGGTCAAAATGTTAAAAGAGTTTGCATTGAAAAGTCTTTGGCCACCCCTAGAAATCTGAAATGGCTCAACAGATATCAAAACTGAAAAACACGTATTTCATCATTTCAGAAGTGTCATGTATTGAGGGAAACAAAGTTGCTTCAGGGTCCCTCGGAGGGTCCCAGACGGGTCCAACCAAAAATTTTCAAAAGGCAAGGGGAGTTAAGTATCGTTCGAAAGCAATTGTTAAATGAAGGAAGATGGAACAGCTCTTATGTTTCAATACTAACCCTGCGTGCAATGACAGGGGGATTAAAACGTTTACACGGCCTTCATCGAAAAGTCCATGTCACTTCCAATGATCCGAAACGGCAAAACATAAGATGTCAAAACACTAAAAGGAGTGTTTCCTTATTTGTAAAGTACACCGTTTTGATGTACAAATATTTGTCCCAGAATCCCTGCAGGTTCCCAAGTTGGGTCCAACTTAAAATTTGCGAATAATAAAAGGGTCAAGTACCATATTGTTTGAAAGTTATTGGAACAAGAATGAAGATGATACACGTTCAGAACGGATATGCAAACCGTTTCCGAAAGAATAGGGATTGGGTGAATTGAGAGAAATGTAAACAGTCAAATCTATTAAAAGGTTTAATTAACTGGATGTAATGTCTACATTACTAATTAAGACAATACTATTTCAAGTAGAAGCCTGCTTGCTACTACTTCCGACTTATTACTAATATTCTTATTACAAGTAGTAGTACTATTATTAGTATTACTACAATTTGCTTTACAAGGCTGTTAACATTTTCAGTCCCCCGCCATTTCACACAGGGTTAGTAAACCCACAAGACTTGTTCCATCTTCCTTCTTTTAACAATTGCTTTCAAACGGCCATTTACAACTTCTGTGTCGATCCCTGTCTGGGACCCTATAAGGCACTCTGGGGCAACTTTGTTTCCCTCAATACGTGGTACTTTTGAAATGATGAATTAAATGTTTTTCAATTTTGAAATCTGTTGAGCCATTGCAGATTTCTAGGGGTGGCCAAAGATTTTCCAATGTACACTGTATTAACTGTTTGAACTGCCGCCATTTTGTACAGGTTTACTATAGAACATCGAAATTTATTCCATCGTATTTCTTTTGGCAATAGCTTTCAAACGATATAGTACTTGACCCCCTTGCTATTTGAAACTTTTGAGTTGGACCCCCTCTGGACCCTCCGAGGGACTCTGGGGCAACTTTGTTCCCTCAATAAGTGGTACTTTTGAAATGATGACATACATATTTTCTCGTTTTGACATATATTTCACTGTTTCTGAGTTTTAGGGATGGCAAAGGACTTCATGGGCACCCTATATATATATATCCCTCCCCTCCCACAGTTTTTGCGAGATTCAATTTGAGTTTAAATGGCATCAGAAGTGTCACTGTTCATCTCAGCGACCTCAGAAACTATAGATTCGACACTAATATCGGTCATTTGTAAATGTATTTCCCCTCCTTTAAGATACATCGTCAAAATGATATGACAAAAATCATTTCAGTTTCGAACTTAATCTAGGTTGAAAATTTGATCGAGACCGGTCCGGTGGTTCAGGAGTGAAGTCATATAGACAGTCACTTTCATTTTTTTTATTTTTTTACATATATCCGCCTCCCCCTCCCGTACGTTGCACCGTCAAAGTTAAATGATAAAAATTATTCCAAGCCCGAATGTCATCTATGTTGAAAATTTGATCGAGAACTGTTGGGTGGTTCAAGAGTTACTATGTTTTATTTATGTTTTATATATTTGTACCCTCTATTCCCCCTCCCCTAAGATCTACCGTCAAATTGATATGATAAAAAACACCCCAGGTCCGAACTTCATGAATATTGGAAATTTGATTAAGATCGGTTCTGTGGTTTAAGCGTGATGAAGTCACAAAGACAGTCACTTTTATTCTTACATTTTTTTTACATATATCTCCTCCCTCCCCTTTGTTGCACTGTAAAAATGAAATGAAGAAAACATCCCAGGCCCAAACCTTACTTATGTTGAAAGTTTGATCGAGATCGGTCGGGTGGTTCAAGAGTTATTAAGTTTTATTTATTATTATATATTTCTCCCTCCCCCCTCCCAAGTTATACAGTTAAAGTGATATGATAAAAGTATGTGCAAAGAAATATATTTCTGACATTATAAGATTTATTTACAATATCTGAAATTGAAGTGTGTAAACTCTGAAAGAAGCTTCAGGTAGAGGTATTAAATATAAAACATACTCAAATGATTAAATATGAACTTGATTTCCTTGTGCACTGAAAGCGTCATATGCTCATCAGTATTTTTTTTTAAGTGGTAATTAAGGTTGATCTGAACGAAATAAGTTCCATGTTTATTTCTCATTTATTATACAACCAATCAGCTCATGATTTTACTAAATAAGCTAGGCATTTACTTTAGCTATAAGAAAATTAAAGGAACATTTCAGTTTGACTTCCAGTGATTGTGGTTTTTACGCTCATTGAGGCGGATGATAATTGTAAGCAAACGGTTGGAGTAATTAGTGAAATTATAAAACCTGGAAGAAGTTGCAGAAACTCAAAAAAAAAAAAAAAAAAAAAAAACACACAAATATGATATCCACTGCAAAGTTATATGGTCTGACCTAAATTGGGTACATTTCACACGGGTGAAAGTTTACCATATTAACTCACTGATTGTACGACTTATGTCTGAATTCTTATTTTAAAAAATCGTTTTATGTGCTGAAATATTTGCAGTAATGGTTGAAATAAATATTTTCTTTAATTAGATTCACGTTATACATGATTATGATAAAGAATCTGAGCAAATTTCAAGGTGTATTGAAACTATTAACTTGTGTCGAAACAATTAAACTTATACAAGATAAGACAAGCCCTAATATGAAAAAGAGAGAAACAATGCATCGTAAACATCCCAGAACTAAATTTCCTGTAAATTTTGGCAATAATAAATTAAAGCTGCTCTCTTGTTGTCTAGTAAACACACTTCAGATATATAAAGAAAATCTATTGACATTACAAAGGCCATAGAAAACAAGTGCCGAGGGAAAATATTAATTTTACGACTTCAACACGACTAGCTTGTCTCGAGCATTACATTAACTGTGATTTCCGATATCCGTCGACTATCTTCCTGAGGTAAACCTGAAACAAGGCACTACGATTAGCCTTTAGTAAAACTTTGATTCTTCATGCTATTAAAAACATGGTTCCAAACAGCGTCATTAAAAGAGCGTTTCCAATATTTCACATCTCGCCTGGAGACCCAAGCACGAGCTGGGAAACTCTTGCCTGTGTCAATTAATTTCAATAAAGGGAGAGACAAATGGCATTATCGACATCGGTAATCTAATTAAGCGAAGAAATTTCTCAACCCATTATAACAACCTAAAGAACGAACAGCACAAGTTACTGCTTCTTTCCTCTATCTGGATGTGATGCTTTAAGGTGAAAATAATGTCAAAGAGAAGAACCATTTATGCAAGATTTATCTTAATTAATTCCGGAAAAAAATGAGTGAATATACATTAAACTTTTATATTCAATATTGAATACGAGTTTTGAGTTCATGTATCTTGCATTCATGTTCAATACCAAGATTGTGAAGGACGGATCATACATTAGCATGGACTCGAACCTCGACCAGGGCTTAAATTCGATGCATTAACAGATGAACAGACCATTATGCAACACAACTCTCTTACAGTAAAGGCTGCTCTTCAATATACTATATCGCCTCCAAGAAAAATGTATACGGGGGGCACATTACTGACCCCTGCAATGTTGGAAAGGCGAAAACAATATGTAAAATAATGTTAGTAATAAGACCTGAGGTGTGATTTTGTAATTCAACTTCGTCCTCTAACGTACATAGGCATATTCATTATGCGGTGTGTTATTAAGAAGCTTAAATAACAATCATTTTGCATATTATAATAAGCTATGCCGTATATGGCTCTGTTTATAACCAATACATGTTTGCATAGACAAAACCATGTGCGTCCTACTACGAACTACTACAGTAGCAGACGACAGGACCACCATCGACACCACAAGTCATATGACGAAGAAGGACCACTAATGCCACCTCGACACTGGTGTAGCTATAACACCGAGAGAAGCATCATTGCTGACATCAATCTTTGGCTGGACAAATCCACTCTCTCAACTTATTTGTAGCTTTAGGATAATCTGACCCAAAGCCTTTAGCTTACTCGGAGCTCTAGGTCTCCTAACTTGCCCACTTAGTCTTTTCGGAACTCTGTGGGATTCCTAATCTCAGCCAGTCAGCCTAGCCGGAGATTCGTGGGTTTCTAACCCCTCTCTGCTTGCACGGAACATTGAGGATCCTAACTCCACTTCACTTAGTTTGCTCGGAGCTCTGTGGATATCCTTTTCGGCACATGAGATACCACATTTTATCCAGGTATTAGGGGATTTACATCATAGTGATTTTTGTAACACACTGTTTATAAAAAAAGAAGATTTTGTACTACAACTTGGTATAGAGAGGAAACGACTCCGGAGTATAGTACGATCTACCTTAGTAGAATTTTACATATCAATTTCAAAGGGCGTTGACATTCTACAACCTAAATAGTTGCTAACGTTTATCAAGAAATCGCAGGAAAAACTACTTGGTGAGGCTGTTATTATTATTATTATTATTATTATTATTATTATTATTATTATTATTATTATTATTATTATTATTATTATTATTATTATTATTATTATTATTATTGCATGATGAGAGGCCAAAGCTACAAGATGATTCTGTATAACGGGAATTTATAAATCCACTTCCAAAATATATTGTGGGATTAAAGCATTTTTGTATTACTATAGTTTCAGTTAAACTGTTGGGCGCAGGTACACGGAATTGGCATTTGGGATCTTGCTAGCTCAAAACACTCAAAACAAACAAACAAAAAGTTATCATTAGTTTCCAACAATTCATTACGACCGACTCAGAGAATTGAGTATACTTCTTTCAAGATATCAGATACAACTTTTAATCAGCAAATGTAACGAAACAAAATGCAATTTCTGAAGACCCTTTATTTACGTGAATATGAAGCTGACGTTCACAACATGAGTTGAATATGTGTGAAAGAAGGAGGAACCGTGATGAAACACACGGGAATAAGTTATTATTAAACCATGTGCACACCCAGAAATTCTTGTTGGTATAGGCCCAAGCTTTAGGTGGGAGTCTAATACTACAAGCCACTACGTCAGTGTAGTATTGAACGAGTATTATTCTTTACTCGAAAAGACGACGGTAAATTGTAAAATACTTTCACCTGTATTTTCAGAAAACACACACAAAACACACACACACACACACACACACACACACACACACATATATATATATATATATATATATATATATATATATATATATATATATATATATATATATATATATGAGAGAGAGAGAGAGAGAGAGAGAGAGAGAGAACTAAACTGCATTGTAACAAAAAGAGTACACATGAAGGGTAAGATTAAATTTTCATGCTACATCAGTCATTTTCCTATTAAATAAGTGTAGTTTCATTGTGAAAGTGTACAAAAAAAGGTTAAATTAGTAAATTTTGAGTTATCCTGACCTTGTGGAGCGCCTCGTCCCCCCGTGAGTTCGCTCCTGTATTGAACTTGCACATAAGAAGTAATCCACTAAGAATATGTTTAGTTTGAAATAGGGAAACATATTTATTTCGACGATGTTGCCCAAATTATTAACTAGGTGATACAAGGATGTCAAAGGGTGTCACATTTATACTATTATTATTATTATTATTATTATTATTATTATTATTATTATTATTATTATTATTATTATTATTATTATTATTATTATTATTACTATTATTAACTCTCATTTTACACAAGCTGAGAATTGGTACTAACTGTTGTAAATGCTATAGCTAAAATCAAACAGCTATATAATTATAGTAGAGAGTTTACCATATTATTAACACTAAATAAACAAACCTTATAACATTCCATGTTGTTTTCTTATTTTCTTGAAAAACAATATATATATATATATATATATATATATATATATATATATATATATATATATATATATATATAGTGTTGTAAAAAACTTTTTTTTTCTGTGAAGTTTTTTTTTTTTCAATAAAAAACATCGTTCTTTTTCATGTTTTTTTTAATGTCTGTTTTTTTTCTGGCAGCTATTATTTATTGATTTATGTTGAAGATTATTGAAATAATCAATAGAACTTGAGTCGAAGCCCTTGTAAGTTACAAATCGTTCGCTTCCTTGTACCTATACGAGCAAAATCGTGTGATTATTCCTTTCAGACCCAGATCATTTTTGGCGTTCTCCTACTCTGTCAGTTAGTGATTTATTGCTCAAAAACCTTTTACCCTATTGATATGGTTAAGACCTTGTTTTTTAGAAAAGGAGTGTGGCTATTGTTTGGTGTACGTTACATTGCAGTGTTGCGAGCGGGTGGGAAATTACTGAGGGAAATGTATGCGTGAAAATTTACAAAAAATCCCTAACCGAATTTCAAGATTTTTTTGTATCTAGCCCCACTGTTGCCATATGGGTTTAAGTCACCTAAAAAATTATTTGCTGCATGGACAAGGTACAGCGAAAACCTGAAGTCGCTGGCTCCCATTCAAAGAGAGAAAGAAAAACTTCTCTGTTTCCACACACATGAAATTTTGACACTTTTTACGCCTCAGAAGCAAAAATCAACAGATATGCCGGAGCTACAGCGTCTCTAATTATCCTATTGAAACTTTTTATGATGCGTTCTGTAGGCTAAAGAGAAGGCTTTAAGGTAGTGGTACATTTGTTCCTACGTAGAGAGCAAGAGGGAAATAATAGAGGGGAAAGGGAAATTTGCCGAATTTTTCACTTAAAATCGGGAATTAATTGTTTTGGCTGGAAACACTGCCATAAAACAGACGTAAACTATCTGAAAGTAAACTTTCTTACGCTAAGAATATATCCTATAAATATCATAGCGATATCTAACAAAGTAAGCATGAAATTTAAAAAAAAAATCTCATTTTAACTCAGAAATGCACAATTTTCTTACCATGTACAGAACATGGTTTATTATAAGCCTCAACTGTACTTCCCCTAATTATTCTATCGAAACTTTTTATGGTGCGCTGGGTAGGCTAAGGACGAGGCTTTCAGACAGCGGTACGTTTGTTTGAATGTAGCCAACAAGAGGAAAATAATAGAGACAAAATGGGAATTTTTCAAAATTTCCCCCTAAAATCGGAAATTAAAATTTTATGTAGCTGGCAACAGTGTTAGCAGACACACACAAACTATCTTAAAAGAAGCTTTGGTATCCCTATAATATACCCTACAAGAATTGTGACGATGTCTGATAAAGTAAGCAGGTCATTAAAAAATATTTCAGTCTACCTAAAAAATCGCAGGTATCTTTCCACTTAGAGAACAAGGTCTACTGTAAACCTCAGCTGTACTTCCCCTAACTATCCTATTGAAACTTTCTATAGTGCGTTGTGAAGGGCAAAGTTAAGACTTTCAGATACTGGTACTTTTGTTCCTATGTAGCTAACAAGAGGGATATAATAGACAAAACACGTAATTTTTCCCTAACATCTTGAATTAAAATTTCCGTAGCTGGCAATACTGCTACCAGACAGACAAAAACTATCTAAAAAGAAACACTGGTATATTACTAATATGTCCTGCAAGTATCATGGCGATATTTAAGAAACAATGCTTTTAATTACCAAAAATATATTTCGATAAACAGAAAAGGAAAATCATGAGTTAGAACCTAAATCCGAATTTTTCGTGCGTCCCCTAATTACCTCACTGTAACGATATGCACCCGAGTTTGTTCAATAAGGACAAAAGTTCGACTGACGTAAGTTGACTTGCATTCGGACGTATAGGTACGGTTTGCAACAAAAATTTCGAATTTTTTGCCCAAATTTAAGGATTTTAATTTCCGTAGTTGGCAACACTGCGCGCAAGCCCCTAAAATTGATGTCAACAATTAGGTATCCATCCGACGTATCTACCTGACAAGTCTTAAGGAGGTCTCTCTACAACGAATGAAGCTACAGGGGCAAAGTAATAAAGAAAATTCGAAAATTCTCGAATTTTTGACTGGGGTGTAATTTGAGAAGGAAATTCGACACACAGAAGAAAAAGAAACTAAAATGATAAACTATGGACCAACCATATTTGGCAATATATATATATATATATATATATATATATATATATATATATATATATATATATATACCGATATCTTAATTAGTGACCATATAGGAGCGGATTAAAAAAGTGACACACCCGTATGTGCCACTTTGGCCACCTGGGTCCGAAAGGGTTACGAGTATACATTTAATTACATTTTCTTGACCACTAACTTGTGTTGTTGTAGTAATTATAGTCTTGACTAATAATAATATCGTTGTTGTAAACAATCACAATCTCTCCTTTTTACATCTTAGTTCCAATATTGATGTTGAGAAATGCAGGGTGTTTCAAAATGAATATTGGGGAATTAATTCTTCGTAGTACTTATTACATTTTACGCACAATTATAAACAATACATCAAATAAAAGAACGCCTCAAACAGTTTTTTGCTTCAAGTGTTCGATGAGAGCTTCATTCGTCACATGGCACAAAACATTCAATTCACACAGACGGTTGCAATGTAACTACAGATTCAGTCTTTGCAAAATTAAAAAAAACACAAAACTTTCTTGTCTCTAGTCTCAATCTTTGCTACTCGCTCTTTCAACGGCAGACAGAGGAAACAATGCATAGCACGCGTGTGTACAAAACTCTTTGAGTTGCTCTTTCATTTGTTAATACTTATAATTGTAAGTTAATTGTAATAGATACTACAAAGTTTCAAAACCCTAATATTCATTTTGAAACACCCTGCATTACTTCAAATTATGTCATCCTATATCAGCGTTTCCCAACCTTTTTCAACTTGCGGCACACTTCAGGGTAACTTGAATTCTCGCGGCACACACATTATTATTATTATTATTATTATTATTATTATTATTATTATTATTATTATTATTATTATTATTATTTGAAAATATAAAATACTGTAGTATTTTTTTTCTGATTACTGACATCCTTCTCACAGAGAAGAAAGCTAGACCACGGTTTTTTCCCCGTGGTAAATCATTATGCTTATTTTTCATTTTAATTTAAAAATAAAAAAACAATTACAATCAGATATAGGGCTCAAGTTGTTAAAAATACACTTTTTTTTTCGAAAACTGTATCCAACCTTTCATTAAGAAGGAGGATCACTAAATAACGAACGAACAAACGAATCTCTTTTACTTTTAAAACACAAATATAGGTAATTCGTATGCATGTTTACTTTGCCGGAAGGATTGAATAATATTTTAAAATTTCAAGTTACGAAATAGTCTGCAACAATAAAGAAGCAATAATGGTCATAACAATGATAACAAATACTTTTTTTTCAAAATTAGAAATGTACAGAAAAATGTTCTACAGAAAAGTAACACAGTATGAAACTTTAAATTTTAGATTCATAGTAGTAATTTGAAATACAAATATACCTTTTTCTGTATGTCTTGCAATTTGATTGCTATAGAATTAATAATTTTGTTCCGATTTCCTCGCGGCACACCAGCGACCCATTCGCGGCACACCACTGTGCCGCGGCACACCGGTTGGGAAACGCTGTCCTATATTCATGTCTTGTATGTACACTCATGTCCAAAATTATTGTCGCATGTCTATAAATATGTTGTTGTAGGAATATAATTTGATAACGAATCCGCCTGGTATTTCTTATAATGTTAGTATGTGTATAATCGGCAAAGACATGTATGTGGCAAATTTCATGTTAAAACAGCAGTAAATAAGAACAATAAAACGAAAATAAACTTTATTGTCCATTTAGCAACATTTTCTTTTACTCTTTCTCATTTTCGTATTTATAATTCTTTTCCTTTGAAATTTACCTCAAATATACATTTTCCGATTATACACACAGCATCAGTATTAAAAGTACCCTGCAAAATCATTATTAAATTATATTCTTACAAGAAGACAGTTATAGATATGCGACAATCATTTTGAACATGAGTGTACATATCATCATGAAATTAAGCAATTTGTCGCCCGCACAATGACGTAATTTGCCGCCTCACTCTTTCTGCAGAAAGAACAAATCTTAAAAGTCACGATTTTAAGTATGCTACTCCAGCATGAACAACGAAAGGGAGGAAAACTACACTCGCACTCAGAAACGCTTAAATACTTACTACAAATACAATATTGTTGTGTCTGTTTTTTTCTTTAAATATTAATATATTATGTTAGTGAAAGAAAAAGCAAATACATCTGAAAGATGGTAATCCTTTTTATAGAATTCAATATCGAGTTTCAATGTCAACATATCAATTTGCAATTATAGTGCAACTAGCTCTTTTACCTTTATTTCTTGATTTTCCTTGTACATCTGTTATTTTTTCTTTTTCTTTTTAAAAAAAGTGTTTCCACCTTTAATGATAAGGATCTTATTTGCGACAAAGACAAGAGAAGCTTTCATATCAGAACTCTGATAACTAACCAAAGGGGACAGGCATTCGAGAATTGAGTTCCTGTATTTGACAACAACCAAGCAATTTATTCTGGGATTTATTTTACCATTTGCTTTAGCACTGATCATGTGACTTAAAGTAATGCGACCTAAACATAATTTATGAATGTAGTATTCAAATAGAAGGTCAGCTTAGTAAATTTAGCTACCATGATCATGAAGTCTGACTATCAACAAGAAATATTTATTTTAAATAAGATACTTATGACAGACTAGCAGCGTTCACCCCGCTTCGCTGCGGTCACCCCGGAACGCAATAAACTTTGTTACTTAGATAATTTTTACTTTTTCGCTTTCAAGTGATATGATAAAAACCATAGAAGATTGCAGTAAATGTTAACATTATATCGCCTGTCATTTATGTTAACCCGCCCCGCTTCGCTGCGGTCACCCCGGAACGCAATAAACGTTGTTACTTAGATAATTTTTACTTTTTCGCTTTCAAGTGATATGATAAAAACCATAGTAGATTGCAGTAAATGTTAACATTATATCGCCTGTCATTTATGTTAACCCGCCGAGTGACACGGTCATGCGGGTTGCATATAAATACGTTTATTTTTACCTATGATGAACTAACAAAGGATTTGTACGTTATGGACACTTGAATGGTCAATTATCTCAAGACACTGGTAATTAAAAATTAAAGTGATATGATAAAAACCATCTAGGGTCCAAATCCTAATAACCCCCCAAAAATGAAAGAAATTGGTTCAGCCGTATTAGCGTGATGAGGGAACAAAGGATTTGTGCGTTCTCTTTTATATATAAGATATTGCAGCCCCGTGCAAATGCACGTGTTGCACATATAGTAGAGTCAGCAATGCATATCATATATATCTAGTCGACAAATTATTTATATATGATATTCAGAAATATATTAGTAGACAAATTAGTATTAGTTTTTACTTTTAGACAAGTTATTTGCATTTTATACTGTTCGTGATATTATTTTCGTACTTATTAAAGGCCTACTTTCACGAAAAAAACAAATGTTTTCATTTATACTGTTACTTTTTCGTTGATATTGGTGAAACAGTACAGAAACCCGGATTATTAGTAGGTACGCTACTCATATAAATTGTAAAATATTTGTACCGTATCAGTATCTAATGATTAATTTATGTTGCATTTTATGGTAATTACACCTACATAAAAATACTTCAGACTTATATGACGTAAGATGCATTACAAATGAATATTTGAAAAAAAAAAACGAAATTTAGAAAAAAAAACGAGAGGCAATGTTTTTTTTTCTAAAAAAAACGTACATTTGTGAAAAAAAAATACGAACGTTTTTTTCTATTTACAACACAATATATATATATATATATATATATATATATATATATATATATATATATATATATATATATATATATATATATATATATATAACTACTATGCCCATGTAGCAGTTTTTTTTTTTTTTTTAATTTAGTATACGATCTTAAGTTTTTGACACATTTAAGAACTGATGTGTAGGGAAAGAAAGATTAAATCATACTGTCCATACTAATACTAATACTAATATTAATAATAACCCATCCAATAAAATTGTAATTATCTTTCCGATTGCTGGAAAAATCACCCTTCATTAAAATTTAAAATATTCATCATAATTATACACTGTATTTATCTAATGTTTAAAAGGTTAACACATCAATTCAAATTAACGTAAAATAAGTCCATTTCATGTATTTACCACTGATATTTGTTCTATATGGCAATGGTGATTATTCTAATGTTAATTCTTTGCCAAACTTTAACTAAATATATATTTCAGCTTTGATTGGTAGTACTTCAGAAACCAACCACATGCACGTGGAAATATTTTGCATGCATGGTAAGGAATTTAAGTTATACAATTTCTCTCGACAGCGAATTAGAAAATACAAACCACACACGAGGTGTGTTCAAAAAGTACCACACCTTATATATTTATTTATTTGGATATCCGAAACACTAATCCTCTTCAAATCAGTGTCCTTGTGAATGAACACGCTTCTTCCAGCGCTCCCGCCATTCTTGGGAACACTTCTGGAACTTTTTTTTTTTAGAATGCTGAGCAACCGTGCCGTCACAATCCCCATTGACTCAAATCGGGTGTAGTGGCCCCGCGTGGCGTAGTCGCTAACGCTCTCGCCTTCGGTGCGAGCGGTCCCGGGTTCGATTCCCGGTGGGGTCACTCAGTTGGGAAAGTGTAACACGCTTTTTCAGGTCATCCACTCTGAATTAGGATTTCCTGGGGTTTCCTCATTCGCACCAAGCAAACGCCGGGATGGTACCTAACTTATAGGTCCCAGGCCGCTTCCTTCCTTCCCCAATCCTTTCTTCCTTCCCTTTCCCCGGATTGTGTGCCCCTTTCGCCGAGGGACGTTATCCCTCAAATCGTGAAGGGCTAAATGGCCTTAGATGCCGAAGGCCCAGAAATCTAATAATCCTATATCAAATCGGGTGTCTTTTAGTGGTATTTTCAGCTTGAGAAATAAGCAGTCACACGGAACAAATCATGAACATTTTCACCACAAAACACATTAACTGATTTAAACAACAGCTAAGTTTTGTTCATGTCTACATATTTATGAAGTTAAACAGTTTCCGGATCAAATAACTCACAGAGCTTTTTCGTAAATGCAACGTTCTTCTTAAGTTGAATAATATTGGAAATGTATATTTTAGTTATTATTAGAAATAATTAGCAATAATTTCCATGAGACCATCCATGAGATGCGGCCATTGTAAAGAAAGTGGAATGTTTAATCCTCGAAGACAGTCGTGTAACCATCCAAACGATTATGAATGAGACTGGTCTGAGCTATGGTAGTGTGTGGAAAATGTCTCATGGCGAACTTCACATGTCTAAAGTATTTGGCACAATGCACAATGCATAGACTTCTACAATGATTGTATTGGCAAATTGAAGAAACATTAGGAGAAATGTGTAAATCTGGGTGGTGACTACACAGAGAGGATTAACAACTACAAATCATAATAATCCCTGTATTCTGATTTTTTACAATGATAATTAAAACTTTACGATAGCCCCTCGTACAGAGGTTAAATCAAGTTTGTTCTGCTATATACATTTTTATGAGGCTTACACACGCCTATATCCATTTTTTTTCAACATAGTTGGATAATACTGCGAGGCTTACACTTTTAGTATCAGTTCTAAGACTATTTCAACATGGAGGCAGATATATTTTAAAACTCCCTATCCTTGATTAGTAACTAAGTATCTTAAGGCGATTTAGAATAATGAACACCATTAAGTAAATTGTTGAGTTTTCGTTTAGAAAATGTAACTTCATTTCAAGATTATTTAACATCAATCCCAGAACCAAATAATGCTTTAATTATTTTAGCAGTATATTTCACAATCTTATTTAATGTTAGGTACAAAATTACAAAAAAAGCACTGAAAATCATGGGATCGTTACATTTTATAAATTATATATAGGTTAGAGGAAATATTATTATTTTATTCCGTTTCGGTTTCTTAGGGGGTCCATACATAAGTTTAAAAGTTTATTTTAACCAACAATAGTGTTCTCTCACAACTGACTATACTGAATTCATGTGCTTTAATATCAATGACAAGACAAACAATGTATGATTTAGGAATAGTTTCTAAGAACCAAAGAAATTGTAGGAAAATGAAGCAAACATAACAGCTCAAACGAAATGTTTCTACATGTCTCCATGGTATGAAATCCAAAACAGAAAAGACAACTTGTTTAATTTTAAAACAACGCATAGAGCAAAGTTAAGAAAATAAATGTAACAACTATGTTTTGAACGTAGATTTATGCATTTTAAACATGAATAAAAAATCAAAATTAATTCGTTAATTTACGAAGAGGATAGGTATATGTTAA
Source organism: Thermobia domestica (assembly GCF_964235325.1). Classification (NCBI taxonomy): domain Eukaryota; kingdom Metazoa; phylum Arthropoda; class Insecta; order Zygentoma; family Lepismatidae; genus Thermobia; species Thermobia domestica. Next base: position 283,365,410 of record NC_137459.1, read on the forward strand.
CTAGGAATAAGTTTAGAAATTGACAGAAACGCTACACAGGATCATAAAGAACATACACCGGCGTTTTTACGTTTTGACTTGTCTGACCGATCGTTCGGATAGGTGCTGATTGCCACGGGTGCTGACTGCCACAGCCAATTATTGGTGCTGACTGCCACGACTGTCGCTGATTGCAAATATGAAGGTGCTGACTGCCACGACAACGTGCTGACTGCAACGAGCCTGGGAGAAACTGTATTTGGAAAGAGAGGAATTAATCCCTCATACTAAATTTATGATTATTAATTAATTTAGTAGGGACTAATTTAGTAATCATCACAGCAAATGTATGTGGCATCCTATAAGTTACAAGGTTGCTCACTAACTGAAACGACATCACTTGGATGTTTATAAAGGGATTGTCTTTTCTGTTATATGTACAATTTGCACATTTCGTTGTTTATATTAATTGTTGTATTGTATTATTTAATGGATATGATGGTTTGAAGCCAGCTGACAAGGGAAGTTTGGGAGAAGCACTCGCCTGCAGAGAAATAGGCATGCCATTTGAAGGACCAATTCATGCTGATTACAACAGGTAATAAAACTCCTGTACGTTGAGAACTGTTCGAGATATTCAGCTTGGAAATTTATATGAGAAAATGAGTGGATGCACGTTTCAATGCGTTAAGTATTCTCACTCATGGCGAAGCCTGATGGTTTGAACTTGCTATTGCTTGATCACTGGGGTCCATTCACAGACAAATTGTCCATTACATGTTGCATGACGGATGGCAAAGACCTAATGGTTGAGAAGATACCAAAGAATTGCACACGATTTGTGCAACCATTTGATGTGTTTTGATTCCGATCAATCAAAGATTATAGCAGGAGATTTGTACATAGTATGAATCTTCTTCATCTGGACGTTATAATGTACCAACGAAACAATTAAATAAAGTTCGTGTCCATATGAATCATTTCCGATCACCGCGATACATAGGATTGTTTCAGTTTGCGTTCTGCAAGGCAGGTTACGAACAAATTATAGGCCTATAACTTTTGAATCACATGTCGAATTTGCTTTTTGCTTTAGTTCTGCGAACTGTTCTCTTGACGGATGCAACACAATTGCACATATAAAATGTTAATGGTGCAAGGGAGTATTTTGCCTGCGTCATTTATTCATAAAACAGAACAACAGTGATCAATTTTCATCTCTAACCTATGATTATTGTGAACAATGTAATGACTAATTGTATCTAACAAACCCGTTAGTTATTGCGAAACAATTTTATTCTGTTACTTCCGATAGCTTTTAATTCGTATGTCAATATTCGTTACTAATTATGTTGTACTTAACGCGTATAAATGCGTATATCCTCATTTTCTCATATAAACTTCCAAGTTGAATATCTCGAACCGTTCTCAACCGTACAGGCATTTTATTAGTTTGTTATAATCAGCATAAATTGGGACTTCAAATGGCATGCTTAGTTTTTCTGCAGGCGACTGCTTTCTCCTGAACTTCCCTTGTGAGGCACAGCCAGCAGTGCTTTTTTGATAGAACTTTCAAGCGCTGCTCCAAACAATTTGCACAGCTGTTCACAGTTCATGCTGACATAGGCAGTTCAAGGGAGAATGCATAAATCGTACCAATTTTGTACGCACCGCTCCCTGACAAAACTGAAAGTACACTCATGTCCAAAATTATTGTCGCATATCTATAACTGTCTTCTTGTAAGAATATAATTTGATAATTTCGCAGAGTACTTTTAATACTTATATTATGTGTATAATCAGGAAATTTATATTTGTGATAAATTTCATAGGAAAATAATTATAAATACGAAAATCATAATGAGTAAAATAAAATGTAACTAAATGGACAAGAAAATTTTATTTTCGTTTTATTGTTTTTATTTACTGCTCTTTTGACATGAAATTTACCACATACTTGTCTTTGCAGATTATACACATACTAACATTATAAGAAATACCGGGCGACTTCGTTATCAAATTATATTACTAGAACAAAATATTTATAATCATGTGACAATAATTTTGGACATGAGTGTACATACAGAGACCTGTTTACCTTTGTTAGGTGTTGGTCTGAACAACACGATCCTAAGGATCATCTAGTTTCTTTCATGCTTCTTGGCGTCCGGTAATGTTACGTCTAGCAACTTTCTCTCAGGCTCGTGGCAGTCAGCACCTTGATATTGGCAATTAGCGCCAGTCGTGGCAATCAGCACCAATAATTGGCTGTGGCAGTCAGCACCCGTGGCAGTCAGCACCCCACCGATCGTTCTAAGCAAGAGTTCCATCGAGATTAGACTAAATCTTCCTATTCTTGAAAAGGATTTAAGAATGTTAATATTCATTAGTCGAATATTCAAAATTTTAGAGAAATTACAACCTGGATAAATTAAGCCAATATTTTTCGTAGTGAATGCTAATTAGAAAGAAAAAAAATATCTGTTTTCTAGTAAACATAAAATTAAGACCTCGGTAGACTATTTCCGATGACTTTGTTGCGACATATTTATTTATATAAACATAGATAGTCTTCGCAGCAAACAAAGCGCCCATAAAGGATTAAAACCTACTTTGATCATTTATAACGCATGCGAGTTTTCTATTCTACATGCAATACTACGATTTATATCGAATTAGCCAGTATATATGGAAATACGAAATCAATTATTGATGAACAAACAATTTATAGTTTTAAGAATTATTCCTCAAAGCATTGAATAAAGTCAACTTACTATTACAATTTTACTATTTCATAATTTAACAGACAAATGCAAATTTAAGCACGTACTCACGTACTGCAGAAGAATACAATTCGACAATTAATCCTAGATGTAGACAATTACTTACCTGAAAAGAGAAAAAAAAATAATTACAAGATTATACAAGAGTAATGAACGGATTTTACTATAACTTACAATATAATATATTTATTCCCATAAAACTATGATAATCAACGCTGTAATGCACTAGAGCACAGATATAATAATACTAGATTCACATGAATAAAAATATATATGAATATATTAAATATTGAATATATCTGAACATGAAATTTCATATAATGAATATAAATGAATGCATAACTGCTTAACAATACTACTATAATCTTAATTACAATGTCTGCATATAGTAATAAATATAAGCTCGTAAGAAATAAATAAGACTAAGCAAAGAAAGTCGTAGCTCTGTGTTAGTAAAAAAATAAACAAATAAAATAAAAATTAAAATAAATAAAATGCATTTTTGCATCAAATAACACAATTCTAGAAATTGTATGGTATTCCGCTAAGGTCATTAAACTAAGATATGATTTATTATGGTTTACCTCAAAGCACCGACTCGTGATATCATATCACAGCTGGACATCAAAAGGCATTAAGAGATCAGCTTAAGGCTTGATTTTTACACTTGATAAGTAATTAGTTATTTATGATTTTCTCAAAGATATATTTTAAGGAATATGTATATTATTTTACTCCTAAAATGACTAATTGCACACTAACTCATGTGTTACGGTGATAAATGATTTACTTGAATAGATTAAGTGATCGTAAGTAAGCAACTACGATGAATATAAACATACTATGATAAAACTATAATACTACGATGTTGACTATTAGGCACCTAAACTATGGCAGATATATGTAGCTACTATGATATATACATTAGTAGATTATAATTGTGCTCAGTATTCGGATATGACTAATCAACCTATTTTGTGATACTTATATAAATAATAAATTAAAATAGTTACCACATTATAGACTACATAATCATCCAAACAGAATAAACTCTCTCTTCTTGATTTTCCCCGTATTGAGAAGTTGAATTGCGAAATATAAAATATCACAATGTGGGGCCGTTGTTGAGGAATTGATTTTTGAAATATAAAAAAATCGTTAGAAGTGTTTGTTTGTTTGTTTCTTTTTCTTTTTATATTTTTTTCTTCTTTTTAGAAAATTACATTTTTCTTTTAATTATCACATTTCAATCAAATTAAATATTTCAGTTTAATGTCCCACGATTATGCCCTTTAGGCCAAAGGAGACGACCATCAAGACAAATTAACGATGATGGAAGAGTTTATGGAATGAAATGTAGGAAGAAACCGAAATATCCTGAGAAAATCCACGGTTTTCACTCGTCAGTAAGCTATTTTTTTTTTCGAGATAGGAAGAAAATTCGAAACAAAAGTCCCTATAGAATCACATAAGGATGTCAAGTTCTCAGTTTGGTTCTGATACGTTCAGTGGTATGGCCTCATTCTAGTTGTGTGCGCATGAGGACATAACGGACGAAAAGACGGGCAGATATTGAAAAAAAATATTTTCTTCTGTATCTATGGGCTGTGAAGCGTGTAAATCCGTTGATATTCCGAATTCATTTTTTTTGTTACGATCACCATACAATCTTGTCTCCTTTCGTCGATCCAAAGTAAAAAGGAACATGGTACAACCACCCTATCAATTTTACTTCACTGCATAACGCTTGTAGGCCTTTTTCTTCTACGTTCTAGTTTCTTATTTAATAATAATAATAATATTAATATTAATAATAATAATAATAATAATAATAATAATAATAATAATAATAATAATAATAATAATAATAATAATAATAATAATAATAATAATAATGTGTTGAAATTTTGTAGTTGCTTGAATCTAAGGTACATTTTATGTTTCCTGGTCAGTTTTTCAAGTTAATGATCTAATTTCTTAAAACAGTGAAATCCAAACACAAATGTGAAAGAACTGTTAAGAAAAGTATTTTCCAAAACAATGGCAACTTTGTATCCCATAATTAAAATGGTGTATAAGTGATGGTGATTTTTTATATATATATATATATATATGAACAATGTTTGTATACAGGGTGGTCCATTTTAATCTTCCCACGGAAATATATCGAAAACGATTGAACATAAACGAACTGAACAAAAACTCAGATAGGAAATAAGATGGGGCAACATGAATGGTAATGTCTCCGTGCCCCCAGAGTCGCTTTTGAAGGGGGCCCTGGGCCCAACTTAAAAAAAAATAAATAGAAACATGGGACGAGTGACACCTCGTTCGATAGATCCTTAAAAACTAAAAACCGATGCGGAAAAATATTTTCGTATCGGTCATCGTATTCAAATTGGCCGCCAAGATGTTTTACCTGTATCAAATAAACGTCCAGTACCAATAATAAGAAAACGGCTAACCATAAATGAACCAAATACAAACTAAAAGTCATGGAAAGTCATGGAGCGAATCGAATTATGTTGTCGCAGTGCCCCCAGGGCTGCCTTTCATGGGGCCCAGGCCCAACTTAGAAATGTTAAACGAAAATATGGGTCAAGTGACATTCATTGAAGAGCGTTATGGCAAAAGATTGTTGATACGGGTCACCGTTTTCAAAATGGCCGTCAGAACATGGTGTTTGTATCAGATAAAACGTCCAGTACCACTAATATGAAAACGTTTGGAGATAAATGAGCAGGATAAAACTCGTACAGGAAATCACAGAAAATATATATCATTCCACGCCTCGAGAATAATCCAACGGAGAAAAAGATATTTAAAGTATAAGTGACATAATGCTGAAGAGGAAATCTAATTGTTATCTTTCCGATCTCCCTCCGTAAGTGGGTGCAGCGGGAATGAATGGTAAAATCTCAAATGAGAACCCCACTTTCATTTGCAATAGGTATGGTTTGCTGAAATACTTGGGTGTACAAGTGACTAATACTGTAATGAACCGATATTGTGCAGACGACTTTTGAGCAAAACGAATGTTTGTATATTGTTCTAAAATTGCATTGTTCAACAAATTGGTTTCGCATTTCAGTTGATTCATTTTTGCACAAATCATTGCTTGCAACAAAATTGGAAAGTACCATTTAACAATAATTTTAGCTACTTGTTTCGATTACAGAGAGCTATCTCTTATAAAAACGCATTTCAGATATTTTTGTTGTGTAGATACAATTTGCAAAACCTAAGGTCCTCATTTTCAATTTCACCGTTCCTTCCCGTCCCGCTTCACCCACTTGCGGAGGACGTTGGAACAATGATTTTCTGGGAATTAGATTTCCTCCTTTGCGTTATGGCACTTTTACTCTAATCAACTTCTCCTCAGTTGCAACATTTTCGAGCCGTGAAATGATAAGTACCCTCTATGATTTTCTATAGGAGTTTTATTCTGTTCATCCGTTATTATCTTCAACCGTTTTCATGTCAGTGGTACTGGACGTTTTATCTGATACAGGCACCATGTCTTTGCGGTCATTTTGAAAAGAGTGACCCATATGAACAATCTTTTGTCACAGCGCTGTTAAGTGTATGAAGATCTATCGAACGAGGTACCGGTATCACTTGATCCATATTTTCGTTTAAAATTTCTAAGTTGGGCCTGGGTCCCCATGAAAGGCGGCCCTGGGGGCACCTCGACAACATCATTCTATTTGCCCCATGGCTATCCTATTTGAGTATTTGTTTGGTTCATTTATGTTCAACCATTTTCATATTAGTGGTACTGGACGTTTATCTGTTACAGGTAACATATCTTGGCGACCATTTTGAATACGGTGACCGATATGAAAAATATTTTGTCACATCGCCTTTTAGTTTTTAACGATGTATCGAACGAGTTGTCATTCGCCCCATGTCTCTATTTAAAATTTTAAAATTGGGCCCGGACCCCCTTGAAGAGCGGCCCTGGGGGGTACCACAATGTCACCATTCTATTTGTCCCACGGTTTTTCTTATTTTAGTTTTTGTTCAGTTGATTTATTTTCAACCGTTTTCGAGACATTTCCGTGGAAAAATAAATTGGTCCACCCTATATATATATATATATATATATATATATATATATATATATATATATATATATATATATATATATATATATATATATATATTCGAAGAGTATTTTCACTTAATGGCTATTTAGAGGCGCACTTAACCGCTGATAGTAATTTGCACATATGTGCTCGCGATCATCATTTCATGTTACGGGGTGATTGGATATAACCACGTGAATTGATTACGTAAAATTTGGTGTCTTTAAGAACATGATGAATAAGGAAGACAAGTCAGATCATTTATTATCATTGTATAACAGTAGTTCATAACTTTGTTTAACTCTAGGGAACTTCCAGCTGAAGTTGCTGATTAACAGCACTTGAAATTTGATGATGAAGGTAGGCTTTCACGGTAAGGAGAAAATCAATGTTCAACGGTATTTATTAATGTTTTGGTATTACAACTCTGAGCCACTTAAGCATTTTGCAAGGGTCACTACAAACATACGTAGAATAGAGGTGTGACGTACACTGACGAAATTTTGCTATTAACGATTTTCATGCAGACATAGCGATGGGATTACCAAGGTGTGCTGAACAAAACAAGGAGGTACAGTAGTGCTTTGTGGATCATAAATTATAAGTTTCCAAACTAAATTAATGACTCTTGTAAGTTTCAGGTCGCACATTTTACGATGACTTGTAAATACCAAAATAAAGCTCTCCCGTGGATTTTTCTTGAGATGCACCAAAAAGGATACATATATCGCTTCCAACAAATAAAAGGTACGGACCACCACACTAAACTTTCTCACTTCAATTTCTTAAAATGAATAACTTTGCACTGCAGTAATTACTGAAACATTTATTTGCTACATACGACTAAAATTAATTATATATATATATATATATATATATATATATATATATATATATATATATATATATATATATATATATATATATATTTCAAAAATTTCATCCGAAGAAAATTCACTCTAAAATAAAATAGCTATTGAGACCATTTATGCTAGAAATAACCAAAGCCATGTACGAGGATTATTAACGAAATGCTTACTTATGAAATATCAACAAAATCGCATGAGAGGTATTTATATAGTATACATATTTCAGCTCCGAGAAGAAACGAACCCTTGCGAACATTTGCTTGAGAAGTAACTTACGATTTATTTTCGTTTTAAAAAAAAAAGGATTTTTATTTATGAGATATGAACAAAATCATATTAGTCATTTTCCAGAAAGTCGTCCTAAAAAAATGTAAACCACCACTTCTGATTTTTTAAATGAGTTATACCACAGTGTAGTGGTTTTAATGACATATTCATTTTTGCAACATATACAAAGCCGTTAGATTTTTTTTTTTTTTTGTAGAAAATGGCATTTATTTTTACTTTTATATTTCAGTAAACTGCCATTATTTTTCACGGTAGAAAGAACATTTAAAAAAAAACAGAAATCCTGTAGAAAACTTAAGTTTAAAATGTGCTTCATATAATGTAAACGAAGGACCTCTAGGAGATTACACATCAGGATGAACGGATGGATGAACGAACGGGAGAACAGACGGATGGATATCGGAAAAATAACTTTGTGTTCGGTATCCCGTTGACATCGAATTCGATATATTTCCGGATAACTATGTTTCATTCTCTCATATTATCGCTCGAAAGTATATACAAGGAAAACAAAACCCAAAAGTTAATGAAAAAGAAAACCTAAGGCGGAATTAATGTAGTTTCTTTGGATGGTTTACCTTATCGAAAATTGCAATATATATGTATAGTAGTAAAGTATTGTAATTCTTCAAAGTCAATTCAGAGACACAATGTTTATTTGGATGGTAAAATGTAGAATTCAAGCATTTTATATAAAAGTCGAATCGACGCTATTAGTGTGGAATACAGCAAATAGTAATGAGTAATGATACATCAGTTATTTTGGGGCATAAACATATACATACTTTTTGTTTGTTTGCTTGCTTTTCCAAAATAACCGATGACATTGTTCTTTCAAAAATAATAATAATAATAATAATAATAATAATAATAATAATAATAATAATAATAATAATAATAATAATAATAATAATAATAACTTCTTGTATATTCCAAAGAGTATTACTTGAAAAACGGTAAATGTGTTTAAATTATACAGTTATGGTTTCCAAATACAAGGAATCAACAATATTTGTTCTACATTACATATTTATAGAATGGGGAATATGTAAGTTCCTAGATTCAAAGTATACAGGGTACCTCTAATTATTAAACTGTTAGCACGTAATTTATTTATTTACTTATATCTGCACAATGCGTTCACCGATATTGCCAAAAACTTGAATTTTGCATATCATTTACTCATAATTACATTTTTAAACTTAATCATTATATACATCTTGACAGATCTGTTCTCCAGAAAAAAACGAAAAATGTTTTAGACACATTCATTCTGTAATAGACCATTTTATTGTCTATAAAGATTAGCTATTATGAAACGATGTGTTTATTTCAGTAGGAAGTTGTGCATCATCCTAATACACATATATATATATATATATATATATATATATATATAATCGAAAACGACCGATATTAGTGTGAAATTCACAGTTTTTGGAGACGCGGAAACGAAAAGTGACACTACCGATGTTGCAAAATGAAACGTATTCTCTCCTGTGAAGAATTTCCCTAATGTACAACGTGCAAATCATAAGTACTTTCGATACTGAGAAAAAAATGATAAATTACAGGTGCACTTCGAAGCAAGCAACTCACATGATAACAATAAAAGGAACAATACGGCCACCATCTCTGACGCTTCTGATTTTAGTATAACTCCGTACCCTCCGTTATCCGATTGAACTACAATGTAACAAATTACAACAAATGGAACAGTGATGTTGCCTCTATTAAACTGTCTGGGTGGATATGCTGAGTGAAAGATTCCGAAACCTCATTTTCTACGCTACGATACTAATTGCAATTCGATACACATAAATATTTGTTATACCTTGTTACGTAGGTATGTCTATTGTTTTGCCCAGCTAAATTGTTTTGTTATAGTCTGATCAAAGTGGAAAATCATTACTGTGCAATATGCTATTTTCTAAACCTTAGAAGGGGCGTACAATCGTGTTATTCACTTCTTTAGTTTCTATCTATATTTAGTTGGAGTTTAGAGTCCTTTTAATCATCAATGGCATATGGGACGTGGATCTATAGTTTAACATGAGATTCAAACCCACGCGTCCTCCTACTGAGGGTTTTACTAGTGTGCCCTATCAAAAGCAAGCAAGATATATATGAAAAAAGAAAGAAACACGAGGGATTAGCCATGAGAGAACTGAACTCTCTTCCAATAGCACGAAAGCAGTCAGTGGGAGAGTGGCAATGTCATGGTAACAACATAATCTATCAATGTGGCGCATCATGTTGCTACCAGATGTGACACTTATTTAAGACCAAAGAGAAAAAAAAAGAGAGATAAAGAGAAAAATGAACAGACATCGTAGTAATAAACCACTACACAAATAAAGATAAGTCTCTTACATAAAATGAGGAACATAATCAAAGCTATAATGCTAATTGAATAGATACAATTTATATTTATACAAACAACTATAAACATATCGTCCCTCTCGAGACAAAAGGGGCGTGTCTCATTTTTTTTTCAACTTTTCCATAAGACAAATTTAAATATGTTATCGTAAGTTTATTTTCTCGTGTTCTGTCAAAATTTACTTTGATCTCATAAGTTACATATTTGACACGAAGGATATCAAACTGAATTTTCAAAGAAGATGATACAATAAATAATGAGAAAAGCTTTAGACTTGTCTCCTGGAAAAGTTAAGGAAATAAGGTACGCCCTTTTTTCTCGAGAGAGACGATATATTTCCAACACTGCATTGCAAACGATGTTACATTAGCAGCAATAATACAAACCAGTTCATGCAGAGTTACTTAGGCAGACTTGAAAGGAGAGGATATTCGAGATTAAAGTAACTTGTTTTTTTATTGCTCGAAAAATGTGTTAGTGACATAGCAGGAAAATATTCATAATTTTCATAACTAAACTTCTAAATAACGACCACTGGAATATTAAGTTAATTTTTCTTCGCACTTAAAGCGTATTTCTTTTTGTTTGTTCGTTTATTTTTCATTTATCTTCCAAATTGAATATTGCAACAACATAGATATATTCATAGATATACACTGTTATAACACTGAAGTTGAAGCAGTTGACTATGCCTCCGAAAAACAGAATATTTCCTCATTTTCATTATTTCATCACACAGTCCAATAGACTGCGACAAAATAATTAGTAAAACAACTTTCCTTAATTTTATATTTTTACTGTTAATAGCTTTTCAAGGCCTAAATCATTATATATATATATATATATATATATATATATATATATATATATATATATATATATATATATATATATATACGGAGTGATTCAAAATAAGTGTTACAAGCAATATCTCGCGAACTATACATCAAATAAAAACTATTAATAGTCAATGTACAATTCAGAGGGGTTTAAAATTGAGTCATACACGAAGTTTCCCCCATCCCCCATTTGGGGGTAGGGATTGTACGTGAAATTCTCAAGTGGGAACATACCTCGTTCGGAAGAGCTTAAAAAATTGAACATTTTTTGTAGGAAAAAATTTTTGATATGGGTCACCGTTTTCAAGGTAGTCCCCACAAGTGGTCCTGTATCAGATGAAATTTCCAGTACTTATAAATGATAAACGGCTGAGTAGAAAACCGTGAAACAAAAAATGTAAAAGGGAAAAGCCATAGGCAACGTGGAATGGTATTGTTGCGGTGTCCTCAAGACTCCCATCATGGTGCCCCGGGACCAACTTGAAAACTTCAAATGAGGTTGAGCGATACCTTGTTTGATAGGTCATGGAAAACCAAAAGCTTAATACAAAATTTGTTTTGATGTCAGGCAAGCCTGTTTGAAAATACCCGCCGAAAATGGTTCGATATTCAGATACAAAGCGCAGTGTTCAAATTGAGTGTTACACACCAATATCCCGCGAACTATGCATCAAATTAGAAAAGTATTAAGAGTCAATGTACAATACGGGCCTAAAATATCGGTTAAACACGATGTTCCCCGCCCCCATTTTGAAGGGGGGGTGTAAGTGGAATTTTCAAATGGCCACATAGGGCGAGTGATACTTTCTTTGATAGATCGTGAAATACCAAGCAGCTTAGTTGAGCATTAGGACCTCGTGTCTGACCCATTTTTTTAGACCTGTCTGTATTGTACATTGACTCTTAACATATTTCTTATGTTATGCATAATTCGCTGGATGTTGGCTCGTAACACTCAGTTTGAGCACTGCGCTTTGTATCTGAATGAGGAACAATTTTCAGCGGCCATTTTGAAACAGGCTTGTCCGAAATCAAAACAAATTTTGCACTAAGCTGTTTGGTTTCCCACGATCTATCAAACAAGGTATTACTCAACTTATATTTCCATTTGAAACTTTCAAGTTTGTCCCAGGGCCCCATGATAGGGGCCCTGGGGACACCGCTACAATACCATTTCACGTTGTCTATGGCGTTTTCCTTTTTCATGTTGTGTTCCATCATTTTCTACCCAGCCGTTTCTGATTTATAGTACTGGAAATTTTATCTGATACAGGACCAATTTTGGGGCCCATCTTAAAAACGGTGCTCCAAATCAGAAATTGTGACTTCTGCGGTCGTTTTATTTTCGAAGCTGTAATTAACTTAACCCTCGAAACTTGTTCATAAGATTATCAATACAGTGCAATATGGGACAGAATGAGAGAGAACTACGCCTCCCCTATCTCAAAATATGGTTACCACCAACTTCTGAGCACTGGAGGTAACCCTAATATATTTGATGGCGAGAAATATGTGTTCTTCTGGTCAACATCCGGCATTCCGGGAACCTACTTGAAATATGTTTTTCGCATTTTGAAGTCGCCACGTAGAATGGTCCCAATATATCCCAGGAGAACGCTAAGTCTAGAGGAACACCTAACCTTAAGTCTTCCACAACAATTTCCTCCACCCGTAGAATCGTGTGACCAGTTCGACTTCTTCGTGGTCAAGACTGCTTGAGTTCGTTATCGCATGACATTCAACCTTCTTTAGACGTTCGTACCTATGAACGCATATTCCTCTAACCCATTTCGTCTTCATAACATCACTGAATTGTCGATGAATATCAATAGGTAATACATCACACAGGTGGTAAAAATATATTACATGTTTTCTTGCACTAAGAACATCGCTATTGCATTGGCTGTATCAAAAATTCTGCTTTCTCTAGCGGAAATGTAGGAACTGTGGAAGCTGTACTGTGCTGCATTGCATATCAGAAATTCACAGAGTGTGTCCGCCTATTTCAAGATAAACTGCATTATTCTATATGTTCACAATACTTAAAAAAATAGACCTTTGAACTTGAACGTGCCTCGTACAATTTGAACTCTCATTCAGATTAACCACACAGCAAGTTTGCATCATTTTGCTGATTCTGATTCGCGTGAAACGCGAACGCGACAAACGTGATTCAGATTACACTTTAAGGAAAATATATTTTGCATTAAATATCATCGATCATAAACAGAGACTAACTCTAATCAATCAAATTTATTATTTTGCAATAATTTAAGATCTAAGAGTTAGTGAACGTACTTTAGTGCATGACTTTCCAGAGTATTAAGGAAAAAAAAACTGACGGATTACGGTGGTTTTTAAATTGTAGATCCACCTCCCATATATCTTCGAGACTAAAAGAGTCGTAAGTTACAATCCACCTTACATTACTTTACATATTTAGTTCTGGACAATTCTCTTTTAATCTGATGTTTTCTTTCTCTCTCTTTTACATGATATTGTCCTCTCCTATTCTGAATGTTGTGCTACTACACTACCAATCTTACCATTTTATCCTCAGTTTGAGAACAGCGTTTGTACGTATCATTACCTACATGAGCAGTTGCAATAAAACAACAAACAATTTTTAAACATATATTTTCCAGGATAGTTGCTAAGCTGTATGGAAAAGTTAAACCTTATATGTTTATTTCAAAAAAAAAAAAAAAGTTTCGAAACACTTTGGCAACACGTATTTGAGTTATTTAAATAACTGGAAAGATAATGCAATATACTGAATCCCAACTTAAAATTATAAGTTGCTTTATACATTTTTGATATACCAATGCAACAAGTTATCAGTAGTGGCATTTGATCCCCCTCCCCATCTTTCTCACGTATGTATTTCTATGACTGCGACCATCCTAGGTCAATAGTTTCATTATCTTACATATAGCATAACATGCAACAAATTTAGAGTAAAACATGCAAAGTATGCTAATATTCGACACGAGACCGAGGTCTTTGAGACTGAACTTGGTCCCCTTTTGCAATTGCCTCGAAATGCAATGGTTGGTCTTGGTCTAGTCTTGGGTAAGTCTCGATATGTTGAGTCTCTGTCTCGCTCCGATATACCAGGTTATCATGAAATAAGTATCGCTATTCAGAGAACTCTGGAGACGTAACCACTCGGCAGAATGCAACTAAACTTGATAGGAGTATATTTGGGAGCATGCAGAAGCGATTGGTGTAGAAAATAAAATTAGCTACAATTTTCGTCATCAGAGACAATTATGGCGCTCTACAACTCCAAGTAAGTGCAACGTGGAAGAAAAACGATACCCTAATGATGCTAAAGGATAAGAAAGGCATGTTGGTCTCGTGGCATTGATTACCAATGTTATTAATACCCCGTGGTCAGTGGCGGATTTACAGGGGGAGGGGGCTTTTGAACTGAAGCATCCCTTTAAAATTCTTGGATATAAAAATCGAAGTTAAATGTTAGTCTTTCCTACACTCATAAACTGCAAGCTTCCCCCAAAATTTCAGGAAAAAATAGTGTCAAATCTCGTCTCTAGAAGTTATTGTGTTTCAGTTGAGTGTTAAGTATGGCAAGTGTGGTATGGAAGACAAATGATATTATTGATATTCAAAGAAAGAAAGGCCCTAATTATGCCCCCCGTGGCATTGTTCTGTACCCCTATTAATAACCCCGTGATATAGTGATGTGTTATGGATGATGATGGTGATGTGTGGTTCTTCCCACAGGCAGATCTTTGACCTGAAGGTTCCTGGGCAAGGGAATCCATGGTGACTAGTACAGTACGATATGATTATCTTCTAAGGACGGAGCCTACAGGTTAACATGGGATCTGACTTATTTGTATTTTCACCGGAAATTGAACCCAATTGCTTCTGCATGTTCTCAAATATACTCCTACCAAGTTTGGTTACATTCTGTCAACTGGTTACGTCTCCAGAGTTCCCTGAACAGCGATATTTATTTTATGATAACCTGGTATAAACATCCGTTTCGAACTTGGCCACAATATTATCCCTACAACCAAGAGACATAAGACTGACTTATTTCAATTTAATTCCACAGGACTATAATAATACACATTGAAAAGCAAGTTAGTCTCACAAGATTGCACTATAAGCAGAAGAGGGGGCACAGTGGTTCAGTTGTAGATCGTTCATTTCTGGTGCATGGGGACCCTGGTTCTATACCAGAACATGTGAGTTCGTGGTGGATGACATTGTGCGCACGGTTTTTTTATATGCTCTCCGTTTCCTCACATACCATCATTCCACTAATTGTTTCGTGATCAATAATTTCCATTAATCAGATTAGGTTAGGAATTAGATTTCTGGGCTTTCGACATATATGGCCATGTTAGCCCGTCACGTATGAGAGATGACGTCCCTCGGCGATCACACTATTTGAGAAAAGGGAAGGAAAGAAGCGGCCTTAGACCTATATGTTAAGTGACATCCAGACATTCACCTGGTGTAAATGAGGAAACCTCAAAAAAAAAAAAAAAAAAAAACTCAGGATTGCTGGCCTGAAGAAGTTTTACGCTTTTTCGACCGAGTGCCTCCACCAGGAAATAAACCCAGGACCGCTCGTACCAAAGAATTTTCATTAATCAACCGTCTTCTCTTATCGTAAAGAGCATAACCGCAGGAGGTAAACTAGAAATTCCATGTTATTTCTAGGGAAATGAGGAAACAAATACTATCATAAACTGCATTTATCGCTAGGTGGAAATGAGTGAAATTATACCAAAATATTTCTTACTAAATTTTAAACAAATAAAGAAAAAGTACAGGTAAGTTAAAGAAATAACATTAAGTCAAATAATAAGTAGATTTATGTAATTAAGTATTTAATAATGGTCAAGAATTACACAGTTTAGTTGTGTTTGTGTTCTGTTGAAAAAAATAAAGAATTATGCAATTAAAGATCTACACAACATCGCACAGATGTAGTGTCTGGGGGATCTGATAGTCCTTTTTTAAGTTAATTTCTGTCAGAACCATATGACAACATTAACCACAATCGCTGAATATGGCTTATAAAACATCGGATAGTAGATATAGTTACAGGTAATACCTTGCAGTATTGTTTATGTTCGGAGTAAAATCCCCCTTTCATTCTCACACACAATTAGAGTATTAAAAAACAAAATATGTCGGCGTGTATATATATATTGACCCAACAAATTGTAGCAATGCACGTTATGAGAACTATTGAATGTCTGTAAAAAGTTATTCTCATTACTGAAACACATAAAATTATAGTATGAAGCACGCTTCAGTTTTATGTTCCACGTAAAGTTATAAACTTACAAAGCTACTGTGATCACTGTTTCCACTACCATGTCCTTGGCTATTCAAAGCAGTGATACCGAAAGAATGCTGATCAAGTATTGTGACCACAGAAACGAGAAAAAAGAACTGTATGTTTGTAAAACGGAGTTAATTTTGGTAATTTGTTTTGAGAAATTTCATGAGAAAAGAAAACATGCTAATCAACGCAAGAACTATTTTGATTGCCGTGACATCACTCAAATTAACTTTCACGAAACCACAAATCCAAAATAACCAAACTAGTCAAGCAGAGAATGCATAGTTAACCATTGTTTCAATCAGCATTTCAGTACCTAATATTTTCCTGATATGCTATGTAATTTTGCCTAAAATAAAAAGTATGTCACATATAAGATGATACATCATTTTCCTGGTTTGGCAACACTGCCTGTGGTTTTGGTACTAGTCTCATCGTGTAGGACGACTAATTATGTGTCCGTAGCAAGTTGTCACATGTTTCTAAACCACCTTAGTGAGCAGTTGTGTTGATTTTCGCGGCACTTGTTTTGTTTACATTTCCTTACTTTTTTCTTTCTCTCGCGGTGTATTCAAGATGAACAGTGACATGCCATAAAATTGTATTGGCGTTTAGGGAAAAATGCTGCAGAAATATGTCACGTTTCAACAGACATATGCCGATAAAGACAGACTGAGTAGAGCCGCAGTGTACCGATTGCATAAGTTGTTCGAAGATAGGCGCAAATCAGGCGCTTTGTTTGAGCGCCCTAGACAAGACCGTCCGTGACTAATGCGACACCAGTGAATACTCTCGCAGCAATTTTTTCCTGATGATAGACATATGTATGTGACAGGGCTAAGCGTATTTTTGGACATATCGAAGAATATCGTCCACTGAATTTTGCGAGATCATTTGAAAATAGAGGTTTACTCAGCATGGATACCACATTTTGTTACAGTAGAACAGATGCAGCAGTTTGTGAATGTTTGTAGCCAGTGGAAAAGACAAGTGGAAGATGATCCCCTCATTCTGGATCGAATCATAACTGACGATGAAACATGAACCCATGACTTTGACCCGCTTACAAAATAAGAAAACAACACTTGAAGGTCACCACAGTCGTCTCGCAAGAAGAAAGTGCGGCAACAGAAAAGCACAGATAAGCAGATGCTAATCACATGTTGGGATCGAAGAAGGATGATGTGTCAACACATTATTCCTCCCACGGAAACAGTGAATACAGTGTATTACCAAGGAATCATAGATATTCTGCGCCAGCATGTAGCAGAAAAGAGACCGAATTTGAAGAATGCCTTTATATTGCATCACGGTAACGCACGCCTATATGCCGCACGGATTTTTTAAGATTACGGGACGAAGATAAAAGTCCGCATTTTTCTCGCATCCACCATACAGCACAGACCTTGTACCCTATGTACGTTTTTGGCTATTTCCAGTTTTAAAGGTCGTTTCTCATGATTGTTTCATGACTAACAAAGGAGTGATCATCGCAACCCAAGTTTTCTTCAGTGCGCTAACTGACGACGAATTTTCAAAAGACTTTCACAAAGTTGCTGGAACGTATGGAACGTATGGATGTCATGTACTATACACAGGATCACGCACAACAATGCGTGGTATGTTTAACTTCTGTAATATAGTGCTGATGGGGCTCAGTAAAATTTAGTTAGGTGTTTTAGTTTTCTTTCTTTTTGTCCTTGAACATAAAATATGAGTTAGGATAGGTAGGTTGGCTTTGGTTAGCCATGCAAAGTATGCATTTGGTAAACTCCTTCTATGATACTTCACCAAATGTAAAAATATGTGCATTGTGCGTTAATAACACAAAAATCACAGGTTCAAGTTTTCTTTTGCATACGCAGCAGCTGGGTCGTAATTACTTAATGTCTTAAAATGTTTTATACTGCTTCATTCTGCAGTGGATTGTGCGAAATGTAAAGTTTGACTTTTTAGCTATACTTTGTGGCTCTATGCAATTATAATTATTTATTTCATTATCCGCAAATTTTGCGAACATTATTACGAAATTAGACTCATATGCTTTTATTTGTTATGATACCAATAATTTCTAATGTTTGCATTTAGTGTTCAGATGTACCGTTACGTACAATATTATGTCCTAGCAATTGTTCGGAATATTTTATGCTATATATTGTACGACAGTCATTTCAAAAGTTCTGCACACTGAAAGATATTATGAAATTAAATAATTTATTGTACAAAATGCCTTTACAGACCTTCAATACAGTCTCTATACTTGTTTATAACAATTTCCCAACATTTTGTAAATTCTGTATTCTGGATAGGACACCTTCATTGTTGAGGTGTTTGGGGAACAAATCAAAGTCTGGAGGGCTCAAATCAGGACTGTATTGGAAAGATAAATATTTCCCATCCATACTCGTAGAGCAGTATGCGGCCATGCATTATCGTTCAGAATGAGGACACTAGCTGCAGGCATGTCAGGATTTCTTTCACGAATTTTCGGGCGCAAATATATATATATATATATATATATATATATATATATATATATATATATATATATATATATATATATATATATATATATATATATTGTATTGTATTGTATTTATTTACTCCATTTGAAACCAAGATACATTTGGTATTTGGAGGGTTCAGACAGTCCTCTTTCTTCTTTCAAATACACTTAGAAAAAGAAATATGTTACACTATTTAATACACATTATTACAAAGATAATCTGCTACGCTGTAATATACTTTATCCACCAGGAATCTCTTGAGTTTCTTTTTAAAAACATTTATATTTTCTTCATTTTTTATTTCTCTGGGCAGCTTATTGTAAATTTGTACTCCCATGTGGCTTGGACCTTCCTGTACTAATGTTAATTTTGTAAAATATTGTCTTCTTTCATTTTGTTGTCTGGTATTATAAACGTGACTTATTTGGGTTCCATCTTTCAGTTTAGCTGCATAGATTGCAGTTTCATATACATACATAGATGGTAGGGTAAGGATGTGGTGCTGTTTAAATTTTTCTTTGCATGATGTTCTCATGTGTAGACCAAATATTATTCGTATTGCTTGCTTCTGTTTCATGAAGACTGCTTTGCTGCTTGAAGATTTGCCCCAGAAAATGATGCCGTAATTTAGTATAGGGTGTATAAGCCCGTAGTATACTTGGATCAAAGCTTTAGTATTTAACGTTTCTTTTAATATCCTGAGTGCGTAAAGTCTGGAATTTAATTTTACTATTATTTCTTTAACGTGGGTTTCCCAAGTTAGATTTTCATTTATATTTAATCCTAAAAATTTAATTTCATGGGTGAAATCTAGTTTTAGATCGGTCAATTTATTTTTGGTTTCTTTTATTTTCGTGTTTTGTTTTGTGTGAAAAAGTAGGTATTTTGTTTTTGTGTTGTTTATGCATAAGCAGTTACTTTCGAACCATTTTTTGGCTTGATCCAATACTCTACATGTGTTGTTCCTTAGCTCACTTACGGTTTTACCCTCTACAATTACGCTTGTGTCATCTGCATATAAAATTACTTCAAAATTCTTCAATATTCCAGGAAAATCATTTATATACAATAGAAATAGGATTGGACCTAATATTGAGCCCTGAGGCACGCCGTTGCGGACTTGTCTTGGGTTTGATAAATATGTTTTTACATTCCCATTTTGTATGTGGGAGACTTCAACTGCTTGCGTCCTCCCCTGTAAATAGGTTTCCATCAGCTGTAGCACTTTCCCCCTTATGCCATAATGTTCAAGTTTTCGTAAGAGTATTTTGTGGTTAACGAGATCGAAAGCTTTGCTTAAATCATAGAAAATGCCTAAGATTAGTATTTTATCATTTAGCCCTTTCAGTAAGTTTTTTATAAGCGTATATGTTGCCGTAGTTGTGTTTTTCCCAGTTACAAAACCGTGTTGTTCATGGCATAGTATCTGCTGTTTGTTCAAGAAATTTATTAGTCTCTTTTTAATTAGTTTCTCAAATATTTTATTTATTGGGTGTAAGAGTGATATCGGTCTGTAATTTTGTATCAATGTTCTGTCTCCCTGTTTAAAGATTGGTTTTATTTTAGCTTCTTTTAATTTTGTTGGATATTTTCCTGTATTGAGACTTTCATTAAATAGGTATGTGAGTATAGGTACTAAATTCTGGCTGTTCTGCTTGATTATTTCAATTGGAATTTCGTCGCTTGTAGCTTTATTTGGGTTTAATCTATTTATTTCATAAGATACCTCATGTAGAAACAGTTTGTAGTATACGCCTGGTACAGACATCCCCTGTGGCACTCTATTGTAGCCATCTCTCCATTCCTATCATACCCGAAGATCATCGTGAGTTAAACCTTTGATTGTTGCCGGTGGAATTACTTCGAGCGTGAAGAGTCTGAATTGTTTTATTGTGACGACTGAAACTTCAGTTCTGGTTCAACAGTTCTTCGTAAAAACTTATTTCCTTCTGTTTGATAACATTGAAGCAATTATTCTGCGATTCTTTTGCGACATACTTTCTGCTCATCTCATCTTCATCTTCAGCTTCTCAGTAATGATTCTGTAAACTGAAGTGACAGACATTTTGGCATCACATGCAATTTTCTTGCATGTTTTCGTCGATCCTCTCTCAAAATGTCATTCACAATAATCTCAGAGGTCTAGTTTGTTGCAGTTGAAGGTCTTTCATTTCTTGGGGTGTCCGCAGTGCTTACACGACCTTCATGGAAACGTGCTGAGCACCGTAATACAGTGGTATGATCCGCTACACTATTTCCACAAACCTCCCGCGGGTCTAGGAAAATTCGGTGTAGAAAAAATCGGTGTAGAAAAATTCGGTGTAAGAAAACTCGGTGTAGAAAAATTCGGTATACAGAAAATTCGGTGTGGGGAAATTTATGTGTAAGGTAGATTCGGTGTAATATATATTGAATATTACCACTTAAGATAATTTACGACATTTCATATTGTGAAAACGAAAACCTTATAATGTAACGAATAAATTGTTATTACCTATTTCTAAAAAAAGCAAATTATTATTATTATTATTATTATTATTATTATTATTATTATTATTATTATTATTATTATTATCATCATCATTATTATTATTATTATTATTATTATTATTATTATTATTATTATTATTATTATTATTATTATTATTATTATTATTATTAGACCTATTATTATTATTATTGCCTTGAGTCCAATACCTCTTGCATGTCTTTTCCGGGGTATTACTATAAACTACTTTTCATCACACAATGAAGCTGACACTTTTTGTCAGAAATAAAACAATTACAACTATAAGTTCAGAGAATAGTTATAGGAACAACTAAATACAACTTTCCTATATAATACATCATAGAACATATACAAGGTGATTCTTTTAAAACTCACGGATTTCATTTCGGTCTAGAATTTCTAACTGAAGTCCGATTTTCATGCGGTTTGCGGCAAATGATCAGGGAACGTTGGGAGATTTATGGAACTATGCTTAGTGGTTTAAATTCATTTGGGGTAATATCGGCCACGTCTCTAGAAAAGCAGCAAATATTCGCCACTGTACCGAATTGGAATTAGATGAGGTGCGGTGTGGAGATTTGAGTTTCTTCGTTAGATGGCAACCTCGCGGCGGTCAATAAGAAACAGGAAACTGGGCCGTTGTATTGAGAATTATGCTGTGCTACTGTACCAATATCATCAGGACACAGTTACAATAATGTACTCTTTGGAGCAACGTGATTTTATCGTTAAAAATATTTTGGAGACCGGGATCTGTTGTTGCTACGCAAAGGGCAACTTTGCCTCACGTTCTGCCCCAGACAGGAACATAATATGGTCGTTAGTGAATAAATTACAGGAAACAGGATCCTTCTGAGTAAGACAGGGAAGCATCGGATCCCGCTGGCGGATGTTGTGGAAGATATCAGTTACCGACTCTTTAAGTCATCCAAAATATCTCTCTGTCGTTTGTAGCGAGAAACCGATATTTAACATGTGATTTATGTATGTTACCACTAACACTTAATTTGTATTCTCACTAACACTTAATTTGTATTCTTCAGTTTCGCTTCAAATATCCAATATCTCATTCGAACTGTAACGTACAATGGCGAATATTTGCTGTTTTTCTTGCGGCCTGCTCGATATTACCCCGGATGAATTTAAACCAGTAAACATAGTCCCATAAATTTCCCCTCCCCCCTTGATGATTTTGAACTAACTGCATGAAAACCGGACTTCAGTTAGAAATTCTAGAGCCAAATGAAATCCGTGAGTTTTGAAAGAATCACTCTGCATATACATACGTAAGATGCAAATATATATTGATCAAAAAAGTCTTAGTGGAAAGGGAAATATAAAGCAGGATGGTTTTGTCAGATAATATTTGTACAAATAGTTGACTTCTCCTCCAATCAGATACTTTAGTTTGTTTGCCTTAAGTTAAGGTAAACAAGAACTGCAACCATATTGACTCCTTATTGACTTCTCCTCCAATCAGGCTTAGGTACTTTAGTTGAGGCATTTATTTTTACACCTTTGAGTAACATAAATAAAATATGTCGTTTTTGAAGAATTTAGATTTAAATATTTATTTATAAAATAGACATAAATTCATCAGCATATTTTTGAAAAAATCTACAATTTTTAACTTTACCTTCTGTAACCTACTTTTTTTTTCTTTTTGAAGTAGAAAATTCTAGGAGACATCCTCCAAAACAACATAAAAACTTAAGTTTTAAATTAAATGTCGATTGGTAGCGATGGTCGCTTCGCTAAATCACACGAACGGACATCAAAAAACAAATTTCTCGTCATGTAAGCTCCATGAAATGTTAAAATCCGTCGAAATCTAGAATTCAAATTATTTCACGATCACAATTTTTTTTTTTTTTTAATTTGGTATAGTAGACAGTAAAAGTACGTTCTACAGAAAGTTTGAACTTAAAACTAATACGCTCATTTATCCTCAGTTGAGTTTTTAATAAATCCTACGCTCTACTACAACGGATCTTTCTTTACACCTAATATTCCCCACACCGAGTTTTCCGTACACCGAATTTTCTGTACAACGAGTTTTCTTACACCGAATTTTAATACACCGAAATTTCCTACACCGAATTTTCCTGCTCCCACCTCCCGCAACTGTAAATTTCAGTTGGATTCTTCCCACATAGAGTTTCGATTTTGATATAGGAACGCTTTCATCATATGTAGCCCAACCTCAGTCGTGTTCACCACTGAATTTCTCACAACACAGCTACGGGAACCAAAAAACACAGAAAGAATCGTCAAGCCCAAACTCTGACCCACAACTAACCTAAAAGTGAAGTGAATCAAACCACTCAAACGGTCGTGCATGAGCTGTGTACAAGACTTCAGAAATGACCCTCGTACTTATACTTGGCCCCTCTTATTTTGTAACGGTTTGCGTCAACATAAAGCGAATATAAGCATTTCGGTTTTATTTTCACGTGGTGACGTGTTTTCTACGGACAGTCCCACGCTTGCATATCCTGAACTCCAAGACTATGTTACAACATAATGACCACGTAGCACATGATGGCGCTTGTTTATCTGCCTTGTCTTCCTTTACGCACATACACACTGTCGCTGGCATGCCTCCTCTATACGGACAAAAGCCCGTCTGAGTTTCCAACTTCATTTTGCTCAAATAGATGAAATGATGTTGTACTTTTTTTTTTTTTTTTCGAAAATGATCGCTTTTCAGACATATCATTTTGCAGTATATCATAAATCTGTATTCAATTATTGTGAAGCATTGTTCAAAAAGCAAAACAGGTTGATTGAATTATAATAGGAAAATTGTGTGGTTATGCATTCTTGAAGTTAAGCTGCAAGGGTGGGTTGCTCAGTGCTAGAGCGCTTACCTCTGGTGCGTGGGCTCCCTGATAAGATTTCTGGTCCAGTAAGTTTGTGATGGATAGCATTGTGTTCATAGGGTTGTCGGGTACTCTCGCTTTCTCTCACATTCTCATCTCATTAATTCTTCTATCATCAGTCACTTGCATTAATCAGTCACTAAATGAAAACTGGAACCGTTTGGGATCAGATAAAATCTGTTCGCCATGTAATTTTACAAGAAAATGACACGCGTCTATTTACTATATTTAATGGTTCTCCCATATCACTTTCAAATGATCGGTGACAGTTGCCATCTAAATTCAAACAATTATACAGGGGTGCCCACAGGGGGGGCTATGACGCAAACTGCGTCATTGAAATATTTGGGGGGGTAAAAATCTATATAAATATGTTTGAGAGGGTGTAAAAATTAATCGAAAAGATTTTTTTTTCATGGAAGAACACCCACGGATAGGCAATTGAGGGGGATGCGTCATGGTCATGAGGGGGGTGGGCACCACTGAATTATACGTACTCATCCCAAGATTTTTCACTTCATGATCTAGTGTCAGATTTTACAATTGACCCCTGGAACTAAATTCAGGAACAATTTATCGGGAACAAATAATCTAATAGAAATAAAATAAATAGTTTGTTTGTGTGTTTGTCTGTCTGTGCAGCCTGGGGACTAGACGAGTGGACCGACAGATACCAAAATTTGATCAAAGGTACCTTGGTCCAGGCCCCAGATCAAGACGAAGAGTTTGTTTTTAAATTTCTAAGCAGGGGGTCTGAGGGGAGGCTGGCGTTTACTGGGCCCAGCCTGGGACCCAGACAATTCGACCAAGAGTTGTCAAATTTTGAACACGGATATCTTGGTCCAGGTCCCAGACCAAGGCGAAGGATTTCTATGAAAATCTGAACCAGGGGGGTCTCACGGTGACGTTTACCGGGATCGACCTCGGGACCAGACAAGTTGAACGAGAGTTACCAAATTTTGGTCACGGATACCTTGGTCCAGGCCCGAGACTAACGCAAAGCACTTTGGTTAAAATTCGAACCAGTGGGGACTCAGGGGGCGATATTTACTGGGACATGTAAAAGCAGTAGAAAATGACCGATA
Organism: Thermobia domestica; assembly: GCF_964235325.1. Taxonomy (NCBI): domain Eukaryota; kingdom Metazoa; phylum Arthropoda; class Insecta; order Zygentoma; family Lepismatidae; genus Thermobia; species Thermobia domestica. The sequence goes on from NC_137459.1 coordinate 283,390,951, forward strand.
TTACTGTCGAATTCATAGTTTTTGCGGTCGCTGAAATCAGTGATGAAACTCCGATCGCATTAACTTCCAAATTCACCCTATTTGGATGCGGGCCAGACATGTAAAAGTAATCCAAAATGACGGATATTAAGTAGCAAATCCATAATTTTCGCGGTCGCTGAGATCAATGGTGACACTTTCATTAGCAATGACTTGTAAATTCGCCTACCATTGTATGCCGGTCGGGGGGCAAAGGGGTAGGGTACCGAGCCATGTAAAAAGAGAGCAAAACGATCGATATTAGTGTCAAATCCATACTTTATGCGGTCGCTGAAATGAATGGTGATATTCCCACACGCGTTAACTTCCAAATACTACCCCCATGCGAAGAATGGGTATATTCAGCTAGTATATAGTAATAACCGCATGCACATGATTGGTGATAGTTCGTGTTGGTTTCTTCATGGTTCTCCGCTACGAATGCGAATGAAGGAATGCGGACCAAAATGAAGTCTTCGCTGCTACGCGGTGCCCCGACTCTAGATATATCTTTCAACTCGACAAAACACTGCCGCCAGTGGCACACTAGCGGCAATTCTTCGACGTGTCACTATAATGAATATCGATATTTACCAGCAAGTGGGCAACTAGGTGTTTACGGTATGGGGTTTGAACTTGCACGGCGTAATTACTGCATAGCATGTTATTATTTCTGTATTTTTTTTCTTGGATTGTGTGTCATTTCGTTTATTAGTAGGCACTAATTTGTCTCCAGGTCCTCGAATGAATGAATTTCGGCTCGCATTTTAGTGTAAATAAACTTACAGAAAGAAGCCGGTTCGTACGGAAGCGGAAGATCTCGGTACGAATCCCCATCAATAACTATGTTTTTTTTTTTTTCATAAAACATTCGCTACCAACGTAGTTTGGAGAAGTTACAAGGCGAGAATCCGAATAAACAGTGTGTGCAGTGCAGAGTTGGCCTGGGTCAATGAAAACTTGACCCACGACCCACTGACCCACCAACAACCGTGACCCACGACCCACTGACCCACCACTCACCGTGACCCACGACCCACTGACCCACCACCCACCATGACCCACTCTGACCCACCACCCACCATGACCCACTACCCACGGTGACCCACCACCACGGTGACCCACTCTGATCCGCCACCCACCATGACCCACTGTGACCCACAATGACCCACCACCCACGGTGACCCACCATGAACCACTCTCATCCACTTTGACCTACTCTGACTCACCAAAATCCATCGTCATCAACTCTGAACACGATCCACGGCCACTTCTGAACTGACTAAAGAGTTTACACTTGTAATAAAACAAGAGTGTGAAATTGTCACTAATCGGAGTTTGAATTTCTAGTCAATCGCTCAAGCACCACTCTGATACAATAACGGTGGATCTGACCTTTACGATATAAAATGGTAAAGTGTTTGTCAGTGAAGAAATTGAAGCACTTCGAGGTGGGGGGAAATTAGTGTGTGCCTAAAATATACTTGTACTAAGAGAGTATTCTTGCAAGTGTTAATTCCTGAACGCATTCCACAAGAAACTTCTATTCGCAGGAAAATATCCCTGTACAATATGGAAAAGGTTATGGTTTCTCAGCTCACAGTACTTTTCTCACCAAAAACTTGAAAAATCAGTTTTTCATAGTGTATAAAGGTGCTCTGGTACCCTATGTGAGAGCATTTCCATAAAGCATGCTCATAATTGTAATCTGTGTAATCACTAAAACACCACGTTAAATTTGTTACAAATATGCATAATTTCAATTATTATGAATATTTATTCAAAGTAGTTTACCTAAAGCAAAGAAGAGACTTACTAAAAATTAGGTACAAAGCTGAATAACACAAATAAGCCATTACTAATACAAGTATACATTTTCCGTAACTCGTAATTTTCCACCTTAAAACAAATCTGAAATCGGATTTATTTCCTGTTGGTAACTTTTTCGTGGTAAATCGTCCGCAGCGGAATGATGTCCATCCTTCAACCAAGAAATAACTAGCTCGTCTATTTCGAGCTTGTCTAGCGGTGGGTCATTAACATTGATGAGCAACAAGTTAGACAATGTTTGAGCACTTAGTATATTTCTAATATCAGTAATCTGTAAATTCATAAGGGGAAATCCCTGTTCGCACTCTGTCGTGGGAATTGATAATACTTCTACCCGATTTCTGCAACTTCTCATCGACAATCTACTTGTTAGACTTAAGTCAGATAACGATTTTTCTTGGTCAGGTTTGAAATACTCAGCAAGAAGTATAATCTCTCTATCACCATACAACATCTTTTCCATATCGACCATGTCAATTGGCAATGTCGACCCATGTAGAACAGAAACTACATCTACCACGCCTTCGATAGGGAATCTTGTGAATAAATTATCAATTAAAGCCTGATAAACTGATGATTTCCTATTTGTTTATAAATTTAATTTTTGCAGTTACACATGAAGGTTTGATACAATTACCAAGTTTCCTCCCCCGTCTAGAAAGCGAAAGGGAACGAGGTTCCTGGAAAGTGTTCAGGGTGAATGGGAATTTCCCTCCTTCCCCTTCAATTACCACACACTGCTGTTTGCCATGTGCCAAATTACGATGAATTTCAATTAAATTATCATAATATAATTATTTCCTTGTTGAATTATCAATACTTTTCAGTGGAAAAAAGGATGAAATTTCAAAGTTCCAAATCAAAGTAGGTAGACCAACGTAAAGGAAAATAAAAAGTGTAAAATTTTCCATACAATTATGCGTACAATTCAAACTTCAAATTTCCGTGTAATTAAGCTTACAGTACAACTTTTATGTCTATTTTTCTCACAACTTTATGGGTTGATTGCCCTGCGCTGTAAGCGCTCCATATAATACCGTAAACATAAGTTTCAGCAATTATTATAACAGAAAGCAATGGATATATGAAGCCAAGCACTGTATTTTTTTGTTTCTGATATTTTTTTCTTAAATAACATCGATCGTTTTCGATCATTTTTACTAGAGATGGGCATGAGTCGGGCTGAAACTCGAATATATCTCGAATAATCCCTCCAACCATAATTATCAACATTAAATCTCCTTGTCTTTATATATGTGACTGTGTATAGCTGTGTTGAAATGACTCCCATTATGAATGATTAATAAAAGGGATAATTCAAAATTGATCACTTTTCTGAATATCTTATCATAGGCTATATGGAGAAATTACTAATTTTTCAGTATTAACATATTGCTTTATTAGTCTGTTTTTCTGTTAGTATCAATCATTATAAAGAATTCTAGTGACAAAAGAAATCATACTTAACTTTAAATTATCTTCATACTCTTTAGTAATATTCCTATATTGTCTTTAGCTTTATAATTTTTCTATGGTATTTTTAAATTCCTCATATTTAGAATTTCTTGCGAGAAGAATAATCGTCATCTAGTTTCTACATATTATTATTATTATTATTATTATTATTATTATTATTATTATTATTATTATTATTATTATTATTATTATTATTATTATTATTATTATTACCAATATTATAAAAAGCCTATTCCGGATAACAATGTTGTTATTTGTATAATATGGGCAGCTCGTGGAAACATAATTGTATGCCACATTTTCTGACTTTCGAGTAAGTATGAAAAGAAAGTTCACCATTCCTATGCAATTCGATACAATGACACATACCAAACAAGTTTCCCTTGTGGTTTAATACCAATCCAGTCCACCTAATAACTTAATTTTACCAGAAGTGACAATTATCATGATGTTCGCTAAATCCTTAAGTTTTATGTCCCGCGGTTTTGCCGGTTAGGCTAAAGGAAACGGTGATGATGAGAGATGAATGAAATGGTGGAATGAAGAAAGTGTGAGGAAACGGGAGAATCCCGAGAAAACCCACGAGCACGGTGTTTGTCCACCACAAAGTCCACACGGCGCGAGCTGGAATCGAATCAGGGACCCCAAGCACCGGAGGTGAACGCTTTACTACTGAGCTACCGCCCCCCCCCACATATCATGGTAAATAAAGTGATGACTTCGCTTCTTCATATTTTGTATGTCCGGAAATTCTCTTTTATCTTATTCATTGGAGGCAAACGTTCTTACAGATTTAGACTGGACTGCAACTGAACACGTGTGGTTTATTGTTCAACAGCCCTGCAACTCTGCAAGTAAACAAGTTACCACCAAACGGAATATGTAATCAGAGGTCCCTCCCTAAGGGGTTCAGACTTTTCTTTACTGAATAGTTTTAAGCTCTTTCCTTTTTTATAGTAGGCAATAAAAAATAGGAGAAGAACAATATTACTTTTCTGCGGCAGTGTGTCATTTATTTGAGCAAAGCTAAGGTAGTCAAAATTTGCAGACACTCCTCAAATAACAGGAAGAATCCCACAGCTATTTACAAAGGCAATCGGAAAAACAAGTTCATTTCTCTGCTTTCACGAAATATTTACATGTGTGACACTTTACGTGCTGAAATTAATAATAATAATAATAATAATAATAATAATAATAATAATAATAATAATAATAATAATAATAATAATAATAATAATAATAATAATAGTGAATATCTACAATATATTATCATTATTCATACTTTATCTTATTTCTGACAGCAGTGTTACATACATAATTTTGTCTTCTTCAATCACAAGCCACTGTTGTGCTTATCCGATCCAAATCTCTCCATATCGTTCTGCTTATTTACTTAGTAAAGTACTACTAGACTAATATTAAATCAAAACAATTCTTTGATCCAATACTTGATCCAATTTTTTGTTGTATATACCCACATTCATGTCCAGTTCCATCTAAAGAAACTAGTGTAAAAAATATTTGTTCCCGAGCGTTATAGTAGTGTATGATTGAATTCCGGATATATGAAGGCCCATAAATATGCAAATGACATATGGGCCGTTAAAATTAGTGCATATGCATTGGGGCGCGGAGAACTTCGCATTTGAATCAATTTTACACGAATACCGAGAGAACACTTCTCGAATGTAGCATAGATTGTGTCTTAAAGTTACTCATATACAGACGACAACAATAGTCTAGGAGACAAAGTTTGTGTTTGTCTTGTATCGAAAAAGTATCGTAAAAGTGGTGGTCTCTTAGGAATTGTATATGTACCTGGAAACGTATGACTTCATGCCCACCATCAGTCATCTTTTGCAGAATTAAGTGAACGAGAGATATATATTTATTTATTTATTACTAAGCTACCAGATACAATCTCAGAGGCCATTTTACACTGGAGCACTCAAATCAACAATAATAACAACATTGGGAAATGAAGTGGAAGAATGGCGTCCAGGGTCTGTATTTTAAGGTACCATCTCAACATTGACCTGGTGTAACTGAGGAAAACCCTGGAAAACCTCAGTCAGGATACTGAACTCTGGATTCGAGCATGGGACCTTCCGATTGGGAAGCAAAAACGCTGTAATAATAATAAATCTTTGAGTTTTACGTTCCAGCCTTATGTCGGCTAGGCAAAAGGAGATGGTGATGATGAGAAATGAGTGAAATGGTGGAATGAAGAAAGTGGGAGGAAATGGGCGGGCCCCGAGAAAACCCATGCAGACGGTGTTCGTCCACCACAAGGTTCACTTGGCGGGAACAGAGATGGAACCCGGGATCCCATTCACCAGAGGTGAACGCTCTATCAATGAGCCACGGCGGTCCTTATAATAATAATAATAATAATAATAATAATAAGAAGAAGAAGAAGAAGAAGTGTCATTGATAATAATTGTATTGTGTATGTATAATACTTGAAGAGAGTACTTGAACTACACACACGATTAGGCTCGTTTTGGCTCGTTTTGGCTCGACTTGAAACTAGAACCAAATTCGAGTTGAATTGGAGGAAATTTTTCGAGCCGAGTTCTCGAGTCCAGTTCAAACATGTCTGTTTCGAGTCGAGTCGAGTTTCAAAGAAAAATCGCTCGAACTCGCTCGTGCCAATCCCTAATTTTTACAAACCAACTCACTACCAATTTTCCATATATAGAAAAGTGCCCCTCCCGCACATAAAGGAGAATTTTAAAATTGCTAGGACACATTCTGTTTATTTTCAATAAAGAGTTAATACACTGAATTTCAGCTCCGTAAGTTTAACGGCTTGCGAGATACTATTTTTTTTTCGCAAAAATTTGGATCCTCACTACCTTCTTAGGATATTATGCATTATAATAAAAGCAATATAACATCCCAATTTGGATTAAGGCCTAACTATATACCAAAAGTAATTTCATTTGACTTTGCAATTTGACCGTGATGATCAGGCACAAATAGTTACATGCATTTTTTTTATATATTACAGTGATTCAAAAATGTATTTTTTCAGTAGTTAGCTCTAAAAACTCACAGGTCTCGTAAGACAAGTAGTAGTAGAAGTCCTATTGCTATTATTACAATTAAAAATATCAATATCCAAAAGTGCCTGAAGTTCATTTTTCACTTGGTTAGATATACTCACCTCAGGTAAGTAGACAGAAACAAGTGGAAAAGGAAGGGAAACGAAGGTCTTGAAAGTAAAACAGAGACAAATTTACCAGTCTTCAGAAGATACTGTCTACAATGCAGTGAGCACAGAGGGTCGGCAGATCATACTGAGTCGGTGGGTCGCAGTGGGTCACGGTGGGTGGTGGGTCGCAGTGGGTCATGATGGGTGGTGGGTCGCAGTGGGTCATTGTGGGTGGTGGGTCACAGTGGGTCATGGTGGGTGGTGGGTCACAGTGGGTCATGGTGGGTGGTGGGTCGCAGTGGGTCACGGTGGGTGGTGGGTCACAGTGGGTCATGGTGGGTGGTGGGTCGCAGTGGGTCACATGCTGTTGACCCACGACCCACTGGCCCACTCAGAAAACTTGACCCACTTGACCCACTGACCCACCGACCCACTTACCCACTCCATCTCTGGTGCAGTGCAGTCTTCATCATACAGAGTAATGATAAGTAGTTTTCATATTTATATTCGTCTCTCTTTCTCTCTCTCTATCCATGTTTCTTGACGTTTCCTTATCATGTCTTGCATATTTCTCTTCTCTGTCTCACACATACACAAGTACACATTCTATGACAAGGAAATAAGTAAAGTTTTTTTTTTTTTTTTTTTTTTTTTTTTTGAGTTACCGAGTCTCAATCGAATCACCATTTCACTGAAATGACCCGATTCAGCTCCAGCGCGTTCATTTTATCATTGCGAATTATAATGTTATATCCGCAATGGGTGGAATCGAGATTGGATATTCGGAACAGACAAATATTTAGAAATGACTAGAAAATGGCCGCCTTTTGGGTTATTTCAAGAGAGATTTTATTTAAATTAATTTTCACACAAATTCGTTTCCATCCTATAATTTTTCAATTTGTTTTATACACGTATGAAATGCGAAATATGCAAGATTTGCTACGTCTATAAGGAACCAACATCTAATTTTCCTTTTAAATATTTTTAACTTTTCATTATGATACAGTTTCGACTTTTAATGTAAGCTCTTTCTTATAGAAATTTAGCAGTAAATTAGGACTTCTTCATTTTTTTTCTTTCTGTCTTATTTCTATATTTTCTTTTTATTTTTCTCTTTTATTCAGTTTGCATTAATAATCTGGAATGGGAGTTATGACCTAAGCTACCCACTAGATTTATTATAATGTACTTCAGATCTGTACGTTTAATGAACACTACCGACTTTGCTACCAAAACACTCGGAAAGACAGGATGTGTTAAACTTTTGTCATGACCCTAGATGTGTCTCGGATCTTTACAGTTTCGGTGGAAATTGATACTTACTTTGATCACCAAGTTTGGTATTAATTTTAAAGGTGACTAAATGATTTTTTTCAAGCCTCCTCTATGTATTTATTTGAATAGTTCTGACAAAAATTTAAAAAAAAAAACGTTATTTCTATATTACGCTAGGATTTCTGGGAATGTAACTTCATAATGTTAGGTTATTTTCTTACTACGTTTAAATCCAAAATTTTTATCTGTGCTCTCTTTTATTTTTCTTCTTCTATTTCCTTTTCTCTCTCTGTATCTCTGTCTCACTTCCGTACCTCTAACAGATATCTACTGGTTTCAATTTTTCATTGAGGTATGTTTACGTTTCTCTCACATCAACTTATGAATCTCGTTTCGTCTCATTTTCATTATTTCACTTTATTGACACTAATACATGTATATTTTCAAATTAAAATTGTGCTGATGTTGTTGCTGATTTTAATATGGGAGAGAGGAAAGGGAAAGAGAGAAGTGGATCTCTGTACCAGACACGATTTGTGGGATGAGAAAGTATATATTGGATATTAATTACTGATTCCAACCTATTTCAAGCACCATTTCTCGGATGTATCCTACAGATGTTATGATTAGGGAGTATCAAAGAAATTATGTTACAATTGCGTCAAAATTAAATATATATATATATATATATATATATATATCGAGAAAAATTTCGTTGAACACTTTCCTTTTACCAAAGGCACATTTTGCCGGAATGTGCACAAAACCACAACGAAAATATACACTTTTTTGGCTCAATCGAGTAATTTTACTGGTTTAGCTTGGAAAATTGTCTTATATGTACATGTGTAAACTTGCAAAGTGGGTGGATTTAGCCTCCATTATGTTCTACCCTCCTTATGACAAATTCATTGAAACTTCAAATAGTAGGATAATTTATGCAGGTTGAACGAAGGGAGATGTCAAATTTTGGAAAAATCGGTTAAGTTTTATAAGAGTTATCGTGTAACAGATGGACGAACAGAAGGAAACATAAAAATATGAATCGAGTCGAATGGTAGAAGCTTTGCTAACGCTTTCTTCAATCAAATACAATCTTACAAAATCAAACCATCTGTATAGGGTGTTTCAAAACAAAACCGACAATCACGTTTGGGAGATGATTCCTGACACCAAAATAATGCAAAAAGTATAGACCAACCCGGGTGCACAAATGCTTCCTTTCGAGGTGATAGGCTGCCGAAGAGATGAAAAATGAGCTTCAGATGAAAAGATGAGAAGATTAAAGGTCAACAGTTCCAAACCAATGGGACCTACCGTAGTCAGGTCAAGACTTCACTTAGGAACTAATATGTGCCCTATCCAAATATCCAAGTTTCAGAATCTTAAGGTACTAACGAACTAATTTTTATAGAGGAAGTTTGGCTACAGGCATGCAATTTGAAGTACTCTCCAATCACCTCTATAAAAAATATTGCGGATGTACCGCAGTACTCTGAAACATGAATATTTGGATAGGGCACGTACTAGTTCCTAAGTGAAATCATGACCCGACTACGGTAGGTCCCATAGGTTTGGAGCTATTGCCTTTTAAAGTTCACATTTTCATGTTCTCGGCAGCCTATAACTCCAAAAGGAGGCATTTATGCACCCAGGTTTATCTATACTTTTTGCCTTCTCTTGGCATCAGGAATCACCTGTCAAACGTTGTCGGTATTGTTTTGAAACACTATGTATATTAAAATGCTAACTTTATGTGTTTGTCTCCAATCTTTTCGAGAATGAGATCTCGAAAACCACTAGTACTAGAAACGTGTCGTTTTCGCCGGTCGATTCCAAGTAACGTGTAGATTGTCCAGTTCTAATCTATATAATAAAACGCTAGGTTTATATGTTGGTCTCCAAAGACAAGATTATAATTTTTGTCTCCAATCTCTTCGACAAAAAATCTCGAAAACCACAAGTGCTAGAAACGTGCCGTTTTCAGTAAAATTCCAAATTTTGTGTAGATTGTCCAGTTATAATTGAATGTTTAAAAGCATGGCCGTTATGTATTTATTAAATTTTTAGGGGTACACTAGAATTTTGTTACAATACTTTTTTTAAAAAAGTAAAGTATCATATCCTACGAGTTATGCACTCCAACATCACCTTTTTCTAAGGGTTTTATATCTCTCAGGCGTTTATTACATGGCCAAATAATCATGAGAAACAAAGCATAACTATTTCTCATGTCTAAGATGAATCTTTATTGTTGTCAGTGTTTTTCTCAATGAACACCATACATCACTGACATTATAATTAATTGTGTATGTAATGTATTTGCTTATTACATACTGCATGAAACAGGAAAGAAGACACTGATCATACACAAATTAGAAACTCGAACCGGAAATTGGATCAAATCTTGCAAATGAAGCGAGATATTGAAGAAATAATCGAAAAATCTCCTCTTTATGATGCCCCTTGCCCATTTTTTATCAATACGTCATTCACTTATGTCTGTAAAGGAACATGTACAGATGTTGTAAGAACGACAAGGAGATTCATGCGCCTATGTGAATGATGCGCTGTGTAGAGAGCGCAGCTTGAGCTAGTTGAATATTTAAAAAAAAAATCATGTCCGTTAGTTTTATTACATTTTTTAGGGGTACACTGGAAGTGTTGAAATTAAAAAAAAAAAAAAAACTCCTACTAGTTATGCATTCGAACACTACAGAGTTGTATACAGGGGTTGTGTATATCTGAATTGCTTTTTCATTGCCAAATGACAATGGAAAACGAAGGATAACCACTTCTCCAGGCTAAGATGAATCTTTATTGTTCGGAGTGTTTTGCCCAATGAACACCATATATCACTGGCATTATATATAATATATTTGCTTATTACATGCGCCATGCAAGACGAAAGAAAACACTGATCATACATGAATTAGAACTTCCAACCGGGAGTAAGCTCAATCTTGCAAACGGTGCGAGATGTTGAAAAAAAAATCAAAGAATCTCCCTCTTATGATACCCCGTGCTGATTTTTATCAAGGCGTCTTTCGCTTTTGTCTGTAAAGGGACATGTCTGATGTTGTGAGGAATGACAAGGAGATTCATGCTCATATATGAATAATGTGCTGTGTAGAGAGCGCAAGTTCAGCTAGTTATTATTAATATTCTGTGTTACAGTTTCGGCAAATATATAATTGCCTTCATCAGACATTACGCAAAGACAGGAGATAGCAAAGAGGTTTATTAAGATGAGAAAAAATAATAGGTTTAGTAGAAAGCACAATATCAAAAGAGCGGATGTTTGTGAAAACAAAGAGAAATAGTAAAATGTATAGTATGCTTCTTCTTAACGCAATGGCATATTGCCGAAACTGTAATACAGATTAGTAGACCCCCTAATAATTTATAAGTGTTTGCACCGGTCAATTTTTTTTTCTTTAAGTTATGCTTAGTTTTAAAGCTAATTTGAGCAGAATCCAGGTTTCAGTAGGTAGATAACGGCTGAAACGCAATCTATACTTGGAATTTTTAATGCTGAAATGCTGAATCACACACACACACACACACACACATACACACATGTATATATATATATATAGTTCTAAAATGGCGTCCACAGACCACAAAGTGATATTCTTCGGGTCAAAATAAAGCAGAAGTGCTATATAATGATATATATTTCGGGATCTGCTTCAGCCGCTATGAGGAACCAAAAACTTTATTATATGGTAACGCCACGCATTAACTTTGAACCGTTAGCATTGCTCCATGTACTGGTACGCTAGTAAATGGTGCTATAGTGTCAACATCTATCCATTTCACATGCCATCTGGAAAAATCGATGTAACTATTTGGTGAGTTAGTATATCTAATCTATGGTTTTTTATCTGCTGCGACGTTGCCACATAGTGCAATTCGAGTCTCCAAACGAAGATTCGAAAGGAATATAATTATATATTTTTTTTCGCTTAATTTTGGCTTTAGTCCATGGCCGCCATTTTTAGAACACCTGATATACAGGGTGTTACAAAACAACTCCAACGACTTTTGGGAGGTGATTCCCGACCCCAGGATAAGACAAAAAATATAGACCAACCTGGGTGCACAAATGCTTAATTTCCGAGTTACTGAAAACATGAGAAATGAACTTTAAAGGTTAATGGCTCTAATACTAAGGTGTCCTCCCACTTGCGTACATTCCCACTTCTGTACATGCCAAAATCCTTTCCAGTTCCGTACAAGTGCCAGATGCAATGAAATGTCATGATTTAAAAGGGAAATAAGAATTCCCATTTTCGCATAGGTTCAATTTTTGCTAGTTTTTGAGCAGAGGGAGATATGGAATCTAAAGGGTACGCTTTGAGTAGCAGCCACAACGAATAAGAGTCCTTGAATAGATTTATTTTACAAACTACCTAGCAGGCCAGCATGACCTTCTTTGTTGATGGCATGTTTAAGAGCTATAGCAAACGTTTCTCCCAAATTTTTGTAATTCATGCAGATATTGGACGTTCAATAGAGGAAAGTAATACAATTCCAGTGGCTTTTGCCTTTCTTCCGAACCAGAGAAAGTATGAATATGCATGAAAGGTTATTTCATTAGTACAGAAAGAAGTCCTGAATTGGAATACTGAAGTCGTAATGGTAGACTTCACGGAAGCAGTAATACATCCTTATAGGACAATTTTCCTTTCAGTTTCCATAAGTGGGTGCAATTTTATATTTAGCCAGTGTCTTTGGCGTAATATACATGATTTGAGCTTGGTTTCAGACTACGATAAGACTTCAGGTTATAATGATATAAGACTTCAGGTTCGAAAGTGTGCGTCACTAGCTTCTCTTCCGTTAGAAATGGTTGACAGTGGTCGGCTGTCTATTCAAGAAAATATCCCCTAAGATATAGCAGTTCTATGACTATATCGTTGATCAGTGGCTAGAAACTTCTACAGTTTCAATAAGCATGTGGATCTGTCATGAAAAACGCAAGAGAAAAAATAATCCCGCAGAGGATTAGAATAATAGATTAAATATTCTGCTAAACAAGAAAATTCTCAAGTCATCGAATTAGTCCGCTTTCTGAAGTTAGAAGCCAAAACAAGTGACCATGCTTACGGCAGAAAGTATCTCAGCTTGCAAGGTTAAATAAGAAAGAATGTATATGTACAGCTTGAAAAAAAAAATATACAGTGAAACCAGTCTATGTTGGCCACCATCGGTTCCATTAAAAAGTGAAAAACTTAGACAGGTGGACAACTTACAGAAAATAAGTATGATTGGTGTATTTGTAGAATAGCATTTCTAGTATTACTTGATTATACAATTTTAATAAGCAATGGCACGACAGCTACTTTAAAATAATGTATATAGAGCAGTGGCGTAGGGAAGGGGGGCCGCCCCCCTTCCCAAAGAGGTCCGACAATGTACTTCGGTACTTTGAGGTTCGTAATTTTTTATATATTTTTCTGTTTATATATTTCTTTGTTTGTAATGTTTCTATATGTACCTATAACAGCACTTGCCCTCCCCCCTCAAACACACATCCTGGCTACGCTACTGATATAGAGTAATAATAACAATATATAGCACTAGAAAAAATACTGCAGTATATTTAAATACATGCACCTTTCTCTTCCTGAAAACAAGTATGGCACACGGAATTATTTGGATGGAATACACAATAACACAAACAACCATAAATTAGAAACATATGTACTCAGTTTATTGAAATTGATATTGTAGCACACTGACTTGCTGAGATTGAAAACAAGAAAGGCAAAATAATATAGTAAATTGAACAATTCATATGTAGTTTATATTACCTTTTACAGTTGCTGTTATTTTCTATTGCAAAATATGGTATTCTTGGCACATATGCACATTCTAGTTTTGTAGTAAACTACCTCTTCTTAACGAGCCACAAGCGTTTCCCTCGGAGCAAAATATGTTCTGAAAAAAAAAATCTCAAGGAATTCGTATCTCAAAACCACCGCTACCTTTCGACAATCCGTCAGGTGTCAATAGATGACAATTTAGATGGTTAGCTTTAACCTTGAGAATTTTTCTGAGTTACTAAAGCTCCACACTGATGAAAGGAGATGATATAGCTAACGGTTTTACCAAAAGAGACAGGGTAAACAAATACGTACATCCATTTTATGAATACCTGTACGTGATTTTTGTTATTCATATCTTCCTTCACCACCCCTTTATGAGGGTAGTGTTTTGGTCATTGGCCTTTAAGAACAAAACATGGGAGTTCATGCTTCCTTGTCTCCAGTCACAAATACAAAACATCTGCCTCTCACATGGGAATACGAAAGAGTTAAGAATAGCAACAAAACAGTATTATGCGTGGCCAAGATACGCAGGTAAATTTATCATTAACATCATAGGGTACACATTGCTTCAATTTGGCCAACTTACAGAGTAATGAGTAGCGAATATCTTATGGGAAAATGCAGGTTCAAGACGAACCAGGCCAAGATGAGCATGTGGCCAACTGAGAGAGGTGGCCAAGTTGACAGGTTTTACTGTAGTTCTGATGCTTCAAAATATATTAGATAATGTTTGGTTGCACTTTCATATATTCATAAGCTATTATAAACTGTAAATCGTGTGTATATATGCATTGATAATAATTATATATAGGTGGTGGTAACAACGGTATACGGCCTACTGCATATTGACCAAAATTATAGAAGATCCAGATACTAGTTCGACGAAGACTCTTTATAACAGCCGACTTGTGTGTATCCCTTTGATGTGATTTGTGAATTCATATCAAACACATATTGGGGATACTTTGATCGAATTTGAATTCAACGTGTAGAATTGTGTTGAAATAAAATGTTCAACAGTATTTAAAGCATGTATATATCTTTTCGTATTTCCTTGAGCATGCAATTCCATATCCTCCTCTGCTCAAACTTTATTAAAAATACACATAAAGAGTGTCAGTTATTAAACATGTACGGAAGTGGGACATCTTTTATCAATGTCAAAATAGGGCCTATTCGTGTCATCGCCCATGACACTTTTACGGATCTGGGAAGGATTTTATCTTGTACGGATCTGGGAATGTACGCATCTAAGAGGTAATCCAATACTAATAGACCTACTGTAGTTGGGTCAATACTTTATGTAGGAACTAGTATGTACCCTATCCAAATACCCGTGTTTCAGAATCCTTCGGTATTCCACAACATTTTTTTTTATAGAGGTAGCTGGTGAGTACTTCAAATCATATGCCCGTAGCCAAACTGCCTCTATAAAAAATCCTGCGTGAGTACCTTAGGATTCTGAAACATGCACTTTTGGATAGCGCCCATATTAGTTTCTAAGCGAAATCTTGACCATACTACGGTAGTTCCCGTAGTTTTGGAAGTATGAACCTCCTTTAAAATTCTTCTTATTATTATTATTATTTTTTTTCATATTTCCGGCAGCCTATGACTCCGAAAGGAAGCATTTGTGCACTCATATAGGTCTATACTTTCTGTCTTATCTTGCTGCCAAGAATCACCTATATATACAGTATAATCACCCTTTCCAGTTTCGCTGTATATGAATCTGTTTTGAAATTGGAACTGATTAAATTTTGCAAATTATTTTTTTTCAATAGAGGAATGTGAAGGAAGCAATGGAAAGCTAAGTAAATACCAGAAAACTAGGTAGTGTTATTGCGTGTTAGCTCCTGCACCTGTCGACAGATAGGCGGACTGATAGGTAGAGACACTCTGCATAATTTCCTATACTTACCCAGAGTGCATGTAAAGTTTCTAAAAAAATGTAAAATATACAAAAAAGAAAAATCATGATAAGAACAAGTTCTGATTCAATTCTTACAGGACTTTATCATCTAAATTGCTTCGTTCACTTAGCGAACTAACTTTGAAGAAAATAGTTCAGAATACACTTCGAGAAAACCAAGTCCATCTCGCATTCTACTATTTGGACTAAAAAAGAGCGAGAGACTGTTTTATTTTTTAACTGTACGTTCTTTTATCACTTTCTTTTCTTTTTACTAAAAAGTAATCTGAAACCATTTGTGAGAAGTGAATTCCGGTAGTTTTGCTTTGGATCAAGTGAATTGAAATAACTCTATTGGAAGAAAGTATACGAAATGACTGAGCTGACACGGAAATGGAAAAGGAGCGATAAAAAAGAAACGATGTAGGTGTACTCAAAGCACGATCCGAAATCATGGAAGAATAAAACTTGTTCTGAATACATATTACGTTATAGTGGTGTATCTAGCACCATATAATTTGCACCTGAATCTCTTACAGGAATATATTACTCAGTGCGTATAGAAGAAATTGTCATTTGACAACAAGATTAAATCCAGATAAAAGAAACGTGGCGTGAAACACAAACAATGCAAGTTACAATGCATATTAAAAAAAGAAAAAAAAGTCAAAATGATTGTATGAGAAATAATGTAATTATGCAGAAATTAAATTCAATGGGATCAGAAGAGAATGATTTTTATTTATTTATTTATTTTACAATAAACCAAATTATATTGTAAGTGTATTCAATTGTAATTTCCTAGCGCGGAGTAATCGAGTTGATTTCAACTTAAACTCTAGGTCCACATCTGAAATAAACTCACTGCTGAAAGGGATGCTAACGTAAATCAACAAAAATGCATTTGTACTATTGTAAGTAATATATATATATATATATATATATATATATATATATATATATATATATATATATATATATATATATATATATATATATATATATATATATATATATATAGATATAGATATAGATAGATAGATAGATAGATAGATAGATAGATAGATAGATAGATTAATATACAGAGTGTTTCAAAACAACACCGACAAAGTTTGGGAGGGGATTCCTGACACCAAGACAAGGCAAAAAGTATGGACCAACCTGGGTGCACAAATGCTTCCTTTCGGAGGGTGTTTGGCTACGGTCATAAAATTTGAAATACTCACCAACTACCTCTATAAAAATTGTTGCGGACGTACCGCATGATTCTGAAACTTGAATATTTGGATAGGACACATACTAGTTCCTAAGTAAAGTCTTGACCCGACTACGATAGATCCCATAGTTTTAGAGCTATGGACCTTTAAAATTCATTTTTTCCATGTTTTTCGCAGCATATAACTCCGAAAAGAAGCATTTGTATATCCAGGTTGGTATATATCTTTTGTCTTATTTTTATGTCAGGAATCACCTCCCAAGCGTTGTCGGTGTTGTTTTGAAACACCCCATATATATATATATATATATATATATATATATATATATATATGGGGAGGGGGTATTGAGTATTTTTGTAAAGAGAACAGTGATTATCAACGCATACATATAATGCACATAATCCAAGTTGTTCTACTGAAATATGTCATTGTCAGCTAGGAACACGGCATAAGCAACAATAACATCTGACTAACCAGGGCCATGCGGTATCTTCCACTGAGACTACTGAGCTCATGGATGTGTAGGTTCTCCAAATCATAATGGAGCCACCACCATGCTTTCGTCGTCCTATTGTATTTCTCTGGAAAAAGACGGATTCGGGGAAGACCTTCCTCGATGGAAGCATTGTGATTCATCGAAAAAAATGAAATGACATTTTGAGTTTTACGTCCCACGGTTATGCCGGTTAGGCTAAAGGAGACGGTGATAATGAGTAATGAATGAAATGGTGGAATGAAGAAAGTGGGAGGAAACGGGAGTACCCCGAGAAAATCCACGCACATGGTGTTTGTCCACCACAAGGTTCACTTGGCGGGAGCAGGGTTTGAACCCGAGACCCCTAGCACCAGAGGTGAACGCTCTACCACTGAGCCACCGCGGCCCCATGTAATTCATCGAAGCATGCAACGTTTTGTTATTGCTCAGCGATCGGATGACGATGTAGAAGTGCCCATTCGAGTCGTAATCAGTGATGACGTGTGGTTGACATCAGTACATGTGTTGGACGTCGGCTGCGGAAGCCCATATCTAAGGGTAACGGCACACTTGTGTTTTGTTCATTGTTAAAGTTTGCTGCTATTTGTGCCACAGTTTGAAACCTAATTCGTTTTCTCAACCTCGGCAGTCTTTAATGGGGTATGAGCGCTCACACTATTTCGTTTGGTGCTGATTTTGCCATAATTTTTCCCTCTTTGGAAGGTGCTAAACCACTGCAGCTCGCGACCACCCGGCAAGTCTCATTGCTTTCGAGATGTAATTTTCTAGTCATCTGATCATCATAATCTAGCCCCTAACTAACTATTGATATATTGCCGTCCTCCCATATTTTCTACTCACAAGCACCACAATGTTTGATCAAGTAAAATATATGCCATTTTCTGGCGAGCGGTTCTGCTGTGTAAGACCAACAACAAAATCGGTCTTATATAGCCCAGCAAGTTTGTTCAAAATGCAATGGATAATCATAATGATTTGATCGGGGAATGCATATTTCATATGCTCAACATCATGCTATGTTAATTGCAATAAATAAAGTAAGTTTGGACAAGCGCTTTTTTTTATTTTAACATTATTTTTGCAGCTTTATATAATCTTACTCTACTACTTCTGCTATCAGAAACTAAGGAAACAACAATTAGCTTATAGCCACCATAGTAAATCAACACATCACTAATGCAAGTTTGATTGAAATGAGGCCAGATGAGTCCAGGGTTACTTATAAATACGCACATAGTCATTTAAATGTTATATTAGCAATGCTGTACGTAGCAGAAAAGTTGAGATTTATTATCTTACCTGTCATTAATTTAAAACAAACAACAGCAATTCTCAAGCCGTCAACGTAGTAAGTGTATTGTTTAATTCACGTTAATTTCCTCTCATTTGTTTCTCTTTTCCCCTACTTGCTTAAATGAAAGTTACTCAGAAATATAATCTGACGGTTGAAGTAAGCATGTCCTCATGTTCGTTATTGTTATCAACAAACATCAATAAACCTTACTGAAAAGGCTGAAAAGACGTATACACAATGTTTCATGAAAATAGTTTTTTTTCTTTTTTCTTTAGAAAGGAAAGTAATGATAAACATAATTTTGTAAGATGAAGATAACTCACATTTTTCTATTTTATTAATTTGAATTTAATTCACGTTGAACAATACAGTACAAGATGAACTGTAATCTTAAGTAAAACAAACAGTATTATTGATTTTTTTTAATGCGATATTTTTTAAAGTCTTTTCATAACCAATTTATTTAATCGTGGGATATAAATACCCTTTAACAATATTGACCTTTCCGACACGAATAGCATGAACGATTGATAAACCGTAAAGGGTACGCAATTTTGCCACAAACTCTATTTTACTTTAAAAAAATCATGGAACGCGTCGCACCCCCGAAATAAAGATGTCGTAACTCTAAACTGCCAAGTTTCCACGTAATAAAAATAAGTGTAAATAAGTTTTTTGTTTGTTTGTTTGTTTTAGTTCTAGAAATACGTATTTTAATATGCACAGTATTAATTAATGTAGAGAAAACCTTTCTAGGATAAATACAGATTACAATTGTCATACTTTAAAACTTGATAAAAATTTATAATTTATTTTGAGTTGTGGGGCCGCAGTGTCACAGTGGTAGTGTTCACCTTTAGTGCATGTTGTTCTTGCTTCGATCCGAGCTCGAGGCAAGTGAACTTTGTAGTGGACAAACAACGTGCCCGTTGGTTTTCACGGGGTCTCCCGTTTCCTCCCACTTTCTTGATTCCACCATTTCACTAATTTATCATCATCACCGTCTCCTTTAGCCTAGCCGGCATAACCATGGGATGTAAAACAAAGATTTCAAGATTTCTATTTTGAGTTGCGATAATCATATTTTGTTGGTGCAATATTATTTTAATACAAAGGGGGAAATATTCGAAGCACTTGAAACTATTCATTTTTTCCCTCATTCGCCAATTTATAAATATTAAATTGAAAATCATTCCTAAAGATCTTGGACACGTGTCAACTTATATTTAGTAAGTAATTTTTTACTGCCTATCTTCAGGGTTCCTGTTGGGATCCTGCAAGTTGTTGCATCAACGTTGAATAGGGATGCGCTCGAGTCGAGACACACTTTGAAAAAATCGAGACGAGTCGAGACAAATGCATTTCTCGATTCGAATTTTCGAGTCGAGACACGAGTCGAGTCGAGACAGCTCGTAAAAAAATCGACTCGACTCGAATGTCTCGAAAATCTTTCTATAATTTTTAATATTATTTTGAAGAAAATACTCACTCAGAAACACTCGGCACGAGAATTTCGGAAACTGCAAGACTTGACGAGTGTTCGAGTAGTGCTCTGGTGAGTGTCTGCAACAAGTTGCGAAACCAAGGGGAAACGACATCCAAAGGTGGAGGGGTTGGGCGCCCCCGACCTAATTATATATTTCGGACGCCGTAGGCTAGGCAGACTGGTAAAACAGGACAGACAGCGAACTGCTTCAGAACTATTATCAGAGTTTAATGGTGGGCAAAGTACAAGTGTATCTGAACTAATGTTGCAAAATTTCCGGAAAATTATGAACCTGTTGGTAAAAAAAAAAAAAACGTTTTTTTTATTTCTTTCCGGAAAAAATGGAAATATTGAATTTTTTTTATAATGTTTGTACTAGGTTAATTTTACTAGTAATGATATCTTTTTTCAAACGCGAGAAAAATATAAGTATAAAAATTTCAATATTGCGAATATTAAAAAATAGCACTCGAAAATGCAACTATTCCAATTATTATCTGTATTAAAATATTAGATTTACGCGTATATGTTTGTTTGTCTCCACAGAACATTTTATATGTTTGTCTCCAGTCCTTTGGACAATGAGATCTTGAACCCACAAGTGCTAGAAACGTGCCGTTTTCATCGGTCAATTCCAAATTTTGTGTAAATTGTCCAGTTGTAATGAATATTAAAAAAAAAAAAAAAAAAAAAACATTGTCATTAGTTCTTTATTAAATTTTTAGGGGTACACTGAAAGTACTGAAATTTCTGAAAAAGTAAAGCATCATACTCCACGAGTTATACATTCCAACATCACAGTTGTATTTAGGGGTTGTATATCTTTCAGGTGTTTGTTTCATGGCCAAATGATAAGAAAACGAAGGTTAACCATTTCTCAGTCTAACAAGGTACATTCGCGAAGTGTCCCCTCGGGATTCGTGTAAAATTGATTCAAATACAAAATTCTCCGTGGCCCAATGCGTATTGTACTAATTTTAGCGGCCCATATTGCATATTTATGGGCCTTCATATATCCGGAATTTGGTCAACCACTACTGTAAAGCTCCGTCACAAAATTGCTTTTAGTTTCTTTAGATACAATTGGACATGAATGGGCGTATATGCAAAACAAATAGGATCAATTACTGCTTCTCTGACAACTGTTACCCATCCCAGCCGCCATTTTGGATTAAGCTTTGTGTTTTTCAAATGGGAATAGGTGCATGTGATACATCAAATTCATATAAAATTTTCTCGGAAATTCATGGGTGTAGCTAATTTTTACGTAGCTTGTACGTTTGCAAGGTATTGCATGTTAAATGTCAGGCACTTCACGAATGTTGTACCAAATAGAAAATTGTGCAGTTCCCCGTGTATATACTATATAATCTTTTAAACGATTTATTGTTGACGAATATTCCCTGAACGTAAATACATACATACACACAGACATAAATACGGAAATGGTAGGTCTTCACCCAAATCTGGTCGTATCTTCATTTGCATTAGGCATTTTGACCGTAATAGAATACTTCCTTGTTATGGCATTCACAGAAATGTAATAACATTATAACACCAATGTTGTAAGAAGTTTGGTTATACCTACAGTCAGTGGCGTATTTACGATTTCGTTTCGGGGGCTTTTCTAACTTTATTTCTGGAAATGTGAAAATTCTGCAAGATATTTCATTTACTTTAAGATAGTATATCAAATTTTGGGGGCGGCTTAAGCCCGGTAGCCCCCTCTTAAATATGCCACTACCTATAGTTTTTTTTTTCAGTTTGAAATTGTTTGATTTGTCAACAACGTTACCGTAACTGATATTACTCTAAAATGTCTATTCGCGAAGTGCATGGAGGGATTTAATATGCAATATCTTCCAAACGGTACAAGCTACGGTAAAATTAACTACACCAGTAGATTTCGGAGAAAGTTCTACATGCATTTGATATATCGCTTGCACCTATTCCCATTTGAAAAAACGAAAGTTAAATCTAATATGGCGTATCCAAGATGTAAATGGTGTGTAAATGTAAATTTTGTGTCCGAGCGTTATAGTAGTGTATTAATTCCGCATATATGAAGGCCCATAAATATGCAAATTACCCGTATGGGCCGCTAAAATTAATACAATACACATTGGGCCGCTGAGAACTTTGGATTTAAATCAATTTTACACGAATCCCGAGGGGACACATCCCGAATGTACCTTGTAAGATGGATCTTCATTGTATGGAGATTTTTTTTTTCCAATGAACTCCGTATATTACTGACATAATTAATTGTGTGTGTAGCAGAGATGGAGTGGGTCAGTGGGTCGGCGGGTCAGTGGGTCAAGTGGGTCAAGTTTTCTGGGTGGGTCAGTGGGTTGTGGGTCAACAACATGAGACCCACTGTGACCCCCCACCCACCGTGACCCACTACGACCCACCACCCACCATGACCCACTGTGACCCACCACTACCGTGACTCACTGTGACCCACCACCCACCGTGTCCCACTGCGACCCACCAACTCAGTATGATCTACCGACCCTCTCTGCTCACTGCATTGTAGACAGTATCTTCTGAGGACTGGTAAATTTGTCTCCGGTTTACTTTCAAGACCTTCATTTCCCTTTCTTTTCCACTTGTTTCTGTCTACTTACCTGAGGTGAGTATATCTAACCAAGTGAAAAAAGAATTTCAGGCACTTTTGGATATTGATATTTTTAATAGTAATAATAGCAATAGGACTTACACTACTACATGGCTTTCGAGACCTGTGAGTTTTCAGAGCTAACTACTGGAAAAAATACATTTTTGAATCACTGTAATATATAAATTATTATATAAAAAATTGAATGTAACTATGTGTGCCTGATCATCACGGTCAAATTGCAAAGTCAAATGAAATTACTTTTGGTATATAGTTAGGCCTTAATCCAAATTGGGATGTTATATTGCTTTTATTATAATGCATAATATCCTAAGGAGGTAGTGAGGATCCAAAATTTTGCGAAAAAAAAAATGAGTACCTCGCAAGCCGTTAAACTTAAAGGGATGAAATTCAGTGTATTAACTCTTTATTGAAAATAAACAGTGTGTCTCCTAGCATTTTTAAAATTCTCCTTATGTTGGGGGGGGGGACTTTCTATATATGGAAAATTGGTAGTAAGTTGGTTTGCAAAAATGATCGAAAACGATCGATGTTATTTAAGAAAAACAATTAGAAACAAAAAATACAGTGCTTGGCTTTATATATCCATTGCTTTCTACTATAATAATTGCTGAAGCTTATGTTTATTATTTGGAGCGCTTACAGCACAGGGCAATCAACCCATAAAGTTGTGAGAAAAATAGGCATAAAATTTGTACTGTAAGCTTAATTACACGGAAATTTTAAGTTTGGATTGTACGTATAATTATATGGAAAATTTTACACTTTTTCTCCCTTTACGTTGGTCTACTTACTTTGATTTGGAACTTTGAAACTTCATCCTTTTGTCAACTGAAAAGTATTGATAATTCAACAAGGAAATAATTATATTATGATAATTTAATTGAAATTCATCGTAATTTGGCACATGGCAAACAGCAGTGTGGTAATTGAAGTTGAAGAAGGAGGGAAATTCCCATTCAACTCTGAACACTTTCCAGGAACCTCGTTCCCTTTCGCTTTCTAGACGGGGGAGGAAACTTGGTAATGGTATCAAACCTTCATGTGTAATTACAAAAATTAAATTTATTAACAAATAAGAAATCATCAGTTTATCAGGCTTTAATTGATAATTTATTCACAAGATTCCCTATCAAAGGCGTGGTAGATGAAGTTTCTGTTCTACATGGGTCGACATTACCAACTGACATGGTCGATATGGAAAAGATGTTGTATGGTGATAGAGAGATGATACTTCTTGCTGAGTATTTCAAACATAACCAAGAAAAATCGTTATCAGACTTAAGTCGATTGTCGATGTAGATTGTCGATGAGAAGTTGCAGAAATCGGGTAGAAATATTATCAATTTCCACGACAAAGTTCGAACGGAAATTTCCCCTTATGAATTTACAGATGACTAATATTAGAAATACACTAAGTGCTCAAACATTGTCTAACTTGTTGCTCATCAATGTTAATGGCCCACCGCTAGACAAGCTCAAAGTAGACGAGCTAGTTATCTCTTGGCTGAAGGATGGACAAGATTCCACTGCGGATGATTTACCGCCAAAAGGTTACCAACAGGAAATAAATCCGATTTCAGATTTGTTTTTAGGTGGAAAATTAAGTGTTACGGAAAATGTATACTTGTATTACTAATGGCTTATTTGTGTTATTCAACTTTATACCTAATTTTTAGTAAGTCTCTTCTTTGCTTTAGGTAAACTACTTTGAATAAATATTCACGATAATTGCAATTATGCATATTTGTAACTTAAATTTAACATGGCGTTTTAGTGATTACACAAATTACAATTATGAGCATACTTTATGGAGATGCTCTCACAGAGGGTAACCGAGCACCTTTATACCCTATGAACAACTGATTTTTCAAGTCTTTTGTGAGAAAAATACTGTGAACTGAGAAACCATAACCTTTTCCATATTGTACAGGGGTATTTTCCTGCGAATAGAAGTTTCTTGTGGAATGCGTTCAGAAATTAACACTTGAAAGAATACTCTCTTAATACAAGTATATTTTAGGCACACACTAATTCCCCCCCCCCCCACCTCGAACTGTTTCAATTTCCTCACTGACAAACACTTTACCATTTTATATCGTAAAGGTCAGATCCACTGTTATTGTAAGAGAGTGGTGCTTGAGCGATTGACTAGAAATTCAAACTCCAATTAGTGACAATTTCACAGTCTTGTTTTATTACAAGTGTAAACTCTTTAGTCAGTTTAAAAGAGGTCGTGGATCGTGTTCAGAGTTGATGACGATGGATTTTGGTGAGTCAGAGTAGATCAAAGTGGATGAGAGTGGTTCATGGTGGGTGATGGGTCAGAGTGGGTCACCGTGGGTGGTGGGTCAGAGTGGGTCACCGTGGGTGGTGGGTCATGGTGGGTCACAGTGGGTCATGATGGGTGGTGGGTCAGTGGGTCGTGGGTCAAGTATTCGTTGTCCCACGCCAACTCTGGTGTGTAGTTTATTTACTTATTATATAATGCATGCAAAAAGAAAGAAAACACTGGTCATATATGAATTAAAAATTCCAACCACAATGGGCTCAAATCTTGCAAACTGTGCGAGATATTAAAAAAAATAATAATAATCGAAAATATTTCCCCTTTATGATACCCACTGCCGATTTTTATGGAGGCATCCTTCACTTCTATCTGTAAAGGGACATGTACAGATATGAGCAATGACAAGGAGATTCATGCTCATATGTAAATGATGCGCTGTTTAGAAAGCGCAGGTTCAGCTAGTTGCAAATTAATAATCTGCACTTATTTCTGTTATGTCGTTTATTTGTGGATGTGCATTAATTACAGAACTTACAGTTACAGTTACATACAGTTAAATGCATTAATTACAGATAAATACAAGCCTACCAACATGAAGTGTTCTGTTACAAGAAATACGTCTCTTGAATGAAACGGAGTTCTCAATAGGCTCTTTGGTCCGGTGAAGTTTTATTTATTTTAACCAAATTACTTCTTAAGAGAAAGAGCAGTAGGCAAATTTCACTGATACTCGTGCACTAAAACATATAATTATCATTATTTAATATTTTAATATAGACATTTATATAAACTTTATGTACAAAATCCGGTATGTAAACACATGTTTTCCAGTACGACAGATTATCTATTACAATCAAAATGAAAGTGACTATGTTTCTAACTTTATAACTCTTGAATTATCAGACCGACCTCGATAAAATTTTCAACATAGATGAGGTTCGGGATGGCTTTTATCATTTAATTTTGAAGGCACAACTTGAGGGAAGGGGAGATGGGAAAATGCCAGATATTAGTGTCGAATCGATAGTTTTCGGTGTCGCTAAGACAAACAGTGACACTTCCTGCTGTTTAAATCCAAATTTAGCCCCTCAACTTGGCGGAAGGGGAAGGATATATATATATATATATATATATATATATATATATATATATATATATATATATATGTCAAATTTTCTGGCGGTACGGAGACAAGCTGGCTGTGGCTTAATTATTATCTGGGGAACATTCACGTGAGCATCCATGTGTCTAGTGAAACTCGAGCAAGGCACCATGACGGCCGAGCGTATCACACCCCTTCATGACGACCATGTTTCCTAACGGTAGTGACATTTTTCGACAAGATAATGCACCATGTCACAAGGCCAGGAGTGTGATGGAGTGATTCGAGGAACGCAGGAGCGAGTTCCAAATGATGTGCTGCCCTCATAACTCGCCGGATCTGAACCCAATCGAACACATCTGGGATGTGATTGAACGTGACGTTAGGGCGCATCGCCCCCCTCCCCTGAATTTACGGGAATTAGGTGACATATGTGGTATCAACTCTCTCCAGCACATACCAAGGATCATTGCATGCATGTCAAGACGTGTCGCCGTTATTATCCGTGCGAAAGGTCGACATACTGACAATTAGGTAGGTAGTCATAATGGTCTGGCTGATGTGTGCGTATATTTTAACTCGTATACTTTGTCTCGACTCGAATTTCCAGACGTCTCGACTCGAATTCGAGTCGAGTCGAGACAGAGACTGTCGAGTCGAGACACGAGTCGAGACAGAAACATATTTTCGAGTCGAGACAACATTTTCTCGAGTCGAGTCGAGACAGGCTTCAATCTCGACTCGACTCGACTCCTGCGCATCCCTAACGTTGAACCTCTTCCTTCTTTAGATATGTACTTTAGTGCATCTAGAAAAAAAAAAAATATATATATATATACAGTGGCAGATCCAGGATGTGATCAAAGGAGGGGCTAAACTATAGTTTGCCATTTTATCCAGTGTAAAGCAGGATTGAAGCCTATTTTATCCAGCGTACCAATGTATATCTGAGTGTCAAGGGGGGCTGTAGCCCCTATAGCCTCCAATATATATATATATATATATATATATATATATATATATATATATATATATATATATATATATATATGTGTGTGTGTGTCCCTGTCCTAGATAGGGTTGAATAAGCTTATTAAAAATATTTAGTCCAGGATTAATATTACAAAGTACATATTTTGTTTCGAAGTAATATATCACCAAAAAATGCATAAATTTACACAATTATTCTACAACAAAATATAACAGAGCGATGGAGATCATAGTACAACAAATTAAAAATGAAACGTGATAATTTTTGTTCAGTCGATTAATGAAGCAAGAGAAAAAGTAACATCGGCAAGAGCATGAACGTTGTTATTATAGACATTGACTTTCCTTTGTCTTCGACATCTGTACGTTGTCTGATGGAAACAATCGTTTATCGTTTGACTAAAGGTAACCGATACACGCACGGCTTGTTCGCTAAGCGACACAAGCTCTGAACTTACCAACTCGTTATCCGATTCAATGAAGACTCCAAATATAACCTGATCCTACCTAGGACTGCCTCGCTTCGAATCAAAGGCAGAAGCTGCTCTTTGCGTTAACCATACCGTGAAGTGTCCTTCTTCAGGACGTGTGTCCTGGTATTACGGAAAATTCTAGTAAAGGAATGGAGTATTAAATGATGAAAAATGCATGCGTAGCTGCAGAGAACTAATATATTTCTATTGGTGGTTTTAGATATCAAAGAACTCTAATACACATTACGCATATTAACTCAGTACATTTCAACGTACGGGTGGAAGTTTATAATTACAAAATTATTGATTTTGTTCTGAGAAGTCATTAACACTTTTTAATTACAAATGCACGTGTACGTAATTCATTCAAATGATTTTTTTGGGGGAGGAAACAAGTGTGTTTGCTAAATTCTAATGATTCCTAGTTCAATCTCAGGACAATGTAAATATAACGATTTATCTCAATTTGTTTTAACTATAAAATTGATATGGTTGTGAGGAAAATTACATATCAATCTCAGGACAATGTAAATATAACGATTTATCTCAATTTGTTTTAACTATAAAATTG
Source organism: Thermobia domestica (assembly GCF_964235325.1). NCBI lineage: Eukaryota > Metazoa > Arthropoda > Insecta > Zygentoma > Lepismatidae > Thermobia > Thermobia domestica. The sequence continues at coordinate 283,419,022 of NC_137459.1, forward strand.
ATATGGTTGTGAGGAAAATTACATATTCACCTGAAATATATACAGGGTGGACCATTTATCTTGATACAGCATTTCAACTTTTAAACCAACAGACATAAATCGTTGAAACTTTGTATCATGCAACTACCGGTAGGGACAATATTCGGCACAGTCCGCAATATCACAAATTTAGCAATACTGCGAACTATGTATGAAGTTGTGTTTCTTCAAATAGCACTATGTCAGATTATTACACATTTCAAATCTACATATGAACCAAAATCATGCAATACCGCGCTTACCATGCACTGGTGCATGCTAAGGATCATCAGTATCGCAAACATTTGAAAGCAATCACATTTTTTCGGGGAAACTAAAACACTAATAACGAAAATAAGGCAAACGAAGTCATGTACATCCAAAGTGGTTTAATATCAAATGCTATGGTCGTCATACGTCCTATTTCCAACAAGTACAAAGAAAGCTACAAGGAATTCATTTATTTTCCAAGGGAATTGATTTCGAAAAAGTGACAAATACACATAAAGATCATGTGTCATTCACTACAATTTGACATCTCAAACCACTCAGCAGAAATGAAAGAAACGATACAATTTAAGTTGTTGCTTAAAATGGAGTATATCTATATATCTATATATGTATATATATCTACATTTCTATCTATCTATCTATCTATCTATCTATCTATCTATCTATCTATCTATCTATCTATATATATATATATATATATATATATATATATATATATATATATATATATATATATATATATATATAGAACAAATTTGATTTCCTTTGCTTCTACAACATTACAACGGTACATTCTTGGTAGTTATAATTGCAATAAATTATTCGAATTATAAAAAAAAAACAGTGTTGTAAACTTTAGCAGCTTATATAATATCTCCAGAACGGTTTTAGATATCATTTATTTTGCAAACGGCATTGCTATTTTCACAGCTACTGAAAATCATCTATGCAATTGAATTACACACTTACCTAAGTAGTTTTTCGAAACAAATGCTTTTGAAAAAAAGTCAAAATAGCTAGGCTTCAACCGTTGCATTTCAGTAATATTTGTTTCTAAACGAAGATTATTTTGTCTGGTCATCGGCATCAAAGAGTAGTATGGGGGAGGCAATTAAGCGTGTTAAATAAAATAAAAGTGCTGTTTAAGATGTCGAAATAATTAATAAGATTTCAGAAACATGTTTTGAAGAATAAAAATATGTTATGTCCACATACAAAATTATCTTATTTTTTTTATTAGAATTGAGGAGTGTATTTTTAAAACATGCTACATCCGTTTGGTAGAATTCTTCAGAAAGGGCAAGAAAAACTATATCTTTTTTTTATATTGATACACTATGGCAAGTGATATTTCAAACATAATTTACCACAGGAGATAATATATTTTTACATAATAATAATAATAATAATAATGATGATAATAATAATAATAATAATAATAATAATAATAATAATAATAATAATAATAATAATGCTTATAAAAGTTAACGTAAGATGTCCCATTGTATACTCTTCCATATTCTACTCAAAATCGGACATTTTGGAGTTTAGCATGTTTTGTAAATACACTCCTCAATTGTCTCACAGCTTTTGGATTTTGTCTTGTATTAGTTAAGTGATCTTGCTTTTGTTATGTTGGCGAGAAGAGAGTGCGACCTTCCCAGAAATAAACTATTTTTACAAAGAACATTTAATTTCTACCTCAGCTTCTTTAGCTACTTCCTTATTTTTGTAGTAAACTATCTGTGGATACCTTCGCGTACAATTGCATAACTCAAATTCTATGGATGTCTAATGGGTACGCCGGCAGCAAGCTATTTGTTCCCATTCCATTTAATTGTTCTATGGTATGCCTATAACCAAAACTACTTACTAATAATTTTATTTGCATCAATTGCTATAGAAAATAGCTTAGCTGAAATGAGAAGTTTGATGTATGTATTTCACATATTTGTTATTACATCAGCAAGGTTGTAACATGCTATTATTTCACAAATATACCATACAGTAGGCGTGGATGATTGATCAGCGGAATAACGTCTATTTGCAGTAACATCATTTTGCAAACTCAAACTAAATGTTTCAAATCCACTTGCATCTTCAGCGTTATGACAAGCTTCTGTAAGCTCACCCAATAAATATGTAGCTTTATAATTTTGAAACAACAAGAATCGCATAAACCAAAGAAGAAAAAATATGCACCTAGGGTGAAGTAAACTATCCGAGCAATATATATTGTCGGAGGCGTCAGGTCCTAACGTTTTGCTCAATGAAATGCTCTTTCACTAAGTTTGTCATGCCGAAGTTTGTTTCAAGAATTGTAATTCCATATCGGGGAGGGGGAGCGGTGGCTCAGTGGTAGAGCGTCCACCTCTGGTGCTTGGGGTCCCGGGTTCGATCCCAGCCTCCGCCAAGTGAACTTTGTGGTGGACAAACACCGTGCTCGTGGGTTTTCTCGGGGTTCTCCCGTTTCCTCCCACTTTCTTCATTCCACCATTTCACTCATCTCATCATCACCGTCTCCTTTAGCCTAACCGGCATAACCGTGGGACGTAAAACTCAAAGATTTCATTTCATTTCATTTTCGTAGTTCCATAAAATTCAGGTAGTTCAAGAACTGAGAATTTATGATCTGAAAGGAAAAGATCTTATTTTTGCAGCACAGGTCTTAGCTAAATTGAGCGGAAATTTGTAGGAAAATGCGTGTGTGCCAGGCAAAATTCACTGTGATCTGAATGGACGCGTAAATGAAGTTCACGTTTTTCACTTAACGACATCTAATATCAACAAATCAAACCCTCTCATTATTTCCAGACATTCTTTATTGAATATTTAATAAAATACTGGATAAGAAATTCTTGCAATTTGTTTTAAGAAAACTACATTGGGAAAGGCAATGTGATTTTTTTTTTGGTTCCTTTTCTTCATTATTTAGAACAAAACATAGTAACTGAAGAAAAATAATAAAATAAACTTTAGTCTCATCGGGGCCATTATTGATTTAAGATTCCTTCAATTTTGTTTTCGTATTTCGAGTATACTGTGCTGTTTTACAGTCAGATCGATACATCCAATCAGCCAGTTCCCTTTTCTACGTGGACTAAGTGGTAGCTAAGTCCCTTTAGTAATAAATTTAGTTGGTTCTAATCGGCCTTCTTCCTTCGCTCCATGTCAGAGAAACAACTTTAAATAATTAATGTCATTACTTACCTTGTATTGTAAGTTGTATTGAAGCATTTGTTAGTTTTGCTCTCAACATATTATTCTCGACATTCTACAATTTACACATTGGATCCGCATTTTACACTAAACAATGTATTAAATAAATTTTATTTTGTGAATAAGTTTTTTGAACTCATGAGTTCACTAGCCAAATATATGCATTTAACTGGAGATCTAACTCGTAGCTCCTACCAGTTTGTATGGACTTTGCACTCTTAAATGATAATAACTTTCACAACAGAACAAACAAAAACACTTCGAAATTTCCATTATATATATATATATATATATATATATATATATATATATATATATATATATATATAACAAATAATTGTAACCAGAGACGGGATATCAATGGCCAATGACTTTGAAAGCAGGCATGAACTTTTGTCCAAAATAAATTGCAAAACATTATCTGAAATGACAAAATTAACCATAAAATATAAATATTTAATTTTAAAAAATCCTAAGAATAGTTATTTATTATGAAATTTATAAAGTTATTTACCCTGAACAAATATGTTTAACTTATGAATCTTCAATCACAGCAGATTGCTGAAAGCATGAAGAAAAGTCAAATGGTATTTAATTAGCCAAAAACTTTATGAAGTTATTATTATTATTTTTATGAATAAATGTCCTAAGGCTATGAACTATCACTCACAACAGGATGTTGATTATATTGTGTACATGCAAAAGTCCTACCTGTGTTTGGTGTGTATATGAAAGTGTGAATAACACAAATTGTAATAAGCTAGGACTGGGCATAATTACCAGCATGATCAATAGCATTTTGCTACCTATCTGATAGAAAATGAATCCTACGTAGAAAAAAAACTCTGCAGGTTTGAGTTTTAGAGCTCACGTAAGACAATTAATTTACTCAGCATCCATATCAGAAAAGGTCTTCCCAGTAAGTATGTTTAGCAAAACGCAAGAAAGGTAGAATTTTATAGTATTCAAGTCAGGGGAATAGGACGGGTGGTGTAAAACCTCTCAACCGAAGTATATTAATTTCTAATGAGTCATCGCAGCAACATGTGGATTGGTATTATCACATCAAATGATAACCCCTAGGCGATTGATAATACAGTGAAACCTCTACTAACGGACACCTCTATAAAGCGGACATCTCCCGTAACGGACATATTTTGTAATCCCCAAACACTATAATAGGAAGAAACATATTGGCAAGCCTCTCTAAAGCGGGCACTCTCTAGTACGGACACGGACAGTCTTTTCTGTCTTTAATAGGTACTATTTACCTCCGTATTGCGGACACTTTCTCTAGAAACAAGTTGAAAAGTATTGTAAAAATACATTTTTAGTAATTCATACATGCGTCACCAAGGAAGCATTTTGACAACATTTTGCTTCCTCAATTGTCTGCTCAGCAACCCAGACGAAGCTTCTCTGTTGAACAACACTCTCATGTCCTTTACTTGCATTCCATTCCCACCCAACCTATTTTAGACACAAAAGTGATTGACAGTTGACCCCTATTTGGGATGGCACATTATTCTGCTGTCCCGCTGGAATCTCTGATCAAGCAGAAGACAAGTTCGGTAGTTTTTGCCCGCGGTTACGCATATTTCTCAAATAAAATAAAATAAAAAGACACTACTGAACTAAAATTAATCCAGAAATTAAAGAACACACTGAAAACGTAGTAAGTAATGATAAATGTAAAGTGCAGAGAACTAGTGCCTCGAACATAGAGTATTGGATGGCGGAGGATAGCATTTTGGTAATAATCGTGAATACATGATTCATGCAAAAATATTTTTTTTTCTAATTGCATATTACAATCTTTACTAATTTACGTAAGACAATATTGAAACCTCTTTAAGGCGGACACCTCTCTATAGCGGAACATTTTTGATTCCCCACGTCTGTCCGCTTTAGAGAGGTTTCACTGTATATGGTTGCTTTAACGGCAATGTTTTCTTAAGTCTCTCCACCTATTGAGAGTAGAATGTCACATTAATTGTTTTATTAGGTTCCTTCATCCCCAAGTTGATTATATCTTGAACACCCTACCATATAGTCAACATCTCCTTCTTGGGATGAAATTCTTGTTTGGATATCGATGAAGGCTGTTCAGAAACACAACTTAGTCCTACGATGCTTCACAATCTGATACATAACCAACTTTTCATTTTCTGCAAAATTCCGTGTCGAAAAGGGGTCACTTTTGTACCGAAAAGCAAGGGAACAAATGTCATGACTCGCACCTCTAATTGAGCTGCACTCAGCTGATATAGAACCTACCGATCAAATTTTACGAAAAGAAAAAAGAAAACATCGCCACAAGCCTTCGTTCCACTGTTGAACTGTGTATCTGAAATATTTTCGCAAATTCCTCTACAGTTGTATTCGCACTGACTGTTATGCTTGATCCAAATCCTATTCGGAAAACGCTGAAGGACACCCAGACCGAGGAAGATCTTAACATCTTCTTCACCGTTCTTACCTAAATTTTGGGCAAGTGATTTCCAATTTCACAATACACAAGGTCAAGGCCGCACTACTGTTCTTCTCGAATTCAAATAGCAAATAGTAACTGGTGTGTTCCTTATTAGGGTCCAATTGGTCGACACAACACTTTCTCCAGTTACGAGCCACTCTACACACTCAGTACCTGCTGCTGCTGTAATATTATTCCGGGAACTTGGCCACTGGCTCCAGGTCTTGAAGCACAATGTATTCGGTCACAACAGCTTTTACCAGCAAACTACCACAAACGAGTAGAAATTTCGCACGCATCTAATATAAAGATAGCACATCAACGAAAGTAGTGAGTATTTTAACTCAAAAGGTAAAATAAAGTGTGATAATAATTATATATAAAACATTTAGCTGTACCGAACCGTACTTACTATGCAGTAAATAAACCGGACCTCATATATCACTGCATGGGAGAAGAAATATAAAATATTTATCTGGAGGATAAATCTCGATATGAATGCTCAGGTGGAGATTTATCTTGTCAAAACCAAGGAACCATTACATCCTACACTGTAGACTGTTGCTTCAAATCCCATTACACAAGGCAAATTCTGTTAAATGAAATTCCAAATAACCTCATCGCCAATGCTGGAAATATTCTGTATTTTTGAGCAACAAATGAAATTCATCTAAAATAGTACAACACGTTTGTTTTTATAGCATTATGGCTCAAATATAACCCAAAGCTAAAGTATAGCTATGACATGCATTTATATGACAAACGAATTCCATATTTTTGTATTCATAAGAGCCACACACACACACACACACACACACACGTGATATAAGTGACGTGTGGGGCCCATTCAACACTGGTTAGTGGTATGCGCATACACAGAGACACACAGGCAAGGCGATTACCCACTCTATCCCATAAGCAGCACCGTTGCAAGCGCGATGAACAACTTATCCCATGAGGCGTACACCACAGCCCAGTAGTGTCCGAGACTCCAAGCATTGAGTTAGTGGTTCTTGTGTGGGGTGCACACCTTGCAATGGCTGGTAGACGACATTTGAGTGACTTTGATCGCGGGTGAATAATTGGGCGGTTGGAATTGGGCCGATCGCAAGTGGAAGTGGCGCAGGAATTCAACGTGAACAAAAGTGTTGTGTCGAGGCTGTGGAGTCGCTTCCAAAAGGTAGGTGAAGTCAGTAGACGTCATGGAGGAAGCCGTCCTAATAAGACGTCGGCCGTCGAGGACCGAGTTCTCACAATTTCTGGGGTGGAACTATGCTGGATGGGAAAACGGCCCATATTGTGCAACATGAAACTTTGACAGCACAACGGTACCGGGATGAAATTCTCAATACACATGTGCGCAATTTCCGCGGAGTATTTGGCCCAGACTTCCCGTTCATGGATGACAATGCCCGCCCACACCGTGCACATCTTGTGTCCGAGTATCTGGAGAGCGAAGATATTACGCGTATTGCATGGCCTGCATATTCGCCGGACTTGAATGCCATCGAGCATGTGTGGGTATGTTCTCGGGCGGCGAATAGCGCAGTGGAGTCTAGCAGCACGCACTCTCCCTGACCTGCAAACAGCTTTCCTCGAGGAGTGGTGACATCTGCCGCAAGACTTTATCAGCACTATCATTTGCAGCATGGAGGCCAGATGTCGTGCCTGTATAGCTGTTCGTGGTGGTCACACGCCATATTGACTGCCTATACCCTCGCACAATCCAGCTTCATCTGTTGAGGTACAGTTGTGCTGAACTTTTTGGCCACTGTGTACATCATAACTGTATTGTTCGTCTTCACTTGTGTTGCATTGTACATCTGGACCGTCTGTTTGTTCATTATACTCGGCGCAGCGATCGTGTCGTTTTATTTTTTTGCCACTTTCTTTGAGTTGCTTAAGTTTTGTGGAGCAGTATATATATATATATATATACAAGAGGGTCATTTAACTCGACCTGGCAACACTTTTGCCATTGGAGTGTCGTGTGGGCAGGAGACAAATGACGAACGTAGTGTGTTCCATGGATGTGAACAATCCAGTTCAACGCTGCTGTGGTCCCATATTACGATTAGGTATTGTTAAAGTTATTATTGCGTGAAATACCGCCCTAACGCAATGCTCACGCGTGCAGAATAGCGTGTTTTTATGAAATTCCTAGTGGCGCGAGGGCAAAATGCTAGGACGATTCACAGAGGATTAGTATAGGCCTCTGGTAAAGCTGCTCTACCGTATCGGGGAATGGCGAGATGGGTTGCAGCATTTCAGGCGGGAAGACTGTCAATAGACAACATGGGCGGTGAGGGCATATGCAAACGGCTACAGACGAAATTCATCTCGCAAAACTACGGACACTGCTTGACGCTGATTGGCGCTGGACTTGTAGTGAATTGGCGTAGGAGCTGAACATTTTTAAAGGATCAGTATTCCGCATGCTAGTACAAGATCTTGGTATGCAGAAAATTGCAGCCAGATGGTACGCCATGCTCTGACAGAGGTTCAAAAGTCGCATAGGTGGGGATGTGCGCGCCTACACCTTCAACGGTACAATGAGGAAGGTGATAACTTCTTGCACAGCATTATTGCAAGTGACGAAACGTGGGGAAAATCCTACGATCCTGAATTGAAACGTTAGTGGAGTGAATGAGCCACCCAGAATATCCGCGACCGAAAAAGCTTCGGCAAGAGCCAGCAAACGTGAAGGGGATGATGATGATAATGTTATACGAACACGTTGGCATTAACATGTCACATCAAGTTCCACCGGGCGTTACCGTCAATGCTGCAAACTAACTTACCTTATTTTTAATATATTTATATTCCTACCTTCCAATCAACGTTATTTCTAATACATTATTGCTAATCTTCCAGTAAACTAGAACATAAGAAGGTTGACAATTCTCATGCGATTGAATGCAATGCCACATACCAAATAAGCTTCGACTGTCATTTGCAGGTACGTTTTCGAAATTAAACTATCTGCATACACTTCGGTGGTTCGATCACAACTGAAGTGGCACTAACCACTATGTTGGAGAAAGCTGCTCATATATATTTGGAAATCTGAAAACAATACATTTTTCTCTTTCATGATAAAGTTTTATAGCTCAACACAAAACAGTACCAATGCAAGTGCCATATGTAGCTCATTTACGTAATTGCACCGGTGATGCTGGCGAATGTATAAAATATTATACATGGCCCAAATAATTTCCTCATTCTATAATTATGATTTCACTTCTTGTCCTGGAGGAATGTATATTTATGGGAAATTTCGCCAACAAATATACAAGGAAAATTCCGTGTGCACCTTGTATATTTAGAAATCTGTAGTATAGACGTTGACAACACACACTCATATTATGCAGGTAACCAAGAAAGTTCTGTCGCTTTTTGTGGAAGTCTGTGTTCAACTGGCCCTCACACCGTGAGTTTAATGCGAATGGAGATAAGACAAAGGACAGTTGTTGGTGTGGGTATATCCAATATACCACCTGGTTGTGGCAGTACAGTTATACAGTGAACTTGCCTAAGGACAAATTGAACATAGTACTTCTACAGAGCGTCTTAAGGGCGTGTGTGCTATAAGCGTTGAAACTGGGGTCAAACGCCGCTCCAACGGGGCGGGATATATGCCAGGCTTTGCTAAGGGTGTTGTGACTACGCGGACAGTGCAGCGGTGGTTTAACAAGTTTAAGGATGGTGACAAAACACTCGAAGACTAACAACGTGCAAGAAGACCAACACATGTACAAAATGATGATCTTCAGGCAGGAATTGAGTCTAACAGTGGCCATACATGTGAGGAACTGGGACTACAATTCAGTGTGATGGAGAAGCAATTTGGCAGCTCCTCCATCAACTTGGGAAGCACTACAAGTTGGGTCGATAAGTCCCACATGATTTGACTCCGGGCCAAAATATAACGCGAGCAGACAATTGTGTTTCTTTGTTGTTTTGTCTGAGGAAGGAGATATTTCTGAGCAGGGTGTTGACATGTGATGAGAAGCTCCACGGCGCCGTCATCATTGGTTAGCATATCATGAACCGGTTCCAAAACAGCCGAAACCAGCACTGCACCAGAAGAAGGTCCTCCTATGTGTTTGGTGGACTGCTCGCGGCATCGTGCTACCAGCTGGTTAGAGCATCAATGCGTACTGTCAGCAGTTGAACCGTGTTCAAAAAGAAAAAAAAAACTCAAAACTTTGGAGCCAGCACTTCTGAATTACAAAGGGATCATCTTGTTACAGAACAAAGCTAAGCTCTACGTAGCTAGGATGACCCGGGACACCATCTTACGCCTTGGATGGAAAATACTATTGCATCCGCCATAGTCCTCGGGCATTGTACCGTTCGATTATCACCTGTTCAATCCCTTGAACAACTATCTTAGAGGACGTTAGTTCAAATCTCTAGTAGAGGTGCAAAACGCACTTGATACCTTCTTCGCTTCACGGCCCACCAAGTTCAACCGCGACGGAATACATAGCCTTCCAGAACGTTGGGAGAAACTCGTCGCTGCTGATGGGACTATTTTTGATCTTCCAGGTACGTCTTAGGTTACATATCGATGTCCAAAAATGGTGGGTGAAAAAGAACAGAAATTCATTGGTTAACTTTATATATAGCTTCTATGTTGTAAAGTTCTGCGTTATGTAGCATTCCCCACTCGCTCGCTTTGGTTTATCTATCAATACAGTTCTGTGTATGCTTTCGACAAAAGAGGATATGATCTGTGTGCTGCCTTGTGGTTGAGCCTTGAAATTTGAACATGTGGCAACGTTAGTATTCCCCTTTAAAATTTAGGTCTACGCACCATATAAACAAGGTGCTGAACTCCAACCAACGTAAATAATGTTGTTGGATCTGGAAGCACGTTCAAGAATATCGATAGGAATATAATACGAATAATGTTCATAACAAACTGATATAGCGTGGGATGTATGAATCCAATGACGATGTGGAGCACTGATGTTTCTGGAAGAAAGTCGTTTTTTTTTCATGAGAATCAAATTTAGAAGTTATTAACTTTTAACAAATTATATGAATTTTTTTTACATTATCAACATTAAAGTAAACTACTTTCTGTTGAAATAAGAAAGATAAAACTAATAACGAATATGAACCTTGTTGCCTCCCGTACTAAACCACTAAGTAAATTCAACTTGTGTGGGTATTTGCAAATAAGAAAAATCTCAGAAATTTAAAGTATATGTTGTTGTATGCCTAACCACGAATATTACGTGAGGATAGCTGTTTTCCCAGTAGATTTTAAACAAATCAATTATATTTAGATTCAAAGAACAGTCTTTTTTTATCTTTCTCTCCATCCTCTTTGGCTTCTTTCTGAGACTGTGTGTGTGTGTCTCCGTGGACCCACACATCAACTCCCGCAAAACCCTTGGGGAAAATGATTTCTGTTTACTTTTCACTTCAAAGAGTGGAATCACGAGCTACGGTGTGAAATCCTATTCTTTATAAACACACGAAAACACCACAAACAATCCATCGCATGACTAAGAGTTAGGAACAGTATTTGTAGATGGAAGTGGATGCTGGAAGAATATCTGTGACCCAATGGCATTTGCATTCCTGTTAGATCTATCTATTTTGCTTTTCTTGTTTTAAAGGGACACAAATAACTGCGAATTTCAGGAAGAAAGTTTCACGATATATCATAAATTGATGAAAGCCTACATTGGAAATCAATATTTATTGAAATATAAATTAAGATAGATAGAAACTATAAAGGTAGATGGTGTTTGCATACAATGAAAAGTCTCTGTTTCAAGCTGATACTTACATTGCATTAAGAAAATAAAACCATATGTTCTATAAATACATCCATAGGATTCCATAGACCAGTAATATTATTGATTAAATTTAGAGATATTATTATCACTCTAGACTTATTCAGTGTGCTTTTTGCTAGTTTAACAAGATGGAAACAAGGCCTGATAATATATATATATATATATATATATATATATATATATATATATATATATATATATATATATATATATATATATATAGATATATATATATAACAGCTTTTCGAAGTATTCTCTTAATCTTTTCCATTTCTTTGTTTAAGATCTCTATACCAAAACATTTGTTTGTTCTTACCTTCTTTCTATTCCTTCTTATCTCCTGCTGGAAAGCATGAATTAGGACCTACAGGAAAGAAGGAAGCAGAATAATTGAAGGAATCGGGAAAAAAGCAAGAGAAAAGCAACAATGAACAACGCTCAAAGCGTGGTAATATATAAAGTGGGATGCTCGGAGTGTGACAAAATTTACATAGGAGAAACAAGAAAGAAAAAAAAGAAAAAAATAAAGTAGAAAAAGGTTGGCGTAATATTAAAAAACTACAACAACTTAATATGTAAGCATCAAAAAGAGAAAAACCTCAAGAAAGAATGGGAAGGAGCAGAGGTCATAGAGGTAGGGAACAGGATATTGGTGAGAAAATGGAAGGAAAGGAGGAAAATTATGAATGAAGGAGACAAAGTTATAAATTGGAATGGAGGATTTCACTTCTTAAAGAAGGAGAAAGGAAAGAAAAGAGAACATATGAATAAGGGAATCGTAAACGAGGACAACTAAAGGACAAGGATGTATTCAGCAAAAAAAAAAAGTTTAAGTGGACACGTGTGCTGCTAAACAATGCGAAAGCGAGAGAGGGAAAAATAAGTGTTCATTTTAACGAAGAAGCAGAGACCAAGTAGAAAGTTGATCTCCGGAAGGTATATTACTTAAGAGGTGATCAACTCTCAAGAAGCAGAAGGAGTGGAAAGCCTGATGAAGACAGTCTGTTGAAACTGTTACATGTTCTGTGATTATTTATATTATCACAACAGCCTTGCTCTGTGTGTCGTTGTATATATATATATATATATATATATATATATATATATATATATATATATATATATATACATACAGTGCGCGCGGAAAGTATTGACGCCTAAAGCTTAGTGTCAATATTTTTAGCGTTTTTACACACCATCTGCGTATTTCCTTAATGGCACCGCGTAAAGTATTGTCGCTTGCTGGCAGGAAACATCCTTTTTGTTGTGTTACTTGCTGTAGAGTAACAAGTTTCAATTTACTCTGGTGGATCGATAGGATTACTTGGAGTGTGCACGTGCTCTTGGTATTTCATGTAATTTTGATACTGCTCTATGTGTGTTGCGATCTCATTTCTTTCTGACAAGATGCCTTATTGCGTTCTGATGCCTGGTGAAACTGAGGCGGTGATTGCCCTGTTTAAAGCTGGTAAATATATATACTTGGTGAAACGTTTTAAGGAGGAACGAGAAGTCAAAATGCCCCGTCAAAAACCAAGGTCTCATAGGTCTAGGAAAGTATCTCAAAGAACGCTAAAGATCATGAAAAGGTAGCTACAGATGCAACTTTCCTTAACAGCTACGGTATTAAAATAAAGCAATCCTGCATTGCTTGTAATGCGTCCCTATGGAGGGTCCAGGAGAAAATTCATGACAACTTAGGGCTACGATGTTACAGAACTCCCGGAAACGCCTTCTTACAGAGGATCATCGTAAGAAAAGACTGGGTTTTGCAAAAATAAATAAATAAATAAAATGAAATGATGTTTGGACGGTTAATGACTGAAAAAAATGTGTTGTGGACTGATGAAGCCACATTTTTCGTTAGTGGCACTGGCTGCCAGCGAAAGTACGGTCTTCCTGGTGACGATTCTATCCTTCCTCAGCACACACGACCATCTGTAAAACACCCTGCCACTATCATGGACTTGGGTTCCTTTAGTTATGGCGGTGTAGGAGAGTTAGTTACTCTCTCTAGAAACCAGACTATGCACCAGTTTCTCTATTTTGAGCTATTAAACGATGTATTGGAATCGTCCTTTGCAAAAAAAAAAAAAAAAAAAAAAAAAAAGGAGCGTCTTTTTTATGCAATATGAGCTCCTTGTCATACAGCAAAGGTGTGTTATTTTGGCTTAAATATGCTTGTGTCTCATATTTTGAAGATTGGCCAGGGTATAGTCCAGTCTTAAACATCATAGAGAATCTATGATCTGTCATGAAGAGACGTTTAAAGGGTATGGGCATCTCTACATTGCCTCTGCTGGAAGCTGCCACTTGTTACCCTCCAAACTCTCGTCTTGAGTGCTCCAGAGCTACTGAAAGCATGCAAGAAGACGAAAGGAAGTCCAACAAAATACTGACTATCCTATAAGTATTCTTTTATTTTGTAATGTGTACGGTGTCTTTTCATTTGTAGTTCTAGCTCTCACTTGTGTCGCGTCAATACTTTATGCGCAAACTGTACACACACACACACACACACACACACACATACACAGACACACACACACACACGCATGCATAGACAGATGCATACATATATATATATATATATATATATATATATATATATATATATATATATATATATATATATATATATATATATATATATATAGAGAGAGAGAGAGAGAGAGAGAGAGAGAGAGAGAGAGAGAGAGAGGATGGACCATTTACCTTAATACGCGCTTATAACTTCTAAGTTCATGGATACAAAATTCTGGAATATCATATCATGCATGTATCGAAAGCAGAAAATTGTTTGGCATGCTGTGCAATGAAACCATGTTGTCAATGTTCTCAACCCAACATAAAATTGTATTAACAAAAATAGCACTACATTAGGATATTACACAGTTGAAATATACATGTAGAACGATTACTTAGTATAACATACTTATTATGCAGTGTTGTAAACAGCGGATTCTACAGGATCACAAATATCAAAAGGCAATCAAATTTTGCAGTGTTCTACAACAGTAATAATGGAAGTGACACAGGCGAGATTTTTTTCAAAAACAATTTATTACGAGAAATGTTTACATAAATATTACATCCGATTCTATACATAGTTTCAGTGTTGGGTAAGTTACTTGTAAAAATGTAACGCGTTAGAAGTTACTTTACTTTTCCTTAAAACGTAACGCGTTACTTGCCCTAGAAAAGTTACTGTTATCCTACTTCAAAAGTAACGCAAGTAACTCGTTACTTTTAAGTCTGAACCTTTGAATATGTAAAAAGAAGATCGTATTACTTCACTTTTCCGTACTACTGCTACCACCACCACCACTATTATTATTATTATTATTATTATTATTATTATTATTATTATTATTATTATTATTATTATTATTATTATTATTATTATTATTATTATTATTGCACATTCTGAATCGCTTTATATAGATGCAAGAATAAATTCTTACTTCACAGCTATATGAACATTTTCTTATAATGCAACACTAACAAAAATGCCATACTGCGTTAGAAAAAAAAATGACTCATTAATATTCTACTAAACTAATTGCATAATAATAATAATAATGTTATGCAAAATTAAAAATACAGACTATAGAGAAACATTATACTACAGCTAGGAAAATGAGAACGCATGAACTGGAAGTGAATCAAAACTTACCAGGAACTCTGAAATCGATGCATGCTTTTTGAAAAAAACTATTTGGTTTAAACTCTATAATCAACGGAACTCTAGGATATGCAACCTGATCTGAAAGAACTCCAAAATCACATACCATCGACAAGGACTGTATCCTGTAGAAGGCAGGGGGCAACTGCCCCTCCCCAGTGATGCTCGCGCCGTTAGAAATGGACGCATTTTAAGCCATTTTTTTACTCCATATAGGATATTAACATGAAATTATAAATAAAGTATCAAACAGTAACACTACGATACAAAAACGAAACAGCACACTAAAAGTAAATAAAATAAAAATAAGTCTTGGGACCATTTCGATAAAAAAATCTACTATTAGGGGCCCTAGAAATAATAATTTTTCGTATGGCTTTGATATTTGTCAACATTGTCCCATTAATTAATTTTCATGCATGAAGCGGGCCCACGGGTGTAACGCCCCATGCGGTGCGAGAGGGTCCACAGGCTCCGGGGGGTCCATAAAGAGTAAAAGAAAGATGGAAAGAACGGGCCCAAGGATTAGAAAAAACAACTTTTTCTAGGGGACACAAATATACGTATTAATGCTTGCCACCCTTCAGTTACGGAGCTGCCATCGACACACTATTTTCTAGTAATAAAGTAGACCTGATCATCAGTCATCAGTAAGGCCCGGATTTTTATGTAGTATAAAGTACCGAAATATGTACAAAAATATGTAACAAAAATCAATGAAACATGTAAGAAATATGTTAACAATATGAAAATATGTAAACATATTTTTTCGTGTTTATTTTGTGTCTATGCTATTTTCTTAGCTAATAAATATACTGTAGCATATTTATGTAATAATAGCTTAACGAGTGTAAATAACTTCCTACAGATATGTACAAATTTTCAGGAGAAACAAATGAAAATATGTATCAAGAAATAAAAAATCACATTATTGAACATATAAACAAAAAAAATATTTATTTAAACAAAAGGCGCTTACTTTTGGGACGAACAATGACAGACTAAATAATTTTAAGCAATGGGAAAACTTTGTTACTAACTTGTCACTGATACGTTCATATTTTCACTAAGGACAATTAAAATTGTCTCGTGGAGAAACGAAAATCACATTATTGAATACCAAAAGAGAAAAAAAAAGGATTTAAGAGAAAGGACGCTTACCTTTGGAACTTTCAAATTTATAACTGCGCGTTTGAAAACTTCACTAACTTTTGACAGATACGTTCAAGGGACAAATAGAATTTCTGAACACATTATTAAAAACACATTATTGTATATCAAAACAGAAAAAAAAAATATTCAAAACAAAAAGCGCTTACTTTTGAGACGAAAAATAAACAGCTAAATATTTTATATAATGAACTGCGTAACTACTAACTAAACCACTAACTTGACACAAATACGTTCAAATTAAAAAAAAAAGAATGAAATTGTATAGTAGGGAAATGAAAATCACATTATTGAATATCGAAATAAATAAATAAATATATATATATATATATATATATATATATATATATATATATATATATATATATATATATATATATATATATATATATTATTTAAAATAACGACCCCTTACTTTCGGAGCGCACCATGAACCACTAAATATTTTATATGATGGTATTCGAAAAGTCACTAAATTGCCACAGATACTTCAAGCTTTTACTAGTAAGAAATGAAATCGTCTCACAGAAAAGTGAAAACCACATTATTGTATATGATGAAAAAATCTTTAAAACAAGCGCTTACCTTGCTGATGCACAATGAACCATACATACTTTTCCAGATGTTCAGAAGTTAGAGTCGTTGGTCAATCAGGATACTTTTATAGGCTGAGAGAGACCTCTCCAAGTCGCAGGAAGTGACAGGCTCGAACTTCAAAAAATGACATTTTCCAGAGCTGATTTCCTCAGGGGCCTCCGTTTCTTCTCGATCCAATATCCTGCATGCAGTCATCAATGATAGGTATCCTGGATTTCTCTTCAACACTGACTGGAACTTCCGGGCAATTTTCGCACATGTTTCTCCCTTCACAATGTTGAGTTTCTTCTCCACATCATTCATTGTTGTCATTGCTTCTTTCAAAGTAAGTCCTGAAGTTTCTAGTTTGTCGATAACGTTTGCAATCCACCCGAAATTGCATGCAATGTACGCTAGTGAACATTGAACAACAGGGTTTTTGAACGCACTTTGAGAATCATGCACTGTTGCACTGGACTCTGCAGCAAATGTGGTGACAACTGACATTACAACATCAAAATTATCATTGTAGAAGTTAACAGCCTGTATCCAGGTGCCCCACCGTGTCAGTACAGGCTGCGGTGGTAGTGACACATTTGGTAGCATATCGTTGTAGCACTGCACACGACCAGGGGCTTTCACAAAAACTTTCTTAGTAGAAGACACAAGCTCATTGACTTCAGGGAAGTTGATCCGCACTTCCTCTGCTACACAATGTAATCCATGGACCAAACAGCACGTATGAATGAGGTTTGGGTAGAACACTTTAAGCGCATCGGCAGCTTTTAACATATACTCCTCAGCATCGAAACACATCAGAAGCACTTTTTCTGCAGGAACACTTTGTGGACACAACACTCTTAGTGCATCATTTACGAAACGTGCAAACTGTGGAATGGTTTGTTTTGTCCAAAACTTTTGAACTGATCTGAAATAGTCGTGATGGAGAATCAGGGCCAAGCTTTCCTACCACCAGATTGGCAACGAAACGTTCTAATACGTCTATAGTTTCATCCACCGCAAACTATATATGTGTATAACCAATTTCCGCTCGAATGTGTTTGATAGTATCTTCATAGCACACATCCAAATAATTCTTGCGGATAGTAGATTCGTCGGGAATGTGTCTCTTGCAATATTTTTGCAAAAAGGACGCGAACTGTGGGACTTGCAATTTGTACCACGGTATGTCTGCTGCTATGAACGCATTGACAAGGTCTTTGTAAAATTCACTGCTGTTTTCAGATCCTGGTTTTGTTTGGGTTAAAAGTTTTTTTTTTTTTTTTTTTTTTTTTGCTTTGGGGCACACTGTAACACCTTGTTTTTCATGTGAATAGCTGTTTTCATGTGCTGATCCAATTGCGACTTCATTGAACAGCCCAATTTCTTATCGTATACTTGACAAAAACAATTTTACCGTCTGTGGTATAAGCTTCATCCATAGCTATCCACGATTTCAATTTTGACGCTAAAGAGGAAGTCATCATTGAAAACAAGAAACTGACTCGGTCACAAGCGTGCACACTAACAAACCAGTCCCGAAACTGAATCCTTTTCCCCTTTGTTTGAAGGAAGAAGTGGCGGAGTAGCAATTGAGTCATACAAAAGCGATCTTTTATTCGATTTAAGAAGCATGTGATATAGCTTAACCGCTCCAATCACCTGTATTTAGCCATGTTCCAAACTTCAGAAACAATGTGAAGAGACATATTGCTTCAGCTTTCACCCTTAATCGAAACATTGTCTACAAAATTGCCGATGACAAGTTTGTACTATGACGACACTGTTTTATCAGGCTAAAGAATTTTGTACTTTATTTTAAGCAAAACCTCTTCAGAAATATTTTAAATGGAAACATTTATCCTGATATATGGGTCAAGGTTGTAGCAATGAGTCTGCAGCAGAACTGTCACTTATTTTGCAAAATAATACATCGATTATTTTAACATTACTTGATTTATAATAGGATTTGACGATATTTCGCATACGTATTAACTTCCATACAACTTCCCATTAACGTCTTTCTCGAATAACAAAGCAAAATATACCAAATGGGGATGCGAAAAATTCAAACCGTATTCTTCTGTGTACTAATTTGGTACGCTAATTAACTCACCACATTGAAAACTGGTAATCGGAATTCATGTTAGTGATGTTCACGTCACTCGTTCCTCCTGATCTGTTTCTTTGATTATCATATTCTTAAGTTAACGGCAATATTCTTTAGCTTGTATACTTGAAACATGTTGATATGAGAAATGAACTGTACCAGTTTGGACACTATTCCGTTCGGAATATTCTTAACATTTCTGAAACATAATTTTATATTCATATAACACTATCCCCAATGTACTTATTTTTGAATTAAGGTTAGGATATATCTTTTTGGCGCTACGTTCGTCAGATATCATTATATTTTATTATGCATTTTGTAATCTACGGGTCAATATTGCAACAATCAATCTCTTCAAATAACTCCTAAAATTTGCAACACCGCTACGTATTATGCACATTGTTTTATCATTACATAGTCATTTTATATACGCAATAGCGTGACGTAGTGCAATGTGAAATTAATAATAAAAAAAGTATCGTACATGCCAATTGTGCTTCATTGTGTATATTTCATCATTGATGATAATCCTTTTAGGTAGACTTTGTACTCGTAGGGCACATGTTACGAAACTTTAGCTATGGTTGTTCAGACATATATTTAAAGGTATTTTAATTTGTCTTAAAATTCTGCCACTGTCTGATATCAGGGTTGTTAAATATTTTTTGTGACACCACGATGTATAAACTCATTTCGGATTTAAATTTTTCCAAAGCGAGCAAGTTCTGATTCCTACTATTATTGTGCAAAGTTTGTTCAATGTAACTCAATTATTCCTGTCTAATTGAATCATTAAGGAATGGAATGCGTATTCAATCTGAAAATGCCAGTGTATGGGATAGTTCTACGACCTCTGTTATTCAAGGACATGATCAACAATAGCCTTATCTCTTCAGTCCAACTACAGTTTGGCCATTATCACCATAGGAAGTTTGCTTAATATGGCCTGCGTAATCTTGGACTAATTGGGTCAATAATTGGAATATATATATATATATATATATATATATATATATATATATATATATATATATATATATATATATATATATATATATATATACATATATTTAATTTGCAAATGCTAGTTGCATGAAACAGTTCCCTGGCAACCATTTCTCAATCGCATGACTGATCGCAAATGAAATGAGATGGGATCTTTAAGTTTTACGTCCCACCGTTATGCAAGCTAGGCTAAATGAGACAGCGATGATGAGAAATGAATGGTGGAATTAAAAATTGGAGGAAACGAAAGAACCCCGAGAAAACCCAATTTATTTGTCTCCCACAAAGCTTACTTGGTGCGAGGTGGGATCGAACCAATGACTCCATTCACCAGAGGTGAGCGCTCTACCCCTGAGGCGCAGCGGCCACTATGACTGACCACAAACAGCTTGCTTTGAAATTACTTACATTATGACTAGTACCAGACTGAAATATTTGGCACTTCTACCTTATACAATATTATCTCTCTCTCTCTCTCTCTCTCTCTCTCTCTCTCTCTCTCTCTATATATATATATATATATATATATATATATATATATATATATATATATATATATATAATTTTGTAAATCATATTATAACGTATATCAGCGATCAAAATATGGACAACTTAGCTCGTATTGTCTTCTATTAGACTGATTTCATCATCGTGCCATTTTGTTTAAAAACGTTATACAGTATAACTGTTGTTATAAATGTATTTAAAAAAAATGAAGAGAAACATTAACGGCTAGTATTTAATCTCTTTTGATTTATATATATAACTGGTTGAGACATATTACGATATAGCTTTAGAGATCAATTTTGTCTGATGACGCAAGAGTATACTGGAGCACTCTGGAGAGTTAGGATTGCAACATATGTTGCTAACAGTTGAACGGATGGATAAACACAGACAAAACACCAATACGATATGGAAGTTAGGTGAAAGAAACGATAGATGCAATAGTACCGTGATTTATCCTTTCGTTTTATTTCACATCACTAACCTTAAATTTATGACAGAATGAAATCATTTCTCTCTGCCTTAAGGGAGTATTTTTACTTCCAGATCTAGTTTTTGAATCAACTTTTGTTCTTACCAACTGTTAATTCGCTTTGCTTTATCTAGTATAGCTCCAAAATCAAACATAATTGTTCAAAGAATGCTTCCACAACTGTGAATTCATCTAACATCTGAACAGTGAAGTGAAATTGAAAGCGCAGGGTCAATGCCACACAAAAGTGGACGTTGGCTATTCATGTAGTCGATACTTAACGCTATACATATTTCATTGCCTTACAGGGATAACAACTACTGAATGAAGAACGAAACATACCCTAGGAACGTTAACTCAGTGCTAATCCTAAACGGAAAACATTTTTATTGCTCTAATACATTCAGTTCATTTGCGTAAAGGAAAGAAAACGAAATTGACGTATTGAAATGCATTCAGGAATTTGTGCCAGTTGTCAAATATTTGCAATGATTTTGTGGACCATAGAAATATTTTTGAACACTAGCTACATACAATAAATTGATTAAATAATAATAATAAAATGTGATTACGAAGTCAATCGTTTATCAGTACACCTTAAAAGTATAATAATAATGTCTACAACAATTTTACTCTAATCTTCATATCATTTACAGAAGTTTCACTACATATTTTATTCCAAGATAATTGCAAAATGAAATGAAATCTTTGAGTTTTACGTCCCACGGTTATGCTGCTTAGGCTAAAGGAGACAGTGATGATGAGAGATGAATGAAATGGTGGAATGAAGAAAGTGGAAAGAAACGGGAGAACCGCGAGAAAACCCACCCACACGGTGTTTGTCCACCACAAAGTTCACTTGTCGGGAGCAGGGTTTGAACCCGGGACCCCAAGCACCAGAGGTGAGCGCTCTACCACTGAGCCACCGCGGCCCCTTCCAAGATAATTGAATACGTAAATCAATAAAATCAATGTAGCACAAAAAAATGATCCAAATCATTCGGTTTGATAAAATTATATTGCAATCAGTATATACTATAATACCTTATATAGAATGGAGTAACAATTAATATGTAGCAAAAAAAAAAAGAGAGAGAGAGAGATAAAAAGATGCTAGGTTTTCATGATTAAGAACCAAATAACGAACAATGGCAAATATTGAACCAGTATGGATTATTTATGAAACACAGAAAGTACATCTGACTTCAGGGACATGTGCATTAGTTAACAGTTAAGGATATTTGAACAGCATTTTCACTAGAATCATGCAAACATATAATTCCTTGGTAATGTTATTAGTAGAAATAATGATGTAATATTTTATTGAATAGTAGTTTATGTGTTAGAAAACGAAATGATATATTTAGTTTAACGTCGTGCTCTAATGTCATTTAAGCAAGAGATATGAATGGTAAAACATAAAATGGATTATATGAATAATGCAGGGAAATAGTGAAATGAAAATGACAAAGAAACGAAACAACTCCAAAAGCATGCACAAATAATGTTGTTCGCTAAATTTTACGTATTTTAAAGCCAAATTTTGAGCCTTCTTCGCAAGAGTTGAATTATTTGCCATGTCAAGGAACCCAGTAATGCCACAAAATACGTGATGTGTTAAATCAGTAAATTTATTATTGTGCTTAGAAAATTCCAGTGGGTTACTACATTTATGTAGCCGATGCATGTCACTGCTAGTCGATACTATTGTTAGAATGAAGCCGATAAAGTAATTCCATTTACAAAGAAAGGTCCAATGTATAAAGCATATAAGTTGAAATACTCGATTGGGGCGCATTTTGTGTATGCTACTACACAAATTCTAATTTTGAATTGTGTACCATTTAAAAATAGTATATTAATTAGTAACTGACGCATAATAATAAATCTTGTTTTTACCAATTTTACATCAAATTTTCATTATCAAGAACCTATGAAGTATGAATAACTCACTATTTTATCCCAATATATTTCTTTTTAAATATTTCGGACGATTGCTTCAAGTAGTTGTACCTCCAATTCGGACAAAAATGACCATAAAGAGTTTTACTGGCTTAGCTCCCTTATCAGTTAAAAAGTCAGACACTTAAAATTATGAGATACCTGTGTAAGTAGATTATTACTGATGCCAGTCTAAATAATCTGACAGCAGAATGAACAGCAATTTCCAAGGATTAGTTCAACTGTCATTTGGAGCGAAACCAACTCCCATCCGACCTCTATAGTTCGGATTTGCAACTCGCATATGAACAACCAATTCCCATGCAAGAGATGAAAACTTTTAAAAATAATCATGTGACATTTTATTTGTGCAAACAAAACTCGTACATTGCTGCTAATTTTATCATGAAAAGAAAAAAAATACACTAGAAAGTCAGAATTTACGTAGTAAGTGAAACGATATTAAAATGAGACTCCACTCAGCCACTAAAGATTATTATTCCGTCAATTATAGTGTATGTCTTAATACTTGAGGCCTGTTAGGCCTGTTATGTCGATTGAACAATTTCCTCTTAAACTTCAGTTTGAAGAATATTGTAAAAATGCTAACTTATCTTAAATTGAGAATGATAAAGTCGGAACTTGTAGATACTTAAATTCCGATGTTTGTTTTTATAATTTATCCACTTTAACTTTCAGAAAACAAATTCAACGACATTTAAGTGTCTACCGCTTACTGAAGCTGATAGCTGCCTCCCGATGTTACTTTGATTGCAAAGTAAATGTCAAGAACTTTGGGTTGTTTAAGTTTTATGGACCGAAACACAGAACTAACAACGATCCATCTTCAAGTACTGTCCAAATATAGCATTTACTTCATGAAGGAGAGATTGACGATAATTCATATATGAGTTATTATTAGTTTTTCTTTCGTTCTGTTTCATCTCCTTATTAATGCGAGTCAAAACACGATCAGAATAAAGAAACTATTATTTCCATTTCAGTATATCTATGAATTAGACTTCCAGAAATAGTCACTTCTTAAAGTTGGGTGTAAATCTTAACTGTAGAATTTCTGTTATGTTTTCACTTATTTCTGAGATTATAATATTTGGTCTAGGAATTAATTCGTGCGGTTGGTACGCACACATTGAAGCTGTAGTACAAACACAAAATACATAAATACCTTAAGAAAAATATTGTCCATCGCTAGCCACCACTTTCGCCCATCTGTCAGGCAATGTACGGATTCCGTGGCGAAAGAAGTCCTCATCCTTGGAAGCGATCCAGTCAGAGACCCATGTTTCGATATCTTCTGAAGAAGTAAACCGCTGTCCAATCAAATCGTTGTTCATGCAATCGAACAAGTAGTAGTCCGAAGGAGCAACGTCTGGTGAATACGGCGGGTGGGGTAAAACTTCCTATCCGACATTTTCTAAATAGGTTTTGACCGGTTTTGCGACATGTGGGCGAGCGTTATCATGTTGAACAATAAGTTTATCATGTCTGTTCTCCCATTCTGGTCGTGTTCTGGCCAGAGCTTGCTTCAAACGCATTAATTGTCGTCGATAACGTTCTCCATTCATAGTTTCACCCGGTTGCAGCAGCTCATAGTACACCACACCTTTCATATCCCACCATATCCACAGCATAACCTTTGCACAGTGAATATCTCGTTTTGGTTGTGATGGACCTGGTTCACCTGGTTTCACCCAGGCCTTTTTTCGTTTAGGGTTCTCGTAATGGATCCACTTCTCATCACCCGTAATAATTCGATGCAGAAACCCCTTTCTGCTCTGTCGTTGAAGCAGCAATTCGCAAATGGTTTCTCGTCTTTCAACGTCTCTGTCTTTCAATTCATGTGGAACCCAATGTGACATCTTTTGAATCATTCCCATGGCTTTCAAGCATTTGGAGACTGTTGTTTGATCAACGCCTAATGCTGCTGCAAGTTGTTCCTGCGTTTGACACGAATCCTGCTCGAGCAATGCTGTCAATTCTTCGTCTTGAAATTTTTTTGGCTGTCCAGCTCGCTCTTGGTCTGCCAAGCCGAAATCACCACTTTTAAACCGTGCAAACCACTTCTGACACGTTCGCTCAGCTAGAGCATGGTCACCATACACTTCCACCAAAATACGATGACTTTCAGTCGCACTTTTCTGCATGTTAAAGTAATGCAGCAGGACACCCCGCAAAAACACTTTATCAGGCACAAATTGCGCCATGTTCACTTAACTACAAACTGGTGTTGTTGACGCTTTAATCCACTGCCCTATACTACGAACGATACGCGATGACAAAGGTTTGCAACACATGTGTGGATACACAGAACTGTGGGACGCTCCGTTCGTTGCGCCATCTCTTGTCCACCCGCACGAATTAATTCCTAGACCAAATAGTATGTATTCATAATTTAAAAACTTACTGAATACTGCGACTAACTTTTTTTCAATATATTTCATTGTACTATTTTCGACTCCAGCTTGAAACAGTAGAAGCTCGAAATCGGACAAAATTGACTCAAAATAATTTTCTAGCTTAGCCCACTTATCACTTACAAAGTAAGGCACTAAATAATGAGACATCTAGCAAGATACACTATTACTAATAGCAGTTTAAAAAAAGTCTGACACGAAGATGGACAGCAATGCCAAAAAATGATCAAACTGTACTTGAATTGTTTTTTTGTTGTTGTTGTTGTTAAAATGGCGTATATGGAATAAAAAATGTCGGGAAATGATAAGAACTTTTCTTACGAGACGGTTTGATTTAGGAAACAGAAAAATGCCTCACATTTATAACACGTTTCAAGAAACACACGTCCTTTTAACACAAAATTGTTACATCTGCCTTTATTTATTTTTTTAAAGATGTTAAAATTGTGAAAAAGTTAAATATGCCCTTTTAACAGAAAGCGATTCATTTGTTGGCAAGATCAGCTCGCATCTCACCACTATAATCGCAGAGATGAAATCTTCTAAGAAAAATAATTAATGATAAGTAATGGATTCGAACTATGGACAACCTATGCGTTCTTGATCGCTTTCATTTGATGTTTTGCTACATTTTTGGATAGAAGTAGTTCTTAAAGTTCTTTGTTGTACACTGAGAAAAATCGGTTATCTGGAAAGTGCTATATTGCACAAATATACGGTATCCTTATCTTTACTGCAGAAATCAGTACGTAGCATACGTTATCCACATCCTACACTGAGAAAAAAAGGACTAGGATTTCTGTGTGGATACATCGTATTTACGCGGGTGCGCTCCTTAAGTAATGTAATGAAATGAAATGAAATCTTTAAGTTTTACGTCCCACGGATATGCCGGTTAGGCTAAAGGAGACGGTGATGATGATAGATGAGTGAAACGGTGGAATGAAGAAAGTGGGAGGAAACGGGAGAACCCCGAGAAAACCCACGAGCACGGTGTTTGTCCACCACAAAGTTCACTTGGCGGGGGCTGGGATCGAACCCGGGACCCCAAGCACCAGAGGTGAACGCTCTACCACTGAGCCACCGCGCCCCCCAAGTAATGTAATTTCATGTATAAAAGTACAGCAGGTGGGAACACCATGCCAACTCTGGAGTTCGGTGTCGTACTAGACTCGCTGTGATTGGACAATTTTATTCACATGATGGAGTTCGTGTTAAAAACTATTACTATCGTAAGGTAGGGACTCACAGATTTAGAAAGAACCATGAGGGGACAGCCGTAGAAAGGTGGTAACAACATTATATACGTAAGTTACCACCGTCGGAATGGGCATGGCGTAAATTCTAGATTTAAAATGGTAGTCCCACAATACAAAATTTTCTCTGGACGGTGGTGTAGATCGTACTACGGATGAAACAACATTACTTAATGTGGTGACGCGCGTAACCTGGTAAAAACAGCATTTACATGCCGACTGGATTATGCATTTTTCTCAGTGTACATATGTACTGTCCTTTTTCCCACTTAGATGTTCCATCGTGCCGCTGCATTGTGTTTGACATATAACAGTCTTCTAAATATTACATGCGTATGCTACATATGTCAATCTGTATGAGAGATCCTCATTGCCTATATGCAATTCTTTCGTTCGTACGGAAAGTACTCTTATTCGGAACGTTTATATTGAAAGTACGTATAAAATAGACTTTCTCAGTTATGCGTTTTTTCTACGTTAACTCCAAAACACACATGATTTACACATGCAACCTACGATTTTACGTACTCCACATACGATTGTTTTCCTCAGTGTAGTTCCATTAAATACTTAATATATATACAGGATGTAAAAGAAACATAATAATTAACATCGAGAGTGATTTTTGCTATTAGATGCTGATGCTTGCTATAAACCCAAAACATGAGACAAAAATTCTATTCGCCCCTTATAGCATTATTTTGATCATTAGACAACATTTGCGTAATTTTTATGCTAGGAGTTTGCATGATAAATCAGAAAAAAAAGTCGTCGTTGTACACATATGTTGCTCAAGAAAAAAATGTACAATTTACCCCCCCAAAAAAAATTACTAAATAAATTATCATTGAATAAGTAAAAGTATTGGTCCTTTGGAAATGCTGTTCAATATATGACTCATTTGCTTCATTGTATCATAGTCATGACTAATGTCCGGATTTGTATGTAATTACATATTTTTTTCCTTCATATGTAAGTTCGTCAAATCCTTAAATGTTTGTGATTCACACCTGTAGGGTGCTTCAACTCAAGTTTCATATTACATGTTTTTACATATTTTGACCAATATTACATATTTATATGGTTTCTACATATTTTTACATAAAACTGTCTTAGAATTTTGCGTTTACTGAAATTTTAATTTAAAATTAAAAAAAAAACTCTCCAAATGTGCAAGGCTTTTATCTAGATTCAATTTTGTCACGTCTATCTTTTCGTTTCTTTACTGAAAGACGAATATCTCTATCTTTCTTTATTTGTCAAACCATGTTTCGCAGAATTTTCGAAGATTAACAAAGAAATATAAGAAGAAAGAAGTAAAACTTCTCCCTCCGGTGTACATTAGCAGTGCCCTTTATTCTCAACTCTGGAGGAAGACAGATCACGTGTTTGACATGCGACTGGCCAGGAAATTCATAAAATGAAGTCTATTTAAATGTTATCAGAGGTCGGACGGAAAAAGAGATGAAAGCAAATCCTGTAATTCAAGTTAAAACTGTATGCTAGTGTGCTTCCAGAAATTTACTGCAAGAGTTCGTTCCAAGAAGCTGGTGACAATGGCAATATCGTAGCAGGTAACCTAAACTTTCAAAGAACTTCGCTTGTTCAACTGAATGACAGGAGGACAGTACTCTAGTATTGCAGTTGCAAAACGCACGTGTTCTGTATTGACCGTCGAAATTAGAAATGGCTCCGGTTGCCTCAACTTTATCCGCGAAATTGCGGTCGTGGGTAACTATCGACGATGCGTTTACTACGGACAGTAAAATGGTGTTGTGCCAAGTGTGTGATAAAAAAAAAATGTATGTTCAAAGAAATATCAGTTAGAACAACATGTCCGAAGTGCACTTCATGCAAGAAATAAAAAGTTGCGAACTGAAAAAATAAATAAATAAATAAATAAAAAATAAAAAAAAACTCTTGACAAATGCATCAAGATACTTCAGTGAGTGAGTTTTTCAAAGACTTGTGCCAAGCAATGATAGCAGCAAACATTCCTTGGAACAAACTTTAAGTGCCAAAATACCATGCTTTTCTGGAGAAGTACTGCGGGTGTCGAATTCCTGACGAATCCACTCTTCGAAAGTGTTGTCTGTAAGTTTGTTATAAGGAAATGAAAATGAAATGAAATCTTTAAGTTTTACGTCCGGTTATGCTGGTTAGGCTAAAGGAGACGGTGATGGTGAGAGATGAGTGAAATGGTGGAATTAAGAAAGTGGGAGGAAACGGGAGAACCCCGAGAAATCCCACGAGCACGTTTGTTATAAGGAAGCTATAGATACCATTAGGGCAGAAATAGGTAGTTCATATGTTTGGATTTCTGTTTACGAAACAACAGATATTTTGGGACGTTATCTAGCAAATTTAGTGATTGGAAAGTTAAGTGAAGATGCTCCATCTAAATCCTATTTTATTGCGAGTAAATTGCGGGAACGCAGGTATCATTCCACGATTGCTCGCTTTGTAAACGATGATTTTGAAGTGTTGTGGCCGGGAGGAGTTCAGGAAGAAGAAGTACTTGCTCTCTATACAGACAGTGCAGCGTACATGTTAAAAGCGACTAGAGCAGTTACACAGTGTTTTACCCTCACTTAATTCATTTCACCTGTATGGCCCATGCTCTTCAGCGTGTTGCTGAAGAGATGAGAGACAACTTTTGCGAAGTAAATCAACTAGTTTCTTCCACGAAAAAAAAAAATGTTAAGGCGCCACAACGTGTTCAAGTTTACAGAGATCAACTGTCAGACGCGCCAATTCCTCCGGAGCCTGTGCTAACGTGATGGGGCACTTGGATACAGGCAGTGCATGTCTACAATGAACATTTTCAAAAAAATAAGCCTATTGTTCATTCATTTCCATCGGAGTCTGCTGTATCAGTTAGCATTGCTCAGAATATGTTTAATGACTCAAAAGTAGCGTGTGATATCGCATACATAGACAGCAATTTTGGTTGACCATCTACAAGTATTAAAAAGCTGGACTTTTGGACGGAATCTTCCGGAATAAATTGAAATCATTATCTGCATACAAGAATGTTTTATCCGATCGCCGACTAAATTTTACTTCTGATCATTTGGAAATGTACCTTGCAACCCATTGTGCAACAACACACAGTTGAACTGCAGGCACATCTTTTGTAAGTACTTTATTTCAAATTAAAAGTGTTCATTAGTGGAAATATTCTTCAATCTTAGTTCAGCTGGTATTGTTTAAAGGATATAGGACTGCTTTTCCCTGCATGAAATATATATGTCTTAAGTTGCTTTTAGTATTTAAATTTGTATATTGCGTATAATTCATTTCAAGATTGGGCCGTGGTGACGTATGCGCATTTAGTGCAAAATGTTCTAGATTTGAAACGGGACCACACCACACCACATAAGATTTCTGACGTACAAATGCCATATGAATTGCTTTTCACGGGGCTTTCCTGTTTCTTCCTAGCCAATTCACATCTTCCTTCATTCGCGTCTGATTCTTAGTATCCTGCAATCATTCACGTCGGTGACGTACGGCTGTCTCAGCTGTTCAAGCATTCCACTTCATTGGAGGCTTGCATTAAGCAGGATAAAATGTAGTAGATTTTCCTTTTTATTTTCATAATTCGTTTAAATATTGCATACTCATACGCGTGTTAATATTACGTTTTCATAAATATGTAACATATGTAATGTTACGTATTTTTATATAATATTACATATTTCTTACATTTTTAAGCGATTTTTGTTACATATCTATGTACATATTTAGTGGGTTGATTTTACATAAAAATCCGGACTCTAGTCATGACGTAAATCACCTGAGATTCTTCATTACTAGAGCCTTGAAATAAAGGCAAACATTAAAATAAAAAAAAAATACTAAAATGACTGGAAAATTGCAAAATTAAAAGTAAAATTAAAAAAAAAAATGACAGTAGAAATGCAAAAATAAAATGTTTCACTTTGCAGTTAGCACTTACAACTTAAACTTTCAGGAACTTCCAAATTGCGCAACCCTTAACGGATGACATTTAACGATCAATTCAACATTCACTATGAAATAATGAAATGATAAACACAAAAACACTATCCCATTTTATCCACACGCAGTTTCATTAGCAGTTGACCAAGCATTCAAAGCAAAATAAATACTACAATGAAGTTGTTTTACACCGCATTAGCACTTTATTTTCGTTTAAGAAAGCTATTTATTGTTGTTTTTCTTCAAAATTGTCAAAAACTTAAAATTTTCAAGCGAAAGATTTTGTCTATCAGAAATAATTCGCTTTAGATATGAAAACGATCTTTCAACTTTTGCATATGCCACTGGAGCATAATCGAGACAAGTAATCTGGGAAAGATTCATGTCTTTGTCAACAGCTGCATCAGCATCACCTTGCGTTACACTATCAATGTTCTTCACTTATTTTCCAAATCTTTATTAGCAGTTTCACTTTCGCTGAATGTACCCGCCTTTGTCACCAGATACAATACTCAAATCATTGACAACACAATCGAAGGATTTCACAAGAACTGTATGAATTTTTTCTTCAAGTTTGGAGCGTGGTTTGGCAACTTCGCAAAATGTGTTATAATAAAAGCTAGGTATTCCTATATTTTTTTTTTCAAATAATTATTCTTAGTTATGCTTTAAGTAATCTTAGTTGAAGATATATGTTCATCAAATTATAGATCATCATTTTTAATGGATTGAAAGTTATTAGCATAATAGAGAACTGTTGTAATTCATGTACCTGTTCCGTAACACAAGCTGTGGTAGGGGCGGAAGTCCAAGGGAATAAGTTACGAAAGGCACTGGTTTACGAGCGAGGTTTCAGGGGAAAAAAAAACTTTTTTTTTTTTTTTTTACATTTGACACGAGAAAATCCCGGTCAACATCGGGAAAATAATAAAAAAAAGCACTTAATCTGTAGTTCTCTGTAGTGTAGGTGTCAGACAGGTGACACGCACCATACTTGGGAATATAATCTGAATTGCTTTTCCAGCGCCGTCTGCAATCAAAAAAGGTAACCTAATAGTGATTTATACATTCTGGCCAGAGAATGGTCAGTGATTTTGTAAGAATATATGCTATTGCCGTATAATTTACTATTCTCAGACCTTCTGATGTAATCAAATGTTTTTGTGAATCTCCTCCTCCTTCCAAAGTTGTGGTTATAATAACATTAGCAATGGAATAGTCTTGAATATCGCATGTTTCATTGATTGAAATTCATATACTTTTGTCACTAACATGTTTACGGTTATTGTCATAGTTTTGTTGTACGCAGTATCAACGTAAGTATTTCTCAAGGATGATTCATTTTTTAAACATTTTGTGATTTCTAGGGATATTTTCTAAAGAAAAAAAAAGAAGATCGTGACTTCCACAAATAAATGTCCGCGTTAATAAGAGCTTCATTTAGATCTTTTGCAAACCTGTTAGTAAGCGAATCGAGATTCATTAAAGTCATAAGAAGATTCTGAATCTTTCACTAGGTGATTTGCGTGTTATCGCACATTTGTATTTTGTAGTTCTTATGTAGTGTGTGAAACAACTCTTTTGAGTGAAAACCACGGTTTCATATAATTTGCAAAACAGTACAGAACAATAAGTTGAAAGTGCACTACACTCAAATTCACTCAAATTGTTTTTTCATCTGCTCTTTCCTAGAAGGGCCTATTTGCTGCATCTTGAAACATTGAAATGCACACAAACAACACCTGTGTAACGCGCTCAAGCGACTACCAATAGCTACCCATACAGGGCTATTTCTTTAAAGTAAGCATGTTCTTACATCTTTGTTAAGCAACATAACAAAAACTGAAGACACACTAACATTATCCTTTCACTTGCCACTTTCCAATGGTAATATATTACAGATACTAGCAGACCAGTTACTATCAGACACTACGATTGCTTGGCCAGATAAAAACGCGTCAAATCTTTGGTATGTTTTCATTCATGCGTGGATAAAAAGCAATGGAAAATATTTTTTTAAAAAAAAAATAAAACAAACTGCTTCTAAATTGTGAAATTACACTCTTCCCGGAAACATCATAAAACTGCAATAATTATATGACATTTTTGACACTTTTCTATGCTTACGCGCATTTGCCATCAGAGACACGGGTTCGAATTCCGAAAGGAGCTCCTGTGGTTCGGATCACATGTTAAACTGTAGGTCCACGTCTCACATAGTCTCGCTGCTGAAAGGAACACTAAACTCAAAATCAAATGAAATCAAAATCAAAATTACCCAAATTTCGCACACAGGCAATAAAGTCGTTGTCATCACAAAATTGTTTCGCACGCAGATAAAACTGCAGTCATCTAAACATATCAAAATTCGATGGTGCATGGCTATATATATATATTCAAATCCCTCAAAGTTTGATGCGTGTTTATCCATTATAACGGTTGACGGTCTACCCGATTGTAACTGATACTGGATGCTGCAATTCCTACGAAAAAAAAAAACTGAAGAAACTGAAACGCACTACGTTGATTAGTTGTGCTGTCTCCATATATTAACAGCAGCTTACTGTGAACCGTTGTTTATGAGCTAATATGTAGTTGTAGAGAAATTCAATCACTGCACGTTGGTGTAGTGTTATGTCCAGGGGGGAGCTCCTCACGCGATGCGCAAATCCATTTTAAATTTATATTTTGCGCATTACGTCATGATAGGAGCAAGTGAGTAACGACTGATAAAAGCGCTTTTAAGTACAAGCGGAAAGATTCTCGGTTTCGCAATTCGTGGCTTATTGAAATGTTGGTTCTTTGCATTCATTGCTGAATTTTAATTTCTGCTTGTTTTGATATTAGGTGCTTAGTATCTTAATATTTTAGTTTTTTGATTGCTTTTTTCATTTGCTGTATTTGCGTGTGTATGTGTGGTACATGTGGTGTTTAAGATAAATTTAAGTTTTTATTATTATTATTATTATTATTATTATTATTATTATTATTATTATTATTATTATTATTATTATTATTATTATTACTTTGTTTTCTCTTATTTCGTATTGTGTTGTGAGTGTACACTACACAAAAAGGAAACATAATGCCTGGCTACGAAGTCACCAGGTGTCACATGTACACTAGAAAAACTAAGGGTACAAACATAGTGTATCATTCCTTTCCAAAAGGCCCTCTTTTGCAAAGACTGAAAATAAATAAATAAATAAATAAATAAATCCAAAAGGCCCTCTTTTGCAAAGACTGAAAATAAATAAATAAATAAATAAATAAATAAATAAAATAAAAATAAAATTAAAAATAAAAATAAACAAATCTCAAGTTTCGAAGAAAAGACCTCTTCAATGTTTCAACTTTCACTGTTGTTTATGTATGTCCCCAACATTTCAAAGCAGACCATTACGTTCGTGATTTGCGAGCAGTGCTGCTTACCTCTGGTGCATGGGGTCCCTAGTTCCATCCCCGACCAAGTAAATTTGAGATAGACAACATTGTGCCCGTGAATTTCTCGGGCTACTCACATTTCTTCTCACTTTCGCATTCCACCAATTGTTCCATCATTCCCTTGCTTTAATCATCGTCTCATTTAGCCTAAGGGGCATAATAGTGGGACATTAAGCTATTTCATTCAATTGTTTTTTTTTTTTTTTTTTTTTTTTAATGATCCATTCGATACATTAAATGCCAAATGTATCAGTTGTAAGAAATTACTACCATATGGGTATGACACACATCAAGTTGTTCAAGAGAGAATTTTACGAGAGCTTTATGTTTATTTTGAAGGAATGCGAGTAGAAAATGCACTTATCTTGCCCTTTCAGCTACCCGATATGACACAACCCTTAGCAATGATTGAAGGCAAAACTGAAATAGACTATGTGTTTATTTCAGACGAAAGAATAACTATTCAATCAACAGATGTTGAACAAGAGACAGATTGTTCAGTAGAAGGGTTTCGAATTATTGCTGGATATGTAGCTTTGTGACGACATGGATTGTCACAAATATGGAAATGAGGAATTGTATGATGTGTGTATATATACTAATAAGGTAACTTATCATTATGGATTTATTAGGAAGTAGATGGCGCCATCTTCTATTTTATGGGGACACACGACCTTATTCTCCCTTTGCCCTTTCCATCCTACCTTTCTGGTCTCAAACAGATGTGTAATGAATTGAGAAAGTATATTCGAAGATCTGGTACCAGCTGGTAATGTAAAATGACGAGGTCCTCGTGATCTAAAATCCTGGTTGTGATTGGTTGGTTTCGAACCCGAAATGGAAGCCATGGATCAACTGACGTCGATCGTCAGTTGGTCACTGTTTAAGTTACGTAGTGTTTGTTTCTTTACACTTTGTTAAATTAAATTATTACTTTTTTGTGATAAAATGGTGGGGAATTTTGTCACAGGATTTACGTGAGTATTTAAAAGATGATTATTCAAGGATTAACATATTTAGATACGAGCAAGTGTAAAATTTTGCTATTGAAAATTTGACTACTTGAAGACGAGGAAATTAGAGTTTCCCGTAGGCCATGTTGGAATGGCGCTTTTGTGGAAAAAAAAATGTATTCTAGGGTTTTCAATCAGAAACGGTAGGATTTTTTTTATTAACTATCCGACTGTTAACATTTTGTGTACTATTCGATGTTTTCTATTGTTTTATATTTTTTCCTCATTATTTATAATAAATTATTTGTCCTTGTTAATTGAAATAGTTGGGTTGTCATTGTTAAGTAACTTCATTGAACGACTGCATTAATTTGGAAGTTTTGTATATTAAAGGTGATAGTGATACATTTGCATTATCTGGGTGCGCTACGCGGTCTTTCAATACAGTACCAGCGAAAACTCTCCCCACTTTTTTAAAAGGATTATTTCCCCAGAGGACATGTCTGTATTTTGAAAGTTAGACATGAACTGTTCTCTTATTCTATCAAGTAGGGATTTTTGCCCGGGATGGTCGTTAGGAAAGAAAGGGGATTAAGAGTGTTTCGTTACAGCTTATCGTGGGAGACAATATGACACGTCAATGAGTGCAGTATGTAGGTACGTATGTACTTTATCACACCCGACGAAGCATCTCGAGGTTGGGTAGCGTTTCTGTCACATAGTGGTCTCCTTGTTCTATCAGATGACAAAAATAAAATGATTTTAACTTATTTCCAATTATGTTAACGGATTCAACACAATGCCGAGGAAAAAAATATTGTAAAAAGAAAACTGATCACATAAATAAGTGAAAAATATCCAGATGTATATGAACAAGTAATCAGGCTATTTGTGAGAATTAGAATGTTTATTCGCATTGAATCCATGAATAGGAGAAACAAAATTCAGAAATCAACGCCTGCCCAAAGAAGCAAATCTTGACAATGGCATGCATCAACTAAAAATGAAACCCATAACAATCATCGAAGCAAGAAAATATATGTACAAATTATTATTTATTAATTATTTTGCAAACGCCACGCATTGTCTTGCCAGTGGCCGTACGCTTCTTTCACTCTGCTCGTGCAGTGACGTCATGTCAACAACCAATCACCGTCTCGTTTCTCCTATAGCCCAACCTTACTACTCCATTAATCTTGTATGATGTCATGTCAATCTTCCGCGGTGCTTTACCTCCAACAGCAAACAATAAAAATTAGGTGTACGTTAGGAGGCAAAAGATGCATACTTTTATCTATAAAATTAAATTTCTCTAGTACTTACGATTACCGATCTATTGTGAATTGTGCGTTACTTTCCGACCGACCTTTGCCTTAACTTCAGAAGATATTTTTTGCGACAGAACTGTAGAATAGGTATCAAGTGTAGCGTTTTGAAAAGAACAAGTGATTCAATAACATTTCTCTATATATTTGATCATAATCGAATCAAGATATCAATGATATTTGTACCAAACTTTCAGTTCCATGCAAATCAAATCTCTCTCTCTCTCTCTCTCTCTCTCTCTCTCTCTCTCTCTACCTCTATCTCTGCATATATAATCAGACTTACTAGAATAGTTGTTTGCTTTGTCAAGAATAACCTCCTTAAATTTGATAATCTATTTCTGTCTTTACTTGTCTGTATACACACTAGTGTTGCCACAAGACGAGACATTTCTCGTGTCTCGTCTCGTCTCGTAAACGAGACGAGACACGACACGAGACAGAACTCTGTTAGACGAGACACGACACGAGACAGAACTCTGTTAGACGAGACACGAAACGAGACAGACTACATGTCCCGTCTCGAAAACGAGACGAGACACGAGACGAGACGGAACGTTTCGTGAAATGTCTCGTCTCGTCTCGTGTCTCGAAAATCAAACCGCTGGCGGGAATGGCCGAGATTGAAATTGACAGTGGTCATATAGATTGCAAAAGGAAAATCCCCTTTATGAGAAAACATGATCAAAAGCCTCCATAGAAAAATGTCCTCTGTCTATTCAATGAAACAATATTGTGATACCTGAGCTTCCAAGAATATCATCCTTAATGTCTTGTCCCCAATTCCCCTTGCTGTAAACTGAGGAATTCTCATTTTTTTTTCATTTCTGGCTGGAATGATGACAAACAAAGCAACGACAGGGATGACTTTTACAAGGTCAAGAAACCGAACTACCACCACCATCTATTCAATTTGAAAACTGGGTAAGGTCTACCCTCATTACAGGCTGTAGTTGAAAGTTCTGGCTGAGATGGCGGAAGAGAACAGAACTACACTTGTCTTTATTCTCTGGTGGCGGTATTTGTTTTGCTGTATGAACCGAAAACGGCAATTGAAGTATGTCATCTTGCAACTAAAATTTCGTCTTCCTCTCTCTCTCTCTCTCTCTCTCTCTCTCTCTCTCTCTCACACACACACACACACACATACATACATACACATAGAAACACACCTCTACCATTTTACCAATCGCTCGCTTATTATACAGCAGTCATGTTGTAAAATTCACCTCTTCGTTTGGAAGGTGGGTGAAGGACAAAGAAAGCAAAGATATTATCGACGAACCCTTGAAATTGTTTGTTTTCAGCAAATTTATGATACTAATAAATAACACCTTAGGTGAAGAGGTTTTACAGGGGGACCTTCGTTTTGTTACGCGGAAATGTTTGATCTGACCAGAGTGCGAAATTGCCCTCTGCTTCCATGTTGAGAGGAGGGGAATACTTCCCTTTCCTAGTGAATAATATTCATTTGGACCTGAATTATCTTCAGAAATGGTTTCTTGCAGAGTGTAAAGAACATTTGGTATAATATTCATGGAACTCCTTTGAAAGCAGAAAATTTCATGAGAATGATCAAAATTCGAACATTGAAGAACATAATTAACAGAAAAGAAATAGGATACCCAAACCATATGTTTAAACCTGCTATAAAATGTATATCCTATATTTTTACTAATTCCTTACTCCTATGAAAGTATCCTGGGGAGGATATTCTCTCCAATTGTTTTTTCAGACTGAAATCATTTTATCCCGTACGATTTCCCCCTGACACAATACGAAAAAACAATTGCTGTTAAAATCCATACATATGACTCTTCCGGGACTCAACCCGGGGCCTTCAAGCCGATGGTCTATCGCCGCGGACCGCTCGGCTTGGTATGAAGATGTATATTGTATGATTGCGAATAGATCACGACAATATAAGAAACTTTAATCCAAAATGGTCACCCAAAAATCAACTTTTTTTTTAGACCACTAGCTAATCTGGGTGTACTGTCATGAGTTTGTTACACAAACGGGGCAACCACCACATAGTAGCACACACCCCGCGGTTATGGGAACAGATTTGAACCATGGAAGTGAAGACTGGCCCCAAGCATTCTTTCGTCCGATGTGTCGTTCAGCTCCCATTACTATGGCACTTTAAGTAGAGCTTACTGTGCAGTAACATATAAAATTTCAATCAAATACTTTCCATTACCGTACTCAATAAAATTATTTGGTTTGGATTGGTATGTGTTAACACTGTGAAACCTAAAGTCTGGAATAAATGAAATCAAAGCGTATACACATATCTATCTCTCTATTTATCTATATATCTTTTCATCTCTCTCTCTCGCTATATATATATATATATATATATATATATATATATATATATATATATATATATATATATATATATATATATATATATATATATAATTACACTATAAAACAAGTGGGCTGATAGTATACGATAGTGTCAGGGATGGTGACAGCTTTACATCGAACTTTGCTTGTCGTGTAAACATTATTTGACATTAGTGTCTTCATCTTCGACGTACCTATGAGCAATTTACTGTATATTCGTGTATTGAAACTGTTGAAACAAATTTCAATGTTTCAGAATATTAAAAAAAAATGCCAGGGTCGAGAAGCCTCAGACAACTAACAGCAGAGATATATTATCTTGTAAACTATTTGTCCTTGCCTTCAGAGCTTATTTGAATTTATTTTTAAGACCTTTATGCAACTTTGGCCGAATGGATGATGATGGGAAAATTAGTGGAATGAAGAAAATGGTAGGATACTAGACAACTTCGAGAAAACACACACATTAGAAAAATGAAATGAAATGGAATGAAATCTTTGAGTTTTACGTCCCACGGTTATGCCGGTTAGGCTAAAGGAGACAGTGATGATGAGTAATGACTGAAATGGTGGAATGAAGAAAGTGGGAAGAAACGGGAGAACCCCGAGAAAACCCACGCACACGGTGTTTGTCCACCACAAAGTTCACTAGGCGGGGACTGGGATCTAACCCAAGACCCCAAGCACCAGAGGTGAACGCTCTACCACTGAGCCACCGCGGTCCACACACACATTCAATGTTTGTCCACCACAAAGCTCACATGGCACTAACCGAGATCGAACCGAGTACCACATACACCAGAGGTGAAGCCTTCATGGTGTAGCTATTGTGATATTTCTTGTCTTGTGAGTTCTGGGTAATACTTGTAACTTAGTTGTATCTTGAGTAGCATGGTGCAGCCTGCTACATTTTACTTTCGTTGACATGGTGTGCTGATATATTTTTACGAAACAAGACGAGACAAAGGAGACGAGACGGGACAGAACCTCTCGAGACGAGACACGAGACAGGACGATTACATTTTTCGAGGCGAGACACGAGACGAGACATACTTTGCACGAGACGAGACGAGACAGCCTGAAGTCTCGTCTCGTCTCGTGGCAACATTAATACACACTAATGTGCAAGACTTATGACCATTTGTGTCTTAATTAGAATAAGTTTCACATGATTGTCATTCCCAAGTGGCATAAGTTGGTGAAATCTGAACCACGCATTGAAAGTATGATACAGGAAACAACAGAACCAAGTTACAAGAAGCACGTAATTAAAAGAGCAAACACACACACACACACACACACACACATATATATATATATATATATATATATATATATATATATATATATATATATATATATATATATATACAATAACCTACACTGAAGACTAAAGGCATTGCGGATCATGATGGTCCTTCTGACATTATTGAAGGCTTGAACTTGTACATTCTTAACTGTAGCTTTGGAAAATACTGTGTTCTGAGATAATGTGTCTGAGGAAGGCTATGTTACATAGCCGAAATTGTAACACAGATATATGCTCTTAAAATCTAAATAAGGATTGAAATGACAATTAGAAAGTTGAGTGATCAATACAGATAGCGATGATTGTTCTGCAACCTGCTCTCACGCTGCCCTCAAAGTGGTAATGAGTTCCACTCCTCAACCAGCGCTCTTGATAACTGGTGGATGTTTTTTGGTGAATCCGGACGTGCTGCAAGTTGCCTCCTTATGGCATTCCACAGATGCTTGATGGGATTTAAGTCGAGGAAATAGTCAAGACAGTCAGTATCGTCGTTAAGGGGAAAAGGGATGTATCATCCCACGACTTTTTTTTTTTTTGGTAAGTTTGCAAACTAAAATGCGTAGTTAGCATTATTGCTTGGAGGAATGCAGTTGTGTTCAATTTACTTACTTGAATTAGCATTTTCTTAGTTACCAAGTTACTGCGAGTTGTAAATTATTTTACGGAATTGGAGTAAATTGTGCGTAGTTTCCTATCCTGAAACTATCATATTCATTTAAAGCTGCTTTACTTGTTGTAACTGACCACACTTCAGTTCTGTTCATTTTATATTTTCGATACATTTTGAGGAATCGTTAATGAAGATATAAGGAAGTTGTATACAGTGATAGATCATAGTCTTGGCGTTAAAAATTAAAACTAACATTTGCGGGGCGGGGGCCGGTATAGTATTTAACGTAAAGACGTTGGATACAAGAGTGTATACAAGATCAACAATTGTGGTTATTAATAACAATAATAATAATAAGAGGAAGAAGAATGTATATTGATAAAATATGAAAAATGTAGTGACTGGTTAGTATATACATATGTATTTATGTATGATATTATGCACAGTATATAAATTCGACAAATCTAAGAGATGTTCCTAATAAAAAAAGCAAAACAAAGATAATTATATTTTGATACCCGAGAGAATATATTATGTGTTTGTGAGTGTCCGAACAGGCTTTTTTGCTTTGAAACAAAAATAGATTATAGGTCAAAAATATATTGATTTAAGTTATCTTTTTGCAGTAAGACATTTTATTTACTGGGCCTTTCGAGTATGCAGAACTGAACAAAGATTTGCTTCGAGAAGGGTGAACTCAACAAGACGTCCCTATATCAATTAATTAGTATTATTGTTGTACTTATATATATATTAGAAAGAAAGAAAAATAAAACTTTAAGACATTGGAAATATTGCATGTGTTCTTTACTTTCAGTACAAAAAGAAATCAAGCATCTCTGTAAAAGAATGAACAGGTGAAAAATGCTATTCAATTGTGGAATTTGTCTCGAACTCAATGGCCACAAGAAGCTGAATCCGTAAAAGTTATTAGTACATTGCTTGAAGTTATTTTTTACATAATATCCAACCTCAAGACAGGACATTTCCTCTTTGTTTCTATATTTCCATACGACATCTTGGTTACAGAAGCTAACTTATATTTAGCAGACAATCTACACATTAGGTTTTAACCAATAAATGTAACGTTTTACTCCACTATCCAGTTCCTTTATCCAACTCCTCGACTTCCCTACTGAATTCCCTCCGCAATCGTGCTCTGCTACTGAAAAAAATCCCTAGAAATCATGATTGCCAGTATACACAAAACCAAGCATAATTTTGTTTTTTGCTTATATTTTTATTATTTTATTATTATTTTTTTTGAGATATCTCCTTAGATGGATTGCTTTCTATTATCTCTACATACTAATAACCGAATTTTACCCATAAACATAAGGAAAATGGAATAAATGCAAAAAATCGTGAGTTACAGTGTACGCGCAATTTTTATTGCGAATGGGAGTACGTCGATCGCTATCATTGTTGTCACATTAACAGCTGTACATGATTACGATGATGATCCTGAGGTGAGGTGTGAAATTGGACTTGGAAGGGGAAAAATGAACGTTCGTATTCATATATGAGGCGGGAAACATGGAATGGAGCAAATATGAAAATAGGGTTGCTATAATAGATTTGCACATGATTGGTAGAAGTGCTAAGATTTTCGAAATATTTTTCAAATTTTTACCAATATATGGCAATTTCAAATTTATAGTCCCCTCAACCCCGTAATGTATGCTACCCCCCTAAGACCAAATATCATATCGTTCCAAGAGTTCATCCACCTGTGTTGTTCGATGCGGTCACACGTTAAAATCTGCAAAGAAGTTGGGGCGACCTTATATCAGAAAATATGCATATGAGGAAGGAGTACAATGTGAAAAAACGTTGACAAGTGACTGCACCGCATTCTAAAATTAGGAGGTCCATATGCCTATGCAATATTTTACCTTACACAAGATCACCTGAAGCATCAAAATGATCATGTTCGACAATGTTTCTAGGTACATTGCATGTTTCCACCTCTAGCCTGATGAATGTATGTCCAGGGTTATTACTCAGACTGTGTTATTTTACCATAGAATACCGCGCGACTCCACTCCACCTCAACCGAGTCCTGAAGTTCTTGACAATACAGAAAACGGTGCCTCTGGTATAAGGGTGTGAATGGAACATAACGTAGTGGTCATCGGACAAAGAGATCATCCCATAACGTCGAAATGACACTAAAACGTGAGATTAGGCGTCTTACAGCCTTTCTAAATGTGTTTACAACTCTACATGCTGTTTGGGATCAACCCTTTCTTGTCTGTTGCATAATGTACCGGTCGTCCACCCCTGTATTTGATCTTGGTAGACCACTACATGTTCTTTTCATGTGGCTCGAAACGCTGTCCATGCAACGTTTTTCGAAACAATGCTCCAAACACCAAACTTCTAGACCACACTCGTCAATGTTCGTCCTTTTCTCACTTTATCCATAATTCTTCCCCATGTGAAGTAACCCAAATTTTGTCTTCAGGGCTTGTTGTGAGTAATATCATCACACTACGCATTGTCAGCTCTGTGACAAGAGTTGTTTCTTATCTTTCATTCAACTGTTTTGTGTTTGGGAAGCAGATATATTCGGTGCTACAGTCACATTGGCGTTAAACATGCAACATATACATGTAGGAGATCTCTGTAAACATACTGTCGAACTTCTATTCATTTTCGCGAAATACACAAAATTCTATATGACTTTACATAAGTATCGTCCTTAAGTTTTGTATACCAGTGTATAAATGTGCGTTCGCGTATGTGGTGAGTTCTAGTAAGATCTGAAATAATTAAATAATA
Organism: Thermobia domestica; assembly: GCF_964235325.1. Classification (NCBI taxonomy): domain Eukaryota; kingdom Metazoa; phylum Arthropoda; class Insecta; order Zygentoma; family Lepismatidae; genus Thermobia; species Thermobia domestica. The sequence continues at coordinate 283,462,463 of NC_137459.1, forward strand.
TTGAAATTATTTTCACGAACTTGCAAATAACTTTTGTAGCAGTCTGTACTAAACCCTTATTTGAGAGAATACTGACTATTTCTTATGTAAGTGAATGTTCCTCACAAGCTGGGAAGTGACTCAGTTATTTCTTATGACGTCCTTGAGACTGAATTGATATCACGTCTACCAGAGACGCCAGTCTTAAAAGCATGGAGGCAGAGAAGAAGCTATTTCGGTGAGCTGGGTATTCAAACAATGAAAGTCAACAAACCATCATGAAGATGAATGAAAAAAAGAAAATGAAGAAAAGGGGATTGTTTAGACGACAATTTCTGCGAATACAGAAAATACTTTGGAATCCAAATGACTCAATTCTTAATATAGAACAAAACAATTGCTGACTAAATTGAACACATTCCTAATTGCAATGTTTCATTTCCTGTAACTTCAGCGTTGTTAGTCAGCCCAATTCTAGAATTACGTAGACAGTGCATCCCATGAATTTCAGTTTAAAAAGTATATATTGCAAAGATGAAAACAAGTTTAAAGAAAGATATCACTTTTTAAATTATGGTAAGCAACGGTCCTGAATGAATGTATTGCATAGCACTTTCTTCTTTACTCATTATTACTCAAGTTGGCTGTTGAGCTCCTCCGTGGCTAAGCGGTTAGCGTACGCGCCTTTGGCGTGGGAGTCCCAGGTTCGATTCCCGGCGGGAGCTCATGTGGTTCGGATTCCACGTTAATCAGTAGGTCCACGTCTTATATAGCCTCGCTGCTGAACGGGACGTTAAACTCAAAATCAACTCAACTCAAGTTGGCTGTTACTTTAGCAATCAACTAGAATATAACCTTATTATAAATGATATGCGTTTTAGTGTCAACCACGCTAACATGCAAACTTCAAAACATTTAAAAGTTGTGGGTTGCATAAACATCTAGACTAATATATCGAGATGATATTATTCCTTGTAAGTGCAATATACCTTGGTCTGTTAGTGACTGTCCTAATAGTTCACAGTCATGCTAATAATTGTCGCTAGCTGTGCTGCCTCCTGCCTTACCCCAAGTTATATCGCTAGCGTAAATCAATTTTTAGACAAGCCGAAGGCTTGGAGAGAACAACCAGTATATCCTAGACATCTGACAAATAGTCCACTGCAATTTTCTTAAAGGGTACTGTAATAGCTTAGCATAGGAGGGAGAATGCATAACTACGCGTAAAAATTTAATCCTCTGGATGATGTTATTTTTCGAATAACGTTCAAATAACTAGTATGATATATGCATACATACTGCCTATAAATTATAGGTTAAGACACGAAAAAAAGTTTACTCCTATGGACCTTATTAAGAAATCATTGAGAAAAATGAAATGAAATGTAATCTTTTGTTTTGCGTCCCACTTGTCGATGCCAGATAGGAGATAGGAGAAGATGATTAGAAATAAATGAAATAGTGGAATGAAGAAAATGGGAGGAAATGGGAGAACCACGAGGAAACCCACATATACGGTGTTCACCCACCACAAGGTTCATTTGGCGCGAGCTGGGATCGAACCTGGGACCCCATGCATAAGAGGTGAACGCTCTGGCACTCACCTACCATGGCCCCAAAATTCTTTCACGATAAAATTCAATTTGTACACAATTGCATGATACAATAATATAAATTTAAGTATATTGTTAATTCAAGTACTGCTTTTACATTGCTGATTCACTAGTTAAAAAAGTATATATATATATATATATATATATATATATATATATATATATATATATATATATATATATATATATATATATATATATATTCAATCTATCTTGATTGACTTGATTGGAGCGCATTTTTTGTCACTCTTTCGTATACTGGGGTTAATACAGTAATATAACTTCAAGCAATGCCACCAAATGTTGTTTTCTTCTAATGGATGATATAAGTGATGTTGTGGAAGGATGAGAGCAATAAAACTGATTTAGAAAATTATTAATTGCATTGCCAATATATTTGAATCAACTCAGCATATTATTTAAGTTTAATAATAGACCCTTTATCAGTATAATACTAATATGGAAATAGCAGAATAGTACTAGACTAAAGTAATTGATGGTAATAGTAGGGTTATTGTTCTTTCTGCATACACTGACAGTGTGGTGAAATGAATGGCTGCCCAACTCGAAATGCTGCACCTATCTGTTAAATAAATAGCTAGCAAGAATTCAAATAGAATGATGTTTTTCTTTAACTCGAGTTGAAGTTGCACTTTTGATAGGAATAAAACAACCTACAATAAACAATAATTCTACAAAATATAACATACATTACATGTGTATTTAACATATTTACCACTAGACAGCATAATTAACCTGTTCGCAGACATTGTTTTATTCCAGTTTTGAATATAATTTTATTAAATGACCCAAGAGTTTATTCATCACACTTAAACTAAACTATGAATTTCAGCAGATATACTGAATTGTATGTTTGTGAATACAATATTTTGTAGATGAAAGTCTGTGTCTTATGTTTCCGAAAAAAAGTGCTGAAAATAAGCGCTTTCTCCTGTAACTGTCTTCAACCTGCCACTGTCCCTACTATTAACTTATTGAATTATCGGATTCTACAGTATAGATCCTGTATTTTGATTACTTTCAATGATTTAAGTGTATAAAATGATTTATCTAAGTTGTAATATATCTAGCAACCATCCTTAGTATATGAAATTTTCCTTTTGAATCTCATGGAAGCGTAAAACACTCGCCTAAATATCCCATTATCAATAATTGAAATAAATGTCTCATTTAAGAACAATTAAAAATGATTTTACTTTACTCATATCCAAACGAAATTCACAAAAATATATTCAATTCACTATGAAACAATCGACAAAAGTGAGTTTTTATTAACTCTTGCTGATGAATAGGTTATTTCAGTGGTTGTGATATTTTGGAAAATATCTAAGGAATAATTAACTAACTAACTAACTCTATGGCCTATGGAACCCGGAGGTTCAGTGCCGCGTTCACAAAAGCTCTCCACTGACTTCTATCCTTAGCTAATTGCATCCAGTTTCTACTTTGTATTCCTATCTCTGCGAGATCCATCTTAATATTATCCTCCCATCTGCGCCTAGGTCTTCCTAATGGTCGTTTTCCTATGGGTCTACCAGTCAAGACTTTGAAAGCGTTTCTACTTTCTTCCATTCTAGCTACATGACCTGCCCACCTAAGCCTCCTAGACTTGACGACCCTAACAATGTTGGGTAAACCGTATAAACTATGTAGTTCCTCGTTATGAAGTTTCCGCCATTCCCCATTCTCGTTCCTCTTGGGTCCGAATATTCTTCTCAGGATCCTGTTCTCAAATACTTTCAGTCTATGTTCTTCCCTCAGAGTAAGCGACCATGTTTCGCAACCATACAGAACCACAGGCACGATTATCGTTTTATATATATTAAGCTTCAAATTCCTCGACAGAATTCGCGACGACAAGAGATTTTGAACCGAATAGTAACACGAATTCCCTGCTTTTAGTCGACATTTAATTTCTTCGTGAATATGATTTTCGTCTGTTAATATTGATCCTAAATATTTGAAAGTATCCACTTTATCAAAAGTATTATTTAATATTTTAACGCCTCTACAATTTGCCGTATTACGGTCCCGACGCACTTCCATGTATTTAGTTTTCTCAGCATTTACTTCTAAACCCATGTCCCTGCAAGCGTTTAATAAGATCTCTGCATTTATTTCTACTGTTCTCCTATCATCCCCTATTAAATTTACATCATCAGCATATGCCATAACCTGGTGAATGCCGTTCAACTCTAGGCCCTGGTTGCTATCTTTGATTTTCCTTATGGCGTATTCCAGCACAAAGTTAAATAATAATGGCGACAACGCATCTCCTTGTTTCAGGCCATTTTCGACGTGGAAGCTCGTGGACAAAAATTTTCCTACTCGGACTTTACTTTGGGATTCACTTAAACATATCTTAATTAAGCTAATTAGCTTTCTCGGTATTCCAAGTTCTGTAAGAACGTTGTATAATGTTTCACTCCTAACCGAGTCGTAAGCCTTTCTAAAATCAATAAATAGTTGATGTACCGGGGTATTGTATTCCCACTTCTTTTCGAGTATTTGGCGAATGGTAAATATTTGGTCGATAGTTGATCTAAGGAATAATATATTCTGGAAACAACAATAACTGGATAAGAAAGTGAATACTCAAACGTAAGCATGTATTAGTTATTTATTTAAAAAAAAATGGCAATTTTGACTAGCTCAGCACTTATTATACCAAGGGCCGTATCTATGATTATATTATTACCTAACAAACAAAGGGTCCAAATGTATGAATCCAGTTGCGGGATGATACTTAGTGCGTCTTATAGAGGATGTGAAAATATGTGTATGTGCAAAGTTATAGCGGCTGTGCGCCATAATAAGCGGAGGGGGAGGGGATCAAAGTTGGTGGGGAAGGCCTATGCTATGTTATAGAAATACATCAAATAAAGTGTTGAGACGTAAAAATAGTGGAAGATAGACAATACAAACAGTAGTACATTCACATAGTGGCAAAAGAAGAATGGACAGAGTAGGCCATGAACCTCCGCCGCCACTTGAAATCCGGCATTTTGAAAGTTGTGATTTTTTTTGAAATGCAAAAAATAGTCATGCGATATATCAATTAGGGACAGTACGTTCTCAGAAAGTCAATTATGGACTTTAGTGATCATTATGTGTATTTATTTGGAAGATTTAGGATCAATTTTATAGTTATGCCTATTTACGAAAATATAAGAACTTGATACTTGTATGATGAAAGTTTGGATTATCACGAAAACAAATTTAGGTTAAACATATCTACAAGCCAAGAAAACTAACAGTGAAATTTGATATCCAAGGTGTATATTAATACATTATTATTTACGACATTACTTCCGATTTGATTCATATAGTGCCGAAGAGAACTGTTCGGAACTGTCTGGAAGAACAGTTTCCGCTTTGTTTTTCGCTTTTGGTTAAAAACAATGTAAAGTTTATATAGCTATATTTTGTTAAATTACATACTTACTAATATAGAGCATGACACTATAAAATCTGATAGATTGGAATGCAATTATAAAGTACTATATGTAGACCACTATTTTATTCACAACTTGCTATATTTTCACTCAACATTCTTTGTCCACCGTCGTAAGCAAAAGCAACTTGGGACGAGCGTAGCATGTGATCTCTGGATGAAAAGTGGGCTACTGCGGTCGAACGTATTTTCGTAATAATCCAAACGAGTATCCGAGTATCAGTCTCCTAAATTTTCGAAAATAACTGTAAGGATGATCCTAAATCTTCCAAATAATTGCAGATAACGATCGCCAAAGTCCATAATCGACTTTTTGAGAACATGTTGGCTCTAACTGAAATATCACATCAAAAATATCACGATTTCAAAATGGCGGATTACAAGATGGCGGCAGAGGTTCTTATTCTACTGTGCCCATTTTTATTTTGCCAATATGTGCAACTACTACTGTTTGCATTGCCCATCTTTCACTATATTTTTACGACTCAACACTTTATTTGATGTATTTCTATAACATAGCATAGGCCTTCTCCCAACAACTTTGACCCCCTTCCGTTCCGTTTCTTATGGCGGTCAGTTTCTATAACTTTGGACATGCACACATTTTCACATCCTCTATAAGACGCACTATGTCTCATCCCGCAACTCGATTCATCCATTTGGACCCTTTACTTGTACACGCAACCACAAAAATATCTCCCCCTAAGCGCTCTATTTCCATTACTTGGGTCCAGGTCATTTGCAGGTGTGAGAACGCCTAGACAGGTGCAACCCAACTTACACGTAACTTTTATCGGCACTGACAGCAGTTGGTAGACCTGATCCAGGTGTTTATGCAGGTAAAGTTGTAAAGTAGGTGACTAACGAAACAGTTCTTCATTCTAAGATGAATCTCTAAGGTTCGGATCGTGTTTTTCAAAGAACACCATATACTAATCACAATATTACTGCGTATGTAATATATTATTTATTTATATGATGTATGTTTAGAGAAATAAAAATACTGACCACGCATTTATCAGAAAATGCTTGAAAGTAGCTGAAAATATCAAATCTAGAACAACTGCTGGAAATAAATTTGTAAATGATTGCCTCCATTGAGAGACCTTTCCCAATTCTCCTCATTCCAACATCATTTTCTTTCTGTAGTAGAGAAGATCTTTCTTGTCACACTGAGTATGTATTGAAATTGAAATTGAAACATTTGAAAACAGTTTCAATCTGGTCGAGATTCGAATCCGGGCCTGCCGAACAGAAGTTCAATATGCTAACCACTTACCTACCGCGTCACTTAACCTTCTTTCTAAATTCTTAGCTAGTTAAAATAGTTTCGTGTAAGACCATACAAAATACTAATGCTCATATGAGAAGACGTTTCTTATGAGTGCTGCAATGATTTACTCGAGATTGCCTTCTTTAACTCAAAAGCAAGTTATATAGACCTTCGACAATAAGGAAAACAACCGAAACGTTCTTCAAGTTGAGGCTACCTCATCGTTTTTAACTGCTCCCGATTTATATTACTAATATTCTTCCTCATCGCAACTTCTAATTTCCAAAAAAAAAAAGAAGAGCCCACAGCATTTAGGACGATCTCAAGAGTTTCAGTATGCACGCGCTACCGCTGTTTGAAGTTTGTCATGTAAAATGTACAGAAAAAATTGGGCAAGAGAGCAGAACCTAACCAACCCCTGCGGGGTTTCTAACCCGTTCCTACTACTGCTACTACTATTATTACTATTATTATTATTATTATTAATATTAATATTAATATTATTAATATTATTATTCCTACTAGTACTATTTCTACTACTTTTACTGTGGATCCGTATAATAAAACCGCAAGCTTATTTTAATGAAAAAAAATGTTATGAAAATTTAAAAAAATAATCGGTAAATCACTTTTTTAAGTATTATTTTCATCCTATTTTAATGAAGAAAGGAAAAATAAAATGAAATCTTTGAGTTTTACACCCCACGCTTATGCCGGTTAGGCTAAAGGAGACGGTGATTATGAGAAATGAATGAAATGGTGGAATGAAAAAAGTGGGAGGAAACGGGAGACCCCCGAGAAAACCCACGAGCACGGTGTTTTTTATTGAAAAAAGTGTTATGAAAATTAAGAGAACCTTGAGCAAAGTTTGAATCCACGCCAAAAGCTATTCCGATTACTAGAATGTTGCCCTAGAACGCTCGAGCACGAGCGCCAACAGAAGTTGGCCTTAATTTCCGCCATATGTAGGTCATGACTCTTGATGCCCTATCTGTATCGGCCAATAAAATCAGAGGATATCGGAAATTCTTGGAATCCGCGAAAATGCAAGCCGGCAGACAGGCATGTAGCCAGGATTTCGTAATAGCGGGGGTCCGTGACGAAATATTGAGGTTATCACACCAGGGGCTGGGTCACTCTGAACTATTTTACTGGTAAAATATTTTGGTTCGTTTAGCCAGGATTTTGTAATGGGGGGCGTGACAAGAAATATTGTGGTTACCCACAAGAGGCTCGGTCAGTCTAAACTATTTTGTGGACAACATACCCATATTGGTTTGTTAGGACAATAAAATGAGGATATGTTAGTAAGTACTTTAGTAACAAATTCTGAAGAAATCTCGAGTAAAAGGATATAAAAAAAATGAAAAAGATATAGTCTTCACAGGGCTTTCGAACTCGGTTCTTGTATTTCCTTATTCCTTTTCTTGTCTTCGTTTAATGCCGTTAAGGATAGCAACCAGATAGCTTTCGGCAGTGAAAACATCCTGCTGCGAAATGGATTAGTGTTGCCGCGAAATTGAAAATGTCTTTAAAAAGTGTCACTGGAATCTATGTTCCCAGGCTCATGTTATTGGCGATTATGGGTATTTCTTAAGTTCTACCTGAGAGTCTATCTGAGCGTCATTTGTAGTCCATATGATTAGCATGGAGCTAGATGGAATTCAGAATGCTCCGTTACAATAATATCCATTTTTAACTTGACTCCCCCTGTTTTCCCGACACAAAGCTCCTCATAAGAAAGAGTAACCAAACGCTTGCTGTAGCTTTATATTTTTAACTCTCATTCTTCTTTTTCTCGTTTACTTTTGTTTCATCTTTCCTTATTCTTTTTTACATTTTCGTCTCCAAGGGGGAGACACCCTGACCCACCGTTTGGCTACTTGCCTGCGGCAGATATTATTTTCTCATTCTTTGAATTGCATCAAAACATCTAGAAAAATAAAATTTTATTTTTACCTTACGTAGCTACTACTTTGTTGTTTTATTTTTGTATGAGGAATTTGTGGTAGATTGGAAATTATGAAACTCGAATGGCAGAGACACGGAATCGAATCCCGTCGTGGCAACGCCGTAACTTAGATTTTTCTGGGGAGTAGACAAGCAATAATACGCGTATTTGCTCCCCCTAGGAAAAGTAGTTTTCCTAATTCTTGGCCCCCTCTTTAAACGTTTCTCTTAATATTTATGGGCCCCCAGAGCCTGCGGGCCCTCCCGCACAGGAAGGTCTGCGGGGTCGATAGTTACGCCTCTGGGCCCGTATCATACATCATCAAATTAATTAAGGGGACAATATTGACCAATCTGACAATAATATACGAATATATAGCCTATTATTTCTAGTGCCCATAATAGTAGACATTTTTTTTTTTACTGAAATGAGCCCACGACTCACTATTCTTTTATTTATTTTTAGTGTGCTGTTCTGTTTATGTAATGTAGTGAACCTGTTTGATGCTTCACTTATAATTTCATTTTCGTATCGTATATGAAGTAAGACAATTTTGTCTTAAAATGGGAATCCCTCGAACGGCGGGGAGCTTCCTTGAAGGGATCAGTGGTCCCCCTGCCCCCACAAGTTAAGGCCCTGCGTCGTGGCAATCATTTTTTTTCTTAATTGAAAGGTATTGTTTACGTAATTAATTTATAATTCTGTTATTTCTTTATTATTATTATTATTATTATTATTGCAAAGAGGTTACTTCGCTACATATTTTATATTCTATAAATATTCTGATTGGATTTCAAGTCTTTTTGTTGAATAATCAACACACTTCACTTTAAGGGGTTTGGGGGAGGGATATATTATCCTGTTGTTTTCATTTGTTTACTTGCACGCTCACCAAGCCTGGATACTACATTTCATCTTTCTATATCTACGGGAAGTACCCTAAAGGTTGTGATGATAATAAGGGAATAAGTGAATGAATGATGAGATCAATGAACTTTGCGTATTAACATTTAAAGTATCAGGTTGTCAGAAAAGTTACGACGTATTTAGGTTAAATATGACAAATGATGGTTTATGGATATACTAGAGTTATTCGGAAAGCGCAATAGTTATGTTATGAATACCTAAGATGTTGAGCGTTTTGTGTAATAGTATTGCTCTTTGTTTGGTTTGGTTATACGGATTTGATCAGAGATGGCGTAGGTCAGTAGAAACTTGACCCACTGACACACCATCCACCGTGACCCACTCTGGCCCATGATCCACCACCCACCTTGGCCCACTCTGACCCACTAACCACCATGACCCACTCCGACTCACCACCCACCCTGACCCACTGACCCACCAAAACACATCGTCATCAACTCAAACACATGTTCCACGGCCTCTTTTCTACCGACTAAAGAGTTTATACTTGTAATAAACCAGGTTGTAAAATTCTAACTAATCGGAGTTTGAAAATCTACGGTCAATCGCTGAAGCACCGCTCTGTTACAATAATGATGGATCTGACCTTTAGGATATAAAATGGTAAAGTGTTTGTCATGGACAAAATTACGATGAATTTCAATTAAATTACCATGGTCTAATTATTTCCTTGTTGAATAATCGACACTTTTCAGTGGAAACACGGATGAAATTTGAAAGTCCCAAACCAAGGTACGTAGACCAACATACAAAAGCTTACATTACAAATTTTATGTATATTTTTCTCACATCTTTATGGGTTGATTGCCCTGTGGTCTAAGCTCTCCATATAATAAACAAGCTTCAGCAATTATTATAAAGCGCATGCTAAACATATATGTATATAAGATGCGAAGCACTGAATTTTTTGTTTAGTTGATTTTGAGTTTAAGGTCCCTTTCAGCAGCGAGGCTATATGAAACATGGACCTACCCCATGCCGTAAACGTCGCCAACACCTAGTGTCCCACTTGCGGGTAAACGTTGATCGTCAATATAGAGACGAGTCGAAGGATTGCCGTTAGTGTCCCACTAGCGGCAGGGTTTCGTCGAGTCAAAACAGATATCTCGCGCCGGAGTGTTGAAGTTACCAACGCGTAGCAGCGAGGACTTCGATTTGGTCCGCGTTCCTGTTATTCGTCGCTTTGAATCGCGAAGGGTCCAACACGAACTATCGTCAGTCATGTGCATGCGGCTATTATTATATATTATTCTTTTCCTGACGAATTGTTCCTAAAGTAAGCTCTGGGGGTCAAGAATGACCTCTGCCTCACCATCATGAAGTGAAAAATCTTGAGATATATGCGATAATTGTATGAATTTAGAAGACAACTGTCGTCGATTATTAGAAATTGAGTATGGGAGAACTATGAATTAAAGTAAATAGACACACGTCATTTTGTTATAAAATTACATTGCGACCACATTTTATCTTATCCCAAACAGTTATTGTCTCATATATTTCGTTAAAAGATCACTCCGATTGACCAAATTATAAAGATCTCAACGATTTATCTCTTTACAAACGACGTTTCCTTCATTACCTCCGCGGCGAAGTCGGAAGAACACCTGCCAAGTAATCATGAGGTTGGTGATTCGAGCCCCCTCTGGAATACTTTTTTTTGGTACTTTTTAAAGTGTTTTTTTAGACTCATCTTAAATGTAAACAAATCACACATGTAGGCGATTTAACATATTTTGGGGGAGTAATTTTGTGGTGCATTGGCATTTTGTCGCGTCAGAAAATACTGTCTAAAATGCAGAGAGGTATGTGGGTCAGAGGGAGTCAGAGTGAGTGTTGGGTCACGGTGGGTGGTGGGTCGCAGTGAGTCACAGTAGATAATGGGTCGCAGTGGGTTACATGCTGTTGACACACGCCCCACCGACCCACTCAGAAAACTTGATCCATTTGACCCACTGACCCACTCCGACTCTGGATTTGACACCACATAGAAAGTGGAAGACCAAAAATTGTATGTTCACCATATATTATTGTCTTAATTCAGGCAAGGGAAGAACGTGCGAATAGTGTTTGTGATTTCTACTGTCCTCCATGTTTCTGTGCTTTTTTTGTCCCTGTTCTTACACAGTTAGTGGAAAAACAGTAAAAGTGTGTAAAACCTATCAAAATAGAAAACAAGGTGCTGAGGAAGGTTCGTTAAATTAGTTAACATTAAAAAAATAATCCAGTTCCCTTAAAATACAGATTCCAATCAATATAAGTATCTGTCCAATGCCGTGCAGTGAAAAATCAGGGCTCGAGGCTAGAGCAAACGGCAGCGCCTCCGTACATATGAGGTTTAAATTTAAAGTTGACTTCTCTGGACTATTTTTTCTGCATAACATTTTACTATGTTATCATGACTGAAATCAGAAACTTTCAGCATTATTACACTGGAATCGTAAAGTGTGTAATTGCTGAATTCACTGCAGCTCTATTTTTCCTTCTCCCAGAACAGTGATGTCTTAGAGTAGTGACGTAAGCGTTGATTTAATAATGTTGGGGACGCGATTTCTATTCCGGCTGTGGCAATTCAGGAAATTTTTATAATCTGCAAAACCGATACTTCTGATGTATACTAACATGAAAATATTCAGTTTCTCTGGACCTAAGAGTTGAGAAGTCTTCCTTTACAGGTGAAATGAAAACCACACAAAATTACTTCATCCGTATCAATCTTCGTTCGTAACTGTCTGGCAAGTAAAGTGTTTGAACAAGAATCGATGAACACATACGGACTAAAAACGTCCTTACTGCTGTAGTATGGGCCAAAAATTAGTTCCAAAGAATTGTTCCTAGCTGTGTGCAAATTGCAAATAGTGATCGAACTTACAATAGGGATCGCTAGTTACGAGAATGACCCTATTTAAGATGTCACCTCGCCTTTCTACTTAGAAGAGGGATGAAATAAAATGCATTACTGTTATCAGCTAACAAATATTTATATTCCATTTCTTGTTGTCATAAAATGATAAGTATATGTGTAAATCGTAATAATATTAAATTAAACGTAATAATATTATTGTGTTCATGTGAAAACCCAAAAAATATCTAACATACTGAATATTTTTATGTTCCTATAAATACCTTCGATTATGTTACTTTTTCTTTCCATTGTGGTAATAATAATAATAATAATAATAATAATAATAATAATAATAATAATAATAATAATAATAATAATAATAAAGGAATAACATAATTACAATACCAACTACATAAACACTATCTTCCTATTCAGAAAAATTACTAATTGCCACGACGGGATTTGAACTCAAGTAGCTGCAATGTGAGTTTCCTGCTTTCACAATTTATTTTTAAACAAATCGCTCTAACCGGAGTATTGTTCGCCACTGGCACCTCATGTCCTTTCGACGTATTCCAAACACTACAGGAGCACGGACACATAAATACTGAGGACAGTTAAAATTCCGACCTTGCTCTTCAGAGGGACATGCACCCCTAGTGGATTGTGCCTCATGCTCAGAAGCCGAATGCCCGAGATCACTCGGCTAGTGCCACCGACTCAATTTACCACATTTTCCTCGTATGAATATAAGAAAATAAACTAGTAGTTATGCAACATAAACATAGAACTGTCTATTTCTACACGTGTTGATACAATTCAAAGAATGTGAAAATAATTTCTGTCGTCTTTTCTTTTTTGGAAATTATAAGTTATGGTAAAAACGAAATGTAATGTAAATTGGGACCATCCCTGCAACCGATGACCAGCGCCGTAACTTAGATTCTTTTCTGGGGGGCAAGCATTAACAAGCTTTTTGGGCCCCCTAGAAAAAGTTGTTTTTCTAATTATTGGCCCCCTCTCTCCAACTTTCTCTTAATCTTTATTACCCCCGGAGCCTGCGGGTCCTCCCTAACGGCAACGTCTGCGGTTGCGCTAGTTACTTCCTGGGCCCATTCCATACATGACAAAATTATTAAGGGGGCAATATCGATACATCTCAAAGCCATACGAATAAATATTACTGAAATGGGTCCACGACTCATTTTTGTTCTATTTACTTTTAGTGCTGTTTTGTTTATGTAATGTAGCGACTAGAAATGCAAGGGCTCGGAAAAAAACGGCTTTTTTTGAAAAAAAAAACTCGGTTTTTTCTGCTTCGCTTTTTTGCTTGGGAAATTTTGGGCTTTTTTCAAAATTCTGTTTAAATTGAGAAAGCAGACTTTGTTTCGCTTCTCTATAGCACAAAAAGTCACTTAATTAGTGGTTGATGCTGATAATAATATAAAACCTTGAAAATAAACTATGAATTTCGAAAAGATATTTCAAACAATTTTTCTTCAACATATTTACATTATGAATTCCACAGGATTAACCAATGTATATAATAAGAATTTTTTAACTTCCTATATACAAAAGTAAGCAGAGTTGGCAAGAACTATGGTTGTTTTTGAAAATGCCAAAAACCCGTTTTGGGGGGGATGTTTAAACCAGGCTTTTTTGGTTTAATCCAGGCATTTTTGATTTAGACTTTTTGCTTTATGTATTTATATTACATATTCACAGAAATAAGTTTGATTCGCCTTGGTGTTATTATGCAACAGAGGGGTTATGCCAGAATAACTCCCATATGCTTAAAGAAGTCCGGTCAGTAAATTTCTTAAATTGAGAATCTCCCGCCCTAGCCATCGGGAAAATCCCGTCATTACTTGAAATGTAAGATAATAACGGGAAAATCCTGTTATTGCTTTGCATGTAAATTTAAAGGTCAACGTATCATAATCAGTACGCTAAAACTGAGGTATTAAATTACAAATTTAGTACGTACATATCATTGAAAGTCCAATCCAAGCTAATGTTGGAAGCTACGTAGGCATTCGATAAATTTTGCCAATTTCTATCAATATATTTAAGCAATCTTTGCTTCTTTATAAAACAGCAGGCATTTAGGCATGCAGAAATATATAATTTGGTTTCGTTTCGCATGTTTAGGCTTAACATCCTTACGAAATACCGAGGTTATCAAGGAGAAGACTTTCGCTCAAACTGACATCCGAACCGCTACTTGGTTTACGCATGAAAGAAGGGTTGTGGTTCGACCGAGCATTGAACATGGGACACTTTGATTAAAAGGTGAAAAGGAAATAAAACTAATGCAGATGGTTTGATATCTGGAAACGTCACCATGAAGTTCACACGATTCGCATTTTTCATTCTTTTTATTTATTTGGTTTAAATCAGTTATTTAAAAAAAAAAAGTTGGTGTAAACCAGCCAACCCTAAAAGCAAACACTTCTTTTAAAAAAATACACAAATAACTAGCAAAATAGTATGTATTATTTTTACTTCAAAATATTCCAACTCTCTTTTTGAAACAAAATAAAATTAAAAAAAAACATAAGAGAAATACTTAGATTTATATGATACATTCAAAGGCTGCACATCTAGAGCTTTTGGTTCTGTATATTCTTGAAATTCTACAGTTAAGTTTTATATAACCGCCATCACGGTTTACCCAATCCTCAAGTTTTCTGAATTTTTAACAAGAGGGATTCAACATATCATTACGGACCCCCTCCCCAAAAAAAAGGACTACGGAATATATTTAAGTTAAGCTAAATACAACTGCACAACAAACATGACTGAGTGATTAGCTTTTGCGCTTCTATCGGTAAGTCCGGGATTCAACCAGCATTCAACCATTCTGACAAGGCTTTTCTTCATTCCATCTGTGAATGTAGAAATAGTGCGTGTACTGTGAGTTGGCCGACTTCCTTTCTTATTGTTTTTAAATCGTTATTATTACTAATTACCAGCAGTGACGGTTTTGCGAAGGTTAGGGGGCGGTCTTTCGGACTGAAGCCCGTTCCCCAAAGTTACGGAATGTCTGCAATAAACGAAATATCTATTAGTTATGCCTTTACTCATAAACTTTAAGTTCCCGTCAAATAAAAATTACGAATGTTTAGAAAAACTAAACATTAGTAAGAAAAATCCTTCCCAAAATACTTGTCTAAATCCGCCACTGATACTCAGTATAAAATGATTTTTAAGGTTGTATCAGGAAGATTATTGCTAAATATATAAACGAAACGAAATATTAGTTATGCCTGTAATCATAAACTTCAAGCACCTCCCAAATAAAATCAAGACTTTTTAGGAAACGAAACAATCAGAAAAACCCCTCCTAAAGTACTTTTCTAAATCCGCTACTGATTATTTGTATAAATTGGTATTCAAAGTTGTGCCCGGAAAATTATTGCTAAATCACTTCACAGCTACAGTATAACAGAATTGTGGAAGTACGGCTTGACCAATGTATTGAAAAACGTACGCTTTGACGGATAAATAGAAAAACGGCAAGTTTAACTTTTGCGCTAGAAGCTAGAGTACTAAAAGCTCTTAGAAATGAAACACGGATGACAAACTAAAATGATCTAGAGAAGAAAAAAATGTCGAAAACTCAAAAGTTAAAATAAAGTTAAATAGCCTCTAAAATTGCCCTCAAATACTACATTCTTCATGCTAGCTTTAATTCGTAAAACATGTGCTCCATCCATCTTGATGGTGAATTTCAGAGCGAAATATCACATTTAGGTCATGGAATTCTTATCTAACTATAGAATATACTATAAGAAAGCTATTTAGATAGAAAAATCATGGAAATGAAAAAAAAAACAAAATTTCCAAAATTCTCGTTTGTTTCCCAAAGAAAAGCCGGCTTCAAAAAAGCCGGCTTTTTTGCATCTCTAATAGTGACCCTATTTGATTCTTCATTTCCAATTTCATGTTCGTATCGTATATGGAATAAGAAAATTTTGTCTGAAAATGGGCCTCCTCGAATGGCGGGGAGCTTCTCTTGGGGGCAGTTGCCCCCACAAGTTGCGGCTCTGCCGATGTCGTAGCCTCAACTTGAAGAACATTTCGTGATATTTTCCTCATTGAGGAACGTCTATATAACTTGTTTCTGAGCTAATCAAAGAAATTTCGAGTACGTCATCAAGACACTCACTCAAGTTGCTTATATTTTCTTATTTATATTTTTATTTATATTTTGTTTATATTTGTTTGTTTTTGTTATATTTGAGTATCTTGTTTATATTTGTATGTTGGATCAAAATATCCAATATATTTCAGGCAGAAATTTTCTAGTAGGCCTTATATCTGGAGAACTACATATAGTGCAGCCAAACCAAAACTACCACTTAACTCACTATGATGTCCTTATTCCGTAAAGAAAAAATCTCGATTTAGGGGCCATTCAAAATTTCTGTGACCCCCGATCCAAAATAATCCAATATATTTCATTCAACGAAACGTTTTCTTGTATATCTTATATCTGGAGAACTGCATATAGTGTATCCAAACCAAAACCACTTAACTCAATATGATGTGCTTATTCCGTAAAATATACGGAAACTCGATTTAGAGGCCGTTCAAGAATTTTGTGGCTCCTGACCCAACATCTAATTATTGGCCAATATCGCAATCTTTTGATCCATTTTTTTATCATTCCTAAAATTATTGTTTTTGTTATATTTGAGTATTTTGTTTATATTTTTTCATGAAACGAATTCAACTAGGTGTTAGTTTGGGTGAAAATTCAAATTGCGTGTCGGGTGAATGGTTAGCGTATTGAACTTCTATTTGGTGGACCTGGGTTCGAGTCCCGGCCGGACTGAAGCTTTTTCAAGATTTCTTGTTTCAAGTTCAATTTCAATGCATAGTCACTGTGATAAACAAGATATTCTCTCCTCCAGAAAGAAAAAAGATGTTGGAATGAGGAGAATTGGAAAATGTCTCTCAATGGAGGCAATCATTTACAAAGTTATTTCCAGCAGTTGTTCTAGATTTGATATGTTCAGTTACTTTCAATCATTTTCTGATTCATATGTGATCAGTGTTTGATGTGATCAGTGTTTGATTATACAGTATATAATGAAAAAATACATTACATACACAGCAATATCGAGATTAACACATGATGTTCATTGGACACCACGCTCTGAACCAAAGAGATTGATCTCAGAATGGAGAAATGTTTCGTGCGTCATCTACTCACAATTTTACTTCCATACAGACCAGACTCAGTGCTACCAACTGCTGTCAGTGCCGAGAAAAGTTACGTATAAGTTGGGTTGCATCTGTCTAGGCGTTCTCACAACTGCAAATGACCTGGACCCCAAGTAAAGGAATTAGAGCACTTATGGGGGGGATACTTTTGTGGTTGGGTGTAAGACTGAATCTATAAAACGGGT
The DNA here is from genome assembly GCF_964235325.1 of Thermobia domestica. Classification (NCBI taxonomy): domain Eukaryota; kingdom Metazoa; phylum Arthropoda; class Insecta; order Zygentoma; family Lepismatidae; genus Thermobia; species Thermobia domestica. Next base: position 283,479,943 of record NC_137459.1, read on the forward strand.
TTCTACGCCTTGATGGTATACAACCAGAACATTTAAGACAATTGTTGGTTGCAGAATGGTTAGGGTATTTTGGAAACTTAAAAAAAGTAAGAAAATTCTGAAAACAATAACTGGATATTCGAAATATAAACATAGAAAAGCTACTTAGGTTAATTTGGGTAATTTTGACTTACTAAGAACTAATTATACCGATAATTATCAATAAATGTATGATCCTTTGTAGGTTACTATCGAGATTCGTTTCACTGAACTTCATATTTAAAATAAGTTCTAAATATATTTCTTCACACAGTACAGTAGACTACAACAACGAGCAATTAATTATATATCATATTATTCGAATGATAATCACAGAGAGAGTGAGACTAGCAACTAGACATACTATTGGACAATATTAGCGCCTTAGCATTCTTGCTTTATTAAGTTGTAACAAGACCCTAAAATACTCCCAATCAAACTATTAACGTGCGTTTTTTTTTTTAATTTTGCCTAAGATGGCAAGATCACTGACTCACGTTTCTCATCAGTATGCCATTATGTCATTGAATAATATGCATATACATCTCAAACTCAGGGGGAAAATTACTCACCTATCCTCCCCAAAGGACTCCCCTGATTGCCCAAGATAACGAATAGTTTCTAGGATCAGCATTTTTTCAATATTGTTTTTTGTTCAAAAGTAAACATTAGACTGTGCTATATTGGGGCTTACTGATGTTACATAATATCTGGACCTACTGCATAATGCACCCGGGTAAACGTTAGAGACAACAGAAGAAGAAACTATGATTTTGTTTAATGTACGATTATATGAAAAGTAAAATGTAGATTATTCATTTACAAAAAAGAGCTTGTGTAGACAAGATTCGAACCATGTTAAAATAAACATTGGTACGGTATGTGAATATTTTACAGTATGCACTAGACTAAGAACGCATGTCTATTAACCACTTTAGTTTATTTCTCTTATTATTCTGCTTAAGGTGTATCTTTAACAGTCTTTAATCTCGTATCATGTGGTATGGCAGTTTTGATTTCTGTCTATTTTTTTATTTCATATTTTATGATTGTATCGCCTCAATATTTACTTGCAGGCCATGTTCAGATGATCTATTCGTATTAGAGAATACGGAAATGGCTATGCAATAGAATAAGACGGACAATATTTTTATCTTGTAAGAATATCCGAGGAAATTAAAGATCTAGGCTCAGATTTTCGGAAAGACTTTAGGAGGGCGTCTAGTTTTTTGTGACCAGAAGTGTACCCATTCATAGATCGCTAAATCTGTTCTAAAACAACCACTTCAAGTTGTATATGATCATTTTTTTTTACTCTATATAGAAATACTGAAATCAGAAGTTGTAAGAGATTTCTATAACTTCCTTTTTTTTTTTTTTTGTAATTTGTTAAAGATGGAGATGAAATTTATCTTTAGATACTGCTTCTTATTGTCTCTTACAGTTTTCCATATAGAGGGATTAACGTTTAAACCGAAAAATAGTTGCTTTGTATCATTTCCGGTTTGAACATCATCTCCTTCAATGAACTCCACTACTAACTTTTAATCTTATGCATCTCGGCCTGGTTTGATCCCAGCTCGCGCCGTGTGGATTTTGTGGTGGACAAACACCATGCTCGTGGGTTTTCTCGGGGTTCTCCCGTTTCTTTCCACTTTATTCATTCCACCATTTCATTTATTTATCGTAATCACTGTCTCCTTTAGCGTAGCCGGCATAACCGTGGGACGTAAAACTTAAAGATTTCATTTCATTCTCCATCCCCTAACTTCTACCCTCGAAATGGTATGATAATCACTACCCTAGGTGCGAACATCATCTATATTGAAAATTTGACTGAGATTGGTCAAGTGGTTCACAAGTCATGAAGTCGCAAATAGTCACTTTAATTATTATTATTATTATTATTATTATTATTATTATTATTATTATTATTATTATTATTATTATTATTATTATTATTATTATGTAAGAGACTATGTAAGAGCAGAATTTTATCAATTATACGAGGACATTAAAAATGAGATGAAAGTAGATAGGTTTTCAGGAAATGTAAATAACAGTACGATATTATTGCAAGATTGTTTGGAAGATATATTGAAAGCAAATGTACCGAGAAAGCATATTATACAAAAGAAGAAATACAAAGCTCCTTGGATTACTAAAGAGTTAAAAGCATTAATTAATAAAAAAAATATTTTGTAAAATTTAAGAAAACTGGTAATTTAATCATTTATGAAAAATTTTCGGTTTTAAGAAAAAAAACGTTAAAAGAATATACAATAAACTTAAAAAAAATGTTATTTTGAGCAGTTGGAGAATAGTATTTGTACCAACAAAGTGAATTTTTGGAATAACTTTAAAAAGTCTCAAGACAAAAGTGTACCAAATAGAATTTTGTTCAATGTTACCACTATTACAGGGACAAAGCAAATTGCTGAAGTTTTTAAATATGTATTTTACAATAATTTTAGTTTAAAAGTTAATACCCTAGACTGTGCTGTAGTTAGTAATCTGAACAGCAATAATATAACGATTCCAGTAATATGTGAAAATGATGTTACTGAAGTAATTGGTAAACTTCGGCCATTAGCATCTTCAGGACCTGGGAGCTTTCCAAATTATATACAATACCTTATTAAGAACAGGGTCATTCCCATCTAAATGGAAACATGTACATGTGGTACCGGTTTACAAGAATAATGACAAGTTAAATCCGAACAACTACAGGCCGATAACCTTATTGAACATATTTTCTAAAATTTTTGAAACCATCATTCACAAACACTTGTTTTTTAATGTAAAAAATATATTGCAAAAATCACAGCATGGCTTTTATAAAGGGAAATCAGTTGTAACCAATCTCTGTGAAATAACGGATTTTTTCTACTATGCAATGAAAAGTAGATCACAAACTGATGTCATATACATTGACATGAGTAAAGCTTTTGATTCAGTTGACCATAGATTACTGTTAAAAAAAAAAACTGTCAAATACTGGTGTAACACCCTTGTACCTAAATTTTTTTTGAAAGCTATTTGACTGGTAGAACATACCAAATTAAAATTGGAAATGTCATGTCAGATTCAGCCAGCGTTAGTAACGGTGTTCCTCAAGGTTCTCCTCTGGGCCCATTACTTTTCTCTATTTTTATTAATGACTTACCAACAGTCTTAAATCATTCAAATGTTTTACTTTATGCTGATGACATTAAGCTCTTTAGTGTAGTAAATAATATTGAGGACAACAATAGGCTACAAGATGACTTAAATAGAATCATTATGTGGTGCAAGGATAACGGTATGAGTATCAATTGTCTGAAAACTAAGTGCATGACCTACAGTAACAAATCGCAATACTATGTAAGTCAATACGAAATACAAGGTACTGTAATACAGAAAGTTGACACAATAAAGGATTTAGGTGTAACATTTGACAGGTCACTACGCTTTGATGATCATATACGAAATGTATGTAATGAATCAAGAAAAATAATCGGTTACCTGTTTAATCAATGGCCTGCTTTCTGTCAATCAAATACATATGTACTTTTATATAAATTACTGGTAAGGTCGAAACTAGAATATGCATCAGTGACTTGGAACAGCCTAACAAAAACTCTCGTAAACAAACTCGAGATGGTGCAAAAGTGTTTTATTAGAATACTTTGTTTTAAGTTAGGACTCGACTATTATTCTAGCACGTATGAATATTGGATAACGTATTTTAATTTGGAACGACTGGCTGACAGGAGAAAATTGATTGAATCTGTATTTGTAGGAAAGTTACTTGACAACCAATATACCTCAGACTATATTTTTTTTAAAAAAATGTTGATTTTAAAGTTCCAACATATGGTACAAGGGCAAAGATTTTATTGCAACCGCATAATAGAAAACATATTTTAATCTGCAAAATTTTAGAAAGCTATAATGAATGCATATTTTAAAATATGATTTTATTTTAGAATTTTAAATATAACTTAGTAGTTTTTATTTTTATTTTTTTTACTTTTAATTTTTGACACTTCTTTGTTTTAATAATTGACGTACACTACACTGTCAATGTTTTTTTTTTATTATTAATAATTTATGATATAGATGTAAACATAATTTTATCACTAGTACTATATATTCATTGCTAAAATAATGTAGAATAAGACAAAATGCTGTATTTTAGCTGTTCTCAGCACGTAAAATAAAGTTTATTATTATTATTATTATTATTATTATTATTATTATTATTATTATTATTATTATTATTGTTATATATCCCTCCCCTACGTTCTGCCGTCAAAGGAAAACGACAAAATCGTCCCTGATACTACCCTCATCTATGTTGAAAATTTGATCGAGATCTGTCTGGTGGCTCATTTTATTTACTTTTTTTCTATCTCCCTCTCCTCCCCGTCCCCTAAATTCTACCGTCAAAGTGAGTAGCTAGAAAACACTTCCAAACTTGAACAGCAACTACGTCAAAAAATTGACGCAGAAATTGGTGGAGTGGTTCAAGAGGTTAAGAGTCACAAACACAGTCACTTTCAATTTTAAAATATAGATTAATGTACAGTTGGTTAAAACACATGCACTTCTCAGACTCAGAGGGAGCAATAGCCCTACCCAAATGACGCCCTTGATACTGACCCTTAATTCAAATCAAAGCATTGCATAGTAGTTGTAGAAATAACACTAAGTGTTGTTTAATTCAGAAGGATAACTCTAATATAAAATAAAGTTAAAATTGAAATGAAAATGAATGGGTGAATAATAAAAGTAAATAAACAGCAGAACATCCTGTTTTTATATAATAAAATTATTATTATTATTATTATTATTATTATTATTATTATTATTATTATTAATAATAATAATAATAATAATAATAATAATAAATGTAATCACCATGTTTAATTCTCTCAATCAGTTTGCATCTCTACCAATTTCTCTATTTCTATCTCTCACTCTCTCAACGTGTTGCAGAATAAATGCAAGTTTATTAAAGTAGCTAGTGTTTTTCATGTATCACGTCTCACATCGTAGCTTTAATATTACCTGTTAACAAACTACAAATATTGTTATTCAATTCCATGACTTTTACTCTTTAAGTAATGGAAAATGTGATGAAGATATATTTTTCCAGTGCATTTCTAAATACCAAGTGTGAAAGATTAATGCCAGGAGTAGCCACTGAAACAAATGTTCTTCCAATTATGTATTAACCACTGTTATATCTGCACTCGATTAAGCACTAATTTGAGTGTTGTTTTAGTTCAAGAAACATAATTGGACATTTTTTTCTTTATTTCTATATTTTTTTTATATATATTCTTGAGTTTATTTATTAAATTATGCTGAATATCAGTGATGACGGAAAATATCCCTTACACCAGCGTATCTAAGTTTAACTTAAATTTCCATCGCCAAGCATAGACAACACTAAGCCTACTGTTTAAAGTGGGTTCCAAACGATAGTTAAGTTTTCACCTGCAACTAAGTATATCTTTTTTTTTTAGGCGAATACGAATGGACATTCCAGTACACTATGTACTATACAGGAGTGTACTACGTACTCGTAATCTTTTGTTCTGGCTGAGTTTTGAACCCGAAAGCAGATTCCAGCTTGCTTCCTCAGAGCGAGAAGTCGTGTTAGTTAGTTATCAGAATAGCAGTGTACCGTCAGTTTAGTTCAAATTGTCAGCATGGTTGAAACAATGACAAGCGCAGCAATACTGTGGATACTACGTATGCAAGGATTGAGTAATTGTGGTATCATATATACGGGGTGTGTTCAAAAAAATATCGAAACTTTGGTTGGTAAAAATACATCTATTGATTTAGAAATCCAAAACACTAATTCCCTTTAAATTAGTTTCCTTTGTAATAAACACACTTCTCCCAGCGTTCCCGCCATTGTTGGAAACACTTGTGGAATACAGTTTTCGGAATGGTGAGCAGCCATGCGGTCGTATCAAGTCAGGTCCCTTTAGTGGCATTTTCAGCTTCGAAAAAACTGAAAGTCACACAGAGTCATGTCGGGTGAGCAGGGGGCCTGACGATATACATCAATTTTGAGTTTGGCGATGTAAGCCTGAATCAAATTTCGCGGACCTTCTCTTCATGCCCAAATTCTCGTTCAAAATTGAATGTATCGATCCGATTGAATGGTTTTCGTTTGGGCATGGCCAAGATTTTGGCAAAACTTGATGTAATATCTTTGCTCGTGTTTTCTGTCCTTAAAAAAAACTCAAATCCAATAACCGCTCACGTCTTTGCTCGCTGGCCGACTGCCAGCGACTGACGCTTTCTGTGAGCAGGGACAAAATCACGACTGCGCACGAGTGTCTCCCGCGCTTCATTGGTTTACGCCGGAGAAATTAAGGTTCAATAATTTTTGAACACACGTCGAATACATGTATATGCTTCCGCATATCAATCAGCATTTCTTCAATATCAAGTTAACTGACCTATTGTGTTTAACGTCAAGAAGCCAGATATTTGGTTTGCAAAAATGTATGATACAAAAGCAAACATTCTATGCAAGCTCACCCATAAAGAAACAATAAAAAAGTAAAAGTATGACTAAACGAGATTGAACGTAAGCCTTATTCTGTCCAGTCTGCATGTTTTAAGGGCATTCTAATACTCACGACTTCCGCACAAAAGTTGATAACACTAATCATGTAGGTGCGAGTGAATATTTCTGCAACTAGATCAGATAAGAAATTTGATAGGCTGGTATCTATTGTTTTTGGCGATTGTGCATATCTCGTACCGACACTATTCCGACACAAAATTATGTGTCGGATGCGCTGAATTCGTTTTTTTTTCTGCTTTACGTTCTAATGCAGAATCTGATTTTAAAAATCAGAGTTTTTTTTTTTTAATTGAGTTCGGAATCACGATCGAAGCTTGAATGTGGTATAGTTGTCAAGTGTACAGATTATCGTGCGAGATAAGCCATCACAATGTAGACCTTCCTTATCGCATTGTCTCGCCCCCAAGAGAACTGGATTACAAAAGAACTCCACTGGTCTCGACATCTACGTATTTAAATATTTATAGTATTAAAAATGCTTATATTGAGAAACATATTGTGTTGGTTTGTCTTCTTTTATTTTAAATAAGTATATATATATATATATATATATATATATATATATATATATATATATATATATATATATAGTATGTGTACCGATTAGGGCCCGGATCCCCAATATGGCCCACTCAGCATATATCTGTAGATATACGTTGGTGGTATTAGATGTCAATATAAAATATACCCTCGTGACGAATGAAAACACATTTGAGCGGCTCAGTTGTTTCCGAGTGGCGTGATTGGCAGTAGCTCCTGATATAGTGACAAATAGAAGAAGTAATTATTATCTTGTTACTATAGCAATTTAAATAATGTTTTGTTTCAGTGTCTATCTTAAGATCCTAATGAATGTTATGCTTAGATAATGTAGCTATGTGTTCAAGCTTGAACATAAAATGTGTATGACACAATGCATTGCATTGCGTAAGTAAGAGGTGACTACAGAAATGAAGAGGTCAAGTACCGCGCAATATAGGCACGGTGGGTCATTTTGGGCAGCACTTGAAGTTTTTTTTCCTCCGTTTTGAGTTCATTTTACCACCAGGGTTTAATATGGCACTCATATTTTTCATAAATATTGATATTCTGATATTAGCCCACAGAAAGGCATGCAGTATTTCTAATATATTTTGGATCAATTTAGCATCTTTTGGATTTTGTCGTTTTTCCCCCTTACCCTTTTATTTCAACAGTTAATATTTCTTACATCTTGCACTTTTTTACACTTTTTAATAGCACTTTCTTACACTTCACAAATTTTGCATTAAACTTATGTATTAACATAATATTATTGTTTTATATAGTGGGCTATGTTATGAATACCCTGTTCACAAAATGGCCCACTTGCAACATTTTAGATTTTAATTATTAAAGTATTTTACGTCATTTCCTCGGAATCAGAATATTTATTATAATATTTCCAAATAGTCACCCAACTTGATACTTCAGTCAATTCGCACGAAGAAATAATTTATATTGTGGGAAAAAAATGAACGAAGTAAGGTGGGCTATATTCTGGCCCTGTGCTGTATATCGAGTGTTCTGAAAATAGCACCCATTGACTACAGAGCACTATTCCACAAGTCAAAATAAAGTGAACATATATACATAATGTTGTACCTTTTGGGCCCTCGTCTGGAGAGACGAATTGCACTACTTGACAACGTTGCGGACCAAGTACCTCAGAGAAGATCTACAAATACATCAAATAGTTACATTGATTCTTTCCAGATCGAAGTCGATAGATGTTGACACTAGCGCCACTTATTAGCGTAGCGATGGATGTAACTGCTTGATGGATTCAAGGAGCAATTTCAATGGTTCCAAATTAATCTACGACGTTGCCACACAATAAAATTTTCATTCCCATAGCGACTGAAGGAGGCCCAGGAGGGTATATCATCATATAGGATTTTAGCTTGGTTTTGACGTCAATAATAGCGCTCTGTTCGCCGTGGGCGGGATTTTTAGAACACCCAATATAATATGTGTAGTGCTTACGTAATTGAAATTTTGTAGGTAGTTCATATTTTACCATTCCAACAGAGGGGATATGTAGGGGTGTGTATGTAAAAAAGTGAATTGATTTGTCCAACATCAACTATTTCCTAAAGATGACCACACACAAGACTGAGTTTTCCACTGGAAAGCGAAAACGATACTATGCATCAAAATCAAAACAGCTACAAACTGAAACATACATTAACATAAAACAAACAAATGTAATCAATACATGAACTAAAGCGTAAAGAGTTCCAAAACAGCTACTCTATTCATTTATTAGTGGATATTAGAATATTTGGTTTAACGAAATATTAACAAAAGCAATAATAATGTTATGTATACTGCTTGGTTATATCGATATTGTGAATGCAAGCTAGTATATGTATGTCACAAGAAATAATTCTTCAGTAAATAACTTTCGATTTATTTAAGCTACTGTTGTATTTGCATATATATAGCAAAACAATCGAAACGTTGTGACTGAAGAATCGTTTTTGTGACATTATTCAACTCATAACCATCTATCACAACCTGACAACGAATGTTTGCACAAAGACGTGTGCGCCTGTGAGCACTTACACTCATAATACTATTGTCAAATGTCTCATACTAATTGAAGAGAGATAAAAAGAAAGGTGGGGTTAGCGTGTGCCTATCATATCGTGACGCGCTCATTTAAGAGAACAACGAAATGCTATTTTCAGCACACGGGCTAGTTTCAGCATTGACGAAGCCATCACAGAACCTATGACACGTGGATGTCGTAGAAACTTTTAAAGAGGATATCACAAATTGATATGGTTTATTGTTTCTATAGGTGTAAGCGAAAGCATAGAATAGCAATGAATTGTTCTTATAGTCAAGGAAATTTTTTTTCAGACGAAGCAGGTATCCTTTTATTATTATTATTATTATTATTATTATTATTATTATTATTATTATTATTATTATTATTATTATTATTATTATTATTATTATTATATGCTAATAGTTCATATTCATTTCTCCTTCATGCTTCACTATATATATAGGGTGTTAATGAAGTATACTGACAAATATGTAAAAGACGATTCCTCACATCAAACTAAGATAAAAAAAAAAAACTTCATATGGACCTGTAGAGAAAAGTGCATAGTTTCAAACCTAAGGCTGTCCAAAATAGTTCAGAACTAAATCTCAACACGCGCTATTCCGAATTAGAGAAAGCATGGAGGGGCAGTCAATATCAGCGTAAAGGAAGTCATACATTCACAATTCAAAAATGTATATTTAATCAATGTGTAATGATAAGCAACGTATTTCCTACTAGGAACAATTTTCGCCGACCATGATCTCAATACAGTTCTCAGATGGACTCTGATTTCAAGATGGATTCAAAATTGTAATCAAAATAAAAGAATAGAACTTTGACAACAGATGACACGAAATGATTCAGCGGGAAGTCAGAAGTGTTAGTGATTGTCAATTACACGGTTCCCTGTGTTCGGAATAACGCGCACTGCTATGTATTTGTCACGATATATTTTACGTTTCTCTCGCTTATAAACATATAACAAAACATCGCAGACGCATTATTCCGGACACGAGAAACAGTGGTGTTGGTAGTCCCTAACACTTCCGTTTTAGGTATTCCGTGTTCACTGCTGTAAAGTCCTACCTTGGAATCAGAGCATTTCTAAGAATTCTGTTAGGAACATGTCTTGAAATTGTACAATGAAGCGAATCCCTTGTACACCTATTACATGTTGATGAGATATGCACTTTTGAATTACGTATCTGTGACTTCCATTACACTGATATGGACCACCACTTCATATTTTTTTTTTTGAATTCAAAATGGCGCGTGTTGAAATTCAGCTTTCCGACGATTTTTTCCAGCCCTAGCTCTGAAATTAAGTACTTTTTCCCTACGGGTCCATATGAACATTTAACTATTTTCAAGTTTTATTTTTTTTAAAATGCATTATTTTAATGATTTTATGTTGGAGCTATATACAGTTTGCGATAAATTACAAAGCGTGTGTTGCATGTAGTTTGTATAAAATATGTTATTATTATAATAGTTTATTTTTGTACGAGTGTACAATGAAGTTAAAAGCACTCAACATTTTTTTTTTTCATTGTCAACGACGGAACATTAACGTTCCGCTAATATTCAACATCCACTTCCGTTTTGAAAGATATATTGTAATAGAGAGTAAGACAAGAGTCTATTCAGTTCAATATACTGTACAACTGTAATTTCGAAATGGTTGACACAATGTGGGCATACGTTCTATGAAGATAATGGAAACGATACCACACTTGAACACTTGATAAGGTGTAACATCGCCATGACGGTCGCATTGCATTACGTCAGGCTGAAGTTTGATACGAAATGTTTAAACAAGGAAAAAGCAGTGTGATATAGCTTTCTTATGATAGTTAAAAAAAAGTGACGAAAATGTGAAGTTCACCTTACTATCTTTACCCTGCAAGAGTTATTTCCTGTGATATTAAGGAAATGCAGCTGTGTCACATTATCTTAACTTATCTTTGAAGTTATCCAACATGGCTAGTCAACGCAAGAACACATTGAATTTCTGTTAAAATATGGTGGACGTAGCACGCTAATGATGGCATCCGATGCACTAAATTCAAAAATATGAAGTATTCTAATTAGTAACACATTTAAGATAGTTGGTAAATTTAGGCGAACAAGTTTCGTGTTTGGCAGGTTACGCAATGGTTGTCGGAGGACAACTGATGACAATGGATCGACACTTGTAGCGCTATTTGAAATTAATTCAAAAGACAATATGCACTATTTATCGAGGGTTACAAGGATCAGTCAAGGGCCAATAATGTAAGTGTTGCATATTAAAAAAAAATGCACCCACATACAATTAGATTGCTACAACGGCTCACGCAAATGACCATGATATGTATTGGCATGAGGAGTCTGGAGGATGCAACAGAAATACGCAATTCACTCTATATGTTTTATACAGCTAGAAGTGAATACGTAAAACCATCAATATTGGTCAAATGCAAATCGAAATTGGACAGATCCCAGTAAAGTTGTGAGCGGAGAAAGTGATGATGTTGTACGATATAGAAGTCATACAAATTTTAATTTCACTATTAATAGACGAAACATTGGATGCTGGTCTGTATGTTGGTATCTTACTCATCTGTTTATTTCTTTATTGAATCCCGAAGCTAAATCACGATGCTGTGACATTCTTTGAAACCATACTACCTATCTATTGAACATTGGTAGGTGGGAGGTGTCCAATCGTGTGAACATGACGTTCTTCATATCTTGCATGACATTTGAAATCATCTGTGTGCTAGGATAAAACGGACAACATGACGCATTATCAGTAACTATGCATTTATGGATCGACAGATGGTAAGACAAAATAATAGGAGCAACCCACAATATTGTATTTAGCTACAAGTTAACCACATTTATCACACCCTGAAGGATGGGTTTTTCATTCACTTGAACAGTAATAACTCCTACAGGTGAATAAAGTTGTATGAGAAATAGGTTCAGAACTTACAGCGTTTTTGCCAAGTTTAATGTATCTTGTAGCTGTCATAAAGAAAAAAGAATCTTGAAACCCTACCATTTTTCACCATGTAAACATAGTCTTTGAAGGGACACACAACTTTCTTTTTTTTTTTTTTTTTCATCTTGGAATGTGTTGAATCATGTGCAACTTTCTGGGACGTCTTGCTTGCTACCTGCTATCGCTCTCCCACTGACATAAAGGAAGAAACAGTTTCGCCGCTTCCGAAACAACGGATTCTTTTGGATAGGGAGCGGAAGTGCGCCAAAATATACGTTTTTAATGATGAGGTTCACTGTTTGTCCACTAGAGTGCCGTGCTGCATGTGTGGAGATACCTTTCTTGCTTTCAAGAAGTTGTAACATCTAAACAGTAAATATAAAGATCGAGTTGCATTTTTTTTTCTTTTTATATTACAACTACAAGATTCATTTAAAATGGAAACCTACCATAAGGTTCTAGAAAACTATCGCGAAATAAATAAATTAACTGTCACAATATCCAATTTTTGTCTAAAATTTCAGAGTACAACGGAAACTGGCGTACTTGAATATCACAGCTACGATGAATCTTGATGTAATATACATTTCCAGGGTAAGTTTTATATCAATTACTACTACTCAAAATACTGTCCTATTTCCTTCAACCGTTTTGAAAAAAAAAAAAAATAGCGCATACATTAGTTTGTATCATCCTGTATATTCGTATATGCTTTCAATATTTCAGAAAATATGGGAATATTGTTCTCATTTTCAATAATTTTTTACGTATCACATTGAACATAGTACAAGTGTTAGCAGAAAGCTATTATTAAAAAAATGGTTTAAATTTGTTTGATTTTATTTTGTAATTATTTGAGACACGCTTTGTGGAGAAGGTGCTAATTCACTTCGAGAGAAAAGGAATATAATTTGCAAAAAAAATAAAATAAAATAAAATAAATAAATAAATAAATAAAAATAAATAAATATTTTTATACTTAACTACTGAGGTACGAAGTTCTAGTTATATATACACACTTATTATTATTATTATTATTATTATTATTATTATTATTATTATTATTATTATTATTATTATTATTATTATTATTATTATTATTATTATTATTAAACATGTGGTGTCACAGAGCTGTCAATGTGCATTGTGTAGTGTTACAACAAAATGCCCTAGCGGCAAGATTTAGGTGCCTTCAGACAGGGAGGACAACTGGGATACGTTATGAACTGTATCGAGTGTAATCTAAGAGTTTGGTATTACCTACAGTATAGTTTCATGTACATGATCAGCAAATAAAACCACAGGAAATGCTGTGAGAAAACCAAGTAGTAATCAAACATAGTCAACTAGAGCAGAGAACAACCGCAACATTCTGCAACAGGAAAGAAAAAGAGGCAAACTTCAAACAGCATGTGCAATAAGAAACACGTCTAGCAGAATTACAAGTCGACCAATCTCAGTCTTTTCAGTGGGGTATCGACAGTATGGAATGGTATCTTTGTCCGACGGCCATTACCTGGTATTCCTTCAACACCAGCACATCGACAGCACCGTTTGCGGTGGTGCTAACGTCAAGACTGGACAGAGGAGAAGTGGGAGTATGTACTGTGATGAGAGCACATTCAGTCTGAATAGTGATTCTGGAAGTTCACTCATCTGGGAAGAGATAGGAACACGCAACGATCCCAGGGAAACATTGTCGAACATGATCATTTTGGTGATCCGGTGTTATTGCTTAGGCATACCGATCTCCCAACTTTTGAACACTGTACACTCGCTTGTGAGCGTTATTGTGATGCCGTGTGATTTCCACACATGCGTCTTTTCAGAGGTGCAGTCTGCCCCAAATTCTTAGAATGAAACAATATTCGGCGAATGTGCTGACATGCCTATTCTCCCAACCTGAATCTAATCGAGCATATTTGGGATACTATGAGGACACGTTTTGCAGCGCTTTAAGATGCACCAAGGGCTATCCAGCCATTCGAAACAGCCATGGTGGAGTAAGCTGTTAGAGTAGTGGAACTCCAAAACATAACAATTCATTACCAACTTTGCGAGTAATATAGGAGCACGTTACAGAGCATGCATTGCTGACTGTATTGATCACACATTCTCTTAATTGCAATTTCACTCATATTGTAATGCCAGGGGAATGAATCCATGATTAACGATACTTTCAGTGTAAGTTATTGTCTCTATATAAAAAGTTTAGTATTTGTTCTTCTAATCATATGTTTCGTTATGTTATTTCCTGTATCATAATGTAGTACTACTTCTCATGCATAGTTTAAGTTTCACAAATCTATGTCACTTGAAAGTAGTACAAGTATGCAAAATTTGCTTTCATCGTTATGTTTTTCACACGAGTGAATTTCATATACTGTATATGTTATAAGCGTTTGTTTTTCAAATACATCTCTAGGAAGAAATAAGAAAACGCCAAGACGTTCACAGGAGGAATGTCACTAACAATGGCATATTACAACTTATGTCCTCCACTTCGGCATGGACACAATATTGTTCATAATTTTGATAAAGACCAATCGATTTTAAATTATCCCACTGAAATACGACGGATGTGGCAACGAGTAAATATTTTGTAACACCGATATTAACATTTCTTCAGAGAATAATTACTTTCTTACGATGCTAGATTTCTGGACACCCTATAAGAAGCATCGTCCGAATGTTGAACGAAGCATGTGCCTTCATTGATTATGCACACAAGATAAACATCAAGTTACTGGAAATCTAAGTAAACTACGGTCGATAAACTACTTAAATTGTGAAGTGTTGTGGGGCGCACCCTTTTATTTAAAATCATTATTATTGTAATTTTTTTTAATAGCACACAAAACACCATACTTGGATATTTTCAGAATGTAATCTTATTTAGTTACTTTTGTACAGCCCTTGTTGGAAGAAAATACAAGATTAAAAAAAAAAATCAATTTGTTTGAGACACACAAAAACTGTTGGACTCTATCGTCAATTTTGTGTTCTAAATAGCTACGCCCTTGGAAGTATTTATAGTGATAGAGTTATGCATAGAAAAACACTGTTCCCTATGTTGCCTATTAGATTGGAGAACAATGCGGACATTGATATCAAATAGAGAGTAAGCATAGTTTTATGTTAGGCTTGAAAACTGTCCTACTGAAACACTGAATATGATATACCAAACATATGAGGATAGTGCATTATCCACAATTCGTGTCTTCGAATAGCACAAAATATTTCGGGAGAGTAGAGAATAGGTTGAATATGATCAAAGAGTACACTGGCCGTCAACTTCACATACAACCGAAACCGTGAATTCTGCTTTGCAGGTTCTGCAACAAGACTGGCGTGTTATAGTGCACATGATATTTGAAAAGCTTAATTTGAACCAGTTTGCGTGTCATCAATATTTAGGTGAAGACTTAGACAAAGAAAAACTAAACGAAAGGATTGTTCCTTACATAGTGACTACTGGACAGAAATAAACCAGGGTAACAATTTGTATTGACCTGCAGGATGGGCCCCATAAGGGATCCAACATTCCTCCCAAAGATTATTGCCAAATACGAAAGTTGGTACTACCAATATGACCCTCAAACAAAGCATCGCATAGTGAGGTAAGTGTTCACTAGCATCCAAAAGCTGAAGAGACAATATTCAAAAACAAAGACAATGCTGATCACATTTTTTTGATGATAGAGGTTTAGTTGATCATGAATGTGTGCCTCAAGGACATACAGTAAATCATACTGTTTAAAACATTGTAGTGTTTAGGCGTTTGCAGAAGGCAATTTCACGGCGATTTCAAATTTCTGAGGGACAATAAAGTGATTTATATTGCACGAAAATCCGGGTCGTACCAGTCCAGGAAATTTTAACCAAATATCGTATTTTTATTCTACAACATGAACTAGCAAAAACGTGTTAGAATAGGAGAGGAAACGGCAGAAGGGAGTGCAATTGGAAGGGGAGTTTGCCAGAGCTGATTTCTCTCGCCTACATTATTTAATATATATCTAGAAGAGATAGTGAAAAAGAGCGTTCAAAATGAAGATGGTATTTTAGTAGGAGGTAGAATAATTAGGTATATATGTCTGCAGATAATATGGCGCTTGTTGCAGATACTAAAGAGAAAATCAATAATATGTTAGAAAACTTGAGGAAGGGCTGTGAAGAATAGGGAAATAAAATAAATGTTAGGAAAATAATTAATTAAAAAAAATAGTGATTGGAACGAAGGGGTTGGTGTCAAATATAGAGGTAGGAAGGGAGAACATACAACATGTGTCTAGTTTTCGATATCTGGGTAATGTTTTTGGTGATTATATGAAGTGAAAATGTGAAACAAAAGCAAGGATAGGAATGGTGAAACAAGCTTTTGGGAGGAAGAAAATACAATTTTGTGAGACCTTGAACAATGAGTTGAGAAGAATACTTATAAAGTGCATAGTGTGGAGTATTGTACTGCATGGATCAGAAACATAGGCATTGCGCAAAAATGATGAAAACCGACTGGAAGATTTCGAAATGTGGGAATGGAGAAGAATGGATAGGATTTGCTGTGTCGAGCGGAAAAACAAGTGAGACAGTATCAGAAATTGTGGGGAAGAAAAGAACAATTGTAGATATTATTAAGAAGAGGGAGATAAACTGGTTGGGATGTTGGCTAAGAAGAAACTGTTTCATGAGGGACGTTTTAGAGGGTATGGTGACAGGAAAGAGATGAAGGGGCGAGTTGACTACAATTGTTTTATGATATCAAAACAGAGAAACCATACGTGAAGACGAAGAGGTTAGCAGAAGACCGTGGAGTATAGAAACTTCTCAGCTGCAGCAAATGGCCTGCCGATACCTATGATGATGATGATGATGATACCGTACATATTTGTCGCCGTGCGATTTATTTTTGGTTCCTCTTAGTGAAAATGACATTGAAAGGGAATCGCCATTAAGTCATTAGAGAAACACAAACTATTGTACCAGAATTTTGTCGTAGAATCAAGGAAAAGAGATTTTCAGCTTACTACAACGACTTGCGGAAAAATTGGCAGCTCTACATAGAGAGCGACGGAAATTAATTCCATAAAACCAAGAATCATTAGTTGGTGAGTTGATTATTTATTTTATTTTATTTTATTTTATTTTATTTTATTTTATTTTATTTATTTATTTATTTATTTTGTAGTAGCCCAGTCTTGGAACTTCTTCTGAGAAGTGCTATACTGGTTTGCTTAAGTATATCAGCCGCATAAAAATCATAAAATCTTACGTTTGAAACGCATACACACATGCTTTAGCTTTCCGCTGATCTAATGGATAGTGCACACGTGCCTATACTTTTCACGTGGGTATGGGTTCGATTTCCAGTGGAAGAGTACAGAACACATTACGCTGCTTCGGATTATATCTTAAACTGTAGATAGATGTGTTATATAGCCTCGGTCATGAAAGGGACCCTACAATTAAATAAACAGAGACAACAACAACAGCAGCAGCAGTACACATGCATTTGAAAGTGTTTATGGAAAAGAAAATACAGCCGAATAGGGAAAGCAAAGAAACTTTCCTAAACTGATGTCTCTTTCAAAATCTTAATTCGTAGGCATGAACTATAAACAAGAAAAGTGGGAATATATCACTCATTTGTTAATAGTTTATTTTATTTATTTATTTATTTTTTTTTTACTCTGGATGACAAAGTACCAAACAATGACAGTAATAAATAAATAAAATGTTGGACAGTAAAGAATCAAGGACAACGTATCGTGACAGATGTGCTTCCTTGTTGGGTTGAATTCCTCCAGTGACCTTGAAATGAAAATAACTTGTGGATGTGAGAAGATACAGGATGTGTGTACTTCCTGATTGAATTCTCGTTTTATCCTGTGGGTCTGGCTAAAATCACTTTTCTTTTCCTGGATCAAATGCGGCAACGCGATCTTCCAGCAGAAGCAAAAGTCACGATAACCTGAGTGTTCACATGCGATTGTGCGTTAGCATAACTTGTTTGCGCTATTTAAAGAACACAGTTCACTAAATTTGCATATTATTATTATTATTATTATTATTATTATTATTATTATTATTATTATTATTATTTAATTGATACTCAAATTTTGTACCAACACGCACTGATGTTCTTATTGATTTTAGTAATATAAAATTTCACTCGTCATACTATAGGTCAGTCCTTTCTAACTAAACGCTCTCTGACGTGAAAGCTCGGTGATCCCATTCTTAGTAGCATGCATTGATAGGAGAAGGTGGAGCCAGAAAACGCATCGATAGTAAATGTCCTCAGGCCGTAAACAGTTATTAAGTTTTATTTATTTTTAACTTCTTGCTCCCCCTCTCCTAATTTATATTGTCAAAGTTAATAGATTAACACCATCCCAGGCCCGAACCTCAACTATGTTGAAAATTTGATCGAGATGGGTCGCGTGGTTCAAGAGTGAGGAAGTCATATAGTCGTCAACACCTAGTGGCCCACTTGCTCGCCAGTGTCGATCGTCG
The DNA here is from genome assembly GCF_964235325.1 of Thermobia domestica. NCBI lineage: Eukaryota > Metazoa > Arthropoda > Insecta > Zygentoma > Lepismatidae > Thermobia > Thermobia domestica. The sequence continues at coordinate 283,498,636 of NC_137459.1, forward strand.
CTATAGCGACGCGTCGAAGGACTGCCGCTAGTGTGCCACGGGCGGCAGGGTTTCGTCGAGTCGAAAGAGATATCTAGAGTCGGGAATTGAAGTTACCACCGCATAGCAGCGAGGACTTCATTTTGGTCTGCGCTTATCGATTCGTCGCGGAAAATCGTGAAGGGACCAACACGAACTATCGCCAGCCATCTGCACGCGGTTATTATTATATATTATTTTTTTTCCTGATGAATTGTTCCTAAAGTGAGTTATGGGGGTCAAGAGTAACCCCTGGCTCTACATCATGAAGTGAAAAATCTTGAAATAAGTGCGTATAATTGTATGAATTTAGATTACAACTGTAGCAGATCATTTGAAAGTGAATATGGGAAAACCACGAAAGAAAGTAAATAGACGCGCGTCATTTTGTTATAAAATTACATGGCGAACGGATTTCATTTAATCTCAAACTGTTATGGTCGAATATACACGGTTACAGGAGCACTTTTATTAGCTAAATTAGAAATACCTCAACGATTTATTATACAAACGATGTTTCCGCCATTGATTCCGTGGCCAAGTCGGAAGAGCACGCGTCTCGTGATCCAAAGAATGGTGGTTTGCGCCTACCATGGGGCATATATATCTATATCTATATATATCTATATATATATATATTAATTTTTTAAAAGTGTTTTCAAGACTCTCCTTAGTGTAACAAATTAGGCATATAGGCGGCTTAACATGTTTTGCGGGTGTAATTTTGTTGCTCATTGGCGTTTCGTCGCGTCTCTGCCGCTGGAGGTATAATTTTCAAAACGGAAGTGGGACCACCGCGGATCGTCACTGCGGGGCCGCCAACTTTTGGCGAGATATCTCTAGTTGCCCATCGGTAGTCCGCCTACGGTATGGAGGTAGAGTGGTGACAGGCAAGAAACAACACCGATAGCGTAATGCAGAGCTTGCCTTACTAAAACTAATAAAACATTTACCATTTTTCTTTTGCTTGTTTTTCATAACTGAAAGGATATAATGAAATGCAATTTACCACAATCATAGATAATGTTTTTCTACAACATAAAACATGAACCTACAAATATTCAGTGTTTCCATTCATAGATATGATAGTTTTTCCAGAAGAACAACACCCCTAAAATCTAATTTTAGGAAGCAAGTAGAGGAACGATTTAAACTGCATTTGATTACGTGTCATGTTGTTTTAGTTTCTTGTGAACTACTTTTTAAATAATAACTAGCATATATTTCCGCTTGGCTGGGTTGAAACGAAAATTTAAATGCACAACTTCTTATCTCATGTGTGAAGTACCCGCGAAACATGCAGCTTTCGTTTTAAATGGCATCGATTTAACCAGTATCGGAATGATCATTGATCATGTCGGCGACCCCGAAAACCACGAATTCGACACTAATATTGGTCATTTACGATTATATATATATATATATATATATATATATATATATATATATATATATATATATATATATATATATATCCCACATGTTGCGGGCCACGGCATCGTAAGTGTCACCGTTCATCTCAGCGACCAATAATATCGGTCAGTTTCGATCATTTTAAAATATCTATTTCCCCCTCCCCCAAGTGTCGGGGCTAATTTTGGATTTAAACCGGATCGGAAATGTCACTGTTCATCTGAATAATCCCGAAAACTATGCACAAGACACTAATATTGGTCATTTTCGCTTATTGTTATATATAGCTCCCCCTCCCCCTCCTCCGTGCTGCGGCACACGGCATCAGGATTGTCACTGTTAATCTCAGCTACTCCTAAAGCTACGGATTCGACATTAAAATTAGTAATTTTCGATCATTTTTAATGTTTATCCCCTGGCCTTGGCCTACATTGTACCCTCCCCAACTATCAGGCTGAACTTGGATTGAAACAGCATCAGAGGTGTCACTGTTTCTTTCATCGATCCCGAAAACTATGGATTAAACACTAATATCGTTCATTTTTGATCATTTTTAAATTTCCTTTCCATCCTCTTCAGTATATATAGATCCCCCCTCCCTCCGCCGTGCTGCGGCACACGGCATCAGAATTGTTACTGTTAATCCCAGTTACTCCTAAAACTATGGATTCAACACTAATATTAGTCATTTACGATCATTTTTAAATGTTATACCCTCCTATACGTTGTACCTTCGCCCTCCCAACTATCAGGCTCAACTTGGATCGAAACACCGTCCGAAGTGTCGCCGTTTCTCTCATCGACCCCGAAAACTATGGATTCAACACTAATATCTGTCATTTTTTTATCATTGTTAAATTTCTCTTCCCCTCGCCTTCCCCTACATTGCATCGTCAAAGTAAATAGCCTAAAGTAGTTCCTGCCTTTAAAGTCATGTATGTAGAAAATTTGATTGAGATCGGTAGGGTGGTTCAAGAATGATGAAGTCAAAATAGCAGTCATTTTAATTTTAATTTTTATACATATATATCCTTCTCCCCCTCCCCTAGGTTGGCTCGTCAAAGTGAAACGATAAAAAACACCCAAGGCCCAACCCTCATATATGTTGAAAATTTGATCGAAATTGCTTATGTGGTTCAAAAGTTATTAGGTTTTATTAGTTTTTATTTATACGTCCCCCACCCCTAGGATGTACCATAAAATGAAATTACAAAACTGTTTCCAAATCCGAACCTCATATATCTTGAAAATTTGGTGGAAATCGGTCGGATAGTTAAAAACTTATTAAATTACAAAAACAGTCACTTTCAGTCTTATATAAATTGATTTTTATATATTTATCCCTTCTTCTCCTCCCCTAAGTTGCTCCGTCTGACTTAAATCTATGTTTCAAATTAGATCGAGATCGATCTTGCGGTTCAGGAGATTTAGTCACAAACATAGTGGGTTTTCAATTTTATATATACTATTTTGTTTATTGCAAACTAAAATCAATATATATATATATATATATATATATATATATATATATATATATATATATATATATATATATATACTGCTCCACAAAACTTAAGCAACCCGAGGGAACTTGGTATAAGGGACGTATGGGGCCCATTCAACACTGGTTAGTGGCATGCACATACACAGAAACACACAGGCAAGGCGAGCACCCACTCTATCGCATAAGCAGTACCGTTGCAAACGCGGTGAACAACTTATGCCATGAGGCGTACACCACAGCCCAGTAGTGTCCGAGACTCCAGGCGTTGAGTTAGTGGTTCTTGTGTGGGGTATATACCTTGCAATGGCTGGTAGACGACATTTGAGTGACTTTACCGCGGGCGAATAATTCGGCAGTTGGAATTGGGCCGATTGCAAGTGGAAGTGGCGCAGGAATTCAACGTGAATAAAAGTGTTGTGTCGAGGCTGTGCAATCGCTTTCAAAATGGAGGTGAAGTCAGTAGACGTCATGGAGGAGGCCGTCCGAAGAAGACGTCGGCCGTGGAGGACCGATTTCTCACAATTTCTGCCAAACGTAACCGTCAAGCTTCATGCTCTCAACTAGCCAATGAGTTGTTTTAGACTACAGGACAACGCATGAGTCGTGAAACTGTTCGTCGGCGGCTCAATAGAGCAGGACTATATGCAAGAAGGCCTTTGTTGTGTGTGCCATTGAAACTGGAGCAAAAACGTGCGCGTTACACATGGTGTCAGGAACATATTGCATGGGGGAACACCAGTGGGCGCGTGTCATGTTCTCCGATGAGTCGAGATTCGGCCTGTCGCAATATTCTGGTCGGACTTTAGTGTGGAGAGAGCCAGGAACACACTATCATCCAAACTTCATTGCTGAACGGCCGTCCTATGGCGGTGGTTCCATTATGGTATGGAATGGAACTATGCTGGATGGGAAAACGGACCCATATTGTGCAACATGGCACTTTGACAGCACAACGGTACCAGGATGAAATTCTCAATACACATGTGCGCAATTTCCGCGGAGCATTTGGCGCAGACTCCCTGTTCATGGATGACAATGCCCGCCCACACCGTGCACATCTTGTGTCCGAGTATCTGGAGAGCGAAGACATTATGCGTATTACATGGCGTGCATATTCGCCGGACTTGAATCCCATCGAGCATGTGTGGGATGCTCTTGGGCGGCGAATAGCGCAGCGCAGTCCACCAGCACGCACTCTCCCTCACCTGCAAACAACTCTCCTCGAAGAGTGGCGCCATCTGCCGCAAGACTTGATCAACACTCTGATTTGCAGCATGGAGGCCAGATGTCGTGCCTGTATAGCTGTTCGTGGTGGTCATACGCCATATTGACTTCCTATGCCCTCGCACAATCCAGCTTCTTCTGTTGAGGTATCGTTGTGCTGAACTTTTTGGTCACTCTGTATATTCTAACTGTATTGTTCGTCTTCACTTGTGTTGCATTGTGCATCTGGACCGTCTATTTGTTCATTATACTTGGTGCAGTGATCGTGTCGTTTTATTTCCTGCCACTTTCTTCGAGTTGCTTAAGTTTTGTGGAGCAGTATATATATATATATATATATATATATATATATATATATATATATATATATATTAGTTTGTAATAAACAAAATAGTTTTAAGATACAATTATTAAAACTAGTATAAATAATAATGTTATTTGAAAAATAGTTCATAGGAAACCAAAGCAACATGATACGTAACCAAATTGCAGTTTAGATCGTTCCTCTAGTCGCTGTCTTAACATAGATTTTAGGGGGCGTTGTTTTTCTTTTCTGGCAACATTGAAATTTCAATGGACGGCAACACTGAAAATCCTTCAGATTCATATTCTCTGTCGTAGAATATCATTATCTATGATTGTGGTAAGTTGCATTTCTATATCTCCTTTCACTTATGAATGAACAAGCAAAACTAAAATGGCAAATTTTGTATTATTTTTAGCAAGTCAGGTCTTAAGCCTAACGCCCCCTTAGGTGAATGCGATTGTTATGTGCGTCTCATTTATCTTAACCTCATCCACCAATGTGCAAAGCTGAATGTAAAGATTTGAAGAAAGCAGTCCAAGAAATAAAAGACTGCAGTTTTTAAATTAGCGTTGAAAAATCCATACTACTATTTATACGTTTAAAAAAAAGTATAAACTTTTGATAATTTGTAAAATCGATAATGATTTTCATCCGATAGTAAGAACAAAGTCTAACAGTTCACATAATCTCAAACACTCCATAATTTATTTTATCGTCCCCTCTGACCCCGGTTTGTTCTGACATTCCCTCTGAAGATTATAACGTCTTCTTGGCGCATTAACCGTAGGAACACGAAGGTATTTTTGGGTTACATGGAACATCAAAGGAGGGGGGAGGGTCCTCTGAGGCCCACAGCATACAAGTCATTATTTCTCATGGGAAATAATTTATATTGTCTGATATGAACTTTGGATGTCTAAGTCATCATATATTTTTATTCTCTATTATTACTAGGTTTCTAAGTACAGTGTGGCCAACTATAGGTATATAATTGTTTAAGTTACCATTTTTTTTATTTATGTCAGTAACTATGATCTATTTATTTTATGTGTCTGTGTAGAAACACTATCAAACAGATCAATAGCGACCTAGTACAGTGTAGTATGTACACAAAGGCGGTTGCTAAATTCATTTTGGTGGTGTTGCAGTAAAGTGCGGTAGAATGGGGAAGAGTGGGGTATACTTTAGTATTCCAATGAATTCAGGATTAATCTTTTATAATTTCATTCCGGTTATCCTTGGAATGGCGAAATTCTTTCAAATTTTGTTGGAATGGCGCAAAGATAGACAGTGCGAGGAACGTTCTTTGAACAGTATAGGGGATGTCACCAAAGAAGCAGTGTTGCCAACACAACATAAGTTACAATTTTTCTAGTAGCACAACGCCAGTTTTTTGCACCTAAGGAATGAACATGTCAAACGTAAGCAAACTAGCTACGACGTGTCTGTCAGTTTTGTAAATTAACACCACTACAACATCGTGAATATTAGAAGGGATTTATTGCAAGAAAACGTACAACTGCTTGCATTTGTTCCATTTACGTCATCAAATAAAATGTTCAAATCACTGTCTTTTGCATCAAAATCTGACAGGGTTATTTCCACCTTGCTATATTCAAGCTCATTACCTTCTATGTCAGATTCAGTTAAAAGTTCTTTAAGTTCTTTGTCAATTGAACTTTGGCGAAGAGCACGATTTGCCTTTGTTCCGATGCTGCTGCACATTTCCACATACATACACAATCACAGAATAACGAGATGACAATTTCCTATGAACTATGTATGCTCAGTCAGTTTTGCAGGCTGCTGCTTGTAGATTCTATGATTAAAAATACTTGTTGACACCAGAAGTGCAGCAGCATAGTTCTTTCCAATCTCTATTGATACTTGATTCTCTCTTTATATATATATATATATATATATATATATATATATATATATATATATATATATATATATATATATATATGTGTGTGTGTGTGTGTGTGTGTGTGTGATTATAATATAAAGTGACATATTTAGGTTTTGGCAGGTTTCAAGGAATAAACTAACAGAGAATAAAATATTTATGTCCCATTTTTTTTAAATGTACACACTAAATTTTTATAATGTGCAGTTGACAACACTGCTTCCAGAATAATAGTTTAGAGTGTCCCTGCATGTTGTAATAACAAAATTGTTTCAAAGGAAAATACAATAAATCGCCAAAACACTGGAATATAACAGCGTATGCGATGAATAGACCCTTAGTACTAAAAAGCCATACACCTCTGTGGCCCACAGCATACACTGTTTTGGTTGGAAAAAGAAGCCATACACCAGAGAGAAAGCCATACACTTCTGAGGCCCACAGCACTTTCTTTATTTACAAACAGAAAAAAAAAACACTAAAAACTAAATAAATACGTTTTATGATGAATGGAGTCAAGCTTGACAATATCATTTATTTTAAGATTTTTTATGCAATTAGAAATGTTACGTAATGTACCAAAAATAATTTGTGGGCCTCCGAGGCCCCCTCCTTGGTGTTCCTAGGGTTAACGTCCCCGTTGGGAAGCATTGGTGTAGTGGACTATTTTGCAAGCATTCTACTAGTGGATGCAAGACAACGTATACTCTGAGAACACTCACTGTACTACGTGATTCCATTTACTCCATTGTTAATCTTCTTCCCGCTGGTTTAGTGACTAATGCTTGTTCCTTTGATGCAGGTACTGTTGTTTCTTTGCACCAGGTTCGATTTCCTTAAGAGCGCGCAAAAATAATTTAACAGTCATCCACTTGCATTAACCATCTGTCTCCTTTAACCTAAATGACATAATCGTGGGATATTAAACTTAAAATAATAATATTAATATTTTTTTGGTCATTTGTTTATTGCCTCTTATTGCTTTCTCAGATTGTAAAAGCACATTCCTACATCACCAAGCATCGCACAGTTGAAAACTGTTGTTTAATTATGTAATTCAAATTGTACGTAATATTTTGTTTACATAGAAAATCACGTTCCGAAGTCCGTGTGATTCATTGCACCTGGAAACACATTGGTTCATTTTCTCTGGTGCGTGAGGACCTTGGTTCGATCCCTGACCAAGTAAGTTTGGGATGGGCAATATTGTGTCCATTGATTTTGTAGAGGTGCTCCCGTTTCCTCTTCCATTCTTAATCCACCATCATACACTTTCCTTATTCATCCGTCTCCCTTAGCCAAACAGACAATCGTAGGACGTTATACTGAAAAAATCGCTTCATTCCATTTCATATTTCTTGTTAGTGTATGATTCGTTGTAATAAGAAAATAAAAATTTGAGTACAGCTTTGTTTTGTGTAGAGTAAACGTAATTGTATGAAGCATATTGAACAATATTGAAATTGATTAACTGATATGATGCAATATATGGGACGTTGAGAGGGCAAAGAAATCGAGTCAAATTATCAACGTTGTGAGAGAGAGAGAGAGAAAAAAAACGATATGAAGTATCTTCGGTACAGTTGAGTATATGGGAAAAAGATAATACTCATTTATTTATTTATAAAAGTTGCGGATAGGTGCTTGCATTGAAAAAAGAGTGCACAAATGTGCAACCAAAACGCAATTAGGGTGTGTTTATTTAATGTTTTGTTTGCAAGGTAAAAAAGAAATTCGACATTTTAATATCAATACTACTGCTACTACTACTACTACTACTACTATTTAATACTTGTACTACTACTACTACTACTGCATTTAATAATAATAATAATAATAATAATAATAATAATAATAATAATAATAATAATAATAATAATGTATTCTTAAGGAAAAACAGCTTAAAAATAAGCAAAATTAAATGCAAGGGGCACCCTATAAACGTTTTAGTATATGGTTAACATGCATGCCTTCGCTACGGAAAACAACTATTTCACAGTTTGACCTCATATTGTTCGGATTTTACGTTAGTGTACGGCTTTCAATGCGTTCGCAATGCGTTTTATAGTTCATACGTACGCTTGAAATACGCTGACCATGTATTTAAATGTGGATGGCTAATTACAATGCGCTACAAACGCGGAAGCAATAGAAACGCACAGGAATGTCGGCTCGAGCGTATTTGGTGCGTTTCGGAACAATAGACTGCCTGCTGTTTCGGAATCAGTAAAACATGTCTAAAGGAAGGAAAAGAAGGAAATACGTGCTGTCAGCAAGGAGATTTTTAGCAAGACCATGCCTTCTCATAAGAAACCAACTGAAACAGTTCATTCTTATTCTACCCGTCCGGCGTGGAAAGTGAAAAAATGGCTTGGAAACAATGACTGGCTCACAGTATAATCTATATATCTGCCGAAAGTAAAATTACTGAGTAGCCACCTAGGTCACGTTCGCTGCGGGGAGTAACGCATTGGAAACTCATCCTCGTTAGCCATAGCTTTAAGTTGTAGACTCACTCCTGACATAGCCTCGGTGCTAGAAGGGATAATAATGTCATCAACCATATTCAATCAAATATACATCAGTGTATCATTGATAGCAAGATAAACTCGCAACATTCACGTCAACTGAAGCCATACAAATAAATAATAGCCGAAGAAAAACTGCAAAGCAAAATAACCCAGAATTTGGTTTAAAGAACGAATAAAAAAAATATTATTAATGTAGAAGAAAAACTGCATTGTCGACTAGACTGATGGAATATTATATAGGATTCAAATATATATAAGATTCAATTTTCTCTCTGCTGTTCCACGAATTACGTCTGCCGTCGGTATTCACTATACGATTATTGTTTTACTTCTATGATATCTGATATTCTAATCCCCCAGTAGCTAAAACACGTAGCACAAGCGTATATTTGTTTAGCTTCATCTCAATGTTCTGAAATTGGAGAATTTTATACATACCGTCACAAAACGTTAATCATATCATATGACGCTGAAAGATCACTAATTTACATTTGTGGAACATCAATATATTTAGTGTTTATGTTTCAAGAGCCACTATTGAGACATACAGTGATATTCAATTTTGGGAGGAAAAATAATGTTTTATTTCTCTACATATGTTTCAAATATTTACAATTATTTCAGTCTGATACTTGTGAACTTTGTAATATGTCATTTATAGTCAAGGTTTTGAATTTTCTAAAATAATAATTGTAAATTGTAATTATCCTCGATTTTTCTGTTATTAAAACGAGATAACAAGTTTTGCACCGAATTGTAATAATAATAGTATCCTAATTTGAGATTTAAATCATTTCAAGAAAAGCTATGGTTCTCAATGACCTCTGGTGGTAATTTTTGGAATGATAAGTTTGTTCATGTGCAGCGCTACCTGGGATCGTCAGATCACAGGCAGCTATCAAATTGGAAGGAAAACGTTTACCTTTGGTGTCAAAATTGTATATGTTTCAACCTAATTGGCTTTCAAATTAAATTAAGTGTTGGTAGTGTACTTGATAAATTGTGAATAAGTGAGTTTATTGCTGTGAAAGCTTTGGTTTATAACTGGAATACCTACTGTAAGTATTTTTTTTTCTAGAATTTCTCTTGGCAAGTTAGTACGCCATTTAACATTGTGGTTGTTTCTATGCTGCTATCGCTGGTCGATATTTGAATGATAATGAGTTTTATAGTTGAGTTCTCAATTTTGAGATTTAAATTAAATTCATTTGTGTTATTTTTTGTATTCTCAAAATTTGGCAACTAATTATATTGTTTGAGTTTACAGATATAAAGTTGTTAATATCCGATTTAACTCTATTATTTGACTAATGTAGAGCTTATTTTACCTGGCGTGCTATGAGAGTATTTTTACTAGTAGCTATTGGATTTAATAAGTTCCCACTTTTGTTCAGTTACTTGAACTATACCAACATAACCGTAATTTATTTATTAGTGGGGGAATTTAATTCTCCTTCCTTCCAGCGTGCACGTTTAAGTTGTCTTTGCGGAGGCAGGTGCGCGTGTAACGTGTTAATATCCTTCCAAAATAATTGTAGTACTAATATAAATATATATATTTAGAAACAGGATATACGTTACAAATCTAAATAGCTGCCTGTGATCTCAGTTGGTGAGTGGGAATGTAAAATATGTTATTATTTTTTGTTATGTGATAGATAGAGCCGGATTATTCTGTAAAAGGGTTGCATTATAGTTAAATAGTAAGTAATTAAAATTGTATTGAGCGTCACCGAGTGGTTCGTAAGATGGCGACCAGACCTGTTAATCATGACCTACGTCTTGAACTTGATCATTTCGAAAATGGTGATACTGGAGTTTTAGTAATTAACCAAACTCAATTGACAAATCCTAGTGTGGAAAATCACACTAGTGATCTTGGCGTTTTGAGTAACGCTGGAAAGAATAATACGGTAGAAAATGATTCATTTGTTATTGCAAGTGGCAATAAAATCAGAGTGATAACGTTTGTATTAAGGCTTCGCCTAGTCGCCCGGGGGTGTCAGGTGGCCACGAGCAAACAGCAGTCGGCGGTCAAGGCCGTTCACCTCCAACAGCTGGTGGTAGCTTATCAGCACAAATACGAGCAATTCGTTCGCACTTGGCTGGAACTCAGATATTTCCTTCAGAATCGGTTGTAAATAATTTCACATGCAATACTAATGCTTCTGTTTTGAGAACAGATTTAAGTAAACTTGTTACTCATTCAGCACAAAAATCTTTAAACGATTTTGCTCGTAATATACCCTTTTGTGATGGAAGCAAAGATATAGAACTCTTTCAGTTTTTGCTTTCTGTTTATAAAATTAATAAACTGAGGTTGTTTCCCTTAGAATGTATTATGATGTTGGCTATTGGAAAAACTACTGGGTTATTAAATACATAATTACTTAAGTTGTTGGGCAATGTTAATGACTGGTTGGAGATATGTCGTGCCTTACGAACTTCTCTGTTGACACCATTAGGCTTACGAGAAATAAATAGATTGTTTGTTGAACGTATTCAGAGCAAGAATGAACATATATTAGTATATATCAGCAATATTTATGATGCTTATGTGGTGTTTCAAGGCACTCTAAATGAAGAGGGTATTAAAGTGAATGTTTTACAGGGTATGAAACCAGATATTAGATACGCAATCTTTAAATATAATATTCCATCAACTTATCAAGAACTTTATGAGGAAGTTGTTAAATATGTGAATTATGAAAGATCAAAATTAGTCTATGATGAAATGTGCGGGTCAAATTTTCCTAATGAGTGTAAAAAGAGAATAAAATGTTATTTTTGTGGCGGGGATCATAAGGTTATAAATTGTATGTATAAAAAGCAACAACAAAAACAACAGGCGGCCTTGATGAATAGAACCTCAACCGAGGATAATAGGAAACCTATAGCTACATTTATCGATGCGTATTTTTTGGGACGAAAGTTAGAAGGAGCCTTAGATACTTGCAGTACAGTGAATCTTTGTGATGTAGACTCTTTTAAAGAATGGAATAAAACACTAACTGGAGAGTGCTATATATTGAAGATACTTTTCGTGAAGTGGGGATTGGAAAGGAAGTGCTTTATTTAGATCAATGTGTTGTTCTACCGATAAAAAATGGGGGTTTAACTTACAAACTTAAATTCTTTTTGCATAAAAACTTGTCACCTAAGTTTATTATAGGAATAGACGGAATTAGTTTTCTTAAAGGAGCAATAGACATTAACAAGAAACAATTTATAATAGATGGTGGAAAAGTTAAAGTTCCAATAAGGTTAAATAATACCCCTACTCTTTTGAAAAATGATTCTGCCGCAGAAACTAATCATCCCAGGTCCCATAAGGTTCCGACTTCTAAATGGTTTGTGGAACATCAGGCGTCTCGCGATGGTGTGCAAGCAGAAACAGGTTCAAACAGCAAAGCTACATCCAGGGCGGTGGTACATAATTTTCAACAGTCTGGTACACAGGGGGATGGATCCAATGTACGAGAGGATACGAGAACTCCTAATAGGCAGGCTACCAAGGTTTTGGTCGATCCCAAGTTGGTGAATGAAGATCCTGATTTACCAAGGTATGTAAATGAATTGGTTGCTAATTATTCTGACGTTTTCAGTGATCGTATTGGAACAGTTAAAAACTTTGAGTATGAATTAAAAGTGACTGATGAAACCCCTATTCGAAATAAAGCATACCCGATTTCACGTAGTGAACAGAAGGAGATGGATAAAATTATTGATGATTGGTTAGAACAGAACATTATAGAAAAAAGTAATAGTTGTTGGGCTTTTCCTGCATTTTTAGTTAAAAATAAGAGTGGGGGAAGAAGATTAGTAGTCAATTAGAAAGGTTTGAATGACAGACTGTTGGTTAATTCTTAATATACTCCGCTTATTGAGGATGTTATTGCACAATTATCTCAAGGGCGTATCTTTAGTGTGATCGATCTACGTAAAGCTTATCTACAACTGAAGATATCTGAGAATTCGCGCCAGTATACTGCGTTTTTGACGCACAGAGGCCTTTTTCAATTTCGTTATTTACCTTTCGGATTATCTGTGGGGTCTTACTTGTTGTCAAAACTTATGACAGACTTGTTATATCCCTTAAAAGAGGAAGGATTGGAGTGGTTTTTTGATGATGTCGTACTGGTTTCTAAAGATATTGTTTCGCATAAGAAATTGTTGACAAAAATGTTGAATATTTTTCGTGAAAATGGTATTACGCTGTCACTTGATAAAAGTGTTATGTTTCAAACCAGAATTTCTTATTTAGGTCATATTATTGAATATAATAAATTTGAAATGGATCCTGCTCGCCTAGATATTATACGCAACTTACCAGCACCAAAAAATCGTCGGGGGGTGTTGCGTTTATGTTCATTCTTGCAATATTACTCAAGGTTCGTGCCTGGTTTTCATGAAATAATGCATCCAATAAATGAATTGAGATCTCCTAAGGTGGCATTTCATTGGGGACCCGCCCAGAAAAAAGCCTTAGATGATATCAAGGCAATGTTCGAATCCCACATTGTGCTTAAATTACCCGATTTAAACCAAAAGTTTATAGTGTGTTGCGATTCATCATTAAAAAGTCTTGGAGGGGTGATCCAACAGTACGATTCAGAAGGCTACTTGAGACCTGTAGCGTATTTCAGTCGAAAATTACGTCCTTATGATTATAGTAAGCCCATTTATTTGCTTGAATTGATGTCAGTAGTGGAGACTCTAGAACGATTTAAAATCTATTTACATAATAAATTTGAATTATTAGTAGATAATCAAAGTTTGTCTTATGCCCTCAAGAATATTAAACGTGTAAAAAAATATGGTAGCTTATTGCATAGGTTGTTTGCCTTTCATTTTGATGTTAAGCACATATCGTCAAATTTAAATGCAACATCTGATTTTATTTCTAGAGTATATAACACCCATGATTTCGAATTGATTGAGATTGTACAATCTAGTGATGAGGAAATGCAAAATCTATGTATGGTAAATATGTGGGATATGCCCTATGCATCTTTATATATTAAGGAGGATCAGTATAAAGATCCTTTTTTGTCAGAAATAATTAAAAAAATTGGAAAGCAAACAACAGGTAGAAGGTTATAAATTGGTAAACGGAATACTTTGTAAGAAAACAAAAGCATATAAGAATCCCTATAAGGTTTGTGTTCCCAAACATTTATGGAGAGTATTGTTGAAATTCTATCATGGACAAATTTTGCCCGGTGGTCACGGAGGGGTGAGCCGTACGATTGGGAAATTAGCCTCGCGCTATACATGGCCTGGTATCTTGAAAGATATTAAGGAATACGTAACCACTTGTAAAGAATGTCAATTAGCAAAAGCTGAAAATAGGAAAAAGATGGGGTTGCTAGTATCAGAATATGAAAAGACTGTAAACGGTCTTTGGTATGGAGATGTAATTGGGCCAATAACAAGATCAAAATCAGGACGTTATTGTTTAATTATAGTAGATGGTTGTTCACGTTTCGTTTATCTGGAACCTATTAAAGTTTTGTCCAGCCAAAGTATTATAAATAAGATGTATAGGTTAATGTGTAGGCATGGGTTTATACATGCTTTCGCCCATGATTGTCACTCTATTTTTGTATCTAAATTGTTCACGGACTTTTTATATAGTCAAGGAATCAAAGATATCAGGATTTCCCCTTACGCAGCGTTTTCGAATTTGAGTGAAAGATACATACGTTCTGTGAAAAATGGGTTAAAGATATTTTTCCATGATAAACAACAACAGTGGGATAAGGGCATACACGAAATTGAATTTTCACTCAATAATTCGATCCACACAGAACTAAAGTGTAGTCCAGTGGATATGGTATACGGGTATAATGTGTGTGACGCTCTTGACACTAAGTGGAATGTGGATAAAATATTTGTGGATAAGAATAAAGGTGAAATTTGGGCATCGGCGATGCGTAATATGGAGTTAGCGTGGAATAGGAGGAAGGCGTTATATGATAAAAAGAGAATTCCTGTTGATTATAAGGTGGGGAATAAATTATTAATAAAATCGCAAGTTAAGTCATCATTGGTGGACAAGTTTAATAAGAGCTTGGCTTATCGTTGGGAGGGCCCATACACATTGGTCAAATTCCTGGGTCAGAACAGTGTTCAAATTAGATCTGATGCTAATCCTAATGATGTTCGTAGGTCACATGTAGCCCTTACTAAAAAGTATCGAGAGAGAAGAGATGTAACTGCAACATAAAAAAAAATCCGGCTAATTTAGAGTATCTCAGTCAGAGTGTTACCGCTTACCACAGTTTTAGTTTGGCTGTGTATTTGTTTGTGTATTATTTGTTTGGATCAAATAGTAATTGTTATTTCTATTGCAGGCCTGCAATGCCGTGTTTTGTATATTGTCGCGACTACCATTGATGTATGTATGTGTCCATGAATAAGTTTGGTTTCGGACATTGTCAATTATTGCAGAATTTGTCAGCTGCATGTAAGTAGTATGTTTTTATTGTTTATTGTCTAAATGGATGTTTTGGAGAGCCAATATCTGTAAAAAAAAAAAAAAATCAATTCTGCATTTCCGAGTCAGCTAAATTGTTAATTTGAGTATTGATAATTAGTTTGATAATGCTTATGAGGAATAAGATTTGAAATTAATCTATCCGATATTAGACAAGATTGAGAAATAATTTAGGCTGTATTATTATAATTTATTAATGAGTTAATTGTCATAATTATTAACGGGTGATGGATTAGAAGTAGAGATCCATGAGTGAATGAATTTTGTATGGCGATGGATGATTCTGGTTATTTTTGGTATTTGATTTTGTTTAGTTCGTTTATTTTTCTTTCTTTTTTTCTTTTTGGGGGTTAGGTATGAATGATGGAGTGGATGATTCAAATCAACTAACGGAGATATTATGAGTAGTTACCTTATGGCAATTGCTTATTAAATGGATTATAATTTAGGAACATTTATATTAAAAAGGTTAACTTTTTAATTCGGGAGGGCAGGATGTGTGTAATATGTCATTTATAGTCAAGGTTTTGAATTTTCTAAAATAATAATTGTAAATTGTAATTATCCTCGATTTTTCTGTTATTAAAACGAGATAACAAGTTTTGCACCGAATTGTAATAATAATAGTATCCTAATTTGAGATTTAAATCATTTCAAGAAAAGCTATGGTTCTCAATGACCTCTGGTGGTAATTTTTGGAATGATAAGTCTGTTCATGTGCAGCGCTACCTGGGATCGTCAGATCACAGGCAGCTATCAAATTGGAAGGAAAACGTTTACCTTTGGTGTCAAAATTGTATATGTTTCAACCTAATTGGTTTTCAAATTAAATTAAGTGTTGGTAGTGTACTTGATAAATTGTGAATAAGTGAGTTTATTGCTGTGAAAGCTTTGGTTTATAACTGGAATACCTACTGTAAGTATTTTTTTTCTAGAATTTCTCTTGGCAAGTTAGTACGCCATTTAACATTGTGGTTGTTTCTATGCTGCTATCGCTGGTCGATATTTGAATGATAATGAGTTTTATAGTTGAGTTCTCAATTTTGAGATTTAAATTAAATTCATTTGTGTTATTTTTTGTATTCTCAAAATTTGGCAACTAATTATATTGTTCGAGTTTACAGATATAAAGTTGTTAATATCCGATTTAACTCTATTATTTGACTAATGTAGAGCTTATTTTACCTGGCGTGCTATGAGAGTATTTTTACTAGTAGCTATTGGATTTAATAAGTTCCCACTTTTGTTCAGTTACTTGAACTATACCAACATAACCGTAATTTATTTATTAGTGGGGGAATTTAATTATCCTTCCTTCCAGCGTGCACGTTTAAGTTGTCTTTGCGAAGGCAGGTGCGCGTGAAACGTGTTAATATCCTTCCAAAATAATTGTAGTACTAATATAAATATATATATTTAGAAACAGGATATACGTTACAACTTCTAATTGAGAAAACATGCTATATAAAGGTTAGTTTATATTATTATTATTATTATTATTATTATTATTATTATTATTATTATTATTATTATTATTATTATTATTATTATTATTATTATTATTATTATTATTATCGCGATTTTTTACACCAAATTTTAGTTATTTAACGAATTGATAAATACAATTTTACACTAAGACTAAATCTGAACGTGTATTTAACTATTAGGAGAGGTTAATCTGTATCCGGAACAAACTTCAGATAGCTACACTTATCAAACTGGATTTTGCAGACCAGTCATGTTGTGGGCACGCCTGTATCAGTCTCCCTGTTATTCTGTAAAAGAGTGAAGGTGTCGTAGTGAGAAAAATGCCACCGAAATATAATATATTTTAGAAAGGATATAACACAGTTCTTTTTCATACAGACGTTCTCATTTCCTGCATAATGTAAGAGTATCGGAACAATAAATTTGATATAGGACAATCCACGGTTGTGTGGTGATTATACATTATGCACAGCAGCCTTCGCTACAACACGCATCACCAACGCAGTAGCATGAAAAGAGGGCGTCACTAAAACTCACAAGATATGTGGTTTCTTGTATATCGCATAAGTCTTGAATATTTCCACAATCCAAACAGCAGGCGCGTATATACGCCGTAATCGAGAGTAAGTAGAAGGCCAAGTTGGCCCAAGATGTAGTATGGCGATCCGATTACTTAACATGGAGATCACAACTCCGTCATTATATTATCAGTCAGTTTTAGTGACAGTGATGACGAGTGCTCAACATCTGATGCATGAACTGTTACTCTATGGGTTCAAACTCGGGCAACCCAAAGCAAAAGAGAAAGGTGTAGTGAACCACAGCAGAGTAACACTTTGGTTCCATAATTGCCGTGCAAGTTGTAAAAAAAATGAAGATCAGCGAATGTCCTGCCACCACAGACTAATGTATTTTGAGATCATGTTGTACGCCATCGAGTAAAATCAATCCACCACCACAACACCATTATCAAAGCAACTCGGCATGTCCTTGTCCATTGTAGTGCATCACCTTCACGAACTCGGAAAACCGTCTTGAGTGCACAGTCCGCAGTGGCGTGCCGTGACTTTTCTCACAGGGGACTAGGTTCGAAGAGAATGTGTGCTGTAGAGTGGAGGTCCTGAGTAGTATTGTTGACACCAAATAACACAATTTATATGTTTCTGTAAACGCTTCTTCTACCAAGCCTCTTTCTTTCAGGAAATGGATAATTTCAGTCACAGTTTTATTTGAAAAATCTAAGAGTCTGTAAACCTATATTAATTCACTCCGCAAATTGTTAAAATTAAAAAAAAAAAAACTCCCGTAAATTGATTTAAGGGTCAAAAACAAGCAATCAGGAAATCGAGATTTCAAGCACTGAAAATTCTTTAAATCTAACAGCCCAATAAATTGTAACTCACTGAGATCTTGAAATCACAGTATCAATAATGTCATTGAAGAGACGCACGTATTTAATTTCTGAATCTGTTGAGTCATCTACTTTGCGTCTTTTATTAGAAGGTTCCCGTTGTCATCCAATTCTACTTTTCTATAAGTCTTCAAAATCGTTTCTTGCGTTTCTAAGTTGAGATACCATCTTTTGTACTTTTTGGATGCAATATTTCACATCCAAGGTTTTACTTTAAAGAATGTTGAATAGTATATTCGTGCGCGAAAAAAAATGACTGAAAACTTTTAGTAGAAATGCAAAATCGAAATCTTTCAATGATAACTCACACATTTTTTTTCTTTTTTTCTTTTTGTAGTCATGAAAGCTTCGGTGTCGCAATTATCTGATTCTTCTACAATGTTCTCAGAACACCATAAGAGTTATATTTGATTTTCATTTACTGCATTCACAATTTTGGAATTGTAATTCCATCTTATAGTGGCAACCGTTGGAAATCGCTTAGTTACTTCTGATTCAGCAAGCGCGTTACAGCGTTTCGATGAATATGAAAAGAAATTTGGAATGCCACTTATTCTAAAAAAAAAAAAAAATATATATATATTTTACATTCCTTGATGTGATTAACAGACTGTGGAACAACGAGATTGAGTCTGTGATGATAGCAGTGTATGGTGAGTGCACTCAAGCACCTTTTCACAAAAGATTGTACACCGTTCAAATGTCCAGAAAATGTGGCAGCTCCATCCATAGCCTAGTGCTACAAGCTTTTGCTTACAATTAAAATGAGAGAGAATTTGGAAAGCATGCTCACTTAAAGCAGTCGCAGTGCAATCACTAGTAACATCTGCAAAACAAATAAATCTTTCATGAATTGCCGTCTTTCACGTATCGATTGAATGTTGAGAGATCTTTGCAATGTCCGTAGTTTTGTCCAACATTATTGCTGTAAGAAGTGTATTGTTTATTTCTGACTTAATTTTATCCAGAATTACTCACTAACACATTTAATAATATAATTCTGAATTCTGTTTGATGTTTCTTTAAACACTCCCATGCTGTGAAGATGACAAGTCAACATGGGCGCCCGAACGAGAGGGCAGGGTGGGGTCCGGACCTTCCTCTGGCTCACGAAAATGTATACGTAATATAGCAAACCACGTATATTAAATACCAGAAATACCAGACGCAACATAGTAACCATGGAGATGGGCCCCTTCCTAGAAAATTTTCTTCAGGCGCCCCTGCAAGTCCATTTAATGTCGTACTTAGAAAGTAACTGAATTACTTCAATATAATTTCCCTAATTGACAGAATCTTCCTGTTCATCATGACCTCTAAATGATAGCTCTTGTTTAGCCATAAAACAAGAGGAATAAATCAATCGGTTCATTAGTTCTCGGCTTGAATCAACTTCTGCATTGCTTCCTCAATTGAAAATCAATTCTGGTTTCCCGAAAGTTTTCAATTTAGTTATTGTGGGCAGATGTGAATAACATTTTTCTTGGCGCAACTTGGGTTTGTGAAAATTGTTCATGTCACAAAAGCCATCATTCTTCTACACGTCCTTTTCTATGTGGAACAGAATACAAGGCCAGCAATACAGTTTGTTTCTTGTGTTACATGCGGTTAACTATTTCGAAGAAGCAAAATAATCCGTTTTTATATTATGTATATAGTCTTTCATTTTTTGTCTAAATGGAAATGCTTGGAGTTGTTCTACCACTGGTTATTATTTGTTGCATTTCTTGAAAATTAAGGAATCCAATGGTCCAGAATACAAGACTGAAACGGCCGATCCCCACCCCTACTGTCCCCTATACCAATTGAAGTAATATCACTGCTTGCGCCATCGCTTTGCTGCAAGGGACTCGGTTTCTCAGACGAGTCCCCTTCCATACTTTATTCTTCGAGTCATTTTCAAAATATATTGATAATCTAAAAAGTTCACACTTCACTAGATCTCTTAAAGCGTCAGGATTAGTACTGTAAATTTAATTGCGTTAAAACTATTAACTGTAAAAAGCAAACGAACATTAAATTCGCTTACGACAGAACGCCCGTGCTTAGAGCTTAGACAACATAATATGAGGACTAGCTGGCTGGACCCTGTTCCCTTCCCCGAGAAAAGCCGATTAAAACCCGAGCGTTTCCGATCTCCACTTCGCTGTCGCACCCTGCACACGGGCGCTGACTATAGTTGTGTCAGAACAATTGAAATAGTGTTGTTTTACGAAAATAGAAAAATACAAACAATGTTTTCGTTTTCTTTGGTATATATTTATCACAAAATACTTTATTTAAAATACCAGGGGACTAGCCTAGTCCCCTAGTCCCCTTGACGGCACGCCGCTGACAGTCTGCCAAATAAGTAGATCCCAGCTTAGGGTCAGTGGAGAGTAGATATGTGGCAACAACTACTGAAAAAAAAATTGCGTGATGCTCGTTTCCTGAAACGGAATGCCACATGTGACTGCTCAAAGTGGCTGCAAACAGTCTAACACCGAAAGGTATAATTTGAATTTTAACCTGCTTTCATTGTCCTGCAATACATACAAGTATGTTATGTACCAAATATTGCAAGACTTATCACTCAATAGAATACATTACTACATCGTGTTACTGCAAAATTGATACTTGCATCCCAATCAACAGTGGATTGCACATTATTTCACAACTTGCATCTGCAACCTATCCGCAAGAGCAACGTTCACGCGATAGCACCATGGGAAATCGTGAGGGAAAAGAAAAAAGGCCAGAAGACCGTACTAATATCACCACGTATCTTGTGATCGCTGAAAATAAATTGTCGCAGTGGACGAGGCTTTTATCTCCCTGTGGAAAAAAGTTCGTACCGCAAATTACATATGCTCATGAAAATTACCGATGTAACTTTGTGTGCACTGCAAAGAAAGTTTCTCGAAAGGTTTTATAGTTGTTACTGGCTTTTGTTTCAGGATGAAGTCCAAGATTCGTAAGTTAGAAATTAGGGCATCAAAATCAATGCAACTTGTTGGCAAGACCATGTCCTATCTCCAGTTTACGTAAATGAAGTAACAACAATGTAGGTGACGACAACCATCGAGTGAAATATCACTAGGACCAAGTTTTAAGGCACATCGTCAGAACATTGTTGGCTTTCCAACAATGCATGACAGCTGCAGCTGGTATCCGTCTTGTTTTTTTTTTTAAATAAATGAAATCTTTAAGTTTTACGTCCCACGGTTATGCCGGTTAGGGTAAAGGAGACGGTGAGGATGAGGGATGAGTGAAATGGTGGAATGAAGAAAGTGGGAGGAAACGGGAGAACCCCGATAAAACCCACGAGCACGGTGTTTGTCCACCACAGAGTCCACACGGGATCGAACCAGGGACCCCAAGAACCGGAGGTGAACGCTCTACCACTGAGCCACCGTGCCCCCTCTCGTCTTGTTTTATTCGAGGACACTTGTGTGAAGAGTCCAGCTGGGTTTAGATGCTCCATGAATTACTGTGATTCTGAACTCTCAGATTGTGTCTTTCATCACTTCAGATTCGCGTGCTAAATGGTATGTGGAGAGTTTGCAAGCAGAAGTAGCACAATATAACTCTGGTGCAGTTGCAACGAAGTCTGCTGCAGTATTAAGAGCGATGTAGTGCAATAGTCCATTCTGATGGCCGCCACATGCAGCATGATCGATTATGGTTGGGCAAAATCATAAAGGTAATTACTAGCATCAATTTGTTCAGATGGAAATTGATCAGTTTATATATATATATATATATATATATATATATATATATATATATATATATATATATATATATATATATATATATATATATATATATATATATCAACATAATGTTAAAAATTAAGGTTGAGTTTTGAAAATAAAGTATGTAAATAAACTTCCAACGATTATACCTCTTAGGCTAAATATGATGGAAGGTTAATGAAGGTGAATAATTATGATATAATTAGTGGAATGAGAAGGTGGGAGCAAACGGGCAACTGGACAAAATTCACGAACACCATGTCGTGCATTGCTAACTCACATTGTCTGAGATGGAATTAGGGATCACTCTGATACTGACCCACCGTGCTACTGCGCTAAATTTTGAGTAGTTGAACATGTTAACATGTTTTATAACTCAAGAGGCAATACATGTTTGAATGTATAATAATTAGAATTTTGTTATAAGACTGTCAGTAATCTGTATATATATATATATAATTGAAAATCACTATGCTTGTGGCTAAATCTCCTGACCCAGACCATGCCAAGTGAATTTTGTGGTGGACAAACACCGTGTGAGTGTGTGTTCTCGGAGTTCTCCCGTTTCCTCCCACTTTCTTCATTCCACCATTTCATTCATTACTCATCATCACCGTCTCCTTTAGCCTAACCGGCATAAGCGTGGGACGTAAAACTCAAATATTTCATTTCATGTTTTTCTAAATCTCCTGAACCACTCGATCGATCTCGATCAAATTTGTAACATGGATGAGGTTCCAGGCTGGGCTGGTTTTTGGCTATTCACTTTGATGGTAGAACTGAAGGATGGGGAAGACGAGGGGGTAATAAAAATAAATAAATCTTAAAAACTCCTGAACCACTCGACCGATCTTGATCAAATTTCCAACATAGATGAGGTTCAGGCGTGAGATCGTTTTTATGATTTAAATTTGACGGAGCAACGTAGGGTAGGAGAAGGAGGGGGATATATAAAAATCAATTTATATAAGACTGAAAGTGACTATTTTTGTAACGTAATAACTTATGAACCACGCAACCAATCTCAATCAAATTTTCAACATATATATGAAGGTCGACCATTAGGTGTATTTTATCGTTTCACTTTGATGAGCAAACCTAGGGGAGGGGAAGGGGGATATGTGTAAAAAAATAAATAAAAATGACGCCTTTTGTGACTTCATCACTCTTGAACCACCCGACCGATCTCAATGAAATTTTCAACATACGTGACTTTAAAGGCAGGTAGTACTATAGGCTATTCACCTTGACGATGGAATGCAGGTGGAGGGGGAGGGGGAGAGAAATTTTAAAATAATAAAAATGACCGATATTAGTGTTGAATTCATAGTTTTCGGGATCGATGAGTGAAACAGTAACACTTCTGACGCTGTTTCGATCCAAGTTCAGCCATTATGGTTGTGGAGGGGGAGGGTACAACGAAGGGGAGGAGAATAAACGTTTAAAAATGATCGAAAATGACTAATATTATTGTCGAGTGCATAGTTTTAGGAGTAGCTGAGATTAACAGTTACAGTTCTAATGCCCTGTACCGCAGCACGGAGGAGGGAGAGTTATACATAATAATGATCGAGAATGACCAGTATTAGTGTCTAATCCATAATTTTCGGGATCATTCAGATGAACAGTTACATTTCCGATATGGTTTAAATCTGAAATCAGCCCCGCCACTTGGGGGAGCGGGAGAAAGAGATATATAAAAAATGATCGAAAATGGCCACTATCAGTGTCGAATTTATAGCTTTCTGGGTCACTGAGATGAAGAGTGACACTTCCGATGCTGTTTAAACCCAAATTCAGCCCAACTTGGGAGAGGGGGAGATAATAAAATGATCGAAAATGACCAATATTAGTGTAAAATCCATGGTTTTTGGTGTCGCCGAGATGATCAATTATCTTTCCGATGCCGTTTAAATCGATACCATTGAAAATGAAAACAGCATATTGCACGGGTAGTAAACACATGAGATACATAATTGTGTGCTTAAATTTGCATTTCAACCCAGCGAAACGGGTAATATATGCTAGTTATAATTAAACATAGTTGTATCCAAGCTTTTTTTTTTTTTTTTTTTTTTTTTACACCTGCATCAAGTTTAGTCTATCTTTGTTTAATTCAGTTTATTTCTTGTCAACAAACCAGAAATATTGGATGAAGTGGCAATGCAGTGAAACCAAAAATGGTTTGTAATTTTGAGGAACCAATCAGCACGTTTATACATAAAAGTTTATTATTTCTTTATAATGAGTTAATTTCAGTCTGCGTTCAAGACTGAATGAAAATGAGCCTTTATTGAAAATTGATCCCTGTGCTATATGCATCTGAGGTGAAGTTGCTAAGTATTCGATTATTTGGGAGCTTTTTCATCAACCATATTAGGTGGGTTAATAAATGTTCGTACATTGTCTTAACCTATCTTCATTCTTGAGTTGTATAATTTTTGAGTAGTTATATCCGAGCCTGGTAAATACATGCAGGGAAGTAAATAAGCTTAAAACATTCTATAAATATAAGGACATGTGGTTGAAACAATGGTGAAACTTCGTTGAACTACTTCGTCACACTAACCACTTGAGTCGCTTAATTTGTTGTCGCTTAATTACTAAACTGTGAATATCAATGAAATTTGTAGATTGTTATAGCTTAACCATTAAGTACTCGTGCGGCGCGGGGCGTACACAGTCTCCCAAATAGGTAAGCTTTGTGCTGCTAGCCAGAAGTCCTTATTAAACAAAAATATAACATAATGTCTCAAAACTAGTTTTTAAAAACTCTAATTGCAGCAAATAATTTTGAAAGCATGTTTAGAGTTACATTGTCTTAATCAGTAAGAAAAATATTGTAAAAACAATAATATCAATTTGGGGGTCTATTGGACCCCCGCGCGAGTACTCCTGTCACAAAAAAGGGAGCGTGTACTTGCGGGTTAAGCACACAAATTTGTCTCTAATACACTAGTATTGCCTTACAAATTATCTATACAAACTATTTTATATCGTTGTTTTGTTTTGATTTGATTTGATTTTCAGTTTATCCTCTCTTTCAGCAGCGATACTATATAGAATGTGGATATACAGCTTATCGTAGGATTCCAACCACATGACCTACCGCCGACAAGTGAGCCAAGATCCCCCACCCTGAAGGCGGGTACGCTAATCACTTAACCACGAGGGAGCTTTTTCTATGGCTATACCTAGGCCCGTATTTAGGTAAGTGCTATTCTGTGCTCGAGCACAGGGCGGCAGAATTTAGGGTGCAGCTTTTTTTTTTTTTTTTTTTTTTTTTTAAGATTCAGAATAATTAATACCTAAAACTAGCAACCCGCTGAGTCCCGCGCAAGCGCGAGAAATATCTGATGGGTTTAATTATCTCTAATTACGGTAGTTACTAATTAGCTAGCTTATCTCATTACTTTTAAAAAGTCATCATCTCCCCCCACCCCAAGAGGAAAGGATGAGCATGAACGTCATGAAAACTGATACAGCTAAACTCAGCGACCACGAAAACTATGAATTCAACACTAATATATGTCGCTTTCGATTACTTTTAAAATCTCGCCCCTCTCCCTCGGGAGTGGTGTATGACCTTGAAGTTGAATTGGATTAAAACTGTCACTATTCATCTCTGTGACCCCATAAATTGTGAAGTCAACTCTAACATTGGTCGTTTCTGGAGGCGGGCTGGGGACGGCGAGTTATTTAGAGCGCAGGGGCGAAAAATATATAAATATGAGCCTGGTTATACCCTACACGGAAAGAACAAGTAATAGTGTCGCGTGTACGCCACGTAAAAGACTTCGGTTTCTATGTCGCGATACTCTAACAGTATATCTTCCAATATATTTCTGCCACTTCCGGCTTTAGTACAGATGTAAGAGTGGATATGAAATGTATTTTTGGGACGCTTACTTCTGCAGAAAATAGCTTCTCGCGATTTATTATTGTTTTCCTTTACAGTGATCAACCTTAAACTGGTAGCAGATGATTTATCGCACTTGCGGCTTAAATATAGGATAAAAGAGAAGATTATAGCAATGCTTAAAACGCTAAATTAATGTTGAAAAATAAAACCACTTCTCGCTCGCTTGTCAATTTTAATCTATGCAGATCAATATTAAAATTAAAAGCTGTATTGGATACATATCGCTTATTGTATTAAAGAGAGTTAAGTATGGAGATGGAACATATTCCAAGGTTCTACGCGTGCTCCAACACCACGTGCCGGATATAAACAAACTTCAGACGACAACCACTAACAAGTAAAGGTAATGTTTGGGTGAATCGAGTTGTTGCCCTGGACATGTATGATAGAGTAGTACTAAGTGTGCTCAATACACCAGGAAAGTTTTGGGTGCAAAGGTCAAAGGGTTTAGGAAACGTTTGAGAGACGTTTAGGAGACTAGAACGTCACATGGACGTATATGTTATAGTCTATTTCTGTACGTGATCTTATGATCACGGATGACATTCCAGCTGCCAATGTCTTCAATGCGGATCAAATACGCTTCGAGAGAATTGCATTCGTACCAGACGTTAAGGGAGAAAGGATTAATGAAGATCAGAACAACTGTGAGATATGTAAGTGCAAAATTTCATTCCTACATGACAATGACTGCTGTGTCCATGGAAGGAGTATTTCTGCGTCCCATGCATATTCTGGTGGTTGAACCAGACAATAGGTTGCCTGCAGTAAAACCAGCCGATTCTGCTAATATAATCTTAATCTCAATTGCTGGTAAAACAGCGAACATGAACAAGCAATATCTTAAGACTTTATATTCGGACGTCACGTAGGAAAGCATTCCAGGTGATAGAAAGAAAGTCCTCCTGTTATTTGTTTCATAGTCTACAAACAAAGACGACAGTCTGTCGTCACAGTGTGTGCCAAAGAACTTTGCATTGATCAAACGGTTGATACCTGGTGGATGTAGTGACATAATTCAGCCTCTGAATGTTCACTTCTTCCGTCCGTACAAAGCCTCTGTTCGTTTCATCAATGATACGGCAATAACAGGAAGTGACGTGAGTGTTTAGCATCGTGACAGGTTCATACATCTTCTGTCGTTTACAATTTACCAGTTAAGTGTTCCTCGTTTTCGCAACGTGGTGTGATTCGGTTTTTATAAAGTTGGATACTTAAATGGGGAGCCTGAAACTTAGATCGTTCCTTACGATGACTGCTTGGACGGAATTCTGAACGAAAAATGTTTCAAGTGCGACTTGATTGCGTTAGTCAGGTGTGCTCACTGTGAGCAGAGTATTTGTGCGAGACATGCACTTTTTCTTGAACTGCATATTGATTGTAGTAATTGGTAACTTTCCTGTGCAATAACAAAATCACTTCGGATTTGCCAAACAAGCAACTTTTCCTAGTGTTTCATCATTTAAATATGCTGGAAAGACGAAATTGTACTACTTTAGAGGAACTAATAGGTATAAGACTTCTCTCTCATGTTTTGGACTTTCGTTACGACTATAACTTGTGCCTCCATGTGATGTTCTAGTGGCTGTATCTTCTAAAGCGTTTGAGCTTTGCACCTAAAACTTCCCTGATACATTGTACACCCTTACTACTCTATCACATATCTCTCCGGCAGCAACTCGATTCACCCAAACGTGACATTTACTTGTAAAAAAAAAATAGTCAAACATCGTCAGTGATCGTCAAGTAATGACGATTAATGAGATCAGCAACATTTATGTATAAAAGGAACCAGAACACTGCAGAAGGTATCAATCTCCATTAATTAATCATCACCTCCACACTCTAGGACGCATGGTCTCTGAGAGTTCCTTTAGATAGGACGCCTGTCTCTGCAAAACACTTCGCCACTCTCTAGGACGCCTGGTCTTTGAGCTTTATCCGCCTCTCTATGACGTTGGCCGCAAAGAGTCTTGGTTCCTGTCATCCTAGGACGCATGGTCTCTGGGTTCCTACAATGTCACCAGCAAACTACCAGATATTCATGAGGAACTATATTTGAACTGCAATTATTATTACTAAATCAATTATCGGTATATATACACATATATATACATTACCGCTTTTGCTCTGTAGTGATCAATGTCAAAATTGGAAATGGTTGATTTCTATAAGTTCTTTTGCATAGATCACCTCTTTCAACCAATTCGATTCCTAACTTCTGGCCCTCTATGCCCTAGCCAAAATTGATGGATACTCATCAAACAGTTTTTGAAATGTTTGTCTTCCGGACGGACGGATACAGGGACAGTCAGGGTAAATATATAAAGGTATTTTGGTCGCTCAAATTCCTTTAAAATATTATGTTGATGTTGTTCACGTCAGTCCATGACAAATAATGAAGGGAGTTTAGGCTTCAATACCAACGCCATTAACTTAATTATATATATATATATATATATATATATATATATATTTAAGTTAAACGATCAATATAAATCATCATCTTACGCTATGAGAACCATATTTTAATATGAAACCGGTCATGCTAATAAAAAAGTCAATTTGGAGTAAATTGTCGTGTCGTGAAAAGCGAACATGTTTTCTGTGCACTTCGCCTCGGAGTCTATTTCCGGCGAGAGCACTTGATTCAGGTGCAAAACCGAGTAGTGCTTCGGATTCTACTTTAAATAATACGTATAATCCGTCTCATATATTCTTTGTTCTGAAAATGAGCGTTAAACTCCAATGAAGCAAGGATTTTGAACAATAATTTTAGAATATATTAATGCTTATTAAATGCGTTTACTTTCTCTTATTGTTTGTATGCGTTGTCGCTACGGCTTGATACCACTACAGAACTTTTTTTTTTCTTAGAACAAAGAAAACCCTGTGGTTTAGTTTTCGTTTGTTCTTTTATTATTATTTTAACAATAGAATTAGTTTTTATAAGTGCAGATAAAAAATGTAATACAGCTGATTAACGCAACAGCATACTATGCAATTATTCTGAGATATCTACATTCCCTTTTTCAAAAGGGCGTCGCGGTGGCTCAGTTGTAGAGCGTTCACCTCTGGTGCTTGCGGTCCTGGGTTTGCTCCCAGCCACCGCCAAGTGAACTATGTGGTGGAAAAACACCGTGTGCGTGGGTTTTCTCGGGGCTCTCCCGTTTCCTCCCACTTTCATCATTTCATTAATTGCTCATCATCACCGTCTCCTTTACCCTAGCCGGCATAACCGAGGGACGTAAAAGTCAAAGATTTCATTTCATTTTCCCCTTTTCCAAAGTACTTTCCCGCCTTCACTATGTGTTTTTGCAGTGTTCCTCACATACAAAAAATGTTAGATTCAGTCAATGTTTTGAAAGATGTTTGCAAATCGCCTCCACCCACTTTGAAACTTCCATGTTGGATGAAAAATGGCGAACATGCAACTATTTCCATACTTCAGGAAACAACCAAAAGCATCACCTTGATTTCTAGCTGGTTCTTAAGACTCGTTTAAACACTGAAGCACTATTCACCCTTATGTTCTTCACTCAGCAGAAGATACGCTCATTGACAAAACAAACTCGTAACATTGCGATATCATCAGTAAGAATAGCCTAGTTGCTACTGTAATAAAGGTTATGCGTTTCGGATATATAGATGCATGTCTATAGGATGTATGTATACATGTCTGTCTTCTCTCTCAGTGTCGATCATAGATGTTACAATACACTCCGTTTTGGATATTGGTCGCCTCGATCTTCTGTAGTTACCTGCCTCTTATACTTCCTTCAAAAAATGAAATGAAATATTTGAGTTTACGTCCCACGGTTATGCCTTTTAGGCTAAAGGAGGCGGTGATTATGAGAAATGAATGAAATGATGGAATGAAGAAAGTGGGAGGAAACGGGAGAACCCTTAGAAAACCCACGCACACGGTGTTTGTCCACCACAAAGTTCACTTGGTGGGGGCTGGGATCGTACCCAGGACCCCAAGCACCAGAGGTGAACGCTCCACCACTGAGCCACCGCGGCCCCATATACTTCCTTCAAGGATGAGTTATTCTATGTATATGTTGCAGCATGGGTCATGCAGTCCTCTTCATAAGATTTTAAAAGAAATATTTTGTTTTTGATCAGTAGGTCTTTTCAAATGAACACAAAAGTTGACAGCACAACGTTGTTCTAAATTTGACTCAATTTTACAATATCATATGCTTTGGTAGACGGTTTTCAACTTCACTTGGTTTTCAATATTGCACCTAATGTGTAACAAGAAACAAACATTTAAGTATCTTATAGCACGCTCATTGGACTCCAAGCTGCATAGTAACATAACAGTTGTTCGTGTCTGTTTCATATATTCCCTGAAAAAGTTTCATTTTTTGTCTATCTGCGTGTATACACTAATCAATTTGCGTTATATCATTCCTTTTAATTTTCTTTCTTATTTTACTGTATGTTTTCATGATAATTTACAGAAAAAAAATATGTCTTCTCTCCAACAATGTTGTAATAAATTTATTGTCCAATTCTTACACTTATCTTAGTAATGTTCTCCACATTCTATCACCTGCATTTTGTTTGATTTTTTTTTAAGTTTACTTTCGATTTTCTAAATTTTTCCAATTCTCCCAATGTTCATAATTTCATGTAGTTTCTTTCTATCATTTTCTTTTCTACAGTACCGTGCGTGACACTACAGATTAAAATACCACACAACCAAACACACACACACACACACAAATTACAATTCAGGCTTAACGACTCACAATGATACGCCAAGCCTAAGGAAGACAGTACGGAATCACAACTATGCAATTTACTTACTAATTATTGTTTAGTGAAAATTTATAAGTAATGCCTTGCTAGAAAGAAAAAAAAAATGAGTAAGGAAAGCAATTACATATAAATATTGACAAAATTATTTAACAAAGTGCAGAGTGTTCTTGTGATCGAAACAAGTCAAACAGTAATAAACTGTACGCCAAATAAAACATACTTAAATGAAATAAAGTAACACACACATGCATCTAGCCAAATAAATAAATAAAATGAACAAAGAGCAAAACAGAAGAGGATGCACATTGTGGAACTCTAGAGTAGGCAGCATCACCTGATATATTGTATGCAATTCGATCGATACCTCTAAGTTAAGCAGGGCACGTGGGTTTAAAGGAATATACACGAGGTGCGTAGAAAGTTGATTGAAAGTTGGTATGAAATGGACCTTTAGGTGGGTTAAAAAGAGAATAATTCAGAGGTATAATTTATAAGTTGCAACTTATACTGACGTTCAAGAAAAATAAAATAAAATATAATTGCATATTTTTTTTTTCGACACATTACTGACTACAGTAGATTATACATATTTATTGTCGTCTAGTCAAATAGTTCAAGCCTTCCCACTTCCGTACATGTTGATAACTGGCTAGTCATCCGCAGTCGTATAAGTTTGGCGAATAAATAATGTTATGATTAGGAATGGTACCGAGAATCAATGGGAGGGGGCTAAGGAATCCAAGGAGGCAATGTCATCTGTCATCAACTAATGAACTATTTTGAATGAATACAAGAATACATAAACGAAAATAAAATTAGTCCTACTACAGTGTTATTATGTTCAATAGAAGTATATAATAAACGGAAGTCGATGGATCTGATTCTCTCTCTCTCTCTCTCTCTCTCTCTCTCTCTCTCTCTCTCTGTCTCTGTCCCTGTCTCTCTGTGTGTGTGTGTGTGATTTCTGAACGTTCTGCTAACTATTCAATAAACTAAACAGTGTATTTTTTCTTGTAGTATTTTCGCCACAGAGCTATACCGATAAACACTCCATTATTGTATTTATTGAGTCCCGACTGCTTGTTAGGACCTTTTTTAAATATATTTTGTGATATTCGTTTTCTTTTCTCCTCATGAAATCTATTCTGATTATATACGTACCTATAAATTGTTAATTTAAACAAATTATAGAAAAAAAATGAAGATGCTATTTTAGAAACTGGTTATGATTAGAAAGCGGATTTTAAGGTGCAGCACATTTTCTAAAAATTTAGTTGTTAAACAACGAAAGTTCAAAATATGTATTTTCGGACATGAAACGAAATGAAATGAAGGCACTTTGTTGCAACTTTTGATTGAATGTTGCACCATTTTTGCTAAATTAATAAAATTTCCCTTTTTTAACTTCTTTTATCCTTCAGTACCTTTATTGTCCCTTTTTCTATTTTTTTTTTAATGGACAGAACAATATGTTTTATTTTCAATCTGGTTTCCACATAATATTCCATAAATTTAGATACAATCTTGACGGATTTGCTAGGGACAAATTTGAAATGAATTTGCGAAAGAATCCGGGCGTAGGAACCTTTACGACGCCAACTGAACTTCCTGCCCATGTGCTTACAAGATATTCCCCACCGGTTTCCATTGATTTCGAGCAATGTTTAAGGATCACCTCAACTCCAAGCAACATAAATTAACATTCGAAACCATAGAAATATTGTGCATAATCATGTATAACCAGTTTCAGAAAACCCAGTAGTATAGAATGGTTTCTCAGCCAAAATATTGCTAAATTAGTGTTTTTTTTTTTTTTTTTTTTTTTTTAATACGGAGTTGGTTTTATACACAATTTTATTACAAGAATGTTGAATGTTGTACGAGTTTATGAGAGTAAATAACATAATTTAGCAATTTATATCAAATGTTACAAGACAAGTTTTAAAGCAATATTTGTTGGTGTAATAAATAAAGAATGTTCACGTAACTGTATACTATAGCACTTAATAAAGATATCCTATTAGCACCTTTTTTGCACCTTTTTGAATGATTTTCAGCACTTTTTAATCCCTTTTCCTACCACATTTTTGCATTTTAAAATATCATGACCTTGAAAATATCATTTCGTTGTTGATTTCTGAAATTAAAAATCAACAATGAATATTTTCTGTATTCATCCATAGTCTGTGCAGCAACGTTTTAAAATAAGCATGCTCTGTGATTCTGATCTCTTCTAAATATCAGATTTCGCACTGGGAGAATTTGATAAGCTCTTATTGTTTGTGAGAAAAGCAGATTGGCAGAGGTTAGAGTTTGGTGTAATTTTACTTTCGTATTTATCTATGTGTGGTGGTTCGTGAACCAGACAATAGAGCGGTATATGTGGCTCAACCCATGCAAAAGGGCGAGCTTAGGAGGTAGCAAAAAAAAAAAAAAAAAAAAAACTTATGATACAATACTATTATATCCATTATTAAATACTCTAGCTTGTCGACAAACTTCAGTACAGTTTTCTTGAGTGTTTCGGTCGGAGTAAATGTTATCTTGCTTTGCAGCGAACAGTGATTCTATTTTTATAAATGTAGTGTGTTTTATATTTGTTTCTGGTTATTCAGTTTTAGTTAGTGACATGAAGAGTAAAAAGATACACGCAACGTTTTTGCCAAAAGAAGTAAGGAAACCCCCGAAGTAGCAACGACTCCTCAGCACAAAAGCAGTAGAGTTCTCTGTTCATGTTCTGAGTACCATTTTCTCAGAAACCAGTGAATCGGCAAGCTCTTCCTATTCACCTCTATGTGACACAAATGCTATTGGAAACTGTCGGTGTAAAATTAATTGATTAAAAAAAAAAAGGTTGTTAAAAATCTATGGAAGCCATGTAGTCGATATAATTTTCCCTATGGTGAAGCATAAGACCATAAACATTTTTTTCCTCAGAGGAGGTGTGTAGAAGATTTTAGTTGGCTGGTTTGCTCCCATAAAAAAAAAAGGTATGTTCTGTGCAATTTGTGTTCTTTTTACGGAAAACGAAGGAAAGCAAAGGCTAAGGCATTTGTGACGAAACCTTTTTTACAACAATAAAAAAAGCACAAAAATGCTTCAAACAAGACGAAAATCACAAGTACCATAAATTTGCAGCGGCGAATAAGGTGTCAGTGTGCAATTTAATTGAAGGAAACATAGTCAGCATCGACCAACAAGTTGACAACCAGAAGAAAAGAGAAGTGCAAGAAAATAAAAAAAAGTATTACTTATCGCGGAAACTGTTCGTTTTTGTGTTCAACAGAATCTGTCCTAGTGAGAAACTAAAGACTGAGGTCGACTTGAGTTGTCAGCTCTAAAACAGAACGACACCAAACTTCAGGAGTGTTCTGCAATACAGAGTCAACTCTGGAGATAGAGTACTTAAAGAACATTTACAAAATAATAAAGAAATAGGTATGTACCCACATGCTCAAAAAAGGCGCGTATACTGTAAATCACGATTTTTCGCATTTATTCCATTTTCCTTACGTTTGTGGCTAAAATTCAGTTATTAGTAACTAGAGATAACAGGGAGCAATCCATTTAAGGATATATTTAAAAATATATATAAAATAATAAAAATATAAGCAAAAAGCATAATTATGCTCGGTTTTGTGTATACTGGCAATCATGCTTTTGAGAGATTTTTGCAGTAGCAGAGCATGATTGCGGAAGGGAATTTCAGAACTTCGTAGGAAAGTTGGATCAAGGAACTAAGATAAAGTGGAGTAAAATATTGCATTTATGGGTTTAAACTTAGTGTCTAAATTGTCTGCAAAATATAAATTAGCTTCCGTAACCAATGTGTCGTACGAAAATATAGAAACAAACACGAAAACTCTTGTCTTGAAGTTGGAAGTGGCACGTACCATGGCTATGAACGTTTATTTGTTAAGAAAAAGAAACCAACCATAAATAGATTACGTGGTAAGATTGGTAGAATGATAGACCAGTAATTTTCATACTGTTTTCACATCAGATCGAATACCATCCCAACCCATCCTATCTTTTTTTTTTTTTTTTTTTACAAAACATTATAGGAAGTGTATAATATTCATGTTAATAAGAACTGAAATAACATAATAAGGAAATGCCATTATTATGTTTCTTTAATGACGTATTTATTCAGGATTAGAATACTATTGGTAACACTGATTGTTTTCAGCTTACGGTCTTCTATGCTTTCTGCTCAACTCGCCGTTTATGCAGAGCAGACGATCTTGAACACACTTCGCGTTTGTGTGAGTCAGGAAAAGATAAAAACACACGCGAGTTGCACCTTTTCCAATCTTAGCACCAATACATGACATGTTAGAGCCAATGAAGTAGAAAAGCTTGTCATGAAAAAAGGAAAGAAAAAGCTGATGTCAAATTAATGTTCTTGTGTTCGTGTGTTTTTTTTTTTTTAGTATTAATTTCTCTCTTCTTTCCTCACATCCACAAGTGCAAGAAATTCAATCGTATGTCTGTATAAGGAATAAAGGATGATTTCTTCGAACAAAACTAAACTATACACGTCTAGATGCAAGGAAGTCGAATGCTCCCAAAAGATATCATGGATATGAACGATAATCATACTATTCTTATAAATTATAGAGTACGTGAAAAACGGATATTAAAATGATATAATAAACAGTCATAAGCTTGTTTTATAGCATGACAACACATTAAACGTAACTCATTAAATATTTTCGATTACAAATTATCACGTGTCGGTGTAGGGCTGTTCGCTTTTACATTCGATCTACGAAAGAAGAAAGTGTGGTGATAGTGATAAACATCGAATTCGAGATTGCAATGGATTCAAGTTCTATAGCTACTACATATCGAAAAAAAAATATTTTTCGGTGTCTGCCCATCTGTTCGTATGTCGGTTCGTCACGCTTTTAAATGCACTTAAATAGAGGCCATACTATTCAACGTATCTGTACCGAATTCTAGACATGAGGTTTTTTATTAACATTCTATCGTTTCCAATTTTCCTCCGACACCTAAAAATAAGGATAGTTTACTGAAGGATAAAAATTTAAAATAACTAAATTCTCTCAAAAAACAGCTGTAACGATATTGTTTGCTTTCATAAATATATATTTTATTAACGACCTTCCATTGCAGCATGAACCATTGCTCTGAAAAAAATATATAATAGGGTTATCGAAAAAAAAACTTTTTTTTTTGAAATTCGGTTACGGATAGAGTGGATTTTTTGCTAAATGTCACCAATAAAACATATAGAAAATCCCAACTCGATCAGACAACTCCTTCTGCTGCCGAGTAGAGCCCAAATATTACAAAAATCAACAAAAGATTCACTTTTCAACTGATTTTCCAAAAAAATATTTTTTATGTTTCTTATATTTTTCGTTGTCTAAATTATTGAAATAGCATTGGAAAGGACAAATAAATACTTAAATCAAATTTATTACGGCTATTTCTGTGCACCAAAAGCATAAAAAACTAGTTATTATTATTATTATTATTATTTTGTAAAAAGGCACTGATTTTCTGGCGTATCTATTAAAATGCTACAGTACCAATTAAGAGCTTTTTTTTTTTTTTTTTTTTTTTAATGCTAGCTCGCAAGCTAGCTACCTCTAAGAGGGGTACGCCCTCTTTCAGGGATGGGAAGTTATAGGAAATATTGGTTGCAGGGATGATTTGTGGATGGTCTAAGGGAGGTTAGAGTACTGGGTGATAGTTTTCATTATATACATTTATTTATTTATTTATTTATTTATTAAATCAAAAAAAATAACATGGACATTATGATCTTTGCGATCATAATCATTATGATACCGGTAGTGGAAGGAATTTTGGGAACACAGACATATTACAAATACAATACAAATATTATAGTATGATACAAAGAGTATAACATAATGTAAGCAGGGTAGAAAAAATATTTACGAAACAAATTTGAAAAGATACATGGTGATGGAGAAAAAAAAAGAGTGAATCAAAGTGAAAAGATAAAAAAGGCGTTAATTAATCGGCAAGGAAAATATGAGCATGATAGATGGGATGAGGTGCAGACACGTCACAACACTAGGAAGGTGTTAAGTAAACGAATGCAGTTAACTTCTGCCTAGGGGCGACTCTAGGCTGATGGAGACATGGGGAAGCCCTGTTAGTAACAGAGGAAATCACTGTGCGATATAAGATGGAAATATATGAGGTAGATGAGCATGAATGCAAAAATCCTCTATGAGCGCATGAGCTGGATGATTAGGAGGTAATGTGTAATAATATAGCGTGAAGAGTAAATGCAGAGGTGTATAAGTATAGCGTGCTCGGTAGGGATGGAGTGTAAGATAATGAATTGTATCAAAAAGAAGTGGCTGGTGATGAGTGAAGCGGTCGGTAATGAACTTGCAGCGTAAGGTTTCTAGGTGATACTTGAGTATAGGAAAAGAAATTCGAGAATAGAGATCTTGTGTAGGACTAGGCAATGAGATGCGAAAGGCAGTTCTAAATGCATGACGTTCGAGAATGGCAAGTTTTTCGTAATATGAGGTTGGTGCAGAGATCCAGGCGGGAAAACCATATGTCAGTACAGGCCTAAGAAAGACTTTGTAAGTGTTAAGAACAAGATTCGAAGAGAGACCCCATGTGGTACCAGTTAAACGCTTCAGAAGATTAAGTCTGTTATATGCTTTTGCCTTGACTGTATTGAGATGTGGTGTCCATGTGAGGTGGTGATCGAATGTGATACCTAGATAGGTAACTGTTTTGGTAGGATGTAACGGTACGTCATTGACTTGTAAGGATAGCTTGGAAGGATTCCGATGGACCTTTGTACGTTTTCGGGGTGGAATGAAAACGATGGCTTGTGTCTTGGCGGCATTGATGGTCAGTTGCCAAGTATGGCACCAGTGAGTGAAACGATTAATTGCTTCCTGAAGAGTAAGATTGATTTGTGCTGTCGTGCGACAGAGGGCAAGAAATGCAGTATCATCGGCGTATTGGAATAAAGAGACGTTCGGAGGTAGTTCAGGAAAGTCTGCGACAAAAAGCAGGTAGAGGAGTGGTGATAATGCCGAACCCTGTGGAACGCCTGATAACAGGAAGATCGGGTGTGACAGCTGATCGTTGATGGCAACATAGGCAAGTCGGCAGGTAAGGAAATGAAAGATAAGCCGGATATATGCAACAGGAAGTCTTAATTTGATAAGTTTATAGATGAGTCCAAGGTGCCAAACTTTATCAAACGCCTTTTCAAGGTCGAAGAGAACAAGGCAAGATGGCTGAATAGAGTTGTAATGATTGATGACAAGTGACGTAAGACGAAGGAGTTGGTCGTTTATTGAATATGAGGGCCGAAAGCCAGCTTGATGTGTTGGAATGATATGATGATCGTTTAAGTATGGGTGTAGTCTTTTAACCAGGATCCGTTCAAAAATTTTACTAAAAGTGGAGGTGAGTTGTATTGGCCTATAGGATGAAACATCGGATGGTGGTTTTTTAGGTTTGAGAAACATGAGTGTTTTCGAAACCTTCCAGTCAGTGGGAAAGAGACCTGTACGGAGAATGAAGGTGTATATAAGAGCAAGTAGTGAGAGAAGAGCAAAGGGACATTCTTTAATATGTCTATAAGTGATGCCGTCGAATCCTGGAGCAGTGTTTCTCTTACGGCGTAGTACAGCGGTGATTTCATTAGATGTAATGGGAACAGTGAGAACATGCTGCGGAAGAGTGTGAGTGATGTTGGGCTGTAATTGAGGTGAATCAGTGTTGACTTGAGCAGTAGGATGAGTGCGGTAGGTATGATCGGAAACTGATGGGGTAAAAATGCTTTGAAGGTGATCAGCGAAGGCATTTGATATGTCTAGATCTGATTGGAGCGGCTTATCATGAACAAGGAGAGGATATGTTGTCTTAGTGGTTTTGCCACATAAAGCGTTGAAACGTTTCCAATAGATTGTTGGATGTGAAGTGTCTGCTAGATTATTGCATGTTTTGATCCACTGGCGTTGTTTGTAGGCGGAGAGATAATTCCGGACAGTACGCTGCAATTGGTGATGAAGTACAAGTGCATCAGGATTATGTGTGCGAAGGTAGTCGCGATAGCATTGGCGAGAGCGTCGAACCAGTGCAAGATACTGGGGTGGAAGTTTGGGGCGATATGGAACGGATGAAGATTGCGGGATATAGAGTGTAGATGCGCGCTGGATTGTTGTAGTGAGAGTGCCAATTTGTTCAGCAAGATCATCAGAAGTGACTGGGCCTTGGTAGGGTTCTATGGCAGAAGATATATAAGTACGATAGCTAGGCCAGTCGGCCTTGTCATATCGAGGTGTGACTCGAGAAGTAGGCAAAGGTGATGGGAATGCAAGACCCGTATGGTAAGTCAGTTTGATAGGAGCATGATCGCTACCGAGCAAATCTAAGACTGCGACAGTGCAATGATTAGCTAATGTATTGGAAGTAAGTGCGATATCTGGCGTGGTGTTTGAGATTGGTCGAGTAGGAGAAGGAAGTGCAAGTAGTATGCCAGTTGTATGAGTGGTGATGAAGTCGCAAAACTGAGTGCGTTCCTGGGCTGATCGACTGTGAAGGTTTATATCTGCAAGGATAATGAAATGTTTGTACGTATCGGATATATATGAAAAGAAGGCGGTTGGAATGGGATTGCCAGGTCGAACATAGATTGTAGCGAAGGTAATTGCTATGGACTTGAAATAAATAGTGGTGATGACATATTCAGGTAATTGCAGGTGAGGACAAGAGTGCTGTCTGTATGGCAGATTATTGCGAAACCCAATAGCAGCTCCACCGTTAGCGCGAAGGGTTGGTAGGGTATTGTCATGTCGAATCAAGTCATAGCGAGGGATTTTGCACGAGATGGACTTTTTAAGAAAAGTTTCGTTTAGAAGAAATACAGTGACATCCTCCTCTAATAGTACTGCCTGGAAAAGTTCTTTGTTTTTAGGGAGTGAGCGGATATTGAGAAATAAAAAGTTTAAATCCATGATGCTTATGAAGTTAGACTGTAGTTTCGTATCGAATGGTATGAAAATGAACGTAATTATTTGAATACGTAGCATACAGAGAAACGTTAAAGGTTTGTTTTGCTGCTAAGGTGAGTTGTTGGAGAACATGCTGTCTATGAAAGGGGTGAATGTTCTGAAGAGCAAGTGTAAGGAATTCCAACAATTTGCCTACTGTCACGGGATCATCAACATGCTGATCTGTGTTTGTTGAGGTTGACTGTGTGCGTAAGGGAGCCACTAATTCAGGATGTGCCTGGTCAGGAAGAGGTTTACTTTTACATTTGTAGCTATAAGAAGGATGTTGATCTTTGCAGGTAGAACACTGAGGAGGGAGCTGCATATTTGGACAGAGACGTGTTTGGTGTGGACCGGAGCAATAGCCACAGACAGGAGGGTTTGTACATTGGGCCGTTGAATGGCTGTTGTACGCCTGACATTTTTCACACCTGAGTGGCATAGGTGCAGGTGAACGAGAAGGTTCCACGCGGTGTCTGCGTTTATAGATGTATGCACCTTGAGTAAGAAGGCTGTCAATAGTTTCCTGTGATGGTGTAAGGACACGCACCATGTAGGTGGCACCGCTGTTGTTACGAATGCGGATGATTTTATGAATCGTGTGCCCAATTAAGAGCGACCGAGCTCTAACCTATAACCTTAGCTTTCAAACCTTTGATTTACGGTTATTTGTGATTTCACGTTTATAACAAAGACAAATATTTTTAAAAGAGTGTACTTTAAATAAATTGCTTAAAGAAATATTTTTCACAAAGTTTATCCTTTTAAATTATTGTACAAAGGCGTTTGCCTTTAATAAGCCTTCTCCGAAATAAATTCAAATGCATTGTGCTGCCATCTTTAGAGCTCTTTTAAACTACGTTTATGTGTTTGTGTGCAATTCTTTCGACAATGAGATCTCGGAAACTACAGGCTCTAGAAAGATGATGTTTTCACTGATCGATTGCAAATTTTATATAGATTGTCCAGTTCTAATTGAATATTTAGAAAACATGGGCACTATTTCTTTATTACATTTTTTACGGGTACATTGGAAGTGTTGAAATTAAAAAAAAACTAAAGCATCACATCCTAAGCATTATACATTCCAACACCACACTGTTGTATATAGGGGTTGTATATGTCTCAGGCTTTTGTTTCGTGGCCAAATAATAATGAAAAAGGAACCATAACCATTTCTCCAGTTTAACCAGTAAGACGAATCTTTATTTTTGGAGTGATTTGCCCAATGAACACCATATATAACTGCGACTATAATTAATTGCGTATGTAATGAATTTTCTTATTACATACTGCATGGAAGAAGAAAGAAAACACTGGTCATGCATGAATTAGAAACTTCGACCGGAAGTAGGCTCAAATCTTGCAAACGTTGCGAAATATTGAGGTCCCCTTTATTTACGCCTTTGCCGATTTTTTTTTAAATCAAGACCTTTTTCACTTGAGTCTGTAAAGGGACTATACAGATATGAGGAATGAGAAGGATATTTATGCTCATATGAGAATGATGCGCTGTGTAGAGAGCGCAGGTTCAGCTAGTCATATATTTAAATTTTAATATAAAATTATTGAAGTCTCTTGAATAAGGAAGAAAACACCTTAGTGCTAAATTCTAAGAGCAGTAACAGTATAAATAATGTGCTCCCAATACCTTATGCATTTGCTTATCGCACTAGGTCACCTGCCGCCAACCGCTACCTGAACGCCTCTTCTCTTGTACTTGCCCAGCTGAAAGAATCGGTCTTATCAGTCGCCAGCAGTCAACCAGCTGTGTCGAATGTGATTGTTGCTGCTTGAGATATTTATTAGTGCTGCAGGGAATTTTCAACTAAATAATTTGTTTTCGTGTGAAGTGCTGTGTGCAGAAGTGAGAACAGTGTTTCAGTTGTGTTAAGTAACTTTTATTAGGAAGAGAGTGACAGATACCCTGACGTTATGGCATCGACAATTTTGTTACGGACTAACGTTAGGAATAGCATTATTGGGACACCCAAGGAATTCGGTAGAACACAGCTTTTATTAGGAAGAGAGTGACAGATACCCTGACGTTATGGCATCGACAATTTTGTTACGGACTAACGTTAGGAATAGCATTATTGGGACACCCAAGGAATTCGGTAGAACACAGCTATCTGCCGTTGAAGATGCATTGAGACAATACCTATGGGAACGAGAATAAATAATGAGAATTTCGGGATCCCGGAAAGAGTCTTCAACAAAGAATTTATCTTCTACCGTCGCCAGGAAGATTGTAGAAATTTGGGATTACGCCTCAATCAGCGGCGAAGCAATTCTCAGTGTCAGAAGGATTGTTGCAATGATATTGAAGTACCATAATATTATCCGTGACTTGCAAAATTCAGCAAAGTCCGGTTTCCAAACTTGTGCGCAACGAATTGTTGATTTTCAACAGTCTGTCAAAACTACTGTATTTGATATAACCTTTTGTAAGTGTTCCGATCATCTTGCCTATAACTGCGAAAAACGAAGAAAAGTGCCAGTGTTAGAGGTGCCTTTTCTTCTAGATCAAAGAACCAAAAGAAAAATGGCTATAGGAAACTTGGATCATCAGGAATCCAAACGACGTATCAAGAGTTTAGGACGAAAGCTTCAGCGACAAAGAGCAATAGGTAAGAGGACATATCAAGCACAATCAGCTCAAAGCTTTTATCCAGAAGAAGTTGAATGCGAAAAACAAGCGGTGGAAGACAAGGACTCAAGTACAGATGAGGAGTACCAGCAACCAGAACATTTCAAAACATTGTCAGAACCTGCTGTTCAGCAGAAGAAGTTGCAACTACCCACCTTTTGTACTACAGTATACAGGACTAAAACATCAACAAGACACGTGGCCCTTCTAGCCTCTTCCCTCTTAGAATATGTCGGGATGGGCACCTCAAAAATACAGATAATATGATAGATGCCAGCAAAATTCAAAGACAAAAAAGGGCTTTAGCTAGAAACATTTTAGCCGACGCTGATGCATCTCTCAAAGAAAAAAAGAATAAGAGCATTATATTTTGATGGTAGACAGAACCGAACTTTGACCTTAGAAAATAAGAAAAAAGTTTTAGACGTGTTGTGAAAAAAGAGGAACATGATGTGTTAGTTGAAGAGCCTGGATCAGAGTATCTGGGG
Source organism: Thermobia domestica (assembly GCF_964235325.1). NCBI lineage: Eukaryota > Metazoa > Arthropoda > Insecta > Zygentoma > Lepismatidae > Thermobia > Thermobia domestica. The sequence goes on from NC_137459.1 coordinate 283,541,536, forward strand.
CACGTCACTCCAGATCCAGGATCAGGAGACTGCATTCAAAAAGCAATGTTCAATTATTGCCGTAAAAAGGACATTGATCTCACAAATTTCAGTGTTATTGGCGGGGATGGTATCCCAATAAACTGCGGCCTCAAGAATGGTGCTATGTCCCTTTGTGAGAATTCTTTGAACAGGCCTCTGCAAAGAGTTGTTTGCATGTTCTACACCAACGAACTTCCACTTAGATACTTATTCCAGTCCCTTGACGGAAAGAGTGCAGGACCGAATACCTGCGCGGGTGCAATTGGAACATTGCTTCAAAATTGTGAAACTAAAACTATCACACGTTTTGAACCCATTCCAGTTTGCTGAATCTCTTATTTGAAGCTGGAAGAAAGCAGCAGTGTAAGCAGTGATCAAAAGTATCTTCTTGACATTTGCAAGGCAATTTCTTCAGGAGATTGTCCTCAAGGTTTAAGAGAAAGAAGTGTAGGAAAACTGCATCAAGGAAGGTGGTTGACCCTTGCGAATAGAACATTGCGTCTTTATGTATCAACCAGTAAGCCAACCGACAATCTTGTGCGCATAGTTGTTTACATCATGAAAGTCTACGCATTCGTTTGGATTTCAATTAAGAACGAACAATCTATCGTGGAAGGACCACGCCATCTATGGAAGTTGATGACGTCTTCCCGCTGTCTGGACGAACTTACAAGAAACATTATTGACCCCGTCATCAAGAGAAATGCCTGGTTTAGCCATCCAGAGAATCTACACTTGTCAATGATTTCGGATCCTGAAGCTGTCAAAAGGCAATTAGGTTGGAGAAGAATACTCAAAGCTAGAACAACATTCTGTCAAACCAATGCCTTCGAGAATTTTATGTTCCTCTGGAAATTTGACTTGACGCCCCATCATACGTAGAAGTCATCGATTGGTCAAACTGTAAATTAACGGAGCCATCACTGACAAATAATGTAAGTACTAAAGTTCTGCGTGAGAACATTAGAAGTTCTGCCTTTGCAAATGAGGACATAAAATACTTTCCTTGCCACACACACAAAGTGTTGAACAAATGGTCAAATTCGTCACTGGGGCTACATCGGCTGTTCGCAGCCCTGAAGAACGGCACAAATTCGTCTTTGCTCCTCTGAAATAACGGAAGCAAATGCCGAAATCTGGTACAGAGTCCTCCTACATGACTAGCAAGCAACTAAGAAAAAATGAACACGGTGGGCGAGCGGGTGAGACTCGATCTACAGCCACCTTCACGTGCTGAGTCCTGGACTATTTCCTAAACTTATTCTCCGCAATTGAAAATAAACGAAGAGCAGCAGAATTCTCTTTAGTCACATACAGAAACTTCCTTGTTTCATTTGAAGCAATAAAGTAATTTTAACGCTCATATATTTTGTTTGTCAGGAAGGAAATTTAGTGCTTTCTCCTTTTTTTTTTTATGAAATTCAGTAGGATTTTATGCTTGTGGTGCACAAAAATAGGCGTAATAAATGTGTTTTTTGTATTTATTTGTCTTTCCTAATGCTATTTTCTAATGACTTACACCACCGAGAAATATAAGGAATATATATATATATATATATATATATATATATATATATATGGTCAATTCCGCGGTAAGTGACCCTACGAAGGGAAAATTTGAAGTTTCACCTTGGCCAAGATAAGTATTAAAATTCATTCATGATACCAACGCTGATTTGTAGATGGCTCTGCATGAGGTAAAATATGGCCACTTTCATGTCGCAGAATATCGTACTTACATTTGGATTTTAACACAAAGTTTTTCTCTGCTAATTCCTGTAGGTAATTGAAGATCGCGAATGGTATTTATTAAGATAATGTTTGTGTTTACATCAGTGACATTGTTTTGCATATAATGTAATAATAGCAAGAAAATTAAAATAATTGATTTATTCAAGTAGGCTGTCGTGTAAGTCACAAGAAAACATAAATAAGTTTATGTATTTATATACATAATTAAACAAAAAAGCTGCTATTCTAAATTTTCTTCATTTGGACAGACGGTAATCAAAGGCCGTGCAGAAAGTCCCGAAATAATACGTGTAACTCTTTTAAATACAAAATATAATATGTCGTGCAAGTCGCATTATGCGTGTCGTGTAAATCACATTTTGTTGCAATGTTACTACATTGTCAATAGTTGCTAACTGCAGTAAAACGTATAAATAGTGAATTGATAACTCAATTAATGTATTAGCTGCCATGTTTAGTGTAAGAGAATGAAAGATAAGGATGATAAAAGCAATATTATGAAGTATGGGTGTAAAATGTACTTGACTGGACTATATAAATGTAACAAATGAATGAAAAGTTAAACAATATGAATCAATGTGATCTAGAAAGAAGTTTTAAAACACGTGACAGGAAGTATTTACTGTCTTTGGAACAATGCTGGCACATGTGGTTCCGAAGTTTCTAGCTTCAGTTACTTTTAATACTGTTATTGGTTTTCTCGTACTCTTTCGTTGTTTTGGAAATATGCTTGTAAATTGGTATGTATTGCATTTAGGCATCTAAAGCTCAGGCCGGTTTAGGACGGAGGTGGGTATGTGGGAAAGGATTCGTTGAATGGGTATCGTCTCGGAATTTGCCTGGTGTGAATGAGGAACACCTCAGTCAGAATTGCCAGCTATATGTTTTAAACCCGCAACCTGTCGAGCCAAATCTAGCACGATACTACTCTATCACGCTTTCTTGGTAGAAAACATGCTTATTCAAACGGAACTATGTAAGTCACAACAACGTTTACTTTAAGATTATGAAATTATGACATGTCAGATATGTAACACTCGTCTTTTCTGTTGCATTTTCAGATATGCCTAGTTCAGAAGCTGAATGGAAGCGGAAATAGAGAAGTTGAAAAGAATGATATTGCATCAAATGGATTTTAGTGGAAATTACTGTTTTATGTACCAAGAAAAGATACAAACCGCTCACTGGACATCACACAATTGTACTATGTAAAATGCCATAATATATTTTCCTGAAGAAAATGAAACCACAGAACATGATTCGTGCGTAATAATATCTGATTGTATGCATCAAGATATGTTTGCAGTTGCTTGTTTCTATTCTACATTTATGGAAGATTTTGAAGGGCGTCATCCGGGTTTTCCGATGAACAATGTGAATTATCAGTCGGATGATGGTGCACATAATTCACTTTGTTCAATAACATTGCAGAAAGTTGCAATGTCTTGGCATTTTTCGGCTATGAACTATGACAAAGGTTGTCAAAGACAAATTGATCCTCAATCTGCTTCAGAATTTATTGAGAGCGCACGCAAAGTTATGTCCGAACATAATGTAATATACTGTAGTAAAGAGTATTACTTCAAAAAATTTTGAGTTGCGCCAATGGAAACATTATAAAAAAGAAATGTGTAATATTCCAAAAACACGAAATTAGCACTACTTTCATTGTGTTTCAGCGTATACTATTGAATGTTCTGCCATCTACAATATTTATTCACCACGAAGGAAGTTTGATTTCATTCCAGAACAGTTCACTGGCGCATGTAAAGGGAATAAACGCAGCGAAGAAGTGATGAAAATACTCTACTGGAGACAGGGTATTGGTACCCTTCGCCGGAAAAAAGAACTATTAAATATTTGTTAGATGTGGAGAAAAGAATCAGAAGAACTGTACGTAACATTTCTTCGCCATTGCCATCAAGATAAAGAATTTTATTGGCCGCAACAGAAAGATTAGGCATATGTTGCATTAACAGACGTCGATCACAGACATAAATTAGAATTTGACAAATTTTGCTCGAATAAAAGAACTATTTAACTTCTTGTTTTGTCTGTTAACTTCTAAATCATCTAAATCATCTCTCTAAATCATTAGTGCCACTCTATCCGCCAATAAATTTTGAAAGTGTAATTAAACGAAGACATGATGTTAGACTTGTCGTGTAAGTCACAAATTTATGTCGTGTACGTCACGTTATATTTGTGGCATATATTTTAAAATAAATACAGAAAATATAATAATTCTTTTTTGGTCTTGTAGCTTGGTATCTACTTAATATATGTAAAAAGTTTTAGTTTCCTTGTAGCAATAGAAGAACAGAATTTTCATATAGTTAACCGTTATTCAAAACACCATGTCTCCTACTGTCGTGTAAGTCACGTATATATTTAGACTCTTGTTTCAGCCATTTTGTTTACATATTTAAATGCTGCAAATAAAGATGAATGGACTTATTGCCCCTTATTTATAACCTAAAACTTGTCCATGAAAATATCTTATAACTTTCCTAGTACATAATATTTACTACCATCTGGCGTCTGATGTCGTGTAAGTCACACATGGAATTAGCCATATATATATATATATATATATATATATATATATATATATATATATATATATTTGAAAATCGGTTAAAATGTTACTTTTCCGATTTTTGGGCTAGACTTGGGAGTAGGAGGAGTTGTCGGATCGACCTGGGATTGTTTATATTTTTATTAATGCCACTTGGCCAAAAATCCGCATTAGCCGTAGCCGGATTTCGAAAAAAAAAATCGATACACCCTAATATATAAGATGTAATTTACTGTACGGGATGCATTCTTTTCGCACAGTTTTCTCAAACACATTTCATAAGTAAACGTATCATTAATAACTTAACAATATGGCATAACTCATTCGTCATATAAGCATTCAGAAGGTTAACTCTCAGGTTGAGCTTTTCCCCGAATATTTTCCCATTAATGCATCAGGCAATTTTGTTCATATTTCGTAAAGAAATGTTTCATTAATAATCTAACTACTGCGTAACTCGTTTGTTCCGAAAACATCCAAAAGGAGTAGTCTTCTCAAGGGGTGAATTTTTATGACAATTCTCTTAGTAATAACTTAGACGAATTAGTTATAATTTTAGTAATAAATATTTCAGTAGTAACCTTACAATATGGTATAACTCGTTCGTCCCGAATAAAATCCAAAACAGGTAATGTTAGTATACTTTGAGGGCGAAATTTTTCTCGAAGATTTGCTTAAAAATCACTCGAACTACTTGGTCCAGATTCATAAATAATTTACAAATTACAATATAGCATAAATTGTTTATCTTCAGGCATTGCAGAAGACTTTACGGATGGTTTCACACCTTCCTGTGTCGAGACATAGGAGGTGATGACGTCATAAATCTAAAATTTATATTTCCGTGTAATACTTTTTTGTGGGAGTTTATGCAAAGTATTTTTGGCGGGCTTATTTTTGCACGTAGAATATTGAAATTTTGCACAAACATGCAGTCCACCGAGTAGTATTTACCAGATTTTTTCTTCAGATTTCTGCGTTAAAACAGGGGGGATCCAGAGGGTAAAAATGTTGAAAAAAGGGATATTTTTACCCCAAAAAAAACGTTTTTCCTCATTTTCCCGCCTTAGATACATGATGGAGACAAGTGAATGGTACCGCCTGAAAGGCAATTCTATTCTGAAGAGAATGAGGTGCGACACATGGTCCTAGGGTAATTAGGAAAGTGTCAAGGAATTTTTATCAAAATATACTTCTGTATAGGGGAATTTTGGACATTTTCGGTACTATTTTTTGTGCTGGCTTATTTTTGCACCTAGAAGATTGAAATTGTGCAGAAACATTCAGTCCACCAAGTAGTATTTACCAGATTTTTTTCAGATTTCTGCGTTAAAACAGGGGGTACAGAGAGTTAAACGCTGAAAAAGGGAATTTTTTACCAAAAATCACTTTCACGGGATTTTCCCGCCTTAGATACATAATGTTGACAAGTGAGTGGTACCGCCTGAAAGGCAGTTCTATTCTGAAGAGAATTATGTGCGGCACATAGCCCTAGGGTAATTAGGGAAGTGTCAGGGAATTTTTATCAAAATATACTTCTGTATAGGGAAATGTTGGACATTTTCGGTACTATTTTTGTGCTGACTTATTTTTGCATCTAGAAGATTGAAATTGTGCAGAAACATTCAGTCCACCGAGTAGTATTTACCAGATTTTTTTTCAGATTTCTGCGTTAAAATAGGGGGTACAGAGGGGCTAAACGCTGAAAAAGAGAAATTTTTAACAAAAAATCCCTTTCACGGGATTTTCCCGCCTTAGATACATAATGGGGACAAGTGAATGGTACCGCCTGAAAGGCAGTTCTATTCTGAAGAGAATGATGGGCAAAACGTGACCCTAGGGTAATTAGGAATGTCTCAGGGAATGTTTAAAAATTTCCCTCTGTATACGGGAATATGGGACATTGTCGGTATATATATATATATATATATATATATATATATATATATATATATATATATATATATATATATATATATATAAATATATATATATTTGACGGGCTTACTTTTGCACCTGGAAAATTGGAATTGTGCATAAACATTCAGCCCACCGAGTAGTATTTACCAGATTTTTTCAGACCTCTGCGTTAAAACAGGGGAGTCCAGGGGGCTAAAAGTTGAAAAAAAGGATATTTAGACGCAAAAAATCCCGTTTTTCCTCATTTTCCCGCCTTAGATACATGATGGAGACACGTGAGTCATACCGCCTCAAAGGCAGTTCTATTCTGAAGAGAATGATGGGCGAAACGTGACCCTATTGTAATTAGGGATGTCTCAGGAATTTTTTTACCTGAGATCACGGTGTTTTACGGTAATTTGGGGCATTGTGGGAATTCCTGATAAAATTTATCCCGCCCTTGGTATTTAAGATAGAAACTTGAAATTTGGCACACACATTCAGTATACCAAGTACTATTTATCAGATTGTTTTAGGTGGCTACGTTCACAGAGGGTCGCTCCAGGGGGCCCAAAGTGCGAGAAAAAAATCCCTCCGAAATTTTCCCTTAGACATCATTTTTCCCGCTCCTGGTATATGGTATGAGCATGCAAGTGGCATCATTTGAAAGCCAGCTCCATTCTGAAGAGAATGAGGTATGAACCATAATCCTAGGATAAACAGTGACGATGCAGTAGCTGCTTGACTGAAAGTAAAAAAAAGCCCCACAACCCCGGATCTCTTAAGGGATAAAGTCGTTTACCTTTGGGGAAAGTTTTCCCCGATGATCTTCGCAAAAAACACTCTGAAGATATTTCTTGTTCATATTTCATAAATAAATGTTACATAAATAACCTAACGATATGGTATAGTTGCATCATCCTGACAATTTAGAAGTGGTATATTACTTTTAGAAGTAAGTTCTATCCTGCGATTTTCTTAATAACGACTGAGTCGATTTTGTTCATATTTCATAAATAAATGTTTTCTGAAAACACTAACAACATAGTATAGCTCGTTTGTCCTCGAAACATCCACTAGGGATGGTTTATTTTGGGGGTGACTTTTTTGACTCTTTCTCAGAAATTACTCACTTGTTAGACGCTATTGCTCATAGTTCACATACAGTTATTTCCTTAATAATTGTAATATATGGCATAAGTTATTTCTAACGGAAATATGACCAATGGGTACTTTAAGTTTGAGCTTAAAATTTCTTCGAACAAAGTTTTCCAAAACACATTATTTTATTCCATTTCCCAAATAAATGTTTCAGTAATAGCTGCAGACTAACACGAGTCAGATTTAAAAAAAAAAAAAAAAAAAAAAAAAAAAAATCGAGCGAGGAAGTACAGTGCGTTTCTTCCGTGTCTTTATTAAATATAGTTTTAAATTTTACACCTAATCACAATTACACCAATTTTACACCTAATGTGTATTGTTGTGGCCAAATATTTAAAATGCATTGGTACTGGATTTGATTTCCGGTGAGTGCTTGTGCATTTTCACCCAACGCTAAGGTATAGGTGACACGTCGGTGCACAGAAAAAAATGTTTAAATTATCTAACCAAGTTAATCAATAACACAAAGAAATAATACAATGTTACGAAATTATCGAAGAAACGTTGTTAATATTAGGTAGATGTGACTAAAATGTCCAACCGATGACTGTCAATTCCAAAGGTAAAAAAGTGAAAACTACAATACCAGATTAATCAGTGGTCTCTAGGTAAAGCTATCTTCAAAGAAGTGATTGATATACCAAAAAAAAAAAAAAAATGTAATCGCTGAGAGACATGTCAGGATAATACACTGGATGAGAGAGAATTTCACACTGCAAATCATGGATAGTCAGTACCTTCGTTTCAGAGCGAATACTATATATATACTAAGATGAAGCATACGGTATTCCTTTCATCTGATATATATACGGCATGGTACGAAACTATTTGAACAAACTTCGGCAGTTCATTCCCCATTCCGAAACCAGCAAATGTCCCCTGTAACTTTGATCAATGATGAATAGTTTCTTCGGCGATACAAGGTGCCGAAAGCGTGGGAAAATGAACTTCAGAGAGTAGTTCTTGTAGAGGTTTGAAACATACATGTTTTAATTGAGCAGGTATGACGTTGAGTGTCATGTTTTAAACCGCACTCTCTACGTTGCGTTGTTTTCGAATTACAGCACTCTGAAGTTCATTTTCCCACGCTATCGGCATGTTATATAGCCGTCGGCAATCAGTCCCTGAATTTTGTTCAAATATTTTATTACCATCCTATATATATATATATATATATATATATATATATATATATACCTAGGTATGTATATACGCTATTCCTTACTGTTTATGCTCAAGAGCGATCAAATATTGACACTAGAAACGAAATGAAATGAAATCTTTGCGTTGAACGTCCCATGGTTATGCTAGCTAGGCTAAAGTAGACGGTGATGATGAGAAATGGTTGAAATGGTGAAATGAAAAAAAAAAAAAAAAAAACGGAAACGGAACAACCGTGGGGAAACCCACGCACACAGTGTCTGTCCCTCACAAAATTCACCTGGCGCGAGGTGGGATGGTACCAGGGACCCCATGCACCAGAGGCGTACACTCTACCACTTTTTAAAATACTTTATTGTACTTTTATTAGCCAATTATGTCAGAAAGGATTAACAAACAAAATTGTACTGTGAGCAGCCAATTACGTAAAAAAGTGCAATAGACACATCAATAAATTGCTACTAAAAAAATAGCAAACATTAATTTACGTATTGAAAATGTTATAGTTTGCATGTGTAACAAGAGTTGGTTGACGTGCAAAGTCGCATTACCATTAAAATCATTACATAAATGAATATCGATAGTTTGGGACGCGATCCATAAAATTGCGTTATGTTTAGTGCTGGCATAAAATTGATAATCCGAAAGCAGCATGAATGACGTACAATGAATATTAGTAGTTGTTCTGTGGATAGCGGCAATATTTTTTTTTATATACTGAAACCATATAACTGTGTTTCGTGAACAACTTGTGAGCCGGCGTTGGAGAGTATCTAGAACATAACAAGTACCACAGAAAAAAATATTACAGATACAAAGTCTCCCGTTAGTAGGATATATATTGTGAACAACACTGTACCAAAGAGATTGCATGGCAGGAGATAATAACGGAGTATGAATGTTTGCCAAGATTTTATTCCAGTTTGTCATTGGGTAGTGTTCTACAATACGGGGAACCGAAATTGTGGTGGCATGGTAGCGATGTTATAATTGTCTTACAGAAAGATCTTCAAGGTGGCTCCGTGCGATGAACGAGTAACTAATATCAATAAATACATCCTTGAGGTATGCCACAAGGGAAATCCAAGGTTCTATATGCAGGGGAGCTTGTAACTCAATAAAACGTAATGGTACACATAAAACCTTGCTGGAGAAATGACTCGGAGTAGGAGCAGAGTGTTTGGCAGACGCGATGTATCAGCGGCGAGTAGCTCTGAAGTTGAATGTTTGTAAGACCAAGGCCACCTTCACGTTTTAATAAACACACAGTCTAGTGACTTACCCGCAGGCAGTGATTATGCCACAGCAGATGCCCTGTGTTTTTTTCGTACGATACTGAGGTATTTCTTCGGCAAGGAAAATAATTGAGTCAGAAACCCAAGACGACTAAAACTAAAGACATTTAAAAGGTAGACTCGGCCTGCAAAACTTACATGCCGGGCTTTACCTTTGTGAATGAGTGCAACTAAAATACATGTTGTGGTATGAAAATTGTAGTCTATAGTGTCCGCTATGCGACGTTGCCAAGTTACGCCTAAGATTTCGATGCGATCAGTAAAAGGAATCGCAGACAAATACGCGTGTTGGTCAGCCGTGTTTACACACATCAGGTGTGACTTTCGTTTTATTGAGAACAGCACCTGAAATGCACTCATAGTTCGATATGAGGATTTCAACACGTGACAGTTCTTGTGGACTGTTAATAAAACAATGTATATCTTCTACAAATGTAATTTTAAGGTTATTGCACCAATCTGGATACCTTGAATGTATTTTTCTAATGTGGAGAGAAAGGAAACGAGAACCAGGCTATATAGAATAGAAGATAGGGTGCAACCTTGTGCAATATCTCGGTGTACATTGATAGGATATGTAAGTGTACCATTAGCTTTTAATCTTACATATCGTTGAGTATAGGGAAATGTAATCAAATTAAGAAAACTGTCTCCTAAACCATATTTTTCAAGTACTTTAAACATATAATCATGTGACAATCTGTCGAATGCCTTATGAAAATCCAGAGCTAATAGAGCGACCTGCGGCGAACTAGTTTTCTGCCATCAATGAATACCTTATGCAATATTACTTAATGCTAAAAACATAGGTTTTGTATGTTTTAAGCCATACTGATCATTGTGTAAGATCTGATTTAAAAACGGTTCTAAACGAGAGGCAAGGCAACGAGATAAAATTTTCTGGTCGCCATTAAAGATAGCAATCGGTCTAAAATTATCGAAATCATGCGCACCTTCATGTTTAGGTACAAGTACCATAATACCAGCGGTAAAAAAAGAAATGCACGTGGGAGTGAGTCGGAGTTCGTTATACATTTCTGTGAGGAAAGACGTATGAATGCTCTGAAATTGGCGGTAAAATTCTAGTGTAAGACCATCAGGTCCAGGATATTTGTTCAACTTCCCCGCAAAAATAGCTTGGTTGACTTCTCTTTCTGTAAAGGGCGCATTGAGGATGTTACGTGCCTCCGGGGTGAAAGTACCGGTCGGATGATCGAAGCAAGGGGCAGAGGAATGGGTTGTAGCGGAAATAATATAGGTTCTGGTATGCATCGTACAGAGCTGAGAGCACACGATCATGCTCGTGCACTACACCGTTAGGAAAGGTGACCTTGGAAGTAAGGTTTCGTTTACCTCTTCGCCTTTCACGGATAACTGTATGTAAACAGGGAACTTCAAGCTGATGCATAGTTGTTTTTGCCTCTCGTGAAAAAAAAGTTGATTTTTTTTACGATGTAAAGTGATTAGGAGTTCCTTAATTATCTTAATAGAAGTGAGTAAGTCTACTCCTTAAGCAAGTTATATATAGTAGTCACATAATAAGTTACGGTAATAACTATATTGCTCTTTAAGAAGAGAAGATCTATCTTTGCTGTGCTGTTAACAGATAGACCGAAAAGACGGTTTAATGTGATGTAACCACCATTAAAACAAACTTTTCTTGTGAGATATAAAGTACATTCAATAGTTCTATCTATTGGTAATGGACTGAAGACCCTCCTCAGTTAAAATGCTGTTATTGAGTGACCATACAAAGGATGACTTTAAGTACTTACGGCTGGGTAAATCAATGGTGCAAACCACGGCACAGTGATCAGAAAAGCATACCGGTTCAACGTTTATGGAGATCACAAAATCAATTAATGTGGTACTGACATAGATCCTATAAAAACGTGAGGATCCATTTCGTCGAAAGAAAGTGTGCCCTGGGATGCTACCTTTATAATAATGCCATACGTCAACTAACTTAAAATCTTGAACCAATTTACGCAATGTAGGATAAGTATTGAAAAAAAAAAACTTGAGTCTATAGGATTTAACACTGCGTTCTAGTCTCCTACACAGATCAAATCTCCGGCACCAGAATGTATCTCCGTTGGAACGTCGGTGAAATAGAAGGAGTTTCGATCAGCACGTTTATTATTCCCATACGACGCCTATAAGTTACAAATGTGTATGTTTTCAAAATTGGCTGTGATAATACGACTTGATGTAAATTTTGAGTAGACGGTTAATGAGATACTTTTGCGATTTATAATAACTGTTCCAGAACCAGTTTCGGAATGATTGACTTCCCACAAATGATTAAAAAGAAAATAAAATTTGTCAATATTGCATTCTCGAAGGTAAATTATATCCAGAGACGATTTGTTGATGTAATCGGCTAGCGCCTTTTGCTTGGTAAGACTAGAAATGCCGTTGACATTAATAGTTGCTATACGTGTGGCATACATATTCAATGGCCACAGAAAAAAATAAAAAGACACAAAAGAAGTACGACACAAGGAAATGACACAATACACTTGAAAAAGCAAAGACGGGTGAGAACACTAGCACACTTTCCCATTCTATACTGAGAGGTAATAAGATCACTCTTCTGGGGAGACAGCACTATTATTTGCCTTAGCACTTGTTGCAATATGATGGGGATCTACTCGTGACCTTGCGATATCAGACACACAATTGTTGTTTACGGTGGAAGCACTCTTAGTTTTCTGAAGTTTATTGGATTTACTGGATTTATCACGAGGTGAAGACTGAGATCGACCTTTGCGACGCCTCTTCTCGGGCAGAGAGGGAAACTGGGATGCTTCCGTAGAAGGAAAATCTATATCGAAAAAATCACTCACTTCCTAGTGGGAGTCATCAATGCCTGCTAACGGTGGAGTACTTACCGCGATTTTAGGTGGCGTATACATAACCAATGCTGAAGATGCTGAAACAGTAATGTTCTGTTGTATAAAATCCGAAGTAATAGGCGCTAGGGTAGTTGAACTGGATGAGTCACTCTGCGATGTATTGGAAGCAAGAGTCTGCTGGGAGGCGGTAGCAGGGGAACTGATGAGAGATGGAGCTGTAGAACTTTGGGAACATCAAGCGGATAAGTGGGCTCAGTTTCGTTGAGTGCATTAGGAAAAGTAGTTTCAGAAGTTGCAGTTGGAGGTGGAAGGTTCTCCTGTAAAGTTGGAGGGCGTTTCTAACTTATTACGGGAAAACTAGTAAACGAATGCACGTTCGGTAGAGTATCCACTTTGTTCAAAGTGCCGAGCATTGGGCGGGGCTCTGGATGGTGGGACACTGGATACTGAAGTGTCCAGTAAATTACATTTCGTCTGCAATTGATTTAATTTCACTGTACTGGGGTAGCACACGGGAAATATGATGATCTTCCAACTCGGTGGGTACCAAATATAAACGGACAGTCATAATATTGGAACTGGCAGAATCGATTAAAATGTTATTTGCACCAAGATCATCTGAATAACTGACCCTTCCATTCACTCGAAACAGAATTTGTTCACAAAGCACTTGCGATATTAACTTAAGATACAACTGTTTGCGACTATAATCAAACTCAATACTAGCAACTTGATCAGGAAGCTGATGAAAGGTATTGCGGATCAATTCACGCAAGACTAATATACTAGGCTTGTTCACAACATCTTGGGATGACAAACGTAAAGTATTCACTCCGACAACAGACATGATGCACTTAGAAGAGAATCCTGTACTTCACACTAGACAATATGATGAAAAAAGTAAATAGAACTAACTACTAGATAGTAGAAAATACTCCACTTGACTCCAGGTTGAGTTGAAGCAAGTAAAGAAACTCACTACTTCCACTCGAATACTTACCGCGACAACGAGGTGAACGGCACGGCGTGTGCCGAGCAGCTTGCCACTGATCCATTGCTGTCCCATTGACACTAGAAATAATCACATTCCCATAGTTCTTGCACAGTCTATAAAACACATTTAAATATTGTCCTTTTCTGAAACTGTGCCGTACACTTTTTTTTTTTTTTTTTTTTTTTTTTTTTACAAAAAGCTTATTTTGTCATGGTATTTCAATGAATATATCAAATAACATACCTTCCTATTTAAAATTGTCTTGTGGTCCATGGCGGGGTGCTCTGTGTTAAGACTGTACTCTCTACTGAATGCACCCTTGAGATTTTCCTATCTTACTATTTCTTTCATATTTTTATATTCAGCCATTTTGCGAATTATAAGCACTGTACGTTTTATGTGACCGCGTAAGACTTATTTTTTTAATGTGGTATCCATTTCGGAAACGGTGCCTTACATACTTTTTTTCCTACAGAGGTTTTATCTTCTTTCATGATCATTTGTATAGCATAGCAAATAGCATGCCTTTCTATCCAAAACTTTGGAATGACTCCTCAGTCTCCCATGATAAGGGGACGTGGGGAAAGGCAATACTTTCCATTTAATGTCCTCTATGATATTTTCTTATCTCACTTATTGTTTTATCTTTCTATTTTCATCTGTTTATAACTTATTAGTATGAGTACAGTAGAACTCATTCGGATTAAAGTTGGTACGACGATAGACTTTGACCTACTCTATAACCAATTGAAATATTACCATGTACAGGTTCCCGAGTTATCCGTGGTCAAATTTTATGTGATGTCGAAAACGAAACACCACACACGAAACTCAACGGATCGTTGTCAAAATTGGCATAGCGGAAGAAATTTACCTACTGTGAAAACATGTAAAATATTATTTTGTGCAGACTCATGATTCGCAAGTTCTGGGTAGTCGAAGTTTGCATTATACAGGGTGTTTTAAAACAACACCGAAAATCTTTGGGAGGTGATTCCTGACACCAAGATAAAACAAAAAGTATAGACCAACCTGAGTGCACAAATGCTTCCTTTCGGAGTTATGGCTGCCGAAAACAGGAAAAAAAAAATAATAAGTTTAAAGGTCCATAGCTACAAAACTATGGGACCTACCGTATCGGATCAAAACTTCACTTAGGGACTGATATACGCGCTATCAACAATACGTGTTTCATTATCCTGCAGTACTCATGCAATAGTTTTTTTTTGGAGGGAGTTAGGCTTAAGGCATATAATTTGAAGTACTCGCCAACTACCTCTATAAAAATTGTTGCGGATTTACCGCAGGATTCTGAAACTTGGATATTTCGATAGGGGACCTACTAGTTCCTATGCGAAGTCATGACCCGACAACAGTAGGTCCCTTAGTTTTGGAGCTATGGACCTTTAAAGTTCATTTGTTCATGTTTTCGGCAGTCTATAACTCCGGAATTAAGCATTTGTGCACCCAGGTTTGTCTATACTTTTTGTCTTATCTTGGTATCAGGAATCACCTCCCATATGTTGTCGGTGTTATTTAGAAACACCCTGTATTAAAGAAAAATACGCTTGTAAATTCCATGTTTAAACTTTCCACGATGGTAGATCTTGACTAGCTCTATAAGCATGTGAAACATTGAATTGTACAGGCTTGTGGTTCCCGAATTATGAGCGGCAGAATTTTGCGTCATATTTTTGAAAGCGAAAAAAGTGAAATCAAATAGTGAACGAATTTCATTTTTGCCAACTTTTGTTATTATTGTCTGAGTCCGTTCAGATCATCCAATCTGCGTTCAGAACCAGTTTCTGGGATCCTGTTATACAGGGTGGTCCAAAATATGTATACAGACCAGCAGCGACCAAGTATGACATTTTAATTTTATAATATAATGAATTTGTTTGCTTTGATTTGTTCCGAGCTTAAGGTATAAGTGAAAATAAATTAGGAGCAAATAAGGAAGAAACTAAGTCAATGCAGGTATGGATAACAATAAGTAAATAATATAAAATGTCATGACCAATCAGTACGGGACTCTATACCTACATTTGGGCCACTCTGTACTTATATGCAACTCCCTCTTGTTTTCGTAGTGTCTGATGAAGCCATTATGTTCAGTTAGTTGGCGAAACTGTTATACAGTTATCATTTTAAAATAAACGACGGCTTGTTCAGTAATTTGTATTTCTAGCTTAAGTTATTTAAGATAGCAAAGCTGATATGAACCAGTTACTTTTTTTTCCGTATTTGGTGTTTTTATCAACATACATTGGAGTTAGGTAGGCAGCGTAGAGCATGCAGCGACATATATTACTAGGACTATTTGCTATTCGGAATTAGTGTGGCACACTGACATGCTTGGTTTTTACTGTAGAGAGAAGTTATTGCAACAAACGTTATATTCTTTACATTTCCCGTATTAACGATCATAGCAACAGAATGAGAACTAAATTGTGTTACATTGTAATTTGAAAATTACAGGAAAAATCCTGTTTCATTATTTGCTTCATTAAATTTGAAAACCACTTACCAGCTGGTACACTACTTTTGAAAACTTTTACAAGACCAATCCCACGAATCACAACAAACAACTATTTTACATTTACTTAAACTAGCTGCATGAAACTGAGAGAGAATTCTGAAAGAATTCTGTGGTTAGATATTTCCATAACGAGAACTCTAGCTTTCCAGTCCACGTGCCTTTTATTTTTTCCCTTTAGTTTAAATTGCAACATCTAATTAATGGATTGTGAATGTGAAACTTCACATAAAGAAATGTGTTTCAAATAGAAAGAGAGAGAGAGAGAGAGAGAGAGAGAGAGAGAGAGAGAGAGAGAGAAATAGATTGTTCCACAGCGTTAGCCATTGAATATATATATATATATATATATATATTGTTTTGTTTCCTTTTCTAAGTCTGTGACTTTTGTGTATACATGCAGTTTTAATCTACATTTTAGTAAGTCCTAGTTTTAATAAGCCGCAAGCAACAGAAATCTGTGTTCAGTAATTAAACTCACGGTGCATATATTTAAGCAGTTTAACTCTTTCTTTAATGTGAAATTAAATCTAGATAAAGGCTTATAAGGATCTGAAAACAGCTAAAGGTAATAATAACCTGCACAGACTTCACGAAAAATGATTTTCTTCGAAGTATCTTCAAAAAGGTAAGTAGGATGTATTGGAAATCAATTATGAACTAATGATTCCAGACTATGCGTTGAAATGTTCTATTAATTAAATATTCAACAAAGTGCATATATATGGATGAAACAAATATATATAATGTGTTTATAGATGAAACAAATGATATATATCACAGTATCATTTGTTTCATCTATAAAGTGCTTTAAATAATGTTTTAAATAAATTCAAGTTAAGGAATGCATTGCTACGAACAACATTAAATATTAATAACGATAATTGCACCAACACAGGAATGTAATTTAAAAGGAACATGACTCGATATGTATCCTTCACAATTAGCAAAACTGCATAAATAATAAATAATAGTTAATAAATTTCATAGAAACACATGCTTTATTTCTTTCTTTTTTTATATATATATCTTAATTTTTACCTTATATTATTATATTGTAATAACTGGGAATATCAATAAAGGTTCACTATTACGATTAGTTAACATACCCACATGCAATCGAAACGTTTTTTTATTCCGAATCACACCAAACGTCTGACTGACAAACAAGGCTTATTACATTCCTATAACTGAGCACTAATGACTCGTTTAACTCAATTGGATTTAGTTAAGACGTGAGTCAACATACACTCAAAGTGAAATCGATCCATTCTGCGCGTGACTGGGAGCAAACATGAAGCTACATGGATGCAGAAGAACTGTGCATCAATAAACTTCCCCATTGTTTGGAAGCCAGCACAAAACGCAAACAGCTGACAACGTTTGCTCTGTTACACTAATCATTCCAGCTTAGAATACCATTATCTGCCGCATATATATATATATATATATATATATATATATATATATATATATATATATATATATGTGTGTGTGTGTGTGTGTGTGTGTGTGTGTGTCTGGCAGATTTTTTTTCTGTAAATTCAGCCTTTGTATAAAGAACCTAGGAGCTTTACGAATCACCACCCGTTTGTAAAATAATGAACATAATTCTCAATCAGCCTCTTTGTAATGAAGTTGATAGATTTTAGCCTGTTTGTAAGGATGCACAAGAACTGACAAGATGACCAGGCTCTTTGTAAACTGGCAGAAATAATTCTCGTGATTATAAATTGGCATAAGATTATCGTTTACGATGTGTTTGATGTTTACTTTAAGGTACTGTCAATATTGTTTATTAGTTATTAAAGTACATCTTCCCTGCGTTAACCAACTTATTTCATTTACTATCTGATGATGACTGATTATCCTCAAATTTCTCACGATATTTATTTTTTTTAATTGCTGTTACCTTTCGAAACATGGAAAATAACAAACATTGCAAAATTATTTGGTTGCCGAAGGTATGCTTAAATGACATTTGGAGTGGTATTCATTTCTGCTTTTACAACAGGCATATCTATTTAGTCGGCATTGAGTTTTTACAGGTTTTCAATAGCATTTTTTTGAAACGATTTTCAAACGGTGAGAGCTCGGACATTGCTTTCCAGAGCGAAATTCTTCTTTCGGACACAACACTGGGATTAGCAGAATAACATAGTAGCGATCCGTCTTCAGGAGAAGAGTTTCTAATAGTTTGTACTGCAGTGATAGAAATCCTATAAGCGCCATTACTCGAATCTACATTTTTTTTCCTGTAGTAGACCTCATATCTAGAGGTTCACGGTCGATCTTTGTCGTAGCAACAGTGACAGAACTACCAATGTCAATATCATGATACAGTTTCTATTTATCACTGTTTTCTCTAGTGCTTGTTTTACTCATCTGTATATTTAACTTCTCTCTCAACAGATGGAAAACATAATTTTGAATCCGTAGCCCTAACAATTATTTCCTGCAAGTTCACCAAAAAAAATATACAGGAAGAAGACATACACTGCAGGTATGAAGTCCAATTGTTTCCCTTCCACAAACAGCATTTTCCCTTCCACAATTAGTCTATTTCATTTCCTTCAATTTGATGTTCCAAATCACATTATGGACCAGCTTTTCATTGTTATCTTCTCTGCCGATATATCCGTCCTAGCGGGTTCGCAGTTGTTCCAATTTTTCTTTTGTAGTTATTGCGCTTCAGCACTGTGTCTGTCATAGCAGAATTTAAAAGTATTACTTTTGGTTCGCAGCCAAATAACGCATGGTAAAGTGATCTTCCAAATAATTTGATGAAATGAACAATTCTGCCATCGAATGAAATAAAAACCGATCGTACAACTTCTACTTCTGGTGCCCTTCATCCAGCTCGGTGACGTATTTTCAACACCTTTGATTACTTTCTCAACACTTTCCTGGGACTCTGGACGTCGTGGACTCCCGTGAACGATTTTCTATCAGTCTGACCAGAATTCTATCAATTCCTTGATTATTTCTGCAGCAAACTCTCGGCTATTTGTCGATCTGTACCATATGCATGATGCATGGTTCCAGTATATTGCAAAATTTTGCTAAGAAGGCAGAACATTATACAAGGAATTGCTTTTTTTTTATATTGCAACCAGTTTTATTATATGTTGTTATAAAACAGTATAATACAGTTTTACTAAACAAGTAAAAACTTTACTAATAATAAGGATAAGGAGGTATTTTAAGGCCTAAGCAGCCAAGGAAGAGATTCCTTACAAAACCCTGCTGTAAGCTGAGTAAGGTAAAATTGGATTTGTATTACTTTGCTGCTGAAAAAACAATGTTAAAATTTTGCAACGCTCCAATGCAAGCTCAGCAGAAAGAAAGAAAAAAAGAAAGCTCTACTGCAAGGTGGGTGGTTAACAAACATAAATCTGTCATTGCTACGCTCCAAGCTAAGATAGGGGTTAATATTTTAGTAAAGCTCTCTTGCAAGCTAAGTTTAAAAAGAAAATGAGAGATTCACTGCATGCTAAGAGGTCTAGGTCATTGTTTTCAAAGCTTTAGTGCAAGCTGAAAAGTTGACCAACTAAAACTAATATTACTAGTGGTATTTTGTAGATTAAAATTTTATAGATCCTCATGGGTAGCAGTGGCACTAGTGTTCATCTTTTATCACGTAACTAGGGATGTACGCGAGACGAGACAAGAAGATAAATGGAAAAGTCTCGTCTCGTCTCGCAGCCTCAAATGTCGTTCTCGTCTCGCGTCTCGTCTCGTCTTGCAAATGTAAAGTCTCGTCTAGTGTCTCGCATAACACTTTGAGTATCATCTCGCGTCTCGCGCGAGACTTTCTCCCATAGTCCGCAGTCTCGCATATATTTTGGGTCAAAATTTTGCAATGTGTTATTCTATGGCTGTTAATGAATAATGATGTGATATTCTGTCCGAAGGCAGGTATTTGACCTAAAAGTCCCTTGGCAAGTTGAATCCATGGTGGTTTGTCATTCCTTTCCATGGGATGAATGTTCATAACATCCTAAGGAGACGGAACCTAGAGTTCAACATGGTATCCAGCAATTAAAAGTGCTGGAATTTGATTGCTGGACCATTGATTTTCGACAAATTAATACCATAATTTACAGCAAAACCAGCATATATTGTTGCTGGATCCAACATTGTTTTCCAGCTTAGAGGTATCTAGCAATATTTTCCAGTATGCCATGCGGGCACATTTTTGCCCCGAAAAGAAAGTCGCCAATGTAATTAGGATATAAAGAATATAACGTTTCCGTATATGCTTTTCTGAACTCATTGAACCAAACCCGGATCCTTTTACTATATCTAAATATAAATTTCTTCGTCTTTATTTAACCGGATTTCAACCTTGTCTTTGCCTGCTTCTAGTCCGAAGAATGCTCTAACGTCACAATATCCAAAATTGACACGGATTGTTCCCTTAGAATCGGTTTGACCTTTCTTTTCAGAAAGTTTAAACTCTCTAGCGTTAAATTTGTGGAAGCAGCAGAGAAAATATAAAAATGCATTACTTGTGTAGGAGAACAGTGTTGCCATCTATTGTCGCCTATCCCCCTTCACACCAACCAGCAAGGAATAACATTACTTGTGTCAACGGACTTGTGTATAACTTTGGCGAGAGGGGATTTCCCCGCCATCCCCCAACATTAATCGCTAGTAGTCATGTGAAAAAGAATGAAACAACAGAAATATCACATTTCGCAGCAATAGGGAGTCTTATCCGCTTTGCAGACCAAAAACAGAAGTTCATGTGTTCGTGCGCGCCCGCGTGTATGTGTTTGAATCGCAAAATAAAGTCCTAAATTGATGCTGTAATAAATTTCCTATTTACAAAGCTTTTCTTTTTTAATGATGTTTAGAAACTAAAGAAGACTTTAATTCTGGAAATCAGACTTGAATAATAATAAATCTCAGTCTATTGCCCCAATCACTTTTTGTTCCTGGAGGCATTAACGCTCAACTTAGAAAACTCAATAAATGTAAAATCACTAAATATACAATTAAATGCAATTCATAAATGTTGCGAGAGTGCTAGAAGTCTCGCGAGACTTAACGAAGTCTCGTCTCGCGTCTTGTCTCGCATGGCTTAGTCTCGTCTCGCGTCTCGCATAAAATGTTCACTCTCGTCTCGTGTCTCGTCTCGCGTGCATCCCTACACGTAACCCAGCAGTAATAATGGTTTATGTGATTTACTTTTTATAATAACTTACAGTAAAAGTACACGTGATGTTGTATACCAATAAAATGACATGTTAATTATTACAAATAAAATCCTGTGAAAAATATAGTTTTATGCAGAGCACCAAGCTCAGTGACTATTTTCAGAAGTTCAATCGTTACTCCAATAACTCTTTTGGTACGCAGTGGTCTCAAGTGTAGGTTTACACAGAGGTGATGCTTAACATTAGTAAAACTAGACACTAGTTCGCACAGGATTAAGAAAAAAGATAGGTAGTGTCAAGCAAAGGTGTGGAAAACTGAATGCTAAAGGTATTTGAGTTTGAACACTATTGACATTACTGTGCAGGGCGTCCAGAAAGTTCCTTTACCAATGCACTTTCATTCCTGCATAAATAATAATAATGCAGTTATTTCTCCAAATTTCCCGTATGTGCACCTTTACTATCCCTGCACAACTTGATATGCCTCCATGTTCTCCTACTCATCTGCATTAGCAGCTGCTGCGTCAGAAGTTGGAACGCTTCGAAGACACTTTCCCGCAGAGTATCATTGTCCAGGTACCTCTTCTTTCTGACGTGCGATTTGACGATACCCCACAAGGTTGATCTGGTGTCGTAAAGTCCAGACTTCTAGCCTGCCAAGGTGAATTTGAGAACAAATGTTCTATCCAACGGGTAGGGAACAGTACGTTAAGTCGTTCACGAACAGCAAGTGCGAAGTGGGATAGAGCTCTATCGTGTTAGTAAGTAATCGTGTTGTTGATACGCAGATTCCGCAGCTGTGAAAGATGTCAGTCAGTCAATATATCCAGGTAGTATGGACTAAATATGTGTTATTCAATTATTCCCGAAACTTTATATATTCGAAACTTACTAATATGTATAGTACGAATAATGCTATTTTTTAAACTTACATTTACTTCGAATTGTTAGGACATTGTGGAACTTATTAAATTATAATCCCTCAGACGTGAAGTTAAATTCAGCCATATATGTATATATACTGCGTGAACAATATTTTGATACGCCCTTTTGACTTTTGAAGTAATGGAGTAAAACAGTTCGTACCATGTAAACATCAGTTAGGAGGCATTGTTTTGAATACTATGTGGTGCCACAAAGGTGACAGTAGGCCTATTGCCTACCCAAAATAAAATTGTATTTTCTTTTCAAACAGTACTAGGTCAATTTATTACATATTTCAAACATGCAAGAAAAGAAAAAAAAATATACAACACTTCTCATGCAGTGTTGATAACTAAGGACGATATAGTATCACAAACATTGAAAGACAATTCGATTTTTTTTTTTTTTTTTTTTTTAGAGTTTTACAATGTAAGCGAGATAGGCGGGGTAATCCACATACAAATCACCATATGCAAATACCAAATTCTATGGCCATGATAAGACGTTTTTCGAACAAGCGGAAACAAAGATACAAAAAATTAAAAATTAACTTTAGTCAAAGTATTTATTTATTTTTTTTTTTAAAAAAAAAGAAGTAGTTATATACGTATCACATCAAGACACGTATATGGTTTTCAATACATACAAAGATCATAATTTAATATCTTAAGCAATTTGTGATATATGAAAATAATATACATAAATTTTGATATATTGCATAAAATGGCGTATTTGTGAGAACTTTTTAAAACGGGGACGCGGCAGAAGTCCTAAAAGACAGAAGTCCTGAAAGGCAGAAGTCCTAAACGGCAGAAGTCCTAAACGGCAGAAGTCCTAAAAATCATTTCGCGGCACAAGTCCTAAACGGCAGAAGTCCTAAACTGCATAAGTCCTAAAAGGCAGAAGTCCTAAACTTCAGAAGTCCTAAACGGCAGAAGTCATAAAAATAATTTCGCGGCACAAGTCCTAAACGGCAGAAGTCCTAAACTGCTGAAGTCCTAAAAATCTCTTGTGGCGCTACCATCGCGTCCGTAAGAAGAATACTGTCAATCTGTTAGTCAAAGTTTTAGATATACTGTTTCAAATTACAGAACCTTAGTTCTTACAAGTTATTTGTATAAATACATATTCTATCGTTCTGAAATAATAAATAAACAAACAAACAAATAAATAAATAAATAAATAAATAAATACATACATAAATAAATGAAGCCTATTGTCCTTTCTTGCTCTTTCCATGATATATTTCTATGTTGACAAAATTTTAACAAATTTTAACTTCCTAGCAAATGTAATTCCCAGATCTTTCATAATGTCTGTTTTTCTCTATTTCCACACCATTGACCTCATATTAGTAACATAATATTGTGTTTTAGTATTGTACGTCATAAAATTTGCTTTCCTTGTGTTGTTTTGAAGTAAATTATTTTTACACACATATTTCTTGTACAGAAGTCTTTCTGTACCAAATAATTGTCATGCTCGTAATTAAGTACTCCTTACTCGTTATCATTATTAATAATAATTTCATTAATTTCATTATCATTATTAATAATAATTTCATTAATTTCATTATCATTATTAATAATAATTAGTGTTACTAACATAGTTGTTACCGTTGGGATTAAATACGTTCATATTGATATTGTGGCAACTACTTACTACTGAAATGTCTAGTGAGCTTTTGTCCTAATTAAGTAAACTTTGGTGGATATTTGTTCTACTCTTAATAAAATACGCTCCGCATAGTATATATTGCAATTCTGAATGTTTGCTTGGTTTCGGAAGTCTCGTAAAATATGCTTTTTAAACATTTTTTTAAAATTTTTTTTATTTATTTATTTTTGTTTTAGGAATTTGTCTTGGGATTCTCGTATCTCCATTCGAAAGAAACTAATTTCTTAACTATTTATGTAATTAATTCTTAGAATGAAATAGGTTGTATTATGTAACTCGTGTATAAGTGCAGAACAGATAGTGATAATAATAATCTTAGTAGTACAAATATAGCTGTTACTGTTGGAATTAGCTACGTTCGTACTGCAGAAGTCCTAAACTGCAGAAGTCCTAAACGACAGAAGTCCTAAAATTTAGGTCTAGTGCCTATATTTTTACGACTTCTGCCATTTAGGACTTCTGCCGTTTAGGACTTTTGGATGTCACCCTTTAAAACAATCTGTGATTTGCTTTGCTTCTATAGCATTAAACAATATTTTTGGTAGAAGTAATTAAAATACATTCTTGGAATTAATAATTGCATGCGGTGTTGTAAAGCTTAAAACTTTTTACAATATATCCAATACAGTTTGATATATATATATATATATATTTTTTTTTTTTTTTTTTTTTTTTTGCAAAATAAATTGTGATCTCTACATATACTAAAGACCATCTATGCAATAAATAAAGTACATATCTAAGCAGTTTTATTTTCCTTTTCGAAATAACGGCTTCTGAAAAAGTCAACTTTCAGCATCCTATGACTTTACACGTGTTCATTCGAAATTTGTCGTCATGATCATAATGTTATCCCGCAAAGCACTTTGAATATGTGTTAGCCCGTTTGTCTCAATCAATTTTGATTTTTTTTTTTTTTTTTTTTTGTAAAATGCATCGTGATTTTTATATATTGAGTACGATTTATGCAATGAATGTAGTACTTATCTGAACATTTTTCTTTTCCTTTGGAAATAACGGCTTCTGAAGAAGTCAACTTTCAGTATTCTATGACTT
This sequence comes from Thermobia domestica, assembly GCF_964235325.1. Classification (NCBI taxonomy): domain Eukaryota; kingdom Metazoa; phylum Arthropoda; class Insecta; order Zygentoma; family Lepismatidae; genus Thermobia; species Thermobia domestica. The sequence continues at coordinate 283,566,610 of NC_137459.1, forward strand.
TACACGTGTTCATTCGAAATTTGTCGTCATGATCATAATGTTATCCCACAAAGTACTTTGAATAAGTGTTAGCCCGTCTGTCAGTCAATTTTAAGATATCATTTTTTTTGTTTTGTAAAATATATTATTATCTTTACGTATATTGAAAACCATCTATGAAATGAATGAAGTACTTATCGAAACAGTTTTTTTCTTCCTTTTCGAAATAACGGCTTCTGAAAAAGTCAACTTTCAGTATCCTATGACTTTACACGTGTTCATTCGAAATTTGTCGTCATGATCATAATGTTATCCCACAAAGTACTTTGAATATGTGTTAGCCCGTCTGTCTCGTTTGTGGTATTACTGTTGTAGAACCATCTACATTTGAATTTGTGACATATTGCAGCGTACTTAGTTTGCAACAGTGAATAATAAACGTAACATCGATTTTTAATGTACAGATTTGAAATGTGTAATAGCCTGACGTAATTCCATTTAAAGTATATTACACACGAGGATTACATTACACACGGATTACGTACACACGAGGATTATATTACACCTGAAATATCAATTTTAATATAATGATGTCTGTTTCCTTCTGTCCAGTAATTGAAATGTCATAGTGCTGAAAATAATTATGTCGACCTTCTCATTAGCCATCATTTTTATTATGATTATCGGTTTTATGTAATGTTAGTTAGTCTATTATTTTTTCTTTTATACTAAAGCATTAAATAAAGGAAAGAAAACTCAATACCATAATGAGTGAGTCAGTTACGAACTGTAACAATTAAATGTTAAAGCTTTAACACAATTTATTATTATTATTATTATTATTATTATTATTATTATTATTATTATTATTATTATTATTATTAGTAGTAGTAGTAGTAGTAGTAGTAGTAGTAGTAGTAGTAGCAGTAGTAGTAGTAGTAATAATAATAGTAGTAGTAGTGGTAGTAGTAGCAGCAGGAAGAAATAGAACATATGAAAATAGTAGTTTTGAAGTAGCAGTGTTTTCCTTAGAATACATAATATATTTCACTGTATCTTGAATTATGAACTGAGAAACCAACGGTTATAATAAAGTTTATTTTTACTGTAGATTTCTTATCGTTGATCATGAGGTTTTTTTTTAAGGTATTATTTTCTCAGAATACAATTCTTATATTGCTGCGAGCACGAAATGAAAGTTAACTCACACAGTAGTTGTCACACTAAGAGAGGTTTGAATGTAATATTCAGCTTGCTATGGGAAGTAAACAACGCATTTACCTTTGCATTCTATCATGATTGTGAAAGTATAAAACAAATGGTCGAAATTAGAAAAATGATGATGAAATCATTGGTGGAACTAAGAAATGGACGGAAACCAGAAAATAAATTCATGAACAAGAGAGCTTCCGCCAAGTGGTCTCGGAGCATAATAGTGGGCTGCTAAACCCCAAAATAAAAACAAGCAATATGTTTTCCCCAACAAAGATGTATGATCACGTTTCGAATCGAGGGCCTCAGGCACCAGCTGCGAAGTTTCTACTGCTAAGCCACCGTATATTACAGTTGCAGTGAAGAAGGTACAATTGAGCTACTAGAAATGTAGTTTATTTCTCATGGATCCATACCTATTGTTATGCATATAAGTTTATTGTGGTTGATTCTGCGACTACTCAGCTGCCAAAGCAAGTTAGTGATGATGTATTACCACTCTCTTGGTCCCCCCCCCCAAAAAAAAAAGAAAATTCCGATTTACGTTATGCACAAATACTGGAAATACTTAGCTTTAGATTTCCAAAATTCATTAAGACAATCTTCATGTAAAATACGCAATGTGTTGATAATGAATGAATAAATCAAAGAATAGTAAAAGGATGAGCTACGAGGCACAATTATGTTCTACATTATTGCCCACTATTATATAAATAGCCTGATACAATGTGCCCGAAAAAACCTTTAGGACATTTGAAACAAAAGCTCACATGCTAAAAATAGAAATACACCTGAGAAGTTCTTGAAACTCTTTGAAGTCCCATGCTTCCTCGAAGTAGAATGCTATGTGGAATTGTTCCAATTCTAAGAAATAAAAAAGAAGAAAAGAAACAGAAGCTGACTGTGGGTGGTAGGAATGTTACATCTTCATTCCTTGTTAAATTTGAAAGAACTTCGCTGTTTTGTATTCCATTCTCTTTTTCCTAGATTTCAGGTTCCCTTGGGAAATCTCGTGGCATTTCCCGTGGACGTTAAGAATAAGAACATTCCAATTCAATATTGAGCAGCACAATATGTGTATACAGGACACCCATACACTCATATATGTAATGTTAATTTCGTTTCGTTTCAAAATAAACATATAAAGGTACTATAATACGAGGAATGTTTGATACATGATTTTCTGGTAAAAAAAAAAAAAAAAAAACCGCAATGTTTTGAAAATCAATGTTAAAACGTGTTCCAATGCACACATAAATTATACTTTGAAACTGACAGAAAAAGTAAAGCTTTCATTCAGAAGTGATAGAATAAGTTATTATTTACTTAAATATTAATATATCGATTTTTTTTAGTTCAACGCCTTAATGTAATATAGTGATGGCAAATTTATAAATAGCTTGGTAATAGAGTGCCTATCTCTGTGTTAGAGCCCCTGGTTTGTTTACAGACCATGTGGCTATATGGTGAACAATATTGTATTCGTGAGTTTTGTCACTTCTTCCCACATTCCCCACAGTTTCATTCCACCAATATTTCACTACAATTAATCACCCACCTCCTCTATCACAAAGGACATAATCGTGGGACGTAGAACTAGATGGCGTGCCAGAAGAAATAAGATCTATACTTGAGAGCCATTTCATCTTCACTTCCATCCCTCCTTCCATTTATCTACTGCCTGAGACAACGCAGAGTGAGGAATTTTGGTTCGAAAGCTGACCAAAATTGGAAATCAGAAATTCTGAATGGCAATATATTACACAACTTAACTTTTCAGGACAATAACCCAGCTATCACATGGCAACCATCCTCTTTAACATACGCCAGCAGAAAAGTTATAATAGCAGTGGCCATTCAGTTGTTACATACACTGAACAATTTTATGTTCGACGATTGCCTAACAACGAAAGTTTGCGCTTCTACTTTAAGAGTCTTTATCCCGGCGAAATTAAAATACCGCTAACTTTACAGTAATTTTGTGATATCTTCAAATAGATAAAAGATAATTGAAATATGAAACAAGAGCGCCCTAGACAATATTATTTTGCATGCGGTACCGTTACCACAAGTCACCTAGTAGCTTTCCGTTTTCAGCCGTTTAGAAACGCGAAAATACATGCCGATTTTCAAAATGGCTCGAAATCGAAAGCAGATAAGTGAGTCGTGATAACGGTTTCTCATGTAAAATAATATTGTCTAGGGCGCTCTTGTTCCACATTTCGATTATCTTTTATCTATTTGAAGATATCACATAATTACTGTAAAATTAGCGGTATTTTAATTTCGCCGGGTTGGAGACTCTTAAGCGTTGTATGTTTTGGGAGTAGTGCGATTTGGAATTGAGTTAGCAGATGAAATTATACGTACTACACAGATAAAAAATATGAGGCGTACGTAAAATGTAGGTTATATGCATAAATCATGTAGTTTTTTTTGGACTTAGCGTACTACTAGGTAACATCCTGCAGCAACGTATAACTGAAAGCGTATGCTTTATAGTACTTTCAGTATATTTGTTCCATCTCTACATACTTTATGTATGAAGCAAAGAAATATATATATATATATATATATACATGCGGTCAGAATCTCACATACACATGGACGTATATGGCATAAAGCTGCCGTATGTAATATACGGAAGACTGTTAGATGTCGCATATCCTGCAGCAGCATAATGCAGCATCTAAGCGGGGAAAAGACAGTACGTAGGTAGCATATGGCTAACGTATGCTTCGTACAGATTTTCATAGTAAACAAATGGATTCCGTATAGTTGTACAATATGTCACTGTCCGGATATATCAAAGTGTAACTGATGTTTCACAAAATGAGCTCAAACTGTGCGTCTTTCTTTGTCTGATAGTGACTAATTTGATCATAATCTGTCTTCCTGATTAAATCCGATTCAGCAAGTGCAACTTCATCAATAACCCTTTGACAAAGATTTTCCAAAATGGTTAGGGTTGTTTGGTATACACGAAGTGGGACTTTTAGATAATCCCAGAAAAAAAAAATAGTCCAGTGGCGAGAAATCAGGGAAAGGAGCGGGTCACTAAATCTCTCCTCCTCTGCTCATCCGTCCTTGAGGAAATTTCGTGTTAAGAAATTCCTGTATATTTACATCGTAGTCCGGTCCTGCACATATTGCTGGAATCATGCGTGGGTGAAAATGTCTTGTACTCTCACTGATTGCTGGAATTAGCTGATTTCGAAACATATCCTCATATAGTTCAGAAATAAAATTGTAATTAACAAAAATGGGATCGATTACTGTATTATACATCACTTTCGAACAAATATTCAAATTTTCAGGATATAGAGTATGTTTTTCAGAGGACCAATAAGGTTGCTGTAAAATCAACATCTGCAATTGAGGCGTTGGATGGTAAAGTGGCGTAACTTAATTTTGAGATATTGTGAGATGTTGAGACTTTTATTAGAATCGAGATAGGGAAAGCGGACCAAATCGGTTCTTGGTGATGCCCTCTTTTGGCCTATGGCCTGGTCTTTTAACTCTGAGATACGCAACTTTGCCATCGAACAGGTTATGCTTTCAAGTTCTCGGAAATAACTTAAACTCATTTTTTTAATGATTTACGCTACTTCTCCATCCAACGCCTCAATTATGTCTGTTAATGTGACACGTTAGGTGGAACGTGGCTTCATCAGGAAACACAATGCTGGTAAGACAATCACAATCATCATTGATTCTTTTCATCATATTTTCACAAAATTCGACACGGCGATCAAAGCCATTTTCGTTGAGCTGGTGTGTGACATGAATTTTGTATGGATTGAACTTAATTTTCTTCAACATTCTTGTCACAGCCTTGCGACTAATGCCATATTATTCAGCAGCTTTACGAGTGCTAAGGCGAGGGTTTTCAACAAATGACTGCCACATCAAGCTGTTTGTCTTCAGCTGTCGCCGATTTTCATTGACCGGGAATGTTACGGTCCTTTATAGTTTGCGTTTCCTCGACGCGCCTTACTGTGCGCTCGACAGTAGATCTCGAAATTATATTGTGTGGAACGCGAAACGATTCATTAAATATTACCCTTACTTCAGCATATGATCTTTGACTATCTACTCATAGTCGTATCATTTGAATAGTTATTATTTTCGTTTAGAAAGGATGACCATTGTTACTTCTTTGCCAATCCAATATTGGCTACAAGCTCATTTGTTAGTGTCTGGATGACAAGTTGTCAGGTATTGAATTGCCATCTGTTGAGTATATTGGAAATCACAACGTTTATAAGTAGTGTGTTCTGCACTCACAATTGTGAGGGAATCTGCTGAAAGGGACCGTTAGAACCCTACTTTGAGAGCTATAATGTAAACCAGTTGAAACACATGATTTTGAGTGTTCAGAGGTTTTATGTAGTAGCGATTACTATTAACAGTATATAATTTCTTCAACGCTGCTGGACCTTAATTAACTATCAAAGATAAGTATTTACAGAACATACTATAGGAATTACACATACGTGTGCCTTCCTCTGTTCAACTAATTTTACAAAAGCACATTTGCACTCTTTTCTAATGAATAATAGATCCACCAATCAACTTTGCATGTTAACATCCACTTTCACTCCTCAGATGAAATTACTTGCAGTTTCAAATCAAACCATAATTGTACACATCTACATAATCATAACGACAAAATTATAATGTCCACTTAAACTTTAATAAATGTACCGATCAACCTTCCATATTGAATTTCACTTTCATCTCTTTCAGGTGAAATCACATGGTCCATATCAGGGAAGTCACGACTCCTAGGGGGTCGCAAGAAGGTCTCATGGAGGTCACGAAGATAAGTGGAAGAGATGAATATAATTAGAATCAAATACTGGAAAATATTTTAAATATTATTTTGAATTTTGTTCTAATAGGCCTATTTTATTTATATACATACTGTTAAGAATAACAAAAATAAAGTAGTATACTGCACATTTTTAAGAGGGGCAAAGTTGTTTAGAAATTTCGAAACAAATGCAACAAAATTTGCATATTCAAATACAATTAAACTTGAAAGCTAATGAGATATCTGAACATTGTGTGATTTCAGTAGTGCGGTTCTATCTTCGTGACGCACTATCAAGTCATCTTCAACTGATAAGCGATCTTTTGTGTTGTTTTCATGCTTACTATGGAAGAAAAAAAAAACACTTTCGCATAGGTACGATGTAGCAAATGGAATTATTACTTTCAAATCAGCAGATTCCAGACTAGGATAGTCTTCCCTCTTCTTCGGCCAGAACTTGTCCAATTCTTCGTTACAGAAAACCAGTTGCAAGGACATGTTGGCTTTAATCCATTCGCTTTCAGGGAAGTTACTATACCCACTATATACAAGAAACAATTATAGAAATAGATGGATATCGTGAGATCTCTGCAATAGGTATATTAAAAATTCCACACAAGCTTATTACAAACCAGAAATTATAAGGGGTAGCTGTCAAGAGGATGTGATGAGATGGAGTTGGCGACAGAAATTAAGTTGTGGACCACATGTCTATATTCAAATCAAATCATCATTGAACATATCTACATAACCATAACAACAAAACGAATGACAATTATTTTGGCACAGTGTTCGATTACTTAACTGAAACGTTAATGGGGTCGACGGAGAGCTGGCGTTAATCAACTGACATAGTGTCAACAACTTCACAGAAAAATCTCAGATTTTCAGGAATATTGTTACAAACATGTTCGTATCTTTATTTGTTTGAAACTCTTAGCACCAACATCACGCTGCATGTCCTGTCTTTGAACTAGCTTTTCATTTATCAACCTCAGAAGACGTACGATGATATTATAGTAAAAGTTACGGATTTTCGGTCGTAGGATCTGAATCTGGAATAAAAATAGTTTTTTTTTCTGGAATTTTAAAGTTACCCTTTCTCCCATTAGGAAAGGGAGATCAACTTCATTTTGTGTAATTTGAATTAATCTTTTTAAAATATTGAAAACTTGTTTCGTAGTTTTGAATCTCAAGTGTATTTCTCGAGACATCCAACTGTCTCGACCTTTTTGTTACACACTATATATATGAGTGTGTGTGCCTGTATGCGTGTCATCGGCTTCGTTTGTGGTATTCAGTTACTAATATTTTATTTTTTTTCACTCTTCTAAAGAAATATAGCATTCCACTCTCCTGACCTTGCTTTTTTCTATTCATGCATCAATAGGTAAGCAATGGGACTTAAAGTGATTGAACAAAACAAAATATTAAGCAAATGACTGAATAGCATTTCTAAATGAAGGTAGTAATGAAAATCGATTGAGCATACAACGCAGTAAAGTAGAGTTGAACGATTTGTTTTCATTATATACTATTTTTAAGAGAGAACACGAATAAAGAAATATATAAAATAAATAACAAACACTATTGAGTTCTTATCGAGGATACAGTGAAACAGATGTTTCATATATACAAAAAAAAATGAATTACAATTAAGAATTTCAAAGAAAAATTGTACTTCATATGTTATTTCTCATGGAAAGTAAGCTGGATGGCAGACAGAGACAAGGTATTTTTTATATTACATTTGTTACATTCTCCAACACCAATGACTCCTGACTTCGTTATAGACGGATTGTTAACCCTTATAACAGATTTTCTGAATACGGCTTTCTAGCGTACAATAGCAGTCGAGATCAATTTATCAACATGCATACGCAGTGAGATAATATTTTCCTTTTCTTTTCCTTTTTTCAATAGGCGTCAATTACATCTTATTCATATTTTATAAAGGATATGAATGTTCTCAATGAAGTAACTAATTCTGCGAATTATCACATACCATGAATAAGTAGCTTCTATTGACACGTACAATAATGTCTGGTAATAGTAAGAATCAAAAAGTTTAAATACACAAATGTTAGATCACGTATATGCTACTTGCTTGTGTTCAAAGGAGAACACATTGATAATGAACACTATTGTATTATTTTATATTGGACAAATTTTCCATGTTGAACAAAAAAGTAAGTTTCAGAATATGCTATTGGAATTATTGTTGAAACTCTTGCATAGCAATGAATAATAATAATAATAATAATAATAATAATAATAATAATAATAATAATAATAATAATAATAATAATAATAATAATAATAATAATAATAAACCATTGATACTACAAATAAATTTTATTCTACTGTACATAATTTTCAAAAGAAAATCTTGAAGTTCGTTAATAACTTATTCAGTTATTAAAGCACATTTAATCTTATCTTTCTAGTTTAATTTGGTCACATTTGAGATACTTTTGTATGAGTTGTTATTTCTTGATTTTAAATCTGCCTTGACGTTAACCTCTTTTTTTTCCCTTTTGCCTGTTTTTTTTTCTTCTATGTTTAAGATTTTTTATTGCAGGAACAGACACTACATTTCTCTTTTATTTTAATTGCTCCTGATTTAGTTTAATTAGGTGAATTACTTTTCCTGTAATCTATATGTTTTATGATGCCATAGTTCATCTCTGTACCAAATCATTTTTTTAAGTCAACGTTTTATGACCAACTTCATGTGCAACTTATGTATTGTATGTATAATTTACTTTTTAGCAGATATTTTATGCTAGTGCTGCGTGCATTTCATTATATATACTGAATATGTATTGCATGTATTATACTTACTACTTAGGCACACCTGTGGCTGTAAATGCTGTTTGCTGTCTGATAAATAAATAAATTGCTGATATTAGTATTATTATTTTGAAGATTAGAGACCGTTTGTTATGTCTTACAGACACCACACACACACACACACACACACACACACACACACACACATATATATATATATATATATATATATATATATATATATATATATATATATATATATATATATATATACGGTAATTTGTAGTCTGCAATTATTACACGTTGCTACACAGCACAAAAAAAGATGCAAGTCAAATATTACCGATATTTTAAAAACGAAAGAAAAATTGATGGAATGCTCAGAGGTTCTTAGAGTTTTATAAAGTCAAATATTTATATGTAATGCAGCGATTAAGATCCATTTGCTTAATCATTCGTTATATTACGATGGTTCGGAATTCGAAATAGATTTGTCTTCACAAAAAGGGGTACTTTTTTCGTGCACGTTAACAGTCTGAAATATATCACATAATGTAAGGTGTACTATATTACAAACTGACTATTAGGTTTAAGGAATATATGATTTCTTCCTCTATACGAACACCATCTACATAAAAAAAGATCACTTCTGGTTATGTTTCTTATGAAACATGGAATGCAAATGTATATTAGCTTCATGTTATTACTCTTTTTTTATTTATTCTTGTCCTTACTTGGATTAATTTCTCCAATAATGGGCATTATACGTCTTCATAATACCAACGTTTTGCATTATGACTATACAGAGTTTGTTACGCACAATCTACATTATCTATATAAACTGAAATTCATATTGCATACCTGAATTATCAATATATCGGTTTGCACCAATGGATTGTCAACGCGTTGATTGTGGTTGTACTAGTTTCTGGCAAATCGTGAGAGTTAGCCCACAGTGGTCTCTGTCTTAGTTTCTAAATCGACTATTGTTATTGTTTCATCATGTCCTCTAGCGAGCTAGTGAACATATAAGTATACCACCGGTGATGACTGAAATTACAAGTATATCTCAGTTGTACATTTCTGGTTTATAGATGGTCCTATGCCTGTGTTAGAAATTTATCTTTAGAAAATGAAAATAAAAGGTACGAGCCACCACACTAAACATTCTCGCTCCATATATTTTTTTTTTAACTAAGCCATGTTGTGCTGCACTTATTAAAGAAATATTTTCTTACGAAATACAAAAGAAATACAATGCTCTTATGGAAAGCTTCACCGAAACAAAACTCGTCCCCAAGAGTATATTACTCCTCATAGATGTTCCCATACATAATTATTTTATATGTTAGAGATTTAATGAAACATACATATATTCATAAAATAATAATCAAATCGCATGAAACATATTTTACAAAATTGTAAAAAGAAAAAAAAACAAAGCGAAAAGAAAAGAAAAGAAATATTTAAAAAGTAAATTATCCCTCGAGGCTATTGTAGAAGGCCCATGTCCTTCTCCATCATCTGCATATCAAAATGCAGATGAGGGGCACATTTAAATATTGATATGTAAATATAATGATTTTGTGGTATAATTATTTGCTTATATTAGCATATTCAGTGCATATTAATTAGATATTATGAGTAATGAAGTGTAAAACACCGAGCATAGTACGTAAATATTAATACAATATTGCATTATATTGTATTTATTTCATTTGTGTTGATTTCATTTATAGGCCAGTTATAGTGTAGTTATGGGTTGCATCTAATTACTGAGTCTTGGTATAATGTATAGCTTACAGGGGATGATGGAAGAAATGATATTAAAATCATATATGATGGATTAATTAAAAAGGAAATACGCAGATTCTATGGGAATCATACATGAATTTCAGAACGCTGGAAGATAGAGCGAACGCTGAGAGAAGTTTTTTTTTTTTCTTTCCCGACTTTTTGTCGCCGAGAATTCAAGATGTGAGGTCCTCACAACTCACCATGGAAAGAAATAACCAGAATAGAAACTAAATAAGAATCCTTATACACAGGAAGTAGCCTACAAACTTCCTTGGTGGAACCACACTGACGTTGATACAGTGGGTCGAAGCACACCGTTTGTATTGTTTCAAAAGTCATAAACTTTTTCGCTTCTACATGCGAGATTTTAGTTTTCTATAGGTGTGATTTTCTATGTAGCGAGCACTAGCGTCACTTCCTCCCCCCTCTTCACCAAAGACCAGTAAAGTCAGCCAGCGAGCCTTTAGCTTGTTTCCCGAGATGCAACACCAGTTTAAAAATGTATACTCTGTTTTGACTTATTTTCTATGAAAAATATTAATATTTACGTAGTATGCTCAACACGTTCTTGGAAATACCGTATAAAATTCTGATTTAATTTATCAGCGTGATCCCTACTCGTACAAGACATTTTAATCTTGTAATTTTCAAAAGTAATATCAACAAAGATGTTTCCTACATCCCTCTCCAAGCAAACATGGTGGCATTAGTTGCAGACAGCTTTGAAGGACAGCCACTGGAAATTGAGCTTACTTCGGCTTCTGGGAGAGATGACAGTGTATATATATAATGTCAATGTATTGTATAAGTATTGTTATTCATTTTTGTGTATGTTAACATATTTTTTTCTATCTCCATATGTGTAAAATAAGTGAAGGAAACCAATTGTTTTGATAAACTCTTCAAGATTTCTGCTAGGAGCAGAAAGTTCAAAAACCTCCGCAAGTTACATAGGGCAGCACTTGTCACAGGGGTTGAAGGGTTGATGTTGCTTCGAGAAGCCACCAAACTAGTGTTTGCGGTAAGGACCACCTGTGAGAATAGCCCGAAGGGACAAAACTTTTGTGAGAGAGACTGGAGGAAGCGAGTTTCCTCGTTTCCTTGTTTGTTGTGATTAGATATACCTGTTTTCGGGAGAGAACAGGGTAGTTCAAGTTAGTTTCTAGACGTGAAAACATATAGCTTTTCGTAGTAAGTAAGTCCTCTGACTTCACTTACAGAGTTTTTTTTTTAACCCAGGACAGCGTGTGAACAAATTTTCCGGTTCCCGTGGAGGTCCTGTGAACAACAGTCTACGCGAGTGTGTAGAACTCAATTTTTTTTATATCAAGTTCTAATAAATTCACAGAATGTGTGAAGCCATACACATTTCTGTAGTGCATAAAAATCAGTGGTGATTATTCAACAAGTGACAATGGAAAGTTAACATTTATATTCAGTTAATCTTCGCTCATTTCTCTGAGTGCTACTGACACTCAAAAGAGACCACGTGTTTTGACTCTTGTCGACAACCCACTTTAATATGGAAAACATACTCTTCCAGTATGGGAGAAAAACGTAACGTACAATATCTCAGGTAGAGATATAAATATAGGCCGGTAACGCTTTTACGCCGTCCTTGGACATTTGTAACAAGGCTTCAAGCATTTAATTTGCTTGTTTAGAAGAGATACTACACTTCCCTCGTGAAACGTCAGTATCCAGTGTATCATATCTTATTAGGAACATTTCTCATCGCAGTGGAATGACAATGCAGAAGGACTCTGTGAAATGTAACGAGAACTGTGCGACAACAACTATCAACAACATGAACAGTGGATCAGTGTTTTAAGTTTTTTTTTACTTCAATCTGTTTGTTTTATCTACGCTTTCATTTAAATATAATAATTACTGTGAAATATTTCTCTCCTCTCTAAACTGTTTAGAGACTATAAACTCACAAAATGAGGAGATAAGAAGTTGTATATATATATTTTTTTCTTTTTATTTAAAGGTCAGACAGACCTTTTTAACATCAGGTTTCATCCTACCTTCTTTTTGTTATTTTCAAGAAATGAAATAGTGATGAATATATAAAGATATCAATATATCTAAAAGTGTGTGTGTGGTAGTGCACTACGGGAAAGGTATAATACCAGTGTATTGGAGTGTGGTTTCTTCACAACTTGCATCTTATGTTCCTGATACTTATGAGAATAAAACTACCATCTCTTATCAGAATTCAAGTCTACTCAATTTGCTGTAGGGTGAGTACCTGTACTAATGAAATGTTTGTTTTCAGGAGAGTGATACAAGGAGGCATTTCTCCCTTGTTTGTGTATGTCGGACCAGCTCTCTGAAATGGGGCCTCAGAGAGAATATTCTGCCCAAGGAACCATATAACAGTCATGAGATAGTGAGCTCAAGTACAGGCTGCTACCTGTAAACTTTAAAGTTTAGATTTTTTTTTTTTTGTTACCTATTTTAGAAATTGTTGAACTGACTCACTATAGTAACGTCATTGACCATGGCTGTTAAGCAGAAGACCCTGAGATCTGCTGTTCCAAAATACTAAATAAAATTGCTCTACCGACTTCATAAGGGAGTGGCGGCTCTGGAAGGAGAGTACCTTTATCTCCAAGAGGGAAGAAATCCTATTAGATGTTTTGATATTTGCATTTTATGCAAATATCCCTTTTGATTTAAATATTCCCAGCCACTCCACTTCAATTATTTTTATTTTATTTGTGCTGGTGTTGTTAGGTAACAGTAGTTTTGGCTCTGGCTACCAGGACCTCACACTATTCTTATGAAAGTGATTTACTGGTATTAATTTATGAAATGCAACCGAAATCGCCCGTTTCGCTCTTGGGTAAGTGTTATTGAAAGAAACTCATTATGAGAGCAAATTACCCGTATAAATTTTCTTTCCGTAAAAATAATAATAATAATAATAATAATAATAATAATAATAATAATAATAATACTAATAATAATAATAATAGTAATAATAATAATAATAATAATAATAATAATAATAATAATAATAATAATAATAATTTACAAAGTATTATTAACGAAATGTTTATGAAGTATGAAGAAACTAGTATGACTTTTTTTGAAAAAGAAAACGTTGAAAATACGCCAAGAATAAACTACGCCTTGTATTATGTCAGCACTCTGTTTTTTTATTTTTTATTATTTTTTTTAGAAAACCATTCGCAAAAAAAGCTCTCATCCAAGGATAAACTATTCTTCGTACTTGTTCGGGACAAGTTATGCCATATCGTCAAGTTTTTTTCTAGTGAAATATTTATTTACAACATATAAAGACAATCCCCTGGGTGGTTTTATTTTTGCAGAAAATCCTCAAAAAAATACGCCCCAAAATAAACCACATTTCTTACATTTCTTTTGTTCAGGACAAATGACTTATGACATATTGTCAAGTTATTAATAAAATACGAACAAAATAACCTGAGTCGTTTTTGAGAAAATGATCCGAGAGGAAAGTAACCCCGAGAGAAAGGTACCCCTTCTGGATTTTTTTTTCAGAGAGAATCGACTTATACCACATGATGGTATTGTCTTTGAAAATTGATTTATGAAATATAAACAAAATCGTTAAAACAATTGTTTTCCTTTTTTTTTTTTTTTTTTTTTTGAGAAAGTAGCATTTTTGAACAATACATTAACTAAACTATCCTCATTCGTAGAAGTGAAAGGAAAATAGTAATTAAAAAATACAGGATCACATGAAAACTTTAAGTAAAAAAATGGTTGAGGTGCGGTGATCGTTATGACCCCTAGGTGAATCTCCATTAGAACGAATGTGCAAATAGATGTGGAAAAATAACTTTTTTTTTCGGTATAGCGGTATGAAACAAGCAAATCTGTTGAAATCTCGAATTCCATAATTTTCATGATCACCAAACTTATGTCCTTTCCTCGCTTGAAAATAAACATAAAATAAATATAACGTAATTATTAGGAATCCCATAGAATTTGTTTTGAATTTCCATGGAGTGAACCTGCACATTTCTTTCCGAAGTAGAGAAAAAAAGGCAATGTGTTAGTAAGTACTTTTTTAAGGTAGCCAGCCGATTGTAGTCGCCACTTATAATCGAGAACATTAGTGATAGTAGTTCAAAATGTAAATCCTGCAAAACGTTACCTGTATGACTTACGAGTTGAAATTGAAAACGACCGATAGTGAACAAGGATAATGTATATACAGGATACCTCAGAAGTAGGTATACAGCCCTGCACAGTTTAGTTTATTAAGGTAATTAGTTTATCTGCTCCAAGCTTAACGTATGAGTGAAAAATAATAACAACAAATAATAAGGAAGCTAAGTCACTATCTGGTAGCATAACAATAAGTCAATTATATTAAATGTCATGTGCCGTTCATTACGGGAATCTATAACTACTTATGGGCCACCCTATATATATATATATATATATATATATATATATATATATATATATATATATATATGATATTCAGCGCCCCTAGCGGCGTTAATAAGCAGCATCTAACAACGAAAATTAAAGCTTAAATATTTCCTATATTTTGTGTGATAGAAACACTACAGTTCATTAACACTAGAGGTAGCACTTTAAAATACAAGTACTATAACAACAACTTGACGAATTAGAAATGGTGGGTCCGATCGGACCTACGAGGATATTTTCTTAGACCATTCCAGTAAGTCCGATCAGACCCACATGGCAGTTAACGTGTTAAATTCCAAGGTATTGAACAAATAGCTCTCACTAATTCAACTTTCAGACATATCTATAGTAATACAACAACGTTTGGTCCATGGCCAAATGTGTTTAAATCAAACAAGTAGTAATGTGACGTGTACATTACGTGAAGAAGTTTGGCTTGTGTGGTATCCTATTTTCTCAGTTAATGTTAAAATCAGAACTGGTAGTAAATGTCTATAATTTATAGTTTTAATACAGAGTTAACGATGCATAATATATTATTAGAACGCTTGATGGCTTTCAGAAAGTGACTTCTCGCTATGTATTATCGTTTTTACTCTATACCGTCAAAGTTAAAATCGAAAGGATTTGATTTATGCTACTTCTCGTTTTAATAGAGGGTTAGGATATAAGCTGATATTTATTTTAAATCTCAATTTTTCTTTTAACTCTTTTCTACTTAACTGAGGTCGATGTTTGGATTCAAACACTTTTTTTCCCTTTTTTCTTATTGTTTAGCTTTATGTAGTCCAATATTTAAAACATAATTGTATTAACTTTTTTTTTTTTTTTTACCACTACCGTTTTTAGTAGAGCGTTAAGGATGAAGATAACATGCATTCTTGGGACGCTTAATGCATTAAATTAAACCACTTCTTGCTATCTATACTTTTTTGTTTTGATTTCTACTGCTTTCTGTTTGAATATCATATGCATTAACAAACTCGATTCCAAACTTTTGACCCACTGCAGCTGGGCCAAAATTTCATGGCAGCACAGCAAACCTTTGTCGCGATATAGATGGACACGCGGACAGACATGCTTTTGTTTCCTGGTCCCAATTTCTCACCCTTTTTTTTTTCGGAAGAACTATAATAAACTTCAAACTATGTCGACAGAGACCCTTAATGCTCTTTAAACTTTATAAAATATAGCATGAGGTGCATCTATCATTGTATCTAAATATAAGTATATAATATTCAACAAAAGATTGTGGATTTCTTGTCACTAATGTGTATACACTACTAGCATGTGTATACGCCACTAGTAATGCAGGCAATTGTATCTAATTACGGAGTCCTATTGATCTTATTGTGAACCTTTGGCTTTATAATACAATTATTACAATTGTCACAGACATAACCAATGTTTAACTACTAATGAGTTTAATTTAATTAAATCGGGCAAATACAGGTAGGTATAATTGTATTATTTCTAAAACTGTGTGTTCTAAATGAATATTTTAAATAATTTATTTTAACATGTTTCGGAAAAACTATACATATTAAATGATGCTGACGTGTTCGCTACCGACAACGTATTGACAAGTATTGACAAGTATTGACAATAATGTACGTGGTAGGAACTCTTCCTGGTATCTCTGGGATTGAGATGTATTAAACAAATACACAAAAGGAGATGAGAATTGTTATTTGGTACACAGTCACTATGTTAGATCCGACATTGTTTGGCATTTAGAAATAAATCTAATTACTTACCTTATACACTTCTACACATCTTCTTTGTAGATAGAGAGTATTCTGTAAAAGAAGAAAAAAGTCTATGATTACTTCTCTCAGTGGAATACCAAGGAAGGATATAGCTTCCATTAGTCATTGTAAATGTTCAAGCAATGGCTCTACAAGTCACTCGAATACGAGCTTGAGCTGCTATTCTACAATCATAAATTGTGACGGAAGTTACTTTTGATGAAATTAAGGAAGAAGTCGAGATGGCATTCAACTCCCGTCTCAGAAAATTTCCTCTACGTTTCTGAAACAATTCGGCTTGAATGAATATTGCTGGAATAGATCCCAGTTCCTTGACAGAACAGAGACGATTTGGAATCTTTTATAATATATACATTCCTTCCGAATATTTACGTAGTTGACCTCATTCTAACAGAATAGTAAGGCATTATTTTTAGTCGTATTCCATCTGTTAAGGGAGACTTATATAGATCTATCTATCTATATATATCTATGTTTATCTCTCTCTCTCTCTCTCTCTCTATATATATATATATATATATATATATATATATATATGTTAAGTAGTTGTGCTTTAATATGTCGTGTTTTCAAGAAGTGAATTGTAGATTATTTTCCTTATGTTCTTATGTTCGTCATCTCTGATAGTGCGATGTGTGCAGGCTGTAATCAACAGCTATTTTCATGTTCACAAACTTAAGGATATAGTTTTTATCCAGCTTCAGTTCTCTCACGTATCTTCTGTAATCAAATCAGGCCTTCCATAGCACAAAGTTTTTTTTTTTTTTTTTTGAAGAAAAACTCTTAGTTCGATACAACATTGGGTAAACTGATATAATTTTCAACGCTTATTGGCAACTTGATCCACTTCCTGAACCTTTATTCATCTCATCTGGCAATTACATTTCATTTTCGTCTCCATTTTTCACATTTATGTCTAATTAATCTAAAGAAATAAAATTTCGTCTTTGTTATGTACTTTCGCTTCGTTATGTACTTCGTCTACGTACTTCCGCTCTCCAAAAAGGACGAATAACTAGAAATGAAATTAATATGTGACTATCTTTTGAAAGTAAATATGATGATTTGGATGTAGGACGAATATTACATCCTAGGAGTAACTTCATTGCATAATCGGCTATCCTAACTTGGGTTTTCCAAGGTCTCCCTCGCCTACTCTTTACTCGCAACTCTGTTTCCCCACTCGATATCTCGCCATGAGTTACTGATGACTAAATGTCATAAACATGGTAATTCAATAGGAGAGAAAATAATTTTTCCATGAAAATTAATTAATGCGTCACGAATTTGAAAACAAATGCAAGTTCCGTTACATTCAATTGTTGTGATACATAATTTAAGTACCTAAACACGTGACAAGCAATATTTCGAAAATTGTGTTATAAACAATTCCATACCATGTGTATTTTATGAAGTGATCTTGGATAGTCAATATGTCGACCTCTAAATTTATTGTTTGATAACTCGCTTATACATTAAAGTATCAGCTTAAAAAAAGTCAGACTCTTGGGTAATTAGACTTTAAATGAAACGAAATGAAATCTCATGGATATGCCGGGTAAGCTAAATGAGATAGTGAGATAGTGATGATGAGAAATGAGTGAAATTGTGGAATGAAGAAAGTGGGAGGAAACGGGAGAACCCCGAGAAAATCCATGCACGCGGTGAATTAGACTAAGTTAGTTGTAATAGATTACTCCAAATTTCGGCCTAATTCAAATATATTATAAAACTATCGAAGCATTGTGACTTTCGTGCTGAATCTCACGTTTCTGCCGTTCGGAACAGGAGCTTGCATGCAAAGGATAATCATAGTTTAAATTTTAGAGGCCGTCATGTCGACTAATAAACCTCTTAAATACGAAGTCCAAGGAAACACGAAACATGATCGAATTATCCAAAATATCTGTTTCAAGCAAACAAAACTACTGTGCCTACATGAGTATATATTGTCATACAGGAACATACATTTGTTCCTTTTGTAGTCCTGTTGTTGTGCATTCCTTCGTTTCTCTGTATGGACCCATAATTTCTCAAACTTACAAATTCATATCTACCTTATTTGGCAGAACTGACAACTCACCTTTTGCTTATTTTCTTCATGTACTGTGCCAATTGTGTTGATACCATAAAATGGTATATGTTCTATTTTTTTTAAAGTTTGTATAAGTTGGCAACACTACTTGTGTGATACCACAGCTGTGTTCTTGGTCACGTGTCCCTCTCGTAGGTATCATGTTACCAGCATACTTTTTTTTTTAATTTTCTGTCTGTTTTACGGCGTTTGTGGGGTATAACCCAGCCCAGTCTCACCCGGCCACTGCTTGGTATATAGTAAAAGTAACCAACAAAATTATGTCGCTTTTTTCACCCACCACAATCGTACATCGATATGTCACTTAAGACGTACCTGGAAGATCAAAATTAGTTTCCATCAGCATCGACGACCATCTGCAAACATTCTGGAAGACCATTGACTCCATCTCGGTAAAACTTTGTGGTCCGTGAAGCGAAGAAGGTATGAAGTGCATTTTCCACCTCTACGAGGGATTTGAACTGGCGTCATCTAAAGTGATTGTCCAAGGAATAGAACAGGTGATAATCGAAGGGTCAAATGTCCAGGAAGTATGGAGGATGCAACAGTGTTTCCCACCCTAGGCGTAGAATAGTGTACCAGATCATCCTAGCTGCGTAGGGCTTAGGTTCGTCCTGTAACAAAATGACGCCTTTGTAATTCAGAAGTGCTGGCTCCAGAGTTTTGAGTTTTTCTAGCACGGTTCAACTGATGGCAGTACACATTGGTGCTCTGAGCAGCTGGTAGCAGTCTCCGATGAACGATGCCGCAAGCAGTCCATCAAACATAAAGTAGAACCTTCTTCCGATGCAGTGCTGGTTTTGGCTATTTTCGAAACGGTTCGTGGGATGCTAACCAATGATGACGGTGCCGTGGAACTTCGAACAGGACTCACTTCTCATCACATGTCAAAACCCTGTTCAGAAATGACTCCTTCCTCAAACAAGATAGCAAAAAAACGCAGGTGTCTGCTCGCGTTGATTCTGGCCCTAAATCAAATCATGTGGGACCCATCGACCCAACTTATATTAATTCCCAAGTTGATGCAGTTTCTGCCGAATGGTTTCTCCAATCACGCTGAATTGTAGTCCCAGTTCCTCACAAGTCTGGCAGGCACGTAGCCAGGATTTCGTGAAGGGGGGGGGGGGGGTCCGTGACATGAAATACTGTGGTCATCACAACAGGGGCTCGATCATTCTAAGCTATTTTACTGGAACATATATTGGTTCGTTCAGTTAGGATTTCGTAACACGGGGGGGGGGGTGACATGAAATTCTGAATGCTGAGGAGCTCGATCGATCTAAACTACTTTACTATCAATTAGTGTTGCCACGAGACGAGACTTCAGGCTGTCTCGTCTCGTCTCGTGCAAAGCGTGTCCCGTCTCGTGTCTCGTCTCGAAAAAATGTGCTCGTCAGGTCTCGTGTCTCGTCTCGAGAGGTTCTGTCCCGTCTCGTCTCGTTTTGTCTCGTCTTGTCTCGTAAAAAAATATAGCAGCATACCATGGGAACGAAAGTAAAATGTAGCAGACTGCACTATGCTAATCAAGATACAACTAAGTTACAAGTATTACCCACACCACACAAGACAAGAAATGTCACGGTAGCTACACCGTGAAACCTTCACCTCTGGTCTATGTGGTAGTCGGTTCGATCTCGGTTAGTGCCATGTCAGCTTTGTGATGGACAAACATTGAATGTGTGTGGGGACCGCGGGGGCTCAGTGGTAGAGCGTTCACCTCTGGTGCTTGGGGTCTCGGGTTCGATCCCAACCCTGCCAAGTCAACTTTGTGGTGGACAAACACCGTGTGCGTGGGTTTTCTCGGGGTTCTTCCGTTTCCTCCCACTTTCTTCATTCCACCATTTCATTCATTACTCATCATCACTGTCTCCTTTAGCCTAACCGGCATAACCGTGGGACGTAAAACTCAAAGATTTCATTTCATTTCATTTTTCGAATGTGTGTGTTTTCTCGAAGTTGCCTAGTATCCTACCACTTTCTTCATTCCACTAATTTCCCCATCATCATCCATTCGGTCAAAGTTGCCTAAAGGTCTTAAAAATAAATTCAAATAAGCTCACAAGGCAAGGACAAATAGTTTACAAGATAATACATCTCTGCTGTTAGTTATCTGAGGCTTCTCGATCCTGGCTTTTTTTTTTACCATTCTGAAACATTGAAATTTGTTTCACCAGTTTCAATACACGAATATACATCAAATTGCTCATAAGTACGTCGAAGATGAAGACACTAATGTCAAATAATGTTTACACGACAAGGAAAGTTCGATGTAAAAGTGTCACTATCCCCGACACTATCGTATACTATCAGCCCACTTGCTTTATAGTATATATATATATATATATATATATATAGAGAGAGAGAGATGGAAATATGTGTGTACACTTTCATTGCATATATTCCAGAGTTTAGGTTTCACAGTGTTAACCCATAACAATCCAAAAACTACTTTCCATTTTAGCATGTTTAGATTTGTTGCAATTATTATTTTTTTTTAAAAAGCTCGGAACCAAATAATTTTATTGAGTAATGGAAAGTATTTGATTGAAATTTTATATGTTACTGCACAGTAACCTCTACTTAAAGTGCCATAGTAATGGGAGCTGAACGACACATCGGACGAAACAATGCTTGGGGCCAGTCTTCACCTCCATGGTTCAAATCTGTTCCCATAACCGCGGGATGTGTGCTACTATGCGGTGGTTGCCCCGTTTGTGTAACAAACTCATGACAGTACACCCAGATTAGCTAGTGGCTAAAAAAAAGTTGATTTTTGGTTAGCCATTTTGGATTAAAGTTTCTTATATTGTCGTGATCTATTAGCAATCATACAACGTACCTCTTCATACCAAGCCGAGCGGTCTGCGGCGATAGACCATGGCTTGAAGACCCCGGGTTGATTCCTGGAAGGGTCATGTGTATGGATTTTAACAGCATTTGTTTCTTCGTATTGTGTCAGGGGGCGAAATCGTACGGGATAAAAGGATTTCAGTCTGAAAAAATTGGAGAAAAAATCCGCCCCAGGATACTTTCATGGGAGTAAGGAATTAGTAAAAATATAGGATATACATTTTGTAGCAGGTTTAAAAATATGGTTTGGGTATCCTATTTCTTTCTGTTAATTATGTTCTCCAATGTTCGAATTTTGATCATTCTCATGATATTTTCTGCTTTCAACTGAGTTCCATGAATATTATACCAAATGTTCTTTAAACTTATCAAGTTCGATAGGTTTTATATGCCTGTAAGAAACAATTTCTGAAGATAATTCAGGTCCTAATGATTATTATTCACTAGGAAAGGGAAGTATTCCCCTCCTCTCAACATGCAAGCAGAGGACAATTTCGCATTCTGGTCAGATCAAACATTTCCGCGTAACAAAACGAAGGTCCCCCTGTAAAACCTCTTCACCTCAAGTGTTATTGTTAGTATCATAAATTTGCTGAAAGCAAACAATTTGAAGGGTTCGTCGATAATATCTTTGCTTTCTTTGTCCTTCGCCTGCAAACGAAGAGGTGAATTTTACAACATGACTGCTGTATAATAAGCGAGCGATTGGTAAAATGGTAAAAGTATGTTTTATGTTAATGTGTGTGTGTGTGTGAGAGAGAGAGAGAGAGAGACAGAAAGAGAGAGAAAGAAAGAAGACAAAATTTTAGTTGCAAGATGACATACTTCAATTGCCGTTTTCGGTTCATATAGCAAAAAGAATACCGCCACCAGATAATAAAGACAAGTCTGGTCTGTTCTGTTATCTTCCACCATCTCAGCCAGAACTTTCAACTACAGCCTGTAATGAGTGTAGACCTTACCCAGTTTTCAAATTGAATAGATGGTGGTGGTAGTTCGGTTTCTTGACCTTGTAAAAATCTTCCCTGTCTTTGATTTTATCATCATTCCAGCCAGAAATAAAAAAGAGAGAATTCCTCAGTTTACAGCAAGGGGAATTGGGGACAAGACATTAAGGATGATATCCCTGGAAGTTCATGTATCACGATTGTTTCATTCGATAGACAGAGGACACTTTTCTATGAAGGCTTTTCAACATGTTTTCTCACAAAGGGGATTTTCTTTTTGCAATCTATATGATCACTGGCAATTTTAATCTTGGCCATTCCCGCCAGCGTTTTCATTTTCGAGACACGAGACGAGACGAGACATTTCACGAGACGTCCCGTCTCGTCTCGTGTCTCGTCTCGTTTTCGAGACGGGACAAGTAGTCTGTCTCGTCTCGTGTCTCGTCTAAAAGGGTTATGTCCCGTCTCGTGTCTCGTCTCGTGGCAACACTACTATCAATATATATTGGTTTGTTAGGACAAAAAGTGAGGTTATATTGGTAAGTATTTTACGAGAACTCTCGAGTAACTATGAGAAATCTCGAGTAAAATAATTAAAAAAAAACGTGCTGAAAAAGATTTTATAATATTTACATCCTTCCTCTGTTCACTCAAATATAACAATATTTCTTTCATTACGACTCCAACTATTATAAAAAGTACGCATTCACTATTATAAAAAGTACATGTTCAATAATGTCTTGCAAAATATTTTACAATATCTGCGTAGGTTAAAGGAGCAGTAGAAAATTGGTTTTGAAATAACATGTTTGATACTGCAAGGATGCGATGACGAAAATTTATGATAAAAAAATGTCAAAGTTGTTACACGACGGTACTACATTTCCGGAAGCTTGAAATCTCCCTTGAAATCCCCCTGACTAGTAGCGGAAATTCTGATAATTCTGTAACTCTTCTAGAAATTCTGAGAATTTCGTAACTTTTCTAGAAATTTCAAATTCCCTGACCCTTCCAGGATATCTCGCTCATCTCGCCACCATGTATTTCAAGTAATACAAATCTCCTCATAAGAAAGAGTAACCTAAAGCTTCCTGATTTTTAAAAATTTTTAACGCGATCATTTTTTTTTTCTTATTTCATTTTTCCATCCTTCCTTATTTTTTTTTCAATTCTGGTCTCGAAAGGGGGGGTCCGGACCCCCGGAGCCTCCCCCGCTTGGCTACGTGCCTGAGTCTGGCCACTGTCCGCCTAAATTACTGCCTGAATATATTCATTTTGTGCATGTGTTGGGCTTCCGGCACATGGTGCGTCTTCGAGTGTTTCATCACCGTCATTAAACATGTTAAACCGCCACTTCACTGTCTGCGTAGTCACAACAGCGTCAGCAAAGGCCTGATATATCTTCCGCACCGCTGCAGCCGCGCTTGACCACAGTTTTAACTCGTAGAGCATACACGCCTATATGCCGCCCTGTGGCGGTCCCATGTTCACTCTGTCCTTACCCAAGTTCGCGGTGCAACTGAAGTCCGACAACCAGGTAGTATGTTGGATATACCCACACCAACAACTGACCAATATAATACGCAAAGCGGGTAAACAAGGCATTTGCGCACTAAGTGACTACCACCACGATGATTACCTATCCACAATTTGTTAGGGTACAGTACAACCCCTCAAATCCGAACTATTTGGGGCTGAAGCCTGTTCGGATTTCGGGGGGTTCGGATTACCCGGGAAATAATA
The DNA here is from genome assembly GCF_964235325.1 of Thermobia domestica. Classification (NCBI taxonomy): domain Eukaryota; kingdom Metazoa; phylum Arthropoda; class Insecta; order Zygentoma; family Lepismatidae; genus Thermobia; species Thermobia domestica. Next base: position 283,591,048 of record NC_137459.1, read on the forward strand.
TTACGTACTTATTTCGTCATTGAATTGGCGGTAAAACAACGACTGAGGTTAGACAGGGTGGCCCAGTGGTCGAAAGGACAGTGACTTTGACTGGCGGGTGTACACTAATGTCCAAAATGATTGTCGCATATATATAACTGTCTTCTTGTAAGAATATAATTAGACAATGATTTTGAATAAGCATTAAGTCTAAAAAAATGTTAAAACCTTAAAAAAAACTAAATTTGTGTGATTAAATCTATTTTTTTTTTCATTTTCCAGCTGTAGTTATTTTTTTTTTCTCCTGAGAACGTGTTCGGATTTGCCGGGTTTTCGGATTTCCGGGGTTCGGATTTGAGGGGTTGTACTGTACCAATTTTCATAACTATCTAGCTGCCACGGTTTTCATACGTCCCATGTAAGTTCGCAGAAAAAAGCAGTTGAGAATGCTCCAAGAGCATTGCAAGAAATAACTTAAATATAATGGAGAGACAGAACGTGAAGGATAACTATCATTGTTCCTAGATGTAAAAGTAGATCATTTTACCCGCACCTTCTTCTCTTTGTCGCAAAAATTAGCAAAATATCATTTCTCTATCGCTTACAGTTCTTGAGATATGGCTGCATAAATATCTAGAAATTCGAACTTTTTGGCCAATATCTGGGAAACGGTGGCCAGTTGGGCAGTAGACAGTTAATCAGTGGCCACCGGTTACTGTTTGGTACCAAATATTTACCATCCTCTTAGGTATTGATCAACATCAATATCATCTCTTTACAACTTATGATTCCCGAGCTATGGCTCCTTAAATATCCAGAAATTGACGGGAATGGTAGGTCATGGAGAGATGATATTGTTGTTAATCAATACCTAAGAGGATGATAAACATTTTGGTGCCGATAGTAATTAGTGGCCACTGGCCAATTCTCCATTGGCGAAACTAGTGGCCAGTTGGACAGTGGCCATCGGTTACTGTTTGGTAACAAATATTTACCGTCCTCTTAGGTATTGATCAACATAAATATCATCTCTCTAGAATTTATGGTTCCCGAGCTATGGCTAAATATCCAGAAATTGGCCATTTTTGGCCAATAACACGAGAACGGTAGGTCATAAAGAGATGATATTGGTGTTATTCAATATCTAAGAGGATGGTAAGCATTTTGTTACCGATAATAATTGGTGGCCACTGCCCAACTCTCCATTGGCCAAACCAGTGGCCAGTTGAACAGTGGTCACCGGTTACTACTTAGTACGAAAATATTTACCATTCACTTAGGTATTGATCAACATCAATATCATCTTTCTACAACTTTATGGTTCCAGAAGTATAACTCCTTAAATATCTACAAATTGGCAATTTTTGACCAATAGCACGGGAACGATAGGTCATAGAGAGATGTCATTGGTATTAATTCCTAAGAGGATGGTAAACATTTTGGTACCGATAATAATTGGTGGCCACTGGCCAACTATTCATTGGCCAAACCAGTGGCCAGTTTGACAGTGGCCACCGGGTACTATTTGGTGTCAAATATTTACAATTCTTTTAGATATTGATCAACATCAATATTATGTCTCTATGAATTACTGTTCCCGAGATATGGCTCCTTAAATCTCTGGAAGTCTGGCATTTTTTGGCCAATATCTCGGGAATGGTAAGAGTGACGCGAACAATTTAATCACTTTCTCTGATAGTTTTTGATGCTCTATCAAATGCACGGTTCAAAATTGAAAAAAAAGAATCGCAAATTAACAGACAGACGGACAGACAGACAAACACAAAAACATAGAGAATTCAGTACCGAACTTTTTAAGTTCGTTGAAAATGAGTTTTCATATGTAGACCAGTGTAATCAATATATCTCATCTGCGCTTTAAAAGACTTTTTTTTTTCATTTCATTATCCAAAAACCTCTAAAATTTAAAAAAAAAAATAATTTGGAACTTTCCGAAACTGCACTATTGTATTTTGTGTTATTAAAAAGAATTTTAAGATCTTAAATAAATCTCCAATGTGGATTCTAGGAGAAATATTTTGTGTTTAGTTGTCAATATGTTACATATCGTTTTGATTTTATTGCGAATAAGTTTGTTAGCTATTTGAAGTGTAACAACCGGTCATAAAACACCGTGCTTTCTTAGATGTTTTTCTTCTGTTCAAGATTGACCTTTAATTGGTATTTAAAACGTGTTTATTATGTTCATATTATGTCCAATGATTTAAAAAATCCATCATGAATAACTCCTAAACATAAACCTGTACAACATAATATTTCGCACACCAAGTAACATATAAATGTTACATGCTAGAAGATAACAAACATGTAAGTTTGATCGAAATCTGCTTAGATCCGTGTATGGATTTTTGTTTTGCAATAAATGACGCGAATAAAAGACGCGATCAAATGATTTAAATGTATATGGATAAATATTTCGTGCCTATATGGTTACAATTTGCATGTTTGGCGCGGGAGATCAAAGTTCAATTCCGGTGGGAGATCATGTGGTTCGGATCCTATATTAATCTGAATCCTTCTCCTATAGCCTCGCTGCTGAAAGAGGAATTAACTTAAATCCATTCAAATCCTTAGATATATGAATTTTTGTTTTCGAAATTATGACAGGAAATTTGGCCACCCATAACTCGGGAACCATAAGCATACACAACATAATATTTGACTTTTTTTGTAGTGGGAAATATCTATCATTCTGCCAAGTTTGGTCTTGCTCGGATAAGTTTGGTGTATGCGTTTTAACTTTCGAAAATGTGACACACAATTAGACTGCCCGCAACTTGGAAATGGTAAGCCTGTGCAACATAATATGGCACACGCTTACATAGCAGTTCAAGGCCTACCACCATACCAAGTTTGATTCAGATTGCATAAGGTTGGATAAACTCGTACGACATAAAGTGTCCTTGATTTTTTAGAACTATTTTCTAGAATCTAATATCAATAGAATAAAGAGTGTGTTAGTGTGTTTGTCTGTCTGTGTGCGGCATGGGGATCGGATGAGTGGATCGAGAGTTACCAAATTTTGGTCACGGGTACCTTGGTCCAGGCCGCAGATCAAGACGAAGCGTTTTTTTTTTTTTTTTTTAAATTTCGAGCCAGAGGGGTTTCAGGAGGGGCGTTTAGTAGAAAATGACCGATATTAGTGTCGAATTCATAGTTTTCGCGGTCGCTCAGGTCAATGGTGAAACTCCGATCGCATTTACCCCATTAGGCTGCGGGCTGGAGGTCATCGGGGAGGGGGATACCGAGACATATAAGTAATCCAAAGCGACCGATATTAGTGTCAAATCCATAGTTTTCGCGGTCGCTGAGATCAATGGTGACACATCCATTAGTGATGACTTCAGCTACAATTGTATGCGGCCCAGGAGAGAGTGGGGTGGGGGAATACCAAGACGTAAAAAATAGCCCAAAATGATCAATATTAGTGTCTAATCCATAGTTTTCGCAATCGCTGAAATGAATGGTGATACTCATATAGTCGTTGACTTCTAAATACAGCCCCCAGGCAAAAAATTCAATTATTCAGTTAGTATAAAATAGGAGTGATAGAAAATAATATATTAACTACTTTTCAGTCGCCAAGAGCTGTTGATACGCTGGCATGTCACTGCTTATATATACTGCGTAGCTGTCTTTTCCCAAGCCTTCAGCTTGTCTACAAATTACCCGCACGCAAACAACATCTCTTAGTGCCAGGTAAGAGGCCGCGCAGCTATCAAGAACCATTATCTTGATTATAAACTATTGGGAATTAGCGTGACTGACAAAGTGAGGAATCTTGCGTTTGTAAGGATTAAGAATATCTAAATATGTTCGTCTAATGTTTATGTTGCCCTCAATTCTTATTGATTTTGCAGTTTGCATAATAGCGTTACTCACAGATTGAGATTTTTTTTATTTATTTCGTTTTTTTTTTTGTAAGATTGCTTCGATTCGCTCTGCTAATTACGAATGCTATCAGAAGCAGTCATTAGTAGATAAATTCTGCATTATATCTATATCTATATCTATATCTATATCTATATCTATCTATCTATCAATGCATATACAGTATATATATATATGGAAGTTCACTTTATTGAATATAAAATAAATAAAATAAATAAATAACGAAAGTTTACAGGTACATCTCTTGTGTTAAGCCTTATGATATATCTTCATTCAATGGGCAAGCCTTAAAGTAAAAAATAATAATGATTGATTATTATTTACTTCTAGCTACACTATGAACACACGATGACATTACATGTTCAACGCAAACCATTACTTTGATGATTAAAAAAAAAATGAAAATTCCACTCCAGTTTCTACATGCGAACTCTAAAAAGCAGCATTCAGAAACTTAGAACATACTACGGAATTTGATTAAATTTTATATTTAACGTGGCTCCTCAGTAGTTATACTCTATAAGACGTGAACCACCAGCATAATATAGGTCTCAAAATACATAAGAGGGGCCGTGGTTGCTCAGTGGTAGAGCTTTCACCTCTGGTGCTTGGGGTTCCGGGTTCGATAACAACTCCCGCCAAGTGGACTTTGTGGTGGACAAACACCGTGTGCGTGGGTTTCCTCGGGGTTCTCTTGTTTCATCCCACTTTCTTCATTCCACCATTTTATTAATTACTCATCATCACCGTCTCCTTTAGCCTAACCGGCATAATCGTGGGACGTAAAACTCAAAGATTTCATTACATTTCATTTTCAAAATACATATAAAAATGAAAAATGAAAAATGTAAAGAAAATTAAATTGTAAGAAAAAGCAAAATTCTCACTAAATTGTTAGAGATATTTGATATATGATATATGTTCACTTTCCATTTAAAAGCTTTTGATCTAGTACTATTTAAGTCACTGTTCTATTACGTTCGATGAAGTAATAATATCATGCTTAAAAAAAAAGTGCACAAGGATTTGTTATCAGCCATGGTTTCAATTTCGGTTAATTTATTTCTATTAACAGTTAAGAAAAAAATAATTAAATCTAACAAAGAGTTCCTTCCCAAGGTTTCGTTATAGGAATCAGTCACCCTTTGGTCGCAAATTGTACTATGTTATCATAGTTGAAAAAATCTTACCTACCTACTCAAACAGAGATAATCTTAACCTAATCTAACACCAGGATAGCTGGATTAGATCTTTGGCCCTTAGGCCTGGCCTGGGAAAGTTCCCAGAGGGTCTAAACCGTCATACACGAGTATGTTGCTAGAATAAGGAAGTATACTCTTAGACAGCTACCAGTTATAGAAACAAGCTGGAACATGCTTTTTCTTCTTCTTCGTCTTCTCTTCGTGTATTGGATAGCTGTTTGGTCTCCCACTCCTCTGCGAAGCTAAGAACGGAAGTTATTCATAGGATTGGGTAGCTATTTTGGCCCCCCACCCTTGTTCCTCGTGCGAAGCTAAGAACGGAAGCTTCCCATAACATTGGGTATCTATTTTGGATCCCTTACCCCAGCCCCTCAAGCGATTTACCTTGGTCGTATTACCACTGAAACGCCTGTAGGTTATGAACTGAAGCTGTGATATTCAATAATCGAAGCTTCCCACCAGATTGTATGAAATTGGTCTTACAAGGAGAAGGCACAATTTGGTAAGTGAACTTTGGGGCCATTTTTGCGAGGTGGTAGTCCACATTTAGAGAGTTAATATTACAAACTGGGAGAGCGCAATGGGCAAAAATGACGAAGAAAAACCGTCTTAAAGTTTTCTACTCGACGCATATATCGTACGAAGCGCAACCTTCTACAGTGACGGCGTGGCAGAGTAAGAAGAATCAGCGACTGAAGTGCAAAGGGTCCCTCGTTCGAGTCAAACTGGTTTTTCTTATTTTTGCTTCAACCAATAAAGTAGGCATTTGTAACTATAAGTCAAATATTAATTCACCATATGTTTATAATGAATAAAGTAATAGAAAATTTAAATCGCTTGTAAATTCTTTTGATGTCCCATGTCAACTAGGAACAAAATTTAACCTCTTACGTAAGTATTATTGTTACTGCAGTCGTTGTGCAAAAAAAAATGTTCTTGAAATTTCTTGCCTACATCCGTTGACAGTGTGAGAATTACATGGGGAATGTGGAGGGAAATCTGCTTTGGTTATAGCAACATCCAGTATTAGCAAAGGGGATGTTCCCCCTTAACTCCTACACTGTCAACAGATGTAGAGACGAAGCATCAAGAACATTTATTACACAACGACTGTCGTCAAGGGCGCCGATCATGGGGGGCCCATCACCCGAAGCTCAAGTGGACCCCATGTATTTTTATGAATATGTATTTTCATATGTATTTTTATTGACTCGAAAGCGAATCGAACCGGAGACCCTTTGCATATGAGTTGCACACATTACTCACTCTGCCTCGCCGCCACTTCATAAATTTGCGCGTCGAACAGTATATGTGAAGATTATAAAACTTTTGAAGACTGTTTTTTTTCCTTATTTTTGCCCATTGCGCTCTCCCAGTTTGTAATATTAAATCTTTAAACGTGCACTACCTCCTTGCAAAAAATGGCACCGAAGTTCACTTCCCAAAGTCTGCCTCCTCCTTGTTACTTGCTAAGGTGAATATTGTATTTCATGATTTTTTTGAAAACGTGAGATGAGAAACGGTATATGCAGGTGTTCTCATAGACTTGTCGCTTAGTGGTTTGTTTCGAAACACATTCCCATAGGAAACAATGAATAGTAATCAAAATCATGAAACATGCCGTTGCTAGTGTTAGGACCCCTTGTAAAATTTTCGCCCTGGGAACATTCCCTGTGTGCTGGGTTGCTAAGATGAATATCGTAGTTTATGATTGTTTTAAAACGAGTTGGATTCAATTGATTGAACAAGATCTAATAACGGAAACTTTTCATAGCATTTCATAATATTTTGACAACGTAGGATGAAAATATGTATACTCAAGTCCCCCCAGGGACTTGTGTAGCACGTGGTGAGATATTGCTTTGAAACACATTCCCATAGCACAAAGAACTGCATCGTCAACACCGTCGAGAATTTATCATCGATCGTATTCCCTGGGATATTGTTTTGAAACACATTCCCATAAAAAAACGTTGACTAGTAATCAAATTCACTTATGCAGAGAATCCAAAGATCAAATTATGCGAACGAATTTGAAATTAGTATAGCTTTGAAGTCACACGAAAAATTAGATGTGATTGATGCGACCCCGTTTATTGAAGACGTGTCTGAACTTGTTATGACATGTTTTGTCGAAGGTAATCACGTGTATAGGTGTGTGTGTGTGTGTGTGTGTGTGTAAGATGGAAAAATAATAATTGTAATTGAGATTTAAAAAAGTGAAGCTGTGTGCAGTATATCGTCTTTCGCTTGTAATAGTATGAGTGTATTTGCTGAATCTTGTTGGCGCTGGATTTCGATAGCTGTGAACAAGTGTGATCACCGGACGTTTTTATTAACCCTACAACGGTCGGTCGGAAAAAAAAGTTTCATATACGGTCGGGCTGGGTCAGAGAGACCCAAGAAAATAACACTGCATAATTAATTTGTAACCGTAATTTTTTAAATAGAAACATACTTTTATGTAATTACAAGTGTTTCTAGAGCAGGAAAAAGCGTTTCGGCTCAAAAATGGTGTTTTCGCTTATTTTTAAAAGCATATTTGTAATTGTTTACATATTTTTGTTAGTAAATTATATGAGGTTTTCTAGAAAATTATGAAAAAAAAAAAGATTACTTGCTTACATGTTGTTATAGATAAGTAATGTTGTAAAGGAAACTTATAAATTTATTTAACATAACATAAGGCAGCACCTATGTTAAAATGTACTGAATGACAGGGGGTATTTTTTTTTTTTTAGTTTTCATTGTTGGCAAGATTGTTATCTAATGGCAGAGTGGGTGGAGCTTTCTCAGCAGTGGCAGCATATAACATTTCTTCACTCTTATCGTCTTCTTCACCACACTCACTGTTACTATCATGGCCAATAAATAATTCAAAATAAGAATCTGCATCAGAATCATCCAGTTCGCTTTCCTCACCATATAAAATTCTATGAATTTCACTCACAGAAACTGTTTCACGTTCCATTATGTTCTAAGGTTTCTCAAAATACCAACTAAAATGTTGTTTATATATACTCACTCAAAAATTATCGAATAAGTAGTCACAATTAAAAAGTAAACTTACTACAAGATTTTTGACACTGGCAAGAAAAAGTTACGCGAACGGTCGGGCTGGGTCTCACAGACCCACGCGAGATTCAGAGCTCTATTAAAAGCAAACTAACAATAAAGCCAACTGGTTTGCAACACTACCGTCTCTTATTCGTCGTTTTAGAAAGGTATAGGAAGTTACAACTCAAACCGCTAACTTTAAGTTGAAAATTTTATTTAAAATATAAGTAGATGGGTCTCGCAGACCCAGCCCGACCGTTCTAGGGTTAAAACAGGTAAGTAAAAAATATATTACTATAAATGTTACGGTCCATGATTATCCCTAAAGGAATAAAACAGTATGTTATGTCTTCATTTAACTATAAAGGCACTCGAGAGAACAAGGAATAAAGTGTATTTACACATAGTCTTTTCGCATTTGATAATGAAAAGGAATTCTGAGGTTAAAGAAACGCATACACATACATATAAGCATATCTGAACGGGTTGTAAATGCTTCTTCTCCTCGTTGTACATTGAATTCCATGTTATAAAGTGCTTAGTTTCAAGAGCAAAATATAACATTCTAGAGTGTTTTGATGACTCGTATTCCAACTCGGTCACAGCTGGCGTGAGAGATGTCTGGAGTCTTGTATAAAGCAGATAGTGAACGTTGAACGATGAAGACGTATCACTTGTAGTTTAATGTTAAAATAATATTATAAAAGAAGAGGTTTATTATGTGTTTTAATTTTGATAATATCACCTCTAGCTGTCTGTCTGCCTGTCTGTAGTATGTGCTCGGGAACCAGCAAACATCGACAAAGCGAGCTGGGAACGAATCAAGAACCCCTCAAGCACTGAGACCACTGTGCTACTAAGTGAATGATAATATAATAAAATTTGGAACGAGAGAAAAAATGAAATGCAATCTTTCAGTTTTGCGTCTCACCGTTATGTCGGCTAGGCTAATGGAGACAGTGATGATGAGAAATGAATGAAAAATGGTGGAATGAAGAAAGTGGGAGGAAACGGAAGAACACAAAGGAAATCCACGCACACGGTGTTTGTCCACCAGAAAGTTCAGTTGGTGGGAGCAGGTTTTGAAACCGGTACCCCATGCACCCGAGGTGAACGCTCTACTACTGTGCCACCGATGCCCCCTGGAACGAGAGAGAGGTCAAGCCATAACACTCATGAAATGATTGTTTTGACACCCCATGAATGTTTTAACAATGAACATTCGTCCCTATACGTATGAAATATAAATAAAAGTTTATATTTGTCTGTCTGTGTGTCTGTATATGGTCTGGGGGACCAGACAAGTGAGTTGAAATATGGTCAAAAATTTGGTCATGATCTCGGACCAAGACGAAGCGAAGATATGTGTGTGCCTTAGCCATTGATATTATATGATAGCTTTAAATAAAAGTGTATATCTGTTTGTCTGTCTGTCCGTGATCTGGGGGTTAGGCAAGGGAGCCGAAGAGTTATCAAAATTTGGTCATGGTCTTTGACTACGACAAAGCATTTTGGGGGGATGGTAAATTCGAGTTCAGGTTACTTTCCAAGTTATCTTAATCCTCATTAGGTAAGGGACACCCTATTAATAGGGGTGGGTTATCGAAACATGTAAATTAATTTAAAATGATCGATATTAGTGTCAAATCCATAATTTTCGGGACATTGTGTTCAGTGATGAAATTTCGAACTCATTAACACATCATCTAAGGGGCTGAAAAAATGGCTCACAGGGGTGAGTTATCGAAACATGTAAAACGAAGAGGAGGAGAAATAAGAGGAGGAGGAAGAAGAAATATATCGAACTTTTATGGAAATATTAGCAGAGGCTAACATTGAACATGAAGAAATAGAAGTTGATTTAGACGAAATAAAAGGAATGGATGAATTACTATCTGAATTTCAAGCAGAACGAAACACAAGTGTACAATCGGGATTTGAAAATAACAGTCGTAATGATGGAAGCAATATATTTCATATAATAGAAGAACGTAGAAGACAACACAGAAGATACAATATGGAGGGAACAATGCTAAGAATTAGATTAGCCCCGTGCGTGCAATTGAAAATCATTTTACAGCAATTGAAACAAGTACACGGACACTAATTGATTATTTACTACGTAATGTGGAGCAACATGATTACGTAGAAATAACAATCCCAAATGAGGAAGAAGGACATTGCCCTTTTTGGTTACCGTTCAAAGTAGCAAAAAATCTCTCAGCAGGAGTATTATGGACGAGTTATGACAAAGTACTGCAAAGTAATGCGGCTTTTCTTATAAATGAAAATTGCATCGTGAATCTTCATCATGTACGTATGCTAAGAGGACATTGTCGTTTGAAACAACATATTATGAACTCCGAGAAATATGTAAAGGCAAAACGTGATATCACAGTTAAGAACACAGGTACAAGATGTTTAGCGCATGCAATCGTCATTGGCATAACACTGAAAAACACAAGGGAAAAATCAAACAATATAATAGATATGTAAAAATTCAAAATAAATATATCATAGAAAAAGAAGCAGAAGACTTTTGTGAAGCTGCCGGTGTAAATCTCAGTCATGGTGGTGGAATTTCTGAGATTCGTAAATTTCAGGAATATTTAAAGGATTATAAAATCACGTGTATATGTTTTTTTTTCGAGAAGTGATGTTATGTTTGAAACTGTTCCAAGTGACAATAGGAGAACATCTTTAAATTTATTTTTCATAGACAATGATTACAACGTCATTGAGAGCTTGACAGCATGTTTTATTTGCAAGTACTATTGCGAAAGTTACCATAAGAAATATATAAAAAATGCACATTTGAAATTTTGTAGAGCTGTGTGTTACCGATGTCATCAGGAACCGTCATGTGATTTTAAATAAGCCCATATTACATGCAATGATTGTAATAGAGAATTGTATGGCCAGTCATGCTATGAATATCACAAATCAGCTCCTTTTCAATACGGAAAGCATTTATGTTCAAATGTGAAATGTTGTACCCAGTGTTTGAAAATGTATGTAGTGAAACAAGAAGGATCTCACTTGTGTGGTGGAGAAACGTTTCGCAATAATTGCTATACTATAGTACTACCTAATCACGAATGCTACATGAAAGTGAATGAAAGAGAAGATCCAAAAAAGCCAATGGAATAATTATCACGAAGAAAGCTATGATTGTAGTTTATGATACTGAATGTACACAAAATACGCAAATAGAAGATGAGGAGGCAAACATATATGAACATATGCCTAATGTCTTGGTTACCCAGCATGCATGTTACCGTTACGAAGATAACAACATAAAAATGATTGCATCGTTTGTGGAAAACGTGAAATATATTTGATGGAGAAAAAGTAATAGAAGACTTTGTAAAACATCAACGAAAACGGCGTCCAAACATTATATCAGTAACATGCATTGCACACAACTCGAAGGGTTATGATGCACATTTCATCATTAAGACCATGGTTGAGAAGATGAATTGGATTCCAGAAGAAATCATGAATTGGCGAAAATTCTATCTCTTAAAGTAGGGAACGTAACCTTCATTGATTCACTAAGTTTTCTTCCTGTGCTCTTAAGTAAATTAGGTGGTGCGTTCGGTCTTCAATCCTGCAAATGATATTTCCCACACTTTTTCAATCGACGTGAGAAACAAACATATGAAGGTACACTTCCAGACATTAGGTATCATGAAAGTAGACGAAAGACTCAAGTTTCTGCAATGGTAAACTGAACACCGTAATGCCACCTTTAAAATGAAAGAAGAACCCATCAAGTATTGCCTACAGGATGCAGAAGTTTTACGCCAAGCATGTATTTCCTTTACGAATACATTTGAGTCAGAAACAAATGTAAACCCCTTGCTTGAATGTATTAAATTGCTAGTGCTTTTAACTTGGTGTATCGAAGAAATTTCTTAAAGGAAAATACGATTGGTATCATACCAAATAACGGGTATCGATGGAGAGATGTGCAATCAATTGAAGCAGTACAATGGATAGCTTGGGAAGAAAAAAAAAACAAGAAACATCCAAATTACCAACACTGCACGTAGTAAGGAAAAACGAGTTGCATCAATGCAAGTATATGGTGAATTGACAGACCACGATACAGAAAGAATATGCGTGTGGGAGAATGAATGAATTTGGACATATGGCTGAGATTTTTGCTATCCTAATGACAAAGATAAACCCATATATAACAATGCTACAGAGGCTATGGAATTTTGGTATGACGCAACAAAGTAGATGCAAAAACTAAAATATTTTGGTTGTGAAGTGCACGAAATATGCGATGTGTATTTAAAAAAATGGCAGGAAATGAAGAGATGAAGAAGTATGTTAGTAACCATCCATATACAAAGAAAACTGCATTGAATCCTCGTGACGCTTTTTATGAGGACGTGTTAATGCCATATGTTTATACCATAAAGCACAAAATCTGAAGAAGAAACAATCTGGTACAAAGATGTTGTTAGTCTTTATCCTTATATATGTAAAACTAAGAAATTTCCAATTCCTCATCCCACTATCCATCTGCCTGGAGATACAAATATTACCAGCATTGAAGAAGTAGAAGGATTAGTTAAGTTATGTGTTCTACCTCCGAAAACTCTCATCCAACCGGTTTTACCTCACAAATCAAATGATTGATGTTTCCACTTTGTCGTATTTTTTTTGGTGATGAATTAAACTAGACACCTCGTAAGCACAGCGATGAAGACCGAGTTCTACATGGTACATAAGCAGCAGATAGAGTAAGAAAAACATTGGGAAAAGGATACAAAATAATGTATATTCATGAAATTTCGGCATTCGATATTGTTCAATATGATGAAGGAACGAAAAACGGCGGCTTATTTGCAAAGTACATAAACACCTTGCTAAAACAAAAACGGAACCTAGTGGCTCTCCATCATGGTGTGAAACAGATGAGCTAAACGAGAAGTGCATTCAGCAATTTTATGAAAAGGAAGGAATACGTCTAGATTTAAAGAAAGTTAAACATAATCCAGCACTTAGGAGTTTAGCAAAATCAATGCTAAATTCATTTTGGGGAAATTTGTTCAACGTGACTACATGGGCCATGTAAGCATTATTAATGACCCCAAGGAATTATATGACAAATTAACATCTCATTATTTAGGCGTACATCTAATATTTCCAGTAAATGATGACGTTATGTGTATATTGGCAATACACATATAACGTTCCTGTTTCACTACCAACAGTAAACGTTGTCATACCCGCATACACAACAGCCAAAGCAAGATTGGAATTGTACAAGTATTTACAACAATTAAAAAGAGTATTGCATTTTGATATTGATTTAGTAATTTATACGCAAAACCTGATGAAATTAATTCCAACTGGTGACTTTTTATGTGATTTAACAAATGAATTACCAAACGAATATGATAAAGAGGCCTGTATTTTAGAATATGTATCGGCTGGACCCAAGAACTACTCGTTACGTATTTTTGATCCTAGTACAAAGAAAGACTTTCAAGTATGCAAGATGCGGGGATTTTCATTAAACTAAGAATTTTCTAAACACCTAAATTTTGATGTAATGGAGAAAATGATAGTAGATAATGAAGAGGAGGCAGAAGTAGAAGACTCTCGTCCCACCGAAGTGAAAATTACCAATAAGAAAAAATGCCGCAGGAAAGATCATACTATCGTCAGCATACACGAAACAAAAAAATATAAGGTAAATTATATAAAGCAACGTAGAATTCCAAATTTATATGAAACTCTTCCATATGTATACACTCCTTCCAACAAAAGAAGAGAAATGTAATGCGATCATTTATAAATATACACATGAAGACAGAATGATCATACTCTTTAGCATGGATACGACGTGGAAACATCCCTTTTCATGTATTGTTGCAGGACCAAGTGGATGTGGGAAAAAATCCTTTGTAATTCGATTCTTGTCTAATTTATCACGTAGGGTTAATACATCATTTGGTCATATTTATTGGTACTGTGCAGAATGGCAGAACGCATACAGATAAATTTTGAAGCAAGTAAAATTTATTGAGGGATCACCTCGAACAAAAGGCTTTTTACCTAAAACTGAACCTCATCTTATTATTATTGATGATCATGTGTGTGAATTGAACCGCAATATAGTTGACTACTTTACAAAGGGTTCTCATCATAGAAATCTTAGTGTATTGTTTATTACACAAAACATATTTCATCAGGGAAAACGAAGCAGAGATATGAGCTTCTATTGTTCTGATCTCGTATTATTCAAAAATCCAAAAGATAAATCTTAAATTAAACATATGAGTTATCAACTAACTAATGAGACTCCAAAATTTTTTCAAGAAAGTTTCAACGACGCAACAAAGTTAAGATATGAATATTTATTTACTGATTTAAAACAGAATACGCCAGATGAACTTCGTTTTGAGACAAATATCTTTCCTGATGATATTTATCATTACGTTTATGTTCCAACGAATTACATGGAGAATATGTGTTTAAAATGTTAGTTTTAAACTGTATTTGTTCATTCTGGCAATATGTCTAGAAGATTAAAACACGGATATCTTCATTGTATTTTGAGCAAAGCAAATCCTAAATTACTTAAAGCTATAGTAGCCAATGCAGACTCGTAGTATTTGCGAATGTTGTTATAACGTATTAAAACGGAATACACCTCTTACAAAGACACAAAAGGCAAAAGTAAAACGTTAAAAGAGGATGCTTCGATATCTTGTGAAGAAAGGAAACTCCATTGAACAGAAGATGAAGCATTTATTAGTGCAGCAGGTTGGATTCCTACCGGAATTATTAGCTCCTATTTTAAGTGGTGTATTATCAAGTTTATTATTCCGTAAGTGCAATGGAACACGGGAAGAAAATGATTTTAGTTCCACCTGAAGTTCTTAATCGTATACAAACACCAGCATCATCATTATCAGCCCTGGAATAACGTGAATCTTGTTTGCATCAAGAAATGCAACAGATTTTACATTTATCATCGCTTAATGATGAAGAAAAGTGGAATGAATACAATAATATTCTTCAAAAATATTTATATTTAATACGAAAACAAGAAGAACCTGTGGCACTTTCAATTACGTCAACTAAATCAGAGAAGCCTGAAGTAGGGGAAGAAATATTGTTATCTATACCCAAAATGTTTCGTGAAAGAGCTTAATTACTACTACATAGACTGAAACATGATGAAAATCTCACGTGGAATAATAAGGGAACTTTTTACATCAAAGGTGATAAGCTAGAAGGATCTCACATTATAGATTCAATTTGTGATGTTTCGCGACCACGGAAACACACAAATACATCTGGATGGGAACAATTTTGTAATTATTTATCTTCTAATAACACCTCAAGAACTTATTGGAAATCCAAAAACGTTTGTAATATATATTACGACGAACTCAAGCATCACCAGTAGCATCATCGTTAAGGGAAAACGTATCTCTGAAATAGTTTGCAGAAGACGGCGAAGAAGAAGCAGAAGAAGATGAAAAGGAAAAGTAGTATCTCCTACAAGGAAAAGGAAACTTGCACGTAAACGTCCAGTATGGTCAAGATGGAAACCAAAAACAAACAGTCAAGCAAGATTTACTACAGCCCTTCACGTCCAGCTTTGTTTTCAACTGCTAAAAATTGTGGTTAGCAACAAAGAAGAAAATTCCTATACACTATAAGAAAGTGGTTACTGGAGCAAACAACATACGTTACATAAACCAGTACGTCGTCGTTTTAAAAGACATTTCAATGGAGTGAATAACATTGATGATGAGTGGGAAAGTGATATTAATGATCTTCAATCTATTCATAAATTTAATGATGGACATCGTTATCTTCATACAGTGATAGATGTGTTTAGTCGATACGTCTGGGCTGTGCCATTAATATATATAAGTACAAATGATGTCTTAAAAGGATTAAAAATTGTTTTCGAAGACAGAAAAGCAATTACATTCCGAACAGATAAAGGAAGTGAGTTTACTAATAAAACAATACAAAGTTATTTCGAGGGCAACAAAACAAAACATATTACAACTAATCCTGATATGAAGGTTAGTATTGTAGAACGTTTTAACAGAACTCTAAAAGAAAAAAATAGTGGAAGTATTTCACAAAGTATCAAATGTATAATTATAAACATGTATTGCCTCTTCTTGTGAAATCATACAATGAAGTTTATCATTCAAGCATTAAAATGTCACCTGCAAATGTTTCTCAAAATAACGTACTACAAGTACGATATAATCAGTATGATAATAAAATAAAGAAGAAAAAAGAATAATAATCCAAATTTCTCAAAACATCTTAAGATGGGTGATACAGTGCGAAATAGTAAAACTAAACGTACAACAAGCCACAAAAGTAATTCCCCTCTAAGCACTCTAATTCCATTAGTTGGGGATCAGGTATTTTGCAGTTGTGAGAAAGCCTAGACAGATGCAACCCAACTTACACGTAACTTTTTTCGTCCCTGGCAGCAGTTGGTAGCACTGAGTGAAGTCTTTATGCAATTAAAATTATGAGTAGATGACTCACGAAACATTTCTCCATTGTGAGATCAATCTCTCTGCTTGAGAGAGTGTTGTCCAACGAACATCATATGTTAAGATCAATATCGCTGTGTACGTAATGTATTTTTATTATATACTGAATATTCAAAGAAATAAAAACACTGATCTCATATGAATCAGAAAATGCTTGAAAGTAGCTGAAAATATCAAATCTTGAACAACTTCTGGAAATAACTTTGTAAATGATCGCCTCCAATGATTGCCACCTTCCCCAATTCTCCACATTACAACATATTTTTCTTTTTAGGGAAGAGAATATTTTACTTATCACAGTGAGCATCATTGAAATTGAAATTGAAACACAAACACTTGAAAAGGTTTCAGCCTAGCCGGGATTCGAACCAGGGTCTACCGAACAGAAGTTCAATGTGCTAACCACTCACTTAACGCGCCACTTAGCCTTCCACCAAAACTAATAACTAGTGAAAATAGTTTCATGAAAAAAAATAAACAAGATGCTCAAATATAACAAAAACAAACAAATATAATCAAAATATAAATAAAAATATAAATAACAAACTTAAGCAACTTGTGTGAGTGTCTTAACGACTTACTCGAGATTTCCTTTTTAACTCAAAACCAAGTTATATACACATTGCTCAATGAAGAAAGTACCACGTAATGTTCTTCAAGTTGAGCCTACGTCGTCGGAAAACCCGTAACTTTGGGGGGGAACTGCCCCCAGACAAGCCCCCGCCGTTCGAGGGTGCCCATTTTCAGACAAAATTTTCTTACTCCATATACGATACGAACATGAAATTAGAAATGGAGCATCAAATAGGGCCACTACATTACATAAACAAAGCAGCACACAAAAGGTAAATAGAACAAAAATGAGTCGTGGACCCATTTGAGTAATATTTATTCGTATGGCTTTGAGATTTATCAATATTGTCCCCTTAATAATTTTGCCATATATGGAATGACCCCAGGAAGTAACTAACGGAGCCCCAGACATTGTCGTGCGGAAGGGCCCACAGGCTCCGGTGGGCCCATAAAGAATAAGGGAAAGTTGGTGAGAGGGGGCCGAATAATAAAAAGTCAACTTTTTCTAGGGGCCCAAATAAGCTTATTAATGTTTCCCCCAGAAAGAGTTGAGTTGATTTTGAATTCAACAGCGAGGCTATATGAGACGTGGACCTACTGATTAACCTGGAATCCAAACCACATAAGCTTCCGCCGGGAATTGAACCCGGGTCTCCCAAGCCTAAGGCCCTATCCAGAAATAATATTAGTTACGGTGCTGGTCATCAGTTGCAGGGATGGTCCCGATTTACATTATCAATCGTTTTTTTAATATAACTTCTAATTTCCAATGAAGAAAAGACGGCACAAATTATTTTCACATTCTTAAAGTTTTATCAGCACGTGTAGAAATATGCAGTTCTACGATTATGTTCCGTAACTAATAGTTTATTTGCTTATATTCATATGAGAAGTTTAGGGCAAATGGAGGCCCCATGATCATGAGGTTGCTGATCATGAGGCGTAATCCACTAGGGACTCCAATTCATATGAAGATTTCATTGTTCGTGTCCCTGTGGTGTTTGGAATACGTCGAAAGCACATGAGGTGCTAGTGGCGAACAATATTCCGGTTGGGGCGATTTCTTGAAAATAAATTGTGAAAGCAGGAAACTCTCATTGAAGCTAATTGGGTTCAAATCCCGTCGTGGTAATTATTTTTTTCTGAATAGGAAGATACTTTTTTATGTAATTGGTTTTATAATTATTCTATTCATTAATCATAATAATCACAATAATAATTATTATTAATAATAATGCCATTAATAATAATAATGTTACAACAATGAGAAGAAAAAGTATCATGGTCGAAGGTGTTCATAGGAACAGAAAAGTTATAGAGTATGTCAGATGTTTCTTAGGTTTACATAAGAACGCAATAATATTAACACATTTACGGATTTACAGATAGAATTATCATTTTATGACAACAAGAAATGGAATATAAAGATTTGTTAACTGATAACAGTAATGCATTTTGTTTCGCATTCCTCTAAGTAGAAAGTGATTTGACATAATCAATAAGATCATTCTCGTGAATAGCAATCCCAGTTCTAAATTCGATCACTATTAGCAATTTTTGCACAGCTACGAACAATTCATTGGAACTAATTTTCGGCCCATACTACAGCAGTAAGGACGTGTTTAGCCCTTATGTGTTCATCAATTCTTTTTCAAACACGTTACTTGCCAGACAGTTACGAAGGTTGATAAAGATGTAATTTTGTGTTATTGGCGTTTCACCACTAAGGGAAGTCGTCTTAAATCTTAGACTCAGATAAATTGAATATTATTCATGTTAGTATACATAAGAAGTATCAGTTTTGTAGATTGTAAAGATTTAATGAATTGCCACACCCGGAAATAAACTTGTGTCCCCAACATTACGAACCTAACGCTTAAGCCACTACTCTAAGACATCACTCTTCTAGGAGAAGGAAAAATGGAGCTGTAGTGAATTCAGTAATTACACACTTTTACGATTCGAGTGTAACAATGCTGAAACTTTCTGATGTCAGTCATGATGAAATAGTACAGTATCTTGCAGAAAGAATAGTCCAGAAAAGTCAACTTTAAATTGACAAGTTATATGTACGGAGGTGCTGCCACATGCTCTCGCCTCGGACCTGATTTTTCACGGCATAGCATTGGACATTTACTTATATTGATTGGAATCTGGTGTTTTAGGGTAGTGGATTATTTTTTTTAAGTTAACTAATTTAACGAACCTTTCTCAGTACATTGTTTCGTATTTTTACGCGTTTTACCCACTTTTACAGTTTTTCCACTAACTCTGTAAGAAGAAGGACAAAAACACAGAAACATGGAGGATAGTAAAAGTCACAAACACCATTCGCGCGTTCTTCCCTTGCTTGAAGTAAAACAATAAAATATGGTGAACATGCAATTTTTGATTTTCCATTTTCTATGTGCTATCAAATCTAGAGTATGGCGCACTCTGACTCACCGATCCTCTCTGCTCAGTGCATTGTAGACAGCATCATCTGGCGTGACAAAACGCCAATGAGCCACAAAATTACAACCCCATTTAAATCACCTATGCGTGTGATTTGATTACTTTAACGTGAGTCTAAAAAGCACTAAAGTGAAAAGAAAAGTACCCAGGAGGAAGCTCGAACCACAAACCTTATGATTACTGGGAGGGTGTTTGGCGACTTTGCCACGGAGGCGATGAAGAAGACGTCGCTTGTAAAGGTATAGGTCATTGAGATCGTTTTAATTTGGTCAACCAGAGTGCTCTTTTAACCGTATATATGATATAATAACAGTTTGGGATAAGATAACATGCGTTCGCCATGTAATTTTACAACAAAATGACGCGTGTCCATTTACTTTATTTCATAGTTCTCCCATACTCAGTTTCTAATGATCGACGAAAGTTGCCATCTAAATCTTACCATTATTGCACTGAAGATTTTTCACTTCATGATGTTCAGGCAGAGGTTATTCTTGACACCCGGAGCTCACTTCAGGAACAATTCGTCTGGAAAAAAATAATATATAATAACCGCATGCACATAACTGGCGATAGTTCGTGTTGGTCCATTCACAAATCTCCGCGACGAATCGAAGGAGTGCTGACCAAAAAGAACGTCCTCGCTACGACGCAGTGGTATCAACACCTCGACGCGAGATGTGTTTCGGCTCGACGAAACCCTGCCGTCAGTAGGACACTAGCGGCAATCCTTCGACTCGTCTCTATATTGACGATTGACGTTTACCCGCAAATCGGCCACTAGGTGTTGGCGACGTTTACGTCATGGGATAGGTCCATTTTCATATAGCCTCGCTGCTGAAAGAGACATTAAACTGAAAATCGAATCAACTCAACAAAATATAAAGTGCTTCGCATCATATTTCCATATATGCTTACCATGCGCTTTTTAATCATTGCTAAAAGCTTGTTTATTATATGGAGCGCTTAGAGCACAGGGCACTTAACCCATACAGGTGTGAGAAAAATATACATACAATTTGTATTGTAAGCTTCAGTATGTTGGTCTACGTACGTTGATTTGGGAATTTCAAATTTCATCCGCTTTTCCACTGAGAAGTATAGATAATTCAACTAGGAAATAATTAGACCACGATATTTTAATTGAAATTCATCGTAAGTTTGCCCATGACCAACACTTTACCACCTTATATCGTAAAGGTCACATCCATCATTATTGTACAGAGCGGTGCTTGAGGATACCTTCATCATCCGTAAAGGAGATCGAGAAGTACAATGGAACCTGATGGAGATTATTAGTTTACGCTTCCCAGTAATAGTTCTATGGAATATTTTCCTGACAACACCTTAACATGATACACTACTAAACTCATCTAAGAATGGAATTCCGTGTAAAGTGGGAAGTGGCTATTGTTCAGATTCATTATCGTCATTCAATATTCAATATTAATATTATGATAATATGGCCTTGTGTCCAGCTTGAATAAAGAAAAAAACAACTTTTTTACAAGGCTAGGTAGAA
The DNA here is from genome assembly GCF_964235325.1 of Thermobia domestica. Classification (NCBI taxonomy): domain Eukaryota; kingdom Metazoa; phylum Arthropoda; class Insecta; order Zygentoma; family Lepismatidae; genus Thermobia; species Thermobia domestica. Next base: position 283,612,308 of record NC_137459.1, read on the forward strand.
TATTTATTATAAAAAATAAACTACAAAAATAACGGCTTTGGAAGTATAGCACTTCCTTCCTCAGACTACACTACAACTGAAATCAAAAATAAAATTATATGCCATAAAGAAAGGAGATCATTATTTCTTTCCACCAATCAGGAATCGCTCCTCATTAGAAGTTCACTTTTATTTTCAAAAACACTACCTCCCCTCCGGGGCGATCGTAACTGCCTTTCACCTGGCAAAATTCATGAGTAACAACATAACAAACAACTATGAACTGATAATAACCGCTAACAGATTCTAACAATAACATTCGTGAAATCCCTTTCGGGTTTTGCGGGTTTTCAATTTCGGGTTTCGGGAATTGAAATTCGGGTTTTCACGAATTATATTGTTAGGAAGCTGTTGCCGGCTATTATCAGTTCATAATTGTTTGTTGCTACTCATCAATTTTGCCAGGTGAAAGGCAGTTACGCTCGCCCCCAGAAGAGATATAGTGTTTTTAAAAAGAAAAGTGAACTTCTAATGAAAGTGATTCCTAATTGGCGGTAAGAACTAATGATCTCATTTCTTTATTGTATACAATTTTCTTTCTGATTTCAGTTGTAGAGTGTAATCTGAGGAAGGAAGTGCTATACTTCCGAAACCGTTACTTTTGTATTTTATTTTTTTTATAATAAATATTCTAGCCAGCGTTGTAAGAAAGCTTTATTTTACTTCATTAAATAGCAATGACGAAAATGATATTTTTTTACTAACCTGAAAAAAGTAATGAATGTAAATTTGTAATGAATGTAAGTGAATTGATAAAGATAATTAATACGCACAACAGATTCACAAATTTACATATTTCCTATACTCGTGAGAGTAATACATTTTTTTTTATACGACGTCTTCATAAAGGCATAGATGCAGACGTTGCATTATCACTAAGTGTTAGTGCGATGTTGGGATTTGATAAAAACGTTGGTTTAAAGATATGCAACAAGGCCAAAGAATTCCAAATTTACTTTTAGGACTTCCATCTACAATGTATGTATATTGTGATATAATTCAAACCGTATTTGTTGGAGATACAGTAGCATCGTTATTACGTATCATAAATATGAATCCTGTGAATCATACATTTGGAAGTAGTGTTATAGAAATTTTTAATCCTCCGCATTATTTGCGTATAGAGAAGATGCATATTAAACATATCAATATATATATATATATATATATATATATATATATATATATATATATATATATATATATATATAAGAAATAGTACAGGCTCTCCACTGTCATTCACTTTCGGAACTGGATGCGTTGAACTACATTTTCGACCAGTGCGTCAACATCTACAAATATGTATATTCCATATTTACCGTATTATCAGAAACAATCTCTTTCTGGAACTAGTAACGTTTATGTTGGATCACCTTACCAAGTTGGGCATGGTATTGTAAGCTACCTTGGAGGATTATTTCGTTCTGTCATGTCATTGGTAAAACAAGGATCTAAAACAATAGGACAGGAATTATTACAATCTGAAGCAAACGTTATTAATGGTGTCGTCATCGATAAACAACCTATTAACGATTCCTTTGATCAACGAATGGGTGAAGCGAGGTCCACCTTGCAAGAAAAAACTAAAAGTGAACTGTAATATATATGCTAGGATCTGGATATCAACGAAGGAAACAAGAGTTACACATCATTCCATCTTTAACCCTTCATCATTACACATCATCAAGCGAAAGAAGAATAAGAAGAAGGGCAAGAGGAAACGTACACAGAAAAGAAAGAAAAAAACAGTCGTATAAGAAGAGGAAATTATCACACGATATCTTTGATTACATCATTATCGTGGCTTTCTTATATCATCAATTCTGCGAGTGTGTAAAAAGTGAACTAGATATTTTTTCTACAAAACCAACGCAAAACAGTATATTGGATAATCATGTTGTTACATACAAACCAATGAGTTCACTAGCTGATAATGGACCTATAGAATTTGTCATCCCAGGAACAAGTGATGAATACATAGATCTACTACATACTATTTTTTTCATTGAAGCTCAAATCGTTAAGCCTCATGGATCAGCATTTGGTGAAAGTGATAAAGCTGTGGCTCCTATTAATAACTTTTTTAAATTCTATGTTCAGTGAAGTGGAAGTGTATTTAAATAACCAACTGATAGCATTTGCATCTAACAATCATCCATATCGATCATACATCGACAAATTGTTAAATTGTGATGATTCTGCAAAAAATACTCATCTTCAATGTGTATTCTGGTTTCAAGATACTGCTAGAAATATGGATGCAACATCTAGTGGTAATAGAGAATTTCAACAACGTTATGGATTAACAAAAAAACCAGCACAAACTTCGACATGCTTGGACATCTTCATTGTGGTATTTTTAATGAGGATAATCTTTTTTTAATCCAAGGAATAGAATTACGCATTAAGTTAATTCCTGCAAAACCGAACTTTTATCTGATCGCTAGTGATTCGCCTGTTTAGGCAAAAGTGAATTTTTAGACGCTGCTTTTCATATTAAAAAGATTGATGTTAGTCATACAATAAAACTAGCACATAACAACATTCTACAAACAACAACCGTCAAGTATCCCCTCACAAGAGTGCAAATGAAGTAATACGTCATTCCAAAGGATCTTCAATCAAAAACAATCGATAATTAGTAACTCGAGTGATTCTAGCGTTTAATCAAAATGAAGTCTATACAGAAACAATAAATTCAAATCTATTTCATTTTAAACATTTTGACATCAATTTTTTCTCATTATATATTGATGGAAAACCTGTAACTTCGAAACTTTTACAACCAAATTTCGAAAATAATCTATATGTTTCTTCATATCATGCCTTATTCTTTGGATCAGGTATTCACTTTTCCAATCATGGTAACAATATTCTTCACCTTGACTTTCCTCAATGATACACTATCTTTATTTTCGACATTACGCAAGATTGAGAAGCCAGCGCTTTGCAGCATTGGAACCTTATACGCCACGGCTGTGTTCGTCTTTAAGTTCATTTTAAGAACCCTCTACCAGCACCTGTCTCATGCATCACACATGGCGAATTCCAATCTCTCTTAGAAGTGGATCTTCAGACGAACATTACATGGATTTTTAAAGGTACGTTATTATTATTATGATTATGTTTATTATTATTATTATTATTTAAATACTGCAACATATATGTGCATGTCTGCATTTTTATACATGATGTATTCTACACTAGATTTATTGAATGCACTTCAAATTCTTTAATTCAAAACTATTGCATTGGCGTTTATGCAGCGAATGAGTTACCAACGCATGTTCAACTACCTGCAGCTATCATCGTAAACACAGATCCAGCTAATAAAATCGGTACCCATTGGGTTTCCATATATATTAATAATGATGGACGTGCCCACTACTTCGATACATTTGGATTTCCTCGATATGTAATGCAACATATTCAATTTATACGTAGAAATTCACTTTCTAACACATTTAATAATAAACAAATTCAAAGTGTGATATCATCCCTATGTGGACATTATTCATACCGACTCCTTTCATTTAAATCCAAAGGAAAGTCCCTAAACGATTTTCATTATATATTCTCATTAACTCCGGATAAAATAAACGTCGATTGTTCTATATATTGATACAGGTAATAATTTGTCCTGTATACATATTATCATGTCTTCATTATTGTTATTATGACTGTTATTTCTTCTTCTTAGTTTGCTTTGAATACCTTTTTTTATACATAAAATAAACCTTAACTTCTATCTATTACTGGAGGTAGTCATTTCTCCTTATTTATTATTATTATTATAATGCGTTTCGTATACATATTGTCATTTTTTATTTGTTCATGATTATAGATAAAATACATTTTAAGCTGATTTTTTATTTTCTTTTCATTTCAGAAAATAAAAGGTCGTCAGCTTGTATGTGGTCAGCATCATTGTGCAGTATGACTTTTATCTACGTTTCATCATCATCACCAGCATCATCATCATCATCATCGTCATATATGTCGTCTGTGGAGTAATCATCAATTGGCCATATAACGAGTATTAAAGAACTGTGACTTTTTAAAATCATTTGCACAGTGAACATGAAGAAGAAGAAGAAGAAAGAACCGATGAAATTATTTTTTTTTAAAAAAGATGTGCTATACTTACCATCCTTTCTTGTGTAAATATCTTTTATGATAAATTATGTAATTAAATAAATATATCATAAAACATATTTTAAACACATTGAATTAAATAATTTCATACTGTTTTTTTTAAATCTGGAACTGACTTTTAATTCAATGATGTAACCATATAACTGAATAATAGTAATGAATTCAAATACTTAATCAGTAATTCTTTCGTAAATTAAACTAAGTATATGAATACAATATTATTATTATTATTATTATGATAGGACGTCGTCTTAAAATTTAATATTAACTATTTTAAAGTTTCCTTTTTTCAAAATAAAAAGGTCCTATCATACTTAAGGCAGATTTGTACAATAATAAATATTTCAAATACTAGCTTTTATTTAGCAAACATATCAAGTATTTGAATTCATTATTATTATTGCACATAACACTTATAGTATACAGGGAAAATGTGTTAGGATTTTCTTATCATAAAAAACATTAGTACACTAATAAAAATTCTATCATATTGAAGTGTATGAAACGAGCACAAAACACAATTAAAACATTTCACTTTCACTGTATTTTTTTATTTTTGAATTTATAACTACACTGTTCAGTATAAATCAATTTTCTTCTTTATGAACAGACGTCCACTTCGTTGATAGCCTCCGAAGGTTGAGTATCTGTTTTCCCCCACCATGGTTGTGTCTGTGCACTATCAAATAAGTCAAAAATATTTGAATCTATGAGTTTTTGTTTGCAAAATACTTTCATTTCCAATTTTAATATTTCACCATCAATGTTCACATCACTGTTCTTATCAGGAGATACACTTGGAGAACTGATGTTCATTCCGTTAATAATGCTCTGTTCATCCACACATGTATGGATTCCGGCAAGTCCTCTGCATGTAAGACACTGCGATTGTACATGATTGCGAATAGTATTTGTACACAAGTCAAAATATTCACATAGCATAACACTGCAAACTTTACTGTTTTTTACAGCATGTTCAATACACAGTAATGCTTTTCAAGAAAGAAAGCCAATCACTTGAAGTACACAGTGTTTCGAGGATCATGAAGTGTTCCTTTCTTCTCTAACATCACTAATTTTTCCAAGATATATTTATAAATGTAATTTCCACTTGAGAATTTAAATAGTCCGTAACAAACGGGGTCAAATGTACAAGTTTCTCCCACTCTGCCAAATTTAACTCCAATCCAAACACAAGTCCCTTACCAACACGAATCACTGGTTAGTACGACTGTTCATGGCTTTGGATTGATTGTTTTCACAAAAGAGATACTGAGCAAAGCTTAAAACCCACTTTATTTTAAATTATAATTTGTAACTGTTTCGGATATCTAGCATATCCTTCTTCAGACACTATCGAAATTAATGAAAATACCGACATATATAAATGTTGTTGTAACAAAGTTTAAATTCTTTAACCGTCATATATATAGTCATTGTTATAAAAAGTTTAAATTCTTTTAACAGACATATATATATATATATATATATATATATATATATATATATATATATATAGTCATTGTTGTCCTTTTTTATTTTTATTTATTTGTTCTTTATATATATATATATATATATATATATATATATATATATATATATATATATATATATACTGAGGCCTTCAGCCAATCCTATAAGTCTTGGTGTTCACTTTCCAATTAATCACGCTCCTTCATTTTTGGTTCTTATAAGGGCCTTTTTTTCATTTTTCTTTTTCTCTATGCTATTCAAACTTCCTTACAATAATTCATTAATTGGTAAGCCCCTTGTCCAGTTAATCAGTTTATCTCTTCCTACCTTCTTTATCCAATCCGCTTCTTTCCATTTCCTTATTATCATTCTTTTCTCCATCTCCAATCCTTCTGTCTTATTCCAATTAATCCGACTTGAGATATCCGAAACAGTTACAAATTATAATTTAAAATAAAGTGGGTTTTAAGCTTTGGTCAGTGTCTGTTTTGTTAAAACGAATCACTGGCTCAAATGTATCACTATCCAGTCCAATACAAATAAATTTGTTTTTCATTGAATTAAGTCCATAATCCACATTTAACAATTACTCTTTCTTGGTATCCATAGTTGATGCACAAGCACTCAAAGACATGTTACTCCATTATTGGTCAACATAGAATAACGGCACTATACATACATATGACTGCGCATGCATGAAGCGGAAGGCGAAGAGGAACATTCATATTTCATCTTGTTTCTACATGCCACCATACACTTACGATGAATATACCAACTCAGTAAATTCAAGATCGTGCATATTACATCCATATACACTCGTGCTCATAAATTAAGGATAATGCGGATACATGGTGAAACAACGCTCTGGTGGGCGGTTTTCGGTTGGAAATCACCTTGGGGTATGACCATGCGGTGCATTTGACCATTCGGCGCGGTGCATACTGTGCGGTCGTCGCACGGTGGCGGTGGCAGCAGTCCAAATACGCAGAGGTGTGTTGGTGCATGTCAGAGTACGGTGCAGCGTGTAAATGTGCAGATGTTGTCAGAAGTGCTAATGGTGACTGTGTGTTGAAAATGGCTCAAAGAACACATATTGATTACGTTATGAGGGGTAGAATAATAGGGCGACTGGAGGCTGGTCATATACGGCAGGTCGTAGCACGGGCCCTCCGTATACCACAAAGTGTGATCTCAAGATTATGGCAACGATTCTAGCAGACAGGAAACGTGTCCAGGCGCTACAGTACGGGACGTCCACAGTGTACAACACCACAAGAAGACCGATATCTCACCATCAGTGCCTGCAGACGGCCACGGAGTGCAGCAGATAGCCTTGCTCGGGACCTTCCCACATCCACTGGAACAGTTGTCTCCCGACACACAGTCTACAGACGACTGAACAGACATGGTTTATTCGCCCGGAGACCTTCAAGGTGCATTCCACTGACCCCTGTTCACAAGAGAGCCCGTAAAGCCCGGTGTCAAGAACACAGTACATAGTCAATGGAACAGTGGTCCTAGGTTATGTTCACGGACGAGTCCAGGTATAGTCTGAACGGTGATTCTCGCCGGGTTATCATCTGGCGTGAACCAGGAACCAGACACCAACCCCATAATGTCCTTGAAAGGGACCTGTATGGAGGTAGTGGTTTGATGGTATGGGGTGGGATTATGATTGGTTCACGTACACCCCTCCATGTCTTTGACAAAGGAACTGTAACAGGTCAGGTGTATCGGGAAGTCATTGTGCATCAGTATGTTCGCCTTTTCAGGGGTGCAGTGGGTCTTACCTTCCTCCTGATGGATGATAACGCACGGCCCCACCGAGCTGCCATCGTGGAAGAGTACCGTGAAACAGAAGACATCAGGCGAATGGAGTGGCCTGCCTGATCTACAGACCTAAACCCCCATCGAGCATATCTAGGATTCTCTCGGTCGACGTATCCCTGCACGTCTTCAAACCCCTAGGGCACTTCAGGAACTCCGACAGACACTGGTGCTATACCCCAGCAGCTGCTCGACCACCTGATGCAGAGTATGCCAACCCGTTGTGCGGCCTGTGTATGTGTGCATGGTGATCATATCCCATATTGATGTCGGGGTACATGCGCAGAAAACAGTGGCGTTGTGTAGCACATGTGTTTCTCAACTTATCACCAATACCGTGGATACCGTGGATACCGTGGATATCACCAATACTATGATACTGATATGTTCCGTTTGTTCGTATGTTGTGTTCACTATGTGCCTATGCTATTAGCGCCAGTTTTGTGTACTGCCACGTTGTGTAGTACCACAATCTGCAATTATCCTTAATTTTTGAGCATGAGTGTACATAAATCTTCATTCCTTTTTATGTTAAATATACATTTCCACTTTGTAAATACGTTAATAATGCACCATTATCTGCTTCCAATTTTCCAGTAGAGCGTCCTGGTAAAATCAGTTTTTCGCCTCCTTCAAAATTTACACATGCCTTCCTATCATATATTGTAATTATCTCACAGTTTACAATACGAAATGGTACACCAATCTCTAAATTGCGCATTTTTGTAAAGGGTACCATTGATGGCTTATTAAGTTTATCTAATAAATTCATTGACGATGCCATCTTTAATTTGACGTTTCTTCCTTTGCAACAGCTGCTAACTGACTGATCTACACAAACACATACGTTCCCCTTACGCTCTTCGCAGGAGGGGCGAGTCTGAGGGCTCAACTAACTAGCCAATACACGACGAGAAGACGAAGAAGAGGAAAAGGCATGTTTCAGCTTGTTTCTATAACTGGTAGCTGTCTAAGAATATAATTTCTTATTCTAGCATATTAACATACTAGTTTAGGCCGATTTAGGCCCCCTGGGAACTTTCCCAGGCCAGGCCTAAAGGTCAAAGGTCAAATCCAGCTATCATAGGGTTATTCTACTATCGCTAAATGGACGAAAATAGAGTTGATCAGAAACTGAACTGGTCGCAAAGTGGAATATATAATTTATTCTGTCTGTCTGTGTATCCGTTCGGAAGACATGGTATCTCAAGAATTGTTTGATGGATCAAGATTTGATGGGTTAGAATGTATAGGGTCAAAAATTAGGAATCGAGTTCGTTGATGCAGGTAATCGATGCAATTGATTCCAATATATGGAGCATCAAAAATTGCTTCCAAAGCATTTTCCAAAGGAAGGGAAAAATAAAGTAACAAAACCTGAAGTACAAAACATTTTTAAAGGAAGGGAAAATAAAATAACAAATTCTGACCATTGAAAGCATTATTAAAGAAAGGAAAAGATAAAGTAGCAAAACCTGACCATCCAAAGCATTTTCAAAGGGAGGGAAAAATAAGGTTGCAATGCCTGACCATGCAACTATTTCTGTCCTAAATTTGATATCCCCTCCGAAACTAACGTAAGATTTCAAACAAATTCATCCAATCTCATGGTGGTTTACCTTGAGATGTTACACATGCTTTACGCAGAACTTCAGCTCCTATGTTATAAGCAATCATCGTTCTAAATAAATTCATTGAGCATATCAAAAATTTTACAAATAATGTTTAAATGGCAATTGAAAATCACTCTTTGACAAAACTAACGCAAATGCGGAGCTAATCTCTCAAATAAATCTTGTTGAGAAAAATAAGGAGAGTGAACAGAAAAATGTACATACTGAGACCAGTGATCAATCTACCACATATAACAGTTGTGACATCAGTAACGAGAGGAGGCACATTCCAGTGATGAGTCAGGCTTGCATAGAGGTTAGCATTCAATTCGTTGTGAATATCGTTAATCGCAATGCTACTAAAAGCAAATCGCTCACTTTCATGCCTAATAAAATCATGCAGAGTCACTAAGTTTATCAATGAAAATAAAACGAAAAAAGATTTTTACGGCTGTGTAAATTTCTATTTTTTTTATTTAATTTGATTTTTTAGATTAGTGTCCCTTTCAGCAGAAAGGCTATAGTTGAGGACCTACATCTTAACGAGGGATCTGAACATCATGAACTTCATCCGGGATCAAACCCAAATCTCCCACGACACAAGTGCGTACGCTAACCGCTTAGGCACGAGGGAGCTCTATGTATATCGTGTTAAAGAACTTTTACTCGCACCCACATATGGAATATATTATAAAATAACCATCCAGCAAATGTCTAAGTAAGCTAAATAAAATAATAATTTGCTCATTCTTCAGATCCTTCTCTCAACTGTTTTACGAAATGAGATAAGTGGTCTGGTGCTTTACGCAAGATTATATTACATACATGCTAAGCCCATTCATCAAATTCAACCCCTTATCATTACATAGCTTCCTTTGCAGATTCCAATGGAAGCCAGAATCAGAAAGGCAGTTTTTAAAACTTGAAAGTACAACCAACTGCTACTTCCGTTGAATTCAACGCATCTTCTGTTGTATCCAATTATACGCATCAATATGCTTTTAAGCACGAAATGCCGTAAAGGAAATTCAATTTTCAGAGAGCGCAGGCGTAAGATTTGCGTCACTTCCTGTCTCTAGTTTCAAGAAAAAAAAAGTAAAAGAAAAATCTTATTCACTTGACGTTACTTGGAGATAGGTAATTAACTCTATTACATTTCAGAAACCTTAATATAAATATACAAGATAGCATAAGAAGCATCACAAAGGAGTCGCAGAGAAGAACATTCTTGCTATATGGAAGAACTGCTATGAATGGTGATAAACTTAGTCAAGTTCTTCCCAGATACTACGACAAATAAACTTTGTAGATGTTTGCATTTTCTTCTGGACAAGCTATTAAAACGTCTCTACTTCAAGTTTTGCATCTTACATGTGGGTTACAACAACATATAAACGCTTATCTATATATATAAAATTAAAAATGACTGTTTGTGACTTTAAATTTCATGAACCGCCCGACCGATCACGATCAAATTTGTAACATGGATGAGGTTCGGGGAAGGGCTGGTTTTAGGCTATTCAATTTGATGGTAGAGCTGAGGGGTGGGGGTATAAAAATAAATAAAACTTAATAACTCTTGAATCACTCGACCGATCTTGATCAAATTTTCAACATAGATGAGGTTCAGGCCTGGAATCGTTTTCATGTTTTAAATTTGACGGAGCAACGTAGGGGAGGAGATGGAGGGGAGATATATGAAAATCAATTTATATAAGACTGAAAGTGACTATTTTTGTAACTTAATAACTCTTGAACTATTCGACCGATCTCAACCAAATTTTCAAGATACACCGGGTTTGCATCAGGAAACATCCTTGTAATGTCACTTTGAGGGTCTATTCTAGGGGAGGGGGAGGAGAGGGGGACATATAAATAAAAATTATGAAGCCTAATAACTTTTGAACCACCCAAACAATCTCGATCAAATTTTCAACATACTTGAAGGTCGGGCCTTGGATGTTTTTTTATCGTTTCACTTAGACGAGCGAACCTAGTGTGGGGGAAGGGCAGATGTATGTAAGAAATAAAATAAAAATTAGTGCCTTTGTGACTTCATCACTCCTGAACCACCCGACCAATCTCAATCAAATTTTCAGCATGCATGAGTTTAGTGGCAGAGATTACTTTAGGCTATTCACATTGACAATGCAGCGTAGGGGAGGGGGAGATAAATATAAAAATGATCAAAAATGACCGATAATAGTGTTGAACCCATAGTTTTCGGTGTCGATGAGAGAAACAGTGACACTTCTTATTATGTTTCAATTCAAGTTTAGCCCTTAGAGTTGGGGGGTACAACGTAGGGGAGGGGGATAAACATTTTAAATTGATCAAAAATGACTAATATTAGTTTCGAATCCATAGTTTTAGGAGTAGCTGAGATCAACAGTGCCAATCCTGATGCCGTGTTAGAGACCTGCACTGGCCGAGTTTGGGCGGGCCGACTCTGTTATTTCTTTGGACCCGGCCGGGCTTGGGCGGGCCGACACCGATTTCTCTTCAGGTCGGGCCGGGCTGGGGCCGATTAATTGCAATTTGTCTTTAATTATTGACTTTCGTTAAACGATAATTTGAATAAAGCCAAATGTTGAAGAAGTGTGTCCGTGAAAAATGTTACAAAGAATGCAATAGATATTTACAGTTTGTGCGGCTTAGCGGTTCCACTTTCACTATAGAGGATTGCAGGCGTTGCGCGGCAAATTGAGCTCTGACCTTGACCTTCACTGAACCCAAAATATGACCAGAAGGGGCGGGAAAGCTTTGCCTGTCGCTAAACAATATTGCCATCTTCAGTTTATGCTAAAAATCAATGGTACCATTCGGGAGGCAAGCATCAGGTTGTGAACCAGAGTTTTGCAAATGTTTCGGAGAGTTAGGTCAAGTTTAATACTAAATTTTGAGAAAGATTGGGGATCGATATATTTTTTTTTTAAATTTATCGGGCCGGGGTCGGGCCAAAAACCTTTAAAATTTATCGGACCCGGGCCGGGCTTGAGCCAAGATTAAAAAAAACTCATCGGGCCGGATGGGGCTCGGGTCGAAAATCTCCAAAACATTTCGGGACCGGGCTGGGCCGGGCCTAGGTACATTCGGGCTGGATTGGGCTCGGGCCGAAAAATTCGGTCCGTGCAGGTCTCTATGCCTTGTGCCGTAGCACGGCTGAGAGGGAGGGGAAGCTATATATAATGATGATCAAAAATGACAAATATTAGTGTCTGATCCATAGTTTTCGTGATCCATAGTTTCCAAAATCAGGCCCGGCACTTGGAGGAGGGGAAGAAAGACACACACACACACACACACATATATATATATATATATATATATATATATATATATATATATATATATATATATATATATATATATATATATATATATATATATATATATATATATATATATATATATATATATATATATATATATATATATATATATATATATAAATGATCGAAAATGGCCACAATCTATGTCAAATTTATGGTTTTCTGTGTCTGTTAGATGAACAGTGACACTTCTGATGCTGTTTAAATCCAAATTCAGCCCCGCATCTTGGGGGAGGAGCAAAGGGAAATACATAAAACTGATAAAAAAGCAACCTATGTTAGTGTGGAATCCATAGTTTCTGGGGTCGCTGAGATGACCGATGACACTTCTGATTCTGGTTAAATCCAAATTCAGGCCTGCAACTTGGGAGAGAGGGAAATAATGAAATGGTCGAAAATGACCAATATTAGTGTCGAATCCATGGTTTTCGGGATCGCAGAGATTATCAATGATCTTTTCGATGCCGTTTAAATCGACGCCATTGAAAACGAAAACAGCATGTTTCACGGGAACTAAACACATGGGATACGGAGTTGTGCATTTAAATTTTCAGTTCAACCCAGCGAAGCGGGTAATATATGATAGTACTGGATAATACGTCTTTGAGAGAATGTGCATTAGGCGTCAGATTTGTTGTAACTAAGAAATAATTAAAATCGGAAACTATGCTATCTTTAAACACTGGACTGGCTTTAGAAAAAATAAATGAAAAGCATACCATGTGTCAAAATGTACACAGTAAGAGAAAATCAAACAATATTACATTGCTATCATATGTATGTTCATTTCTCCTTATATAAACTAATATGCAATTTACTAGTGTGTTGATTTACCACAATATGAAGAAAGTAAGTACTCAACTTGGCACCGCCTAGATCTAGACAGTGTTCATATCGTTCACCCAGATTTTCAGTAATATCCTATAAACAAAGGTCGCTATGCATTCATCTGAAATAGTGCGCTTCCGTTATTCTACACTGAGAAAAATCCATTATCCGGGCAGCGGTATATTGTACAAATACACGAAATCCATTAGTTTACTACGAAAATGTGTACAGATCATATGCTACCCATATGCTACAAACATACTGCCTTTTCCCACTTATGTGTTACATCATACCGCAGCAGGATGTCTGAAGTCTTCCGTATATTGCATATGTACACGTATGTTACTTTCGTCTGCTGTATATTATATACGTCAGTCTGCATGTGGAATCCTGACCGTCTATATGCATTTCTTTGTTTCATATTGAAAGCACGTAAAATGTAGATGGAACACTTATACAGGAAGTATTACTAAACACGTTTGCTGGAGGATTTTACGTAGAGTTGTACGTTAAATCCAAAAACTACATGATTTAGGCATGTAACCTACGTCTCCACGCATGCCAGATACGTTTTTAATGTGTAGTAGCTAGCGCACAAGCCATTCTTGCATTGTATGTCGGGTTCATCTCCCAGTGGCAGAGCCTTGTAATTTCAACGCAATATATGTGGATGGGATTCCACTTTAAACTGCAGGCTCACGCCTCATATAGCAGCCTCGGTGCTGAAAAGTAACGCTAAAGTCCAATCCACAAACACAACTCCTGCGAAAGGAGATACATTGTTCCCGTAACGAAGGGCCAACTCTTGCCGGAACTTCATAGTTAAACACTTTAACCTCCAACAATACCTACAAGTAGGCACCAAGTAGTTTAAAATAGGGAAATTGAGGAGTGTGGGAAATCAACATCACGTGAAATGATTCGTCCTAAAAAGTTGTCTAGGTGATGAGTTTTTTTTTTTTTCTTTTGCAGTTGGATTTAAATACAAAATATTTGGTAGTGAGAAAATATTGATACACAGAAAATGCATATTACATTGTTATGAATGAAACACTATTAACGAATGGGGGAAATTACAATCCTATGGGATGTTGGTCAAAATTTGGTATGCAGAGAAAATATGTAAGAAGTTTCGGAAACGTCACAGGGCTCGCGGGCAATAAAATGGTAAGTGCTACTTCTGGTAAAATTGAATGGTACTGGATCAGAGAACAGTATGTGGGTAGTTAATTTCGGTAATATGTTAACATACGGCAGGGGGCTTGTTTGGCATATGTTACGGCATTGCATTGCATATAAATGTAAAACTTTGTTTCCCAGTTTACTCGAAAGTTAGAAAATACGACATACAATTGTCTTCCTCCTAGTCGTTCATATATATGCATATACAGAATACAAGTATCAACATAATTTGCACTATCTTAGTAAATTCCAGCCAGAGAACTGGGATTTTGAAACTTATTACAGGTTTATTTTGAGCCAATGCACATGATAGCACAACACTTGATATATGGGGGCTAAGCGTACTTAGGATATCTTATGCACGAATACAGGGAATTTGGAGTGCTGTAATACGCTTAATTATATATATTAATTGACTGCATTTATTAAGGTTAAAAAAATAAATAAGACGGCTACATATATCCAGTTTTTTTAAAAAAAGAAATAATATAGTTTTTATTATTTTACGGCCACACATGAAAAAAAGCATGTTGATAAGCTTGTAAGTTTCGTGTTTTTCTTTTCATGACATTTTAGACTAGCGTTTTTATTACTTTGGAGAGGAATTTTAATATATACAATTTATTGATTGATTTGAAATAGATCACTTATTTATTTTAAGATTGTTACTTGTAGGTTGTTACCAAGACACTTTTAAGAAAATGATTATAAATATAGTAGACGGGAGTGTGGTTCTAAACAGTGTAGGGGCTTTTTTTTAATTAGTTAATATTTATACAGTTTAGATTAACTGGAGATAAACAAGCAGATACAGAAATGATTAATACGTTGTTAAATTTATAAGAGCAATAAGGACGCGAAATTTTAATGTATAAATAAAGTTTTGTTATCAGGAGTATATAATGGAATAGGTAACATTGCTGCGAGAGGGATAATATTATTTAGTAAAGGGACGCCCGAGAATAATGAGCTGTTTGAGCATACTTTACATGCAATTCTAACGAAATAAATGAAGCACTGTTTCTTTAAAAGGATTTCCCTCTGTCTGTCTGTCTGTCTCTCTCTATCTCTCTCTACCTCAATGTATATAAGATCTATATATATATATTACGTATAA
Source organism: Thermobia domestica (assembly GCF_964235325.1). NCBI lineage: Eukaryota > Metazoa > Arthropoda > Insecta > Zygentoma > Lepismatidae > Thermobia > Thermobia domestica. Next base: position 283,627,874 of record NC_137459.1, read on the forward strand.
TTATATAAGTAATACCATTATCAATCTACTGCTAGGCAAAAGACCATTCCTAACCTAGTTAAAAGCTGTACAAAATCTTTGAATATATTTAAAAATAAATTATTATTATGATTGGTAACTAGTATTTTGCAACATCATAAAAAAGAATTGTGAAAAAGATAACCATTTTAATAGTGTATAACATATACAAGTAGATATAAATAGTTTATAGGAATATCTTAATTGTCATTACATATATACAAAGCTTATATGTTATAAAATTCGTCTTATTTAACCATCAAATATTATTATTATTAACACTATCAGTAGTAAAAATATAGTTTTATTCAACATTATTAATACCACCATTATTATATCAAGCCAAGATTGCAAAAGAAATATATGTATTCGTATTCCAGCAAATAACATCTGAGAAAATCATATTAAATTATCACAAAAATATAATATTTAATAAATCAGGTTTCATAAATAATCAAATCTATATTTGATTAAAAAATTCGTAAGCCATTCACATTTGTCACTGGAAAATCATTCTAAATTGGTAGTACTGTAACCTCAGCAGGGTGTCTATAGCTAAAGAGGGTGAGTTTGAAAAAAATAAAAAAGGAGGTCTTTGTTAAGAAACAGGAGAAAAACCAATAAAATAAGAGGGTGGTCAAGAAAAAGGAGAGAGACCAAGAAGACAGCAAATGAAACTTACTGAAACAAAATTTAAAAAAACATTATTGATTAAACTAAACAAGGGGTGTGTCAGAACATAGAAACTTGGCCAGAGTGTGTAAAGGACAAATAGGAAAGAGGAAACAAAAATGAATAAGTAATTAATGTGAAATAATAAAAGAAGAGGACAAAAAGAAAACACATTTTTTTGGTTAGGTTGGGAGCAGTTAAGTGGTTAAAATCATCAAACTGCGAAGTCCAAACTTCAATTTAGGGGTAACAACCCGTCGAATAAAACATCTTCGCGCCCCGAGCGTTGGAAAACAGTTTTAGTGGGGCAACTGGCGGTAGAAATGCAGGAGGCCGCAAGAGTACGCTTTTTTCGGGCTGCAATAAAAGGACAGTAATTGCAATTCCATCTTATAACAAAAAAGCATGTACTAAGTATAATATTTTAATCAACGTTTTATAAAAGTGCAACATTGCTTGTAGTAATAAAACTCAATAACCGGAGTAAGCGTTTGGAACTCGGAGGTCTTTCCAGGAGCGTGAACAGTCTGAAAACTTTCCGGGGAGCGGGACAACAAAAGCAACACGGAAACCTTCCACAGAGAAACATCGAAGCTACCTTGTTGAAAGAAAAGGAAGATGTTCAATGAACAGTAATCAAAAAAGAGGTAAAGTGGCAGACATTATATTAACTGATTTTTAAGTACAGTGCGCGATAAAACTAAATATCCAAATAACAGATAATCGATTTAAAGTCATTTATAATTTAAGTAAAATTAAATTTCCTCGTAATTATTGGTGTTTAAACAAACAACTTATATTCTTGTGTTGGGGTGGAATAAAATATTTTCAATCAACCTGTAAATTTAATAAAAGTTAAATACAATTTTGCAATTAACATAAAGCTAATATTCTACAAATAACACTATTATTCAACATCGTGATAAATGTATCTATATTTGTAAATTTTATGTATCTCTCATTTCAATTATTAAAATAGCTAAAGTAAACAATTGAGTTTTCATTAACCAAAATTTATTGTTAAGCAAACAATTGAGTTTTCATTAACCAAAATTTATTGTTAAGCAAACAAAACTTATAATGCAAATAACTTTAAACAAAAAGCTAGCAGCAAACAGAGGCTCAACAAAAAACCGAAACCACAAAACCCTGAAATAAAAGTAATTAATATATTATGGTAAGTTACAGCAATATTTTAACTTTTAACTCACATGGCGTCCAGCGTGGGGCTTGATTAGCTTATGTGCAAAATGTTTGCTATTAGCTTTCACTCTAAATAATGTTGGCCTACATTGTTAAAATAAAGTTATACAAATTTGGCCATTTTCTTTAGCCAAAGTCACTTCTCAACGTCCAATACCCCGTGTGTAAAATTTTGCTCGAATTTTTTAAACAAATAACATAATTTCTAATAAATTTAATATTAATGCAAAGTTATTTTTTTCAAATATACTTACTATTTAAGTGTTAAGTGCTATTTAATTTTTATAAGCAATTTAAATTTTGTCATCTCTTCCGCTTTTCTCTACTCTTAAAAATAATGCTTTATTTGTTTATTTTATTAAACTTACTTAAAACAAAATATTACATAAACCTAAAAAATCCGCAAACAGCAAACTCAAAACCGGTCAGCTAAAACAACTATCAATTTAGTTTATAAAAAAATAAACTACATAACATAAATCAGGCAAATAGTAGTCGAAAATGTAGTGGTCTTAGGTTAAAAGCTGGTAAAAGTGTAAAAAATAGTAACATTACGTTAAAAAAATAGGTTGGCAAGGGATTAACTTAAATATTTTGAACAAAGTATTGCTAAATTAAAAAGGTTAAATAACGCTGTACAAAACCTAAATTGTAAAATAAATAATGTGCAAATAAAATAAAAAAATAAATTCCCCACTTTTTCTTCATGTGCATTTTACACCCTTTTTTAAATTTTTTCCTTGTTTTGTGATGTTTTTTTTCTGGGGGTTGCTTTTCGAATACCTTTTTTTCGAAAACCTTTAAAAAAAACAACTTATATTTTTGTGTTGGGGTGCAATAAAAATATTTTCAATCAACCTGTAAATTTAATAAAAGTTAAATACAATTTTGCAATTAACATAAAGTTAATATTCTACAAATAACACTATTATTCAACATCGTGATAAATGTATCTATATGTGTAAATTTTATTTTATCTCTCATTTCAATTATTAAAGTAGCTAAAGTAAACAATTGAGTTTTCATTAACCAAAATTTATTGTTAAGCAAATAAAACTTATAATGCAAATAACTTTAAACAAAAAGCTAGCAGCAAACAGAGGCTCAACAAAAAACCGAAACCACAAAACCCTGAAATAAAAGTAATTAATATATTATGATAAGTTTCAGCAATATTTTAACTTTTAACTCACATGGCGTCCAGCGTGGGGCTTGATTAGCTTCTGTGCAAAATTTTTGCTATTAGCTTTCCCTCTAAATAATGTTGGCCTACATTGTTAAAATAAAGTTATACAAATTTGACCATTTTCTTTAGCCAAAGTCACTTCTCAACGTCCAATACCCCGTGTGTAAAATTTTGCTCGAATTTTTTAAACAAATAACATAATTTCTAATAAATTTCATATTAATGCAAAGCTATTTTTTCTCAAATATACTTACTATTTATGTGTTAGTTAAGTGCTATTTAAGTTTTATAAGTAATTTACAAATTTAAATTTTGTCATCTCTTCCGCTTTTCTCTACTCTTAAAAATAATGCTTTATTAGTTTATTTTATTAAACTTACTTAAAACAAAATATTACATAAACCTAAAAAATCCGCAAACAGCAAACTCAAAACCGGTCAGCTAAAACAACTGGCAATTTAGTTTATAAAAAAATAAACTACATAACATAAATGAGGTAAATAGTAGTCGAAAAAGTAGTGCTCTTAGGTTCAAAACTAGTAATAATGTAAAAAATAGTAACATTACGTTAAAAAATTAGGTTGGCCAGGAATTAACTTTACTTAATTTAGCAAATGTTTTTCAACAAAGTATTGCTAATTTAAAAAAAAAGTTAAATAACGCTGTACAAAACCTAAATTGTAAAATAAATAATGTGCAAATAAAATAAAAAAAATAAATTCCCCACTTTTTCTTCCTGTGCATTTTATAACCCCTTTTTTTAGTTTTTCCTTGTTTTGTGATGTTTTTTTCTGGGGGTTGCTTTTCGAAGACCTTTTTTGGTAAACCTTTAAAAAAAACAACTTATATCCTTGTGTTGGGGTGCAATAAAATATTTTCAATCAACCTGTAAATTTAATAAAAGTTAAATACAATTTTGCAATTAACATAAAGCTAATATTCTACAAATAACACTATTATTCAACATCGTGATAAATGTATCTATATTTGTAAATTTTATTTATCTCTCATTTCAATTATTAAAATAGCTAAAGTAAACAATTGAGTTTTCATTAACCAAAATTTATTGTTAAGCAAACAAAACTTATAATGCAAATAACTTTAAACAAAAAGCTAGCAGCAAACAGAGGCTCAACAAAAAACCGAAACCACAAAACCCTGAAATAAAAGTAATTAATATATTATGGTAAGTTACAGCAATATTTAACTTTTAACTCACATGGCGTCCAGCGTGGGGCTTGATTAGCTTCTGTGCAAAATGTTTGCTATTAGCTTTCCCTCTAAATAATGTTGGCCTAAATTGTTAAAATAAAGTTATACAAATTTGGCCATTTTCTTTAGCCAAAGTCACTTCTCAACGTGCAATACCCCTTGTGTAAAATTTTGCTCGAATTTTTTAAACAAATAACATAATTTCTAATAAATTTAATATTAATGCAAAGTTAATTTTTTTCAAATATATTTATTATTTAAGCGTTATTTAAGTTTTATAAGTAATTTACATTTTAAAATTTTGTCATCTCTTCCGCTTTTCTCTACTCTTAAAAATAATGCTTTATTTGTTTATTTTATTAAACTTACTTAAAACAAAATATTACATAAACCTAAAAAATCCGCAAACAGCAAACTCAAAACCGGTCAGCTAAAACAACTGGCAATTTAGTTTATAAAACATAAACTACATAACATAAATGATGTAAATAGTAGTCGAAAATGTAGTGGTCTTAGGTTCAAAGCTAGTAATATTGTAAAAAATAGTAACATTACGTAAAAAAAATATGTTGGCCAGGGATTAACTTTACTTAATTTAGCAAATATTTTTCAACAAAGTATTGCTAAATTAAAAAAAAAAGTTAAATAACGCTGTACAAAACCTAAATTGTAAAATAAATAATGTGCAAATAAAATAAAAAAAATCCCCCCGCTTTTTCTCACTGTGCATTTTACACCCCTTTTTAAGTTTTTCCTTGTTTTGTGATGTTTTTTTTTCTTGGGGATGCTTTTCGAAGACCTTTTTTTTCCTTGCAGCTGTAAACTGACCGCTTGCGTACTAGGTTTTTTTTGTGGTGCATGTTACGTGTCTCAATAAATATTGAGAGACGCCGGAGAGTTTTGATAATATTATTTTAAAATGACCACACATACGTTTGTGCCATTATGCGGTTTGTCTTTTGCTTATGTGTCGAATAATTAAAATTCTTTTCTAGCGTCATGGGAAGCCATTTTGGACCCCTTACATAGAAGATTCTCAGATTGCTTTTTTTCGACGCAAACTGTTGGATTCACAGCGTTGGAGCAGTTTTTTCCATGCGTTTAATTGTTGCTAAATTTCTGCCCGTTTAATTTTAATAATCCATTATACAGCTCATTATTCTTTCTCGTCTCTTTACTAAATAGTATTATCCCTCTCGCCTATTCCATTATATACTCCTTGTTGCAAAACTTTATTTATACATTAAAATTTCGAATGCTTATTTCTCTTATAAATTTGGCAACGTATTGGTCATTTCTGTTTCTGCTTGTTAGTCTCCAGTTAGTCTGAAATGTGTGAATGTTAACTAGTTTTGGGAAAAGGTCCCCACACTGTTTAAAACCGCACTCCCGTCTACTATACCTACAAGTAACAATCTTAAAATAAATAAATGGTCTTTTTCGTATCAGTCAATGAATTGCCTATGTTAAAATTCCTCACCAGGGTGGTAAAGACGCTACAGTCTAAAATTTCATGGAAGAAACCACGAAACTTACAAGCTTGTCGACATTATTTTTTCCTCGTCTGTGGCCGTAAAATTATGACGACTATCTTCTTTCTTTTCTATTAAAGGAGAAAACAATTGGATGTATGCAGCTGTTTTATTTATTTTTTAAACTTAATGAATGTAATCAATTAAGCTTAATATATATAATTAAGCGTATTACACTGCACGTTAAGCCGTAGATCCACGTTTCATATAGCCTTGCTGCTGAAAAGGCTATAAACGGAAAATTTAATCAAACCTAGTCCTCAGAGCAGAGATGTTCACCCTCGCGAGGGTGGCCCTCTCGAGGGCATCCTCACCCTCAACTTCCCTCGCCCACAGTGACGCGAGGGCGAGGGAGCGCGATGGCGAGGACAAGTTTTGGCCGCGAAGGCGAGGGTGCGCGAGGACGAGGACAAGCTTCGATGGCGATGATAATGATGCGCGAAATCGAGGACAAGTTTTGCCCGCGAGGGCGAGGACAAGTTTCGGCAGCGAGGGCGATGGTGCGCGAGGGCGAGGAAAAGCTTCGACGAAGAAGGCGAGGGTGCGCGAGGGCGAGGACAAGTTTCGGCAGCGAGGGTGAGGATGCGCGAGGGCGAGTAAAAGCGAAGGCGCGAGGGCGAAGAATTCAATAACGAACTTTTTAAATGAATTAAATGTAGACACCGTAAATTGATAACACTTAGTGTAATCCACTTCATCAAAGTCAGTTATTAGTTGATTAATAATTTTAATTGATCTTAAATTAGGATTATCTTATAAAACACTACTGTTAATGGTTTAATTGAATTGTCAATTTTGTAAATAAAATCTCATTCTAAGATAATTACGTTAAGTGTAGATCGCAACTTTCTAGGCCAGCCCACAAACTGTTTTTAATTAAAATCCTATCCGTTTTCCAAGTACCCAGTTACAAAACTATTAAGTCAATACTGAAAACTAGAAACGAAAATATTTATTGCAATTAAACGATTAACAGGATTGGTATTATTGGACGGGAGCACGTTGCCTCAGTGCTACAGCCAATCTTTGGTTTCAGGGGTCACTCGTTCGATCCCAGGCCAAGTGAGTTCGTGGAGGACGATAGCGTATACTTGGGTTTTCTCGGGATTTTCCCGTTTCCTCCCGTTTTCTCATTCCACCTATTGTTTCATCATCATTCACTTGCAATTCCATCAATCTCATTTAGCCATCGATGGCATAACCATTGGAGGTTAAACTAAAGATTTATTTTTATTTTATTTTATTTTATTTATGTATTTATTTATTATTTTTTTTAAGATTGGTATATTTAAAAGCGTTTTTAATATAGTGTAAGAATATGCAGCGCACAGTCTTGAAAAGGAAGACTATTTTGGGAATCCAGTAGGCTTCTTTCTGTGATCTGTTACCCTTCATTATCGACGTTTTTATTATTATTTTTGTTTCGCTAAGTAGGATATTAAAATAGAATGATTTGGTTCTATATCTCAAGTTTTAAAGCTCCCTGACAACTGATATTTAGTCAGCAAAGCGTAGGAAAACTTAGAAATAAAGAAGCAAAACTATCTGAAGTATTCGGCTATGGTTCATCTAATCATGGGCGTCGTAACGAGGGGCTTGGGTGGTCGCGTTCCTCCCAGATTTTCGTCACATGTATGTAAGCAAACTAAGAAAATAAAAGCATATATTCAGGGGTGTAGTCGAGAGTATACGAAGGTGTATTGCTCAATCTTAGTCATTTGCGCATACTTTCTGTTTCAAGGCGTGTAGTACTATATTCAAAACTAGCATATAAACCTGTGAAATTTTTAAGATTAGCGTATACTCTGTGAAAATTTTAAGACTATGGTGTACGCCGTGTGAAATTTTAGGACTTGAGCAGGAAGTTTTTGATAGTCTATTATTGCAACACAGCCCCTAGTTATTCGCCTCTACTTTCTAAACATTTTCTATATATTTTACATCCCTGGAGTTGGTGGCCCCGCATTGTGGAGGTTGTGGGGACATTATCTAAGCCTTTGGTCAAGTGACCTTACATTTGGACCTGTCAAGTGACCTTACATTTACATAGGTTACTATTGAGATAAGTGGGTAAAACTGCATTCAGGTTTACACCTATAATTTCATGATTCTTAGTGTTCATCCTCCCAAAGGGGAACTTTCGAAGATGTCCTCAATTCTAACTATAGAGAAACGTTCTCACACAACAGAATAAACATAATTTCAAACCGTTCATGATCTTCATGGCACTGAAAATATTCGAGATAGGAAGATCTTGGCTTTTAAACTGTGTTGCTATTCCTTTACGAAGTGGTCGAAGTGGAAGATCTAAAGAAGTATATCATGTATGCTTCCCCGCTCTTACTTAGAACATTGCCTTTACGTCACTTATGGAGGAAACATAATGCAAAGGCTTGAATCGGGAGTAGAGAAGTTTTGCTCTATTCGATAATATTTGCATGCTTCCCGACATAATTTAACAAAGCAATTTGTATTTTAAGCTGAACAAAGTAGAATACAATAGCTTTCATATATTTTCACATGACGTGGGCTGATTCGTACTCTAAAACAGAAATGATTAAAATGTTTTCATAATTCTATTCTTTCCGTGAGAAAAAATGTGTATGTAAGCTAGTATATATAGCATACCTCTTGCCCTCGGGTAAACATAAATTAAAAGAAATCTCTGGGTCATTGGTTCGATAATTATAAATTGATTTGTATAACAATGTTCATATTCCTAAGTTGATAGAATCGTGATATACTCATTTGTTTGAATACATTGTAACGCCTTCTTCCTCTTCAGGATACGAATTTTAATCAAAGTGACACTTTAAAATCCTAAGTTAGGTAATGGTCATATTTGCCATGATACGAATTTTAATCAAAGTGACACTTTAAAATCCTAAGTTAGGTAATGGTCCTATTTGCCATGTTTATTTTAACAAATCACTTTTTTCTTTTACCGATTGTTTAACATAGTATAATTCGTTTGTTCTTTAAAAGAAATAGAGAGGGAGAAGGGGTAGTTAATTCTTAAAGTGGGTTCTTTCCGGGCGTTTCTTTTTTTCTCAAAACAAAAAAAAGAAAAAAAAAACTCAAATGATGTTCTTCACATTTCATAAAAAGTTTTACATCATAACAACTCTACAACCAAACATAAATCGTTGCTCACGAAACACATCCAGAAAGAGTAGTTCGCTCCTGGGGTTTAATTTTATTGGACTACTTATCTTGATACGCCCTTGTAATTTGTAAACTAATAAATAAAAGTAGTCGAAATTTTGAACCATGCAAATACAGTAGGAGAATAGTTTGTAACTGTGTGATACAAGCAGGTTAGCAGTGCTACCGTCGCAATATAATAGCACTACGTCAAGTTATTGCATACTTACAATATACATATTAAACGAAACCTTATCAGATTTGTTATTCAGTACTGCAAACTAATGACACTATACTATTGGAAACATGCAAATTTCGATGGTATTTGTACCAATAATACAAGTGAGACGGACGGGCAATCCAAAGTACTTTAGTGTCTAACTCGATGATTATGATATGACGGATTTCGAATAAATAGGAGAATTGATATATATATATATTTTACTAAGCCCTTTATTTGGAAAAATTGCTTAAATAAGTATATTATCCAATTGCATTGATTACTTTCAATATAGGTGAAAATCATAAAGCCGTTCAAACTGTTTTGGAGATAAGATAAATACTTTTATAGTTCGCAACAGTGTTTACGTTATGTAATTTGGAAAACTGATAGTAAATACACCCACCAAAAGTGTTGTTGTAATTCTATAGAAGCAAAGTAAATCAGGAAGAGTTTTTGAAAGTTCCCACAACTACCTCATGTTATGCAATATATTAATTGTAACCATTTCTTTTCATATCTCCGAAATAGTTTGAACTATCAAATTGTTGTAAACGCATGGGTGTAGGCACGGGGGGCCCATCGGAGCCAGGCCCCCCAAATGATTTCCTGACCCCTCTAATGATCAGATGTTAAAACATCATCGTGAGATTATCTCGCTTCAGTCATTTAAAAATAACAAAGTTTATATATAATTAATAATTTACGGTAAAATAGTATGGAAAAATAGTATTTTACCATACCGATCCCACAATTCTTCCTTATAGCGATCCGAAAATAGTATGGTACACTTTTTGTGACAGCAGATTACACTATTTATGGTGATTTGTATTTGACAGTTTGAAGACAAACGTTTTGACAAGGTACTATAAATTCTACCATAAAACAATGGTACTAAACTAAATTGTAAGTACATTATATTATTTATATGCCATAATTACTATTTTAAGAAAACTTTTTTTTTTATCAGATGGAAAATTTGGTAAAAACAAAAGAAACTTTTATATTCAGTTTTACAGTGTGGATTCCATTCGTTTTTTAAATGCTATTTCGTGTAAAACAGGGAGTGAAATACAGCTGTTAATAAAATAATTATGCCTTTTTAGTCACGAATATTAAATAAACATTTTTGTCAAAAAATCTTAAATAAATTAAGTGCAATTTCAAAGAAAATCAGTTTTATGTATAAAAGTAACCAAGAAAGTTATGTCGCTTTTTGTGGAGGTCTGAGATAATTGGCCCTCACACCGTGAGTTGAATGTGAATGGAGTTAGGGCGAAAGTTAGTTCTTCGTGTTTAAATATCCAACATACTGCCTTGTTGTGGCAGTTCAGTTACAACGTGAACTTGCGTAAGGACAGAGTAAACATGGAACCACCACAGAGTGTCATAGGGCGTGTATGTTGTACGAGTTCAAACTGGGGTCAAACGCCGCAGCAGTGTGGCGGAAGATATGCCAGGTCTTTGGTGAGGTTGTCCTGACTGAGCGGACAGTGCAGAGGTGGTTAACAAGTTTAAGGACGGTGACGAGACACTCAAAGACACATCACGTGCCGGAAGACCAAGACATGTACAAAATGTAGATCTTTAGACAGCAATTGACCCGAACAGTTGCCAGACATGTGAGGAACTGTATTACTCTCATGCCGTAAACGTCGCAAAAGACCTAGTGGCCCACTTGCGGTAAATGTGGATCGTCGCTATAGCAACGCGTCCAAGACTTGTCGCTAGTGTCGCACTGGCGCCAGGGTTTCGTCGAGTCGAGACATATATATATATATATATATATATATATATATATATATATATATATATATATATATATATATATATATATATATATATATATATATAGTCGGGGTGTTGAAGTTACCACCGCGTAGCAACGAGAACTTCGTTTTGGTCCGCGCTCCTTAGATTCCTCGCAGGGAATCGCGAAGGGACCAACACGAACTATCTCCAGTCATGTGCATGCGGCTATTATTATATATTATTTTTACTGACGAATTGTTCCTAAAGTGAGCTCCGAGGGTCAAGAATAACCTCTGCCTCAACATCATGAAGTGAGTAATCCTGAGATAAGTGAGAAGATTGTATGAATTTAGCTGACAACTGTCGTCAATAATTAGAAAGTAAGTATGCGAGAACTATGAAATAAAGTAAATAGGCATGCTTCATTTTGTTACAAAATTACATGGTGAACACATTTTATCTAATCCCAAACAGTTATCGTCGAATACACACGGATAGATGAGCACTCTGATTGACCAAATTAAAAAGATCTTAGCGATTTATATCTTTACAAGCGACGTTTCCCTTATCGCTTTCGTAGCGAAGTACGAAGAACAATCGCCTAGTAATCATAAGGTTGGTGGTTCGAGTCCCCTTTGGGATATTTTTTTGATATTTTTTTTAGTGTTTTTTTGATTTAGATATTTTGTTTATGTACTTATATATTCACAGAAATAAGTTTGTTTAGCCATGGTTATTATGCAACAACGGGGTTATGTTGGAAGAGGTCCCATAAGCTTAAAGAAGTCCGGTAGTAAATTTCTTAAATTGAGAAAATCCCGCCCTAACCATTGGGAAAATCCCATCATTACTTTAAATGTAAAACAATAACGGGTAAATCCTGTTATTGCTTTGCATGTAAAATTTAAAGGTCAACGTATCATAATCAGTACGCTAAAACTGAGGTATTAAATTACAAATTTAGTGCGTAGATATCACTGAAAGTCCAATCCAAGCTGATGTTGGAAGCTACTTAGGCAATCGATAAATTTTGCCAATTTCTATCAATATATTTAAGCAACCTTGGCTTCATTTCACATGTTTAGGCTTAACATCCTTACGTAATACCGAAGTTGTCAAAGAGAAGACTTTCGGTTAAAGTGACATCCGAACCGCTTCTTGGTTTACGCATGAAAGAAGGGTTGTGGTTCGACCGAGAATTGAACATGGGATACCTTGATTAAAAGGTCAAAAGGAAATAAAACTAATGCAGATTGTTTGATATGTGGAAACGTCACCGTGAAGTTCACACGATTCCCATTTTTCGTTCTTTTTATGTATTTATTTTTTTTGTTTTAACCAGTTATTTAAAAAAAAAACAGCTGGTGTAAACCAGCCAACCCTAAAAGTAAGCACTTCTTTAAGAAAAATACACAAATAACTAGCAAAATTGTATGTATTATTTTTACTTCAAAATATTCCATACCCTCTTTTTTGAAACAAAATATAATTAAAATAAAACATAAGATAAATACTTAGATTTATATGATATACTTAAAAGCTGCACATCTAGAGCTTTGGGTTCTGTATATTCTTGACATTCTACAGTTAAGTTTTATATAGCCACCATCACTGTTTACCCAATCCTCAAGTTTTCTGAATTTTTAACAAGAGGGATTCCACATATCATTACGGACCCCCCCCCCCAAAAAGGAATACGGAATATATTTAAGTTAAGCTAAATACAACTGCACAACAAACATGACTGCGTGGTTAGCTTTTGCGCTTCTATCGGGAAGTCTGGCATTCAACCCAGCATTTGACCACTCTGACAAAGTTTTTCTTCATTCCATCTGTGAATGTAGAAATAGTGTGTGTACTGTCAGTTGGTTAACTTTCTTTCTTACTGTTTTTAAATCGTTATTATTACTAATTACCAGCAGTGACGGTTTTGCGAAGGTTAGGCGGGCGGTCTTTCGGACTGAAGCGTGTTCCCCAAAGTTACGGAATGTCTAAAACAAAGGAAATATCTATTAGTTATGCCTTTACTCATAAACTTTAAGCTCCCGTCAAATAAAAATTACAAAAATTACGAATATTTAGAAAAACTAAACATTAGTGAGAAAAATCTCTCCCAAAATGCTTTTCTAAATCCGCCACTGATTCTCAGTATAAAATGATCTTCAAGGTTGTATCCGGAAGATTATTGCTAAACATATAAACGAAACGAAATATTAGTTATGCCTGTACTCATAAACTTCAAACACCTCCCAAATAAAATTAGGGCTTTTTAGAAAATGAAACAATCAGAGATACCCCTCCCAAAGTACTTTTCTAAATCCACTACTGATTATTTGTATAAATTGGTATTCAAGATTGTATCCGGAAAATTATTGCTAAATCAATGCACAGCTACAGTATAACAGAAATGTGGAAGTACGATTTAACGGATATATTGAAAAACTAGCTTCGCCCCCAGACCCCCGAGTTTATTCGGCCTACGGCCTCCCTCCTCTTGAACTCACAATTCTATTGTTTCTTTTCCTATTTTCAACTATCTAAAAGATAAGATTTTGTATCCCAAGAAAACGCCCATTTAAATAGCATGGGAATTTCTTCATCCCCCTTTAGACCCATAAAAAATTAAAAATATCAACTTTTGGCAATTTTACTGTGGGTTAGTCCCAGAAGGCTAAAATCATGCCAAATTTCATCATTCTAATCCTGTCGGAAGTACCTAAACATTTTGGGGTGTAGAAGACGTCCCATATGAATATCATGTGAAAGATTTTTCAGTTCCCCATTAAACCACTCTACGATTGGAAATTTTTATTTCTGATCATTCATTCTGGTAACGCTAACGAAAACGTACAAGCATACCGAATTTCAATGAGATTATAGGTCAAAAAAAGTCCCATTTAAATAACATGGAGAAATTCTTCATCCCCTCTGCCGTGTCACAACAAAACGCTGTAACTTGAGTTACATTGTTTTGTCGCTATAAGCATTTTTGAATTTCCCGCCACCGATATTTGTGTTCACCAGGCCCAGTATTGAGCTGGGTCAAATACTTTTGAAAATACAGCAAAGAAAATTTCGATGTAAGTAGGAAATTAGCCTTTCTGTAGCGATAAAACGATGTAAATCGAGTTACATTGTTTTGTCGCTACTGAACGACTGCGTAACTGAAATTACATTGTTCTGTCAATGTCATTGTAAGTAGTAAATGTGCATTTTGTAGCGACAAAACGATGTAACGCGAATTACATTGTTCGGTTGAAAAATGAATGTAGGATGCTCTGTTTTTACGCGTGTCTGAGAGTGACGTCACCGTTGTATAAACCAATCAATGGTTCAATCTGAATCAAAGTGGCGTGACCAATGCCCCGAATCATGGGAACAAACCGGCCAAATAGGCTCGAGATGATGAACCCGCTGGTATCACATTACAATTTAGAGCATGCTCCAAACAGGAGATATCTCCCCTGCGGCTACACTGCGTCGAAAGCGTACGAAGAGTACCTCGAAGATTGCAAGGAAAAAGAAAGAAGGAAATGCAGCTGGCCAGTTTTCCACGAGGTGATGACAGATCTCCATATCTCCACTTCAAGACCCACCCAGGATGCCTGTTCCAGATGCGAGGAACATCGTTTGGCCGTTCACAACGACAACGACGGACCACAGCAGGAGCACTCCTGCGAAGCCTGTGGGTGCGCGTTGTGCAAACAACAGATCTCCCACCTGAAGAACCGTGACCTGGCCCGGGGGCACATGCACGACTTTCAAAGCAATGAAGAAACTCGTGTGTCAGTCTATACTGTCGATATGCAGAAAGTGCTCTCGATGCCAAAACTGTATACCAAAGACAGCTTCTTCTTGCGAAAACTTGTACTGTTCAATGAGACGTTTGCTCAGGTTGGCCAAGGCGCGGAGGCAGTTTGCGTGCTGTGGCGCGAAGCGGAAGGCGGGCGAAGGGCAAGCAACATTGCGTCTGCCTACGTGGCTTTCACCCAAGGTCATGCCAGGGATTTGGAAAACATCTACCTGTTTGCAGACAACTGCGGCGCCCAAAATAAGAACCGAATCCTCTTCGGGGCGCTGTTACGAGTCGTCAACGATTGCACTGTATCCTGTTCCAGGATCCGACTGGAATATCTGGAGCCAGGTCACACGTACATGAGTGCCGACAGCGTGCATGCGTGCATCAGCAACAAAATTCGACTAAAAGACCTGTACGACATGGATGACTTTGTGTCGACGATACAGGCCAGTCGAAAGAACCTCAAGACGGTAACGCTGTCCCACAAAGTCCGCGATGAAACGAAAGCCAAACTCCCGAAAGGATGGTCCTTCAGCAACATGAAGATTGTGGAATTTCGGAGAGGTAGTTTGGCAATCTACGTGAAAAAGGACTACGATGCAGAAGATTTTCTTGAGATTTCAATTCTTAAGCAAGCCACGAAGAGAGTCCTTGCTAAGGAGTTGGGAAAACAGAGCCCAGATCTGCTGTCAGCACTGCCGAGGCAGGAATCCCCAAGAGGCATCAGTGCGGAGAAGAAGGAGGATCTCCTCAAGCTCTGTTAGTATGCCTCAAACCAGACGAGGGTTTTTTCAGAAGCTTCTTGTCACGAGCGGAGTTTTCGATCTCGACAGGGTCGTTGACGTCGATTTTTGAAGTGACATTTGACGTTGATACATCAAAGAACTGTCTAGTGTGTAAATTCTGGTAAATAAGTTTTTAAAAGCACAGACTAATTTGTGACAGATAATTTGGTCACTTGTATGTCATTTTCCCTTTTTTTCGCTATTATGTGAGGGAATAGTATGTGATCGATAAGTACGTTTTTCAAAGAACAGCTTCGGTTTTCGTTTTATATTCTTCTTAAGGTTCTTCACCACATCGAAATTTAACTGCCGCTAAGTTCAGAGTTTTTTTTTTTTTTTTTGTAATATCTTCAAAACAAATAACAGTACAAAAAGTGCATTCGCAGTTTGCTAGACAATCTCATTTTGCGTGACTCACTTCTCTCTGCTTCCGTTTTGTAGCTATTCATAGATTTGTCATTTATTTGCGATTTTTTGACCAGCTGCACAGCGAAAGCAGACAGGTGAGCCGCGACAACGATATGACATGTAAAATAATATTGTCTAGTAAGCTGCGGATCCATTATCCTATACTGCTATTTGTTTTGGAGACATTACAAAAAAAGGTGAAATTAGCGGCAGTTAAATTTCGATGTAGCAAAGAACCTTAAATGTTTTATTTAATAATGTTAAAGGAATGTAACGAAAATATGTTCATACCGAGCGAAATATTAAAAAGGGGTACAAAACTAAATCAACATGCATGGTCGTTCAAATTACGTACTAGCAAATATAGCATACTCAATCCTTCAGCAATTTTATTTTGTGTGTCTATTTATGGGCTTTCTTTGGTTATTAGCAGTTTTTCCCACAATTTTGCAATAAACATTCAGTTACCATTTAACAGTGAATTTTGTGTTTGCCATGAGCTGCCAATACGAACGAAGGAAAACATATGTGATATTCATGGGTATCTTAAGTTGTGTATAGAAAGCCGATTTGGTTATACTAGGTGAATGGAACATGACCAACACATTGAACACAAAATATGTTGTATATATCATAGGCAAATTCGATTAGGCCTATTACAATAAACGAAACAAAGAATCTGTGTGAGCTCGCTATTATTTAACATAGGAATTGACTCTATACCGTACGACTTTCCCGGCGTGGAAAAGTGGGGTTCTTAACAAGTCCCTATGCCTAAATTACAATTACGTACTCCTAACGCCTGGGTATTTCAGTTATTTCATTTATTAAATAGGTACTATTTGCTATTAAAATGAATTCAATTTCAAATAATGCTGCTAAATCGTGTACACTGTAGCCACAAAATGATGTAACTGTAGATACATAGTAGATGCTGTAGCCACAGATTGATGTAAATCTAAATAGAAGCTCAGCGCTATAGCGACAAAACGATGTAACTAGGCAATAATAGTCAACCAATCAATTTTCACCAAATTTAATCACACAACATGCATTTACGTAACATTACATGCAACCACGTGTTTCCAAAGTCAAGATACACCGGCCCTACACGATACAAATCACATTTTCGGATGAAAACTTTACGGCTCTTTTTCTCAAAACTGTTCCGCCAAAGTTACAGCGTTTTGTCACGACACGGCAGCCCTCTTTAGAGCCTCTAAAAATTAAAAATATTGACTTTTGGAAATTTTCCTATGGGTTTGTCCCGTAACGCTCCAATTATGTCAAATTTAATCATTGTAACCCTACAGGAAGTGCTCAATAATTTGGGGGTGTAAAAGGTGTCCCATATAAATAACATGGGAAAGATTTTTCAGTTCCCTATAAAACCATTCTAAAGTTGGATTTTTTTTTATTTTTACTGATTTACTTAGGTAGTGCTAACGAAAACGCACAAGCATACCAAATTTCAATTTTTTATTCCAATTGCAAGTACCTAAAACATGAGATTATAGGTAAAAAAAGGCCCATTTAAATAACATGGGGAAACTTCATCCCCTCTTTAGACCCCCTAAAAATTAAAAATATTCACTTTTGGTAATTTTCCTGTGGGTTAGTTCCTGAAAGCTACAATCATGCCGAATTTAATCATTGTAGCCCTACAAGAAGTGCTCAATAATTTATGTCAGCTCATGTAATTTTATATATAGTTAAGATGTACGCTTTGACGGATATATAGAAAAACGTAAGTTTAATTTTTGTGCTAGAAGCTAGAGTACTAACCTCTTAGAAATGAAACACGGATGACAAACTAAAATTATCTAGAGAAGGAACAAAAAGTCGATAACTCGAAAGTTAAAATAAAGTTAAATAGCCTCTAAAATTGCCCTCAAATACTACATTATTCATGTTAGCTTTAATTTGTAAAACATGTGCTCCATCCATCTTGATGGTGAATTTCAGAGCAAAATATGGCATTTAGGTTATGGAATTCTTATCTAACTATAGAATATACTATAAGAAAGCTATTTAGATAGAAAAATCATGAAAATGAAAAAAAGCCAAATTTCCAAAATTCTCCTTTTTTTTCAAAAAAGCCGGCTTTTTGTGTGCAAAAAACCACCGATTCAAAAAAGCCGGCTTTTTTGCATCTCTAATTAGTAAGGTAAGTAACACGTGCTATTCTAATGGGAATTTCATTGAACAGTTGTATTGTTCATTTTTCTTCTTTTTTGATAATCGGGCTTGTGATATAATGTAGGAATGGCAAGGGATGACAGGACTGGTAATTGAACGGGTATTTACTTATTGATACAATAATTTCATAATATAAAATCGAAAACCATCACCGTCTGCTTTAGCCTATCAGGCATAAGCGTGGAACGTAAAGCTAAAAGATTTCATTTCATTTCATTTCTACCACTGAGCCGCCGCGGACCCAGGCGTGCAGAATAGTCTAATGTTGTAACAATTGTTGATTATTGCATAAGAAAGAGTAATGGTAAATACAACTTCGCTCAATTATACAAAAATAACGAACGCTTTGTATTAAATAGCTCAAAGGCTCATCGTAGCAGAAACAAACATTTCCTTTAGATTTTAAAGTACGAATAGTGAATGCATCATGTTTGTTATCAACGATCCTTCAAAGATCCTGTTTTACATTGCCCGGAAGCCTTTTCTTTCGCACAGCTAATAATCTCCTTCTCCTAGACTTTTTGAATATTCTGTAGGACTTGGTGCCTTGGTGCGTATTTCCCACACAAGCAACATGCCATGTTTACCTTATACGTATTAACTTTACTATTTCTATAATACTCAATGACCTGTAGAGACCTGCACGGGCCGAATTTTTCGGCCCGAGCCCAATCCAGCCCGAACGTACCTAGGCCCGGCCCAGCCCGGGCCCGAAAAGTTTTGGAGATTTTCGGCCCGAGCCCGGCCCGGCCGATAAGTTTTTAAAAATTCTTGGCCCAAGCCCAGCCCGGGCCCGATAAATTTTAAAAGTTTTTGGCCCGACCCCGGCCCGATAAATTTTTAAAAAATTAGCTCGAGCCCGAATCTTTCTCAAAATTTTGTACTAAATTTTACCTAACCCTCAGAAACATTTTCTAAACTTTGCTTCACAACCTGACGCTTGCCTCCCGAATGGCACCATTGCCTCCTATAACTTTGCCTGTCATCGAGAGAACAAAAACTCCATTCCCTGTAACAAAAATCTATCTTAATTGATTTTTAGCATAAAGTGAAGATGGCAATATTGTTTAGCGACAGGCAAAACATTCCCACCCCTTCTTTTTATATTTTGAGTTCAGTGAAGGTCAAGGTCAGAGCTCAATTTACCGCATAATGCCTGCAATCATCTATAGTGAAAGGGAACCGCTAAGCAACACAAACTGTAAATAGCTATTGCATGCTTTGTAACATTTTTCACGGACACACTTCTTCAACGTTTGGCTTTATTCCAATTATCGTTTAACGAAAGTCAATAATTATTAAAGAATTGCAATTGATCGGCCCCAGCCCAACCCGACCTGAAGAGAAATCAGTGTCGGTCAGCCCAAGCCCGGCCCGGCCCAAAGAAATAACAGTGTCGGCCCGCCCAAGCCCGGCCCGGTCCAAAGAAATAACAGAGTCGGCCCGCCCAAGCCCAGCCCGCGGGCCGGGCCGGGCTTCGGGCCTCGGGCTGGGCCCGGCCCGTGCAGGTTTCTAGTGACCTGTAATTGTTGTGAAATAAAAGCTTGTATAGTGTTTTAATTCCCTTAAATGTATGCCTCTTTCGCCCCAAATATTTTTATCAACATATTATTTTTGAAACCCCGCAATTCCCGTTATTGTGCAGAGCCCTGCAAACCCAGGCCCGAAGATGGCCCGGCCCGACCCTAATGGATCTGAATTCTGTGCCCGGCTCGACCCGGCCCGCCCGAATCTCGAGCCGGGCTCTAACCGGGCCGGGCACATTTCGGCCCGACTCGGCCCGAACACTGTGAAAGACGGATCGGAAACTAATGTTGGCAGCCTGTGTTAATCGTAATGTGTTTGGCATGGGCGGCGATTAGGGGGGCAAAGGGGGGCAGTTGCCCCCGCACTTTTTTAAGTAACCAACTAATGTATATAGTTTCATTTGGAAATGTAACGATTTTGTATGTGTTACTGATTAATAGGAAAAAATGCTGCCATATAATATTTGCTGTTGCGTGAATACGTATTGGTTGTCTTCCCGTGGAGTAAAGAAAGCTACAGTAATTGCGTTTTAACCGCCACAGAAAATAACCCCAAAAAATAACCTATTGGAGCACAATTTCAGCATACTTTCATTTCCTCATACAAGGGCTCGATATGTTAGTGAGCCGCTTTGAAGCTAATCGAAAGAACATTATGCAAAAAAGTAGGGCCTATTTCACAAGTTATTCTTTAATTGCACAAAAATTGACAGTTCCTAAAATGTCTTTTCTTCTTTCTAAAGTAAGGAATATCGATTTAAAAGAGCGTGATAAGAAACAACTTCTACCTTTTCCATTGTTTTGTAGTGTAATATACGAGTGAAGTGTTGTGTTTAAGGATGTACGAGTGTATATACAATAAAATTTAGTAAATTGAACATAATTCTAGGTTTTAAGTTTATTTTGTATAACTGAAGTGTGGATTGTAAGTATTGTTGTGTTTTGATGTGTTCCAAGAAAGTGAAATCTGCACCTAATGGCAACGAACATATTTCAAGAAGTTTCAAAAGCAAATATTTCTTTAAATGTCGTAGCACATGCTTGTAGTATTTACTGTCTTTCATTTTCTAAGAGTAATAACATACATTTAATAGCATGTGTGGAATTAAATATTAAGTTTTTCATTAATCCTCAGTTTCAATATAACTTTTGCAAAACAAGCATCATTATTCATTACTATAATTAATATTATCCTTTCTATTTATTTGTTTTGCAAATTTATTAAATAATCTGATCACACAATTTTCCAGACATAATTTTAAGATGTTCATGAGCAAGGAATCAAATCTCTTCTTACACTTTCGTTGTTTAAGAGTACAAAGGGCTAGTATCTACTTGCGTTGTTCTTCTCAATTTACTTAATAAACTATTATATACGATATACGATATTTTAACTGAAAATATAATATCCTATAAGTTATACAACCTTTCGTCAAACAAAATGTTAGAAACAACCAGGAAAACTAACATTTATATACAAATATTCAGATCATGTCTTGCCCCCTCACTTTTAACGTCCAACCGCCGCCACTGGTGTTTGGGAAATTAACTCTTTATTCAAGACTGTAAAGTACTGTACTTCTACTACTCTTATTACTACTACTACTGCTACTGCTATTATTATTATTATTATTATTATTATTATTATTATTATTATTATTATTATTATTATTATTATTACTACTTCTACTACTACAACTGCTACGAGCGTCAGAGTTGACATGTCTGGTGGTACATACTTTACAATCTAAGTACAGAAAAAATCGAAGAAATACTAGTTATTATGGCCAGTCTGCGTAGTCAGGCCAGTAGAATGCATTCACATCTGGTGCTAGAGGTCGTCGGATCGATCCCTCCTCGTGTTATGTGAGCTTTGTTGTGGACAAAAATCGTGAGCGTGGGAGTTTTTGGATTAGACCGTTTTCGTCCACTGTCTTCATTCCACCAATTCATCCATCATCATTCATACGTCTTGAGCCGTAATTGCCTAAAGAACATATGAGAAAGTCAAGTCCTTGACCTACTAATTAGAATTTGTTCCGCTACATTAGACCACGGAGGCCGAAACCATGAACTGGCGTGTTCATAAGATTAGCGCAATTTGTAGTAATGTTCAATTAGCACGGCAGATTTCAAATCATATTACATGTTCCTGTATTATTTATAATTCGATGCTACAATAATAATAACAAAAAACAATGATCAAATAAATCACCCAGACCCCAGGATCGATGAAGTGTTCCTGGAACGGTGCGTAACAGTAAATAACAGAGCTATATGACGGAATGCGAGACAGTAAATCAAAACAAAATCCACATATATCATTGTTGATCAAAAAATACCTCAAAAGTCCCCTGAATGAAAAATGTATAGATATCAGCTATCAAAAATGCCTCTTAACATCACATATAATAGAAGGGATAGTTGATATTAAGAAAATGAAAATATAAGGTTTCCTAAGAAACCAATAGTGCAAAATGAACATCGCTTTACTGTATGTCCTTGTACGCATCGAATAGCACGGAAACAGATTCAACAGTTTCAGGCTTTAAAGCATTTCTCCGTTCCTGAGTACTAAAATCTCTTTCAGTAGACTCACTAGAAGCAGGGATGACGAGATACTGACGCGTTAATTTACACAATTTTGGTAATATTTGTTCTTGTTGCTTCCACCACTGCAGTATATCTAGTTCTCTTACACATGATGACATGTTGAGGTAGATGTCTACTTCATCATCAAATTCACCAGAGACTGAATGTCTATCTTCCCAATCCATTAGTTTATTCTTCTTGGTAGGTGGTTCCAAGTTATGCCAACTAGCCTAAAGGAGACGATGGTGAGAAATAAATGAAATAGTGGAGTAAATAAAGTGGAAGGAAACAGGAGAACGCCGCGAACTCCCCACACGGTGTTTGTCCACCACAAAGTTCACTAGGCGAGAGCTCGGATCAAACCAGGGACCCCATACACCAGAGGTGAGCGCTCAACCGCTGAGCCACCGTTCCAGGAACACCTAATCGACCCTGGCGATTTGGTGATTTATTTGATCATTATATTTTGTTATATTTGTAGCATCATACTATAAACAATACATGAACATGTAACACCATTCGATATTTGCCTTGCTAATTGAGCATTACTACAAATTGCACTGATCTTATGAGCACGCCAGTTTATGGTTTTGCCCTCCGTGGTCCAATGCTAGCGTACCAAATTCTACTTACTAGGTCAAGTACTTGACTTTATCATACGTTCTTTAGGTAACTACGGCTCAGGCTATATGGATGATGATGGGATGAATTGGTGGAAAGAAAACAGTGGGAGGAAGCGGGACCACCCCAGAAACTCCCATGCACACGATGTTTGTCCACAACAAAGCTCACATAGCATGAGCAGGGATTGATCCGACAACCTCTAGCACCAGATGTGAGTGTTTTTTCTATTGAGCCGCTATTCTCCCTCGTAGATCAAGCATCGGTTCACATTCTACGCAGACCGGCCATAATAACTAGCATTTCTCAATTTTATTCTGTACTTAGAAGGTAAATTCGGTACCATCAGACATGTCAACTCTGACGCGAAGTCGTAGCACTTGTAGTAGTATTAGCAGTGGTCGTAGTAGTAATAGTAGAAGTAGTAATAGTAGTAGTAGAAGTATTAATAGCAATAGTATTACCAGTACATCACAGTCTTGAATAAAGAGTCAGTTTCCCAAACACATTACGATTAACATAGGCTGACAGTAAGACCGTACAAACACGGCAAAAATAGAGGTAGTGGAGGACATTAAAAAAACAAATAGACTGACAACATTAGTTTCCGAACCGTCTTTCAGACTATCGGGCCGAGCCGGGCCGGCCCGGCCCGGCCCGGTTCGGCCCGATTTGGCCCGAAATGTGCCCGGCCCGGTTAGGGCCCGGTCCAGTTTGATATTACTTGAAACGGGTCGGGCCGGGCCGGGCACCGGGCCGAATCGGGCGCGCCCGGCCCGTGCAGGGCTCTGTTATTGTGTTCGTTTTAGGGATCAGCTTACACAGTCATACAAAATTGTGCAGATTAAGCTATAAGCTCTTAATGATTTTAATGTTTCGATATTTGTTAAGACAAAAAAAAAAAAAAAATGTTTCACAGTAGGGTAAACTTTAGTACATAAATAATATGCAATACTTTTTTACAAGACAAAACTTAAAAACAGTAATTGTTTGTTTCTTGGGGTTGATAGCTAAAAGGAACAGCAGTTCTTTCTCAACGTCAGGTGCAAGTAAATCGACGTACGAATTTAGTTTGCACAATTCTGTTTATTAGAAAAGCTTTCCTCGCTGTGAAGGTCAATGACTTGCTTTTCCCTTCTGTAGTTGTAAGTGGTGGGAGGTAGAGGCGTTTCCTATCAGGTTGCCTGAAACATACTTTGAGCAAAGTTCTTTGCAAAACTCAATTCCTTGTAACTTGTTTCTACCTTTCAAAATACGTCATAAAACGATCGTGGTACTCAACACTAAGGTGCATCGGATGCACATTCCTTAATCCGTAACACTTTATTATTAATATTGTTTATTATTACATTTGGCTTGCTTTTTGATATGTGTGATACTGTAGTGTCCTCAGTTTGCAACACAGCATAATAAATGTGTGGATGTGTAATGTATGTTCTCGTTCACATCTACATTTGAAATATATTTTTAAAAAAGTAGTGCTATAAAAATGAAACTTTATGTTTGGTTTGCAACACTGTTGATATGGTAGTATTGAAGACCATGTCAAACAATGCTTCTCATTTGGCACTTGTACAGTAAGTAATTTCAACGGTTTGTATTTTGTTAGTTTGAGATCTTTATGGACAATCCTATAAATATGGATACCGAATTAATTGCGATAGCGCAGATAGCTATGATGTAGAAGACTTGCATGAAACTGATGCCTAGTAAACATAGGGCAGAAATTCCATCTATCCAAAGTTATAAGGTGTCGAAAAGGACGGAAAATAAACGTTACAGCCCCATAGCCAGAGAACTACACGATGTATCACAATCGGGTGAAGGAACTGAATATACGCTCTACTTAAATACACATGTTTTAGAGCAATCTGGAAAAGGAACAACAAATTGTAAATAAAAATATTGGGGTACGAGAATACTATTTTATGTATGTATCACAATAGTCAGGTAGATGCCATTTAAGATTGTTTTAATTCTCCGTCAGTAATTACAAACGACTAATATCGCCTCTCCCTTTCATGCAACAACCAATATTATAATACTTTCAGGAGTAATGCAACTAAACACAACATACCTTAACTTCAAATAGACTTTCTTAATAAGTTAATTCACATTTTGATATTAAAATATATTTTGATAATGGGTGAAGGATGTATTTACAAACTTGCTTTTGTTTAAAGATGAAAATGACAACAAAAAAATGTTTCGTAACTGAGGTTTGGACAGTCACTTCTATTTGGAAACTTGTAGTTGTTTCGTAAGAGCTGACAATCGTAACCTGATGGTTCATTAGAAGTTAGAAATGAAATGAAAGAAGCGCTATCGCACAATTTGTAGATAATCGAAGCCAAATATCTTGTTTGGCTGCGGTTTCTTTATCTCTTACATTCTTAGGTATCAGTTTTATTATCTGTTGCCTGTCTTTAAGGGAAAGGGTATAAAACTAACATTTCAATTATTATTATTATTATTATTATTATTATTATTATTATTATTATTATTATTATTATTATTATTATTATTATTATTATTTGCACTTGACTATCTGGAGATACAAAGTTATGATAGGAAGATATTGTGGCTCAGTGGTAGATCGCTTACTCTGATACTAGTGACCCCTTGTTCAATCTCAAGTCAATTGAGTTCGTTGTAGAGAGCATTATGTCCGGAGGTTTTCCGGAGTTCTTCCACTTCCCCACATTTTCATTCATCCAATTCTTTAATGTAACTTTGGGCCATAAAACTTTAAGATTTTGTTCTAATTAAGAATGGTGGAATATCAAGCATTTGTAGAATTTGAAATATACATGAATTTGGATCTTCCATTTTCCTGGAAGCTACCTTTTCTTAATGCTCCTTTAAAACTTCCAAGGTACTAAATTTTAAATGTCCACAAAATAATTGGTTGACTCGATAAGATAATTAACTGAATCCTTCTCGTTATTTAAGGTTTAATTGAGAAATCCATGGTTCAAAGACCGGAGACTAATACGTGGAAGACGGTGATCCGACTTGTTCCCACTTTGACTATTAAATTTTGTTGCATTTTACAAAATTGTCACACGTGCACTGAACTCCATGAAATCAAGATAATTTAATATGTAATTAGTAATTGGTATAATATTAATCTGGTTAAATAGCATAAAGATAATTTTCGCATAAAATGTGCAGTTGATTTCATTCCACGACGTTCCTGAAACATCTTCATGAACTTCATCTTCATAATTTAAACATAATCTGAAGGAATAGCTTCAAGTTAATAACGAATAAGCTAAACAAAGAAGGCCCTGTTGATACACGGGCTTTCACACTGTGTGAAAACAGAATCATAGGTATGATTAAATTTACCAATAATTTATCCATACGGAAACAAAAGTTGTTCATTGGAGCTCATTTATTTGCATTGCATTTATATGGGTATATATGGTAAGATATAAGAAAAGTCAAATTCAGACACTTTTATCAGAAGATTAAATTAATAATCATTCTTATGTGTGTCATTTTCAACATTTGAGAATAACTCAGTTGATTATTTATCAGTATTGCATTAATAATTACTTGAAAAGTTCGGGACATATTTCGTTTTATTTATTTATTTATTTATTTTATTTTACAATTTACTCAAAATATTTGGAACTTCTTGTTTCGTCGCATACTTCTTCATTTGACAAAGTAATCTGAAGAAGTAGTTTACAATATTTCGTTTCAAATACAAGTATTTTTTTGCCTCTCGTCGATGGATCACATAATGCCTGTGTTTTGCGTGCATACATGTTAATGTTGGAAATGAATGACCAAACGTCAGTCTTGTGGCGTACAAGATAAGTCGTGTATTGAAGTGGTTTTATCTTTAGAAATATATTAATTGATTGGTGTGAATGAAATGTCATGTTTTGATATTTGGTGGAAAACTCTCATCAGTAACACAGCACAGGGATGGACAAAGGCTAACAGAAAAGATTAAGTGTCGCGTGAGACCACGTTTATCTCACATAAAATATTTCCTTACAGCCACGTGGTGCCGGGTTGGTCTCACAACCTCTTGGTAGCTTATGACCTGTGGAGACTCACTGATATAACCTTTTACATTAGAACATACTGTAGTGCATAATAGTCGGTCTGATATTACGAGAAACAGCCTTGACCTTTGGAATTGTTAGTCCAACGTGGTCTCACGTGGCTCTAGCCAAAGTGGCAAAAATAAACCGTGATTTCCGCATTACCCGAAGGTCTAATGTATTATTCAAATCACTCAAAATTGAGGCAAGACAATAATCACGTGAAGTAAAAGTACAACAAAATGTGCAGGAGGTGTCGCTGTACTAAATTCGTTACTAACTTATGCGTTTGCATTTTCATGGAAAAAATCCGGACACAATCGTCTAAAATCGGTGACATGTTGATCTCACGCGGTTACTAAGCGTATTTCAGGCGTCGGTCCATTTGAGACCGCTTGGGGCTAACATAGGTATCATTGTAAGATAGTATCAATATTACATAATACCGATACTACAGAGTTACTTAAAATGATTAAATTACTACTTAGATAGACACTCATAAATCAGAAATGAAGAAATACATTTTGACCATAGGGGATATTTTTGTTGCGATATAGTGGCTCTTAACCTGTTAAATGTCTAATGTCACAAACTCAGTACAATCCGGCAAGTAGATTAGGATACCCAGTCTAGAGATAATGCATTGTTTGACAATGTCGTATGAAAGTACACCATGACAAACTAACAATTGCGATTTAGTTTATTTTATTTAATTTTTATTTATTCTTTTACGAACTGAAACGTGGGCACTCTGCACAACAAGTCGAAGAAAACATGTTACCAGTGCATTTGATCCAGGTGACACATCATTGCACAATGAACACCATCTAACATTGTGTTCGGTTGAGCTCCCCAGGAACACCGTAAAAACGGGCCTTCGGGAAAGTTTGAGTCAGTGCAGGCGAGTTAGGCATAGACAATACTGCTATCGTTCGGCGGCTCCTTGCAATCTGTGAGGTAAACAAGTTGAACTCATCCGTGCCACATAAGTCGACACCGGCCAACAAGAATCGCTGTCTGAAAGTGTACAATTCTCTGAGCGTACCTGGTGAGGAATAACCGAGATTTTACTTATTTTTTTTCATTGCATCATGCAAGTTGAAAACTGGCTTTAGTGTGACAATCGTAAATGTTCAGGATAGTGACTGGAATGTAATCAAATTCAGAAAGGATATCTAAATCACCGCCCTATCCTCAAAATGCGTTGTTGCTGTCATGCTGGTCTATGGTGGAAGTGACCCATCGTGTACTTCTCAGGCGAGGTGAATCCATCAATGCAGATCGCTGCAATGCTGAATTCCTTGAGATGTACAGCAACCTTGTCCGCTAGCATACAGCAATAGTTAATAGACATGATGCACCCCAAAGAATGGTAAAAATTATCCGTGAGTTGCAGCATGAATACCTTCCTCAATCCTGATATCTCTACGATTGACTACTACCTGTTTCACATCTCAGTCATTCTTGGTAGGGACGACCTTCACTGAGTATTGGCCGATACAGCGCCTTGTTAAGAATTTATCCGCATCGTAGACTCCACCCTTCCTTTTGCTACGGAATCGAATTGTTGGCCCAACAATTGCAAAAGAAGCGATTGAAAAGGGCGAATATTTTCGTTAACAAGATAGTGTAGTTGATAGTTTTTGACACTAGAAATGGCGCATGTTGGGCGGACATTTCACTCGAACAAACCTAATAAAAGTATAATTAATTTATTGCAAATATCCCAGTATTAAACATGTTTAATAAATTTTGGGGGCAGGAAATCATTTGGGAAGTCGAACTCTCATCTGCTCCCCTCCATTCCCCGTGGCTACACCCCTGCTGCTATTCCATAAACTTCCTTCGACTTAACAACTCGGCAGGTTGGGTTGCAGATACCACAAAGTACTGAAGATATTTTAAACGGATTTCTTTAGTGTAAATATGAAAAAAGATAAAAAAGCGCTGTTTTTTTTAAAATTAAGTGGTGCAACAGTCGGCAAATCAGAGGCGTGGCTCTAACTTTTTTCCAGTTGAACGATATATATATATATATATATATATATATATATTAACAGTTATACATTCTAATGACCAACTAAATTAAAACCGTCAGCACTTACGAAGCAACTACGAATTTCTATACCGAAGTAATTGTCTATAGTTCTGTGTTATTACGTATTTTGATCACTTTTTTTTTTACTATTATTATTCCTAAACAAGACTGGGTTAGTAAATTCACCATCCACATATTACCAAATTATGTTTAAATATCGAAATGTGATTGCATTTATTTATTATTTTTTTTTTCTTTGAAGTGAAATTATGTTTTGTGTATTCGCATAATTTCTGAAAATAAAATTGGTTGTTACATGAGAGGGAAAGATGATATTCATCATCTTCGATTATTGTCGGAGAAATAAAACAATATTTGAATTGCATCTAAATAAATATTGTCATTTATACTTAATTAGTACCTAAAATAGTCTACTTGTACCCAAACTTTTTTCTATAAGTTCGTTGCGCCTTTACCGGAGGATTCTAAAACACAGACATTTAGGCAGGTCACGTACTAGTTCCTGTGTAATTCCTTGACCCCATTACGGTATGTCTCATAGTTCTCGAGCTATGGAGCTTTTTCGCTGATTTCAGTATCATATAACTGTGGAAGGATCTCTATGTTCCTTTCACAGTTCTTCCATAGGAGGCACCTTACGCTTTATGTTCACAATATATATATATATATATATATATATATATATATATATATATATATATATATATATATATATATATATATTATTCTTTTGGAGTCTCCTACAGGATGGCTATTCCCGTAATCGCAATTAATCCAGCAATCGGTACATTCTGTTGATGAAGTGTAAATGAGAAATACGCAACTTCTAAGTATTTAAATAACAGTTTCAATTTCGACATGAAAATAAACTCCACTCACTAAAATTCACTATTACAAACATTGTCATTACTAACAATAAAACAAAGCCAAAATACTATATTTGATTTAGCACTGTTTTCTAAACCATTAGAGCCTGCGTACAAAAAACATTCTCCTTACCTCCATCTGGTTTGTTAGTGGTAAACAATCTTACAGATCGCTCCTAGGGAAGAACTCCTTTCGTGAACAAGCTCTTACGGTTACGGGTTTCTACAAAGTGGACATTCGCCAGGCAATATTGGAAACGAATTACAAAGCAGGCAGATGCCTTTTGTAGCGTCAATGCCCCGAAGAATTCTTTTAAGGCGCTGCTATTGAAAGTGACTGAGCTCAAAATCAAAGGAACATACGAAAGGGCATTTGAAAAATGGAGAAAGAACGAAAGTTAACAATATCTCTCAAAGAGGGATTCTTAAGCATGAATCTGAATTGCAAAGCTATTTCACGTGTTGATAATTTTCGTTGCTATCACTAATATCTTGTTGTTGTTGTAGTTGTTGTTAAAATGATACCATAACACTACATTTGTGATATTTAAAGCAGCATCTTAAGCATTCCCTATTGTTTATTTTATTACCACTTATTTCGTTTATTTGCTTGTTGCAGTATAGCGTACCTTTTTAGCACTGAGGCTATATGGCATGCAGATTTTTGGTTTAATAAGAAATTCAAACCATTACAATTTGTTCATTTTAATGCTCTAAATCAAAAACCATTTCGGACTCTCGTATTCTTATTATTATACTTTTCATGACAACTAAATTCGACAGAGATACGAGGGGGGCATGATGGGTCAGTGGTAGAGCACTTTCCTGGTGCCTGGGGTCCCTGGTTTGATCCCCAGTCAAGTAAGTTTGTGGTGGACAACAACGTGTCCGTGGATTATCTCAGGGTACTCAATTTTCCTCATACTTTCACACTCCATCAATTCCTCCATCATCATTCACTTGTTTTAATCATGGGGGCCGCGGTGGCTCAGTGGTAGAGCGTTCACCTCTGGTGCTAGGGGTCTCGGGTTCAAACCCTGCTCCCGCCAAGTGAACTTTGTGGTGGACAAACACCGTGTGCGTGGGTTTTCTCGGGGTTCTCCCGTTTCCTCCCACTTTCTTCATTCCACCATTTCATTCATTACTCATTATCACCGTCTCCTTTAGCCTAACCGGCATAACCGTGGGACGTAAAACTCAAAATTTCATTTCATTTCATTTTTGTTTTAATCATTATCTCCCTTAGCCTAAGGGGCACATTCGTTGGACGTTAACTGAAATATTCATTTTTTTTAAAAAGGATACGAACACAGTAATATCAGAGGCAGTCAAAACCATTCATGCTCTTCACAGGGACTCGAACCCGTAATGAGTTTCTCCTCACGATAGTCATACTTAGCTTCAGATCGCTCGATCACACCACAAGGGCTACTAGATTAATCAGGAAGGCCGTTACTACTTATTGTTCATAGCATTATTAAAAGCTGTACGTAAAAAAGCGTGTAAAATTATGAACATTATATTAAAATGATTCGACGCTCCTATTAAATTCAAGCTAAAGACAAGCAATATATATTTCAGTACCGCTCAAAAATTTTCGAACACCCCGGATTTTTGAAAGCACAACCTGTGATCCTATTATTTTGACACGAGAACTTTACAGCACTGTATGAGAGGTAATCCTGCCTATAGCATCAAATTTGATGACAGTTGAATCGAGGTCTGATAGATTACTGCAGATGATATGTCAAATTATATTTTTTTGTTTTAGTTTAAATTTTAAGAATTATAAGTTGACATATCTACAGTACCTCTCTCACACGGGAAGGTCCCACAAATTGTCGCTAAAATCTGATTGCGACAAAACACATCTAATAGAGCGCCACGAGAAATGAAAACGAGCAAAATCTAAGGTGCTATGGACCAGAAGGACAGGAACTACGGGGCTTCAAAATTTGAATATCCAAAAAAATTATATCATGGAATGATGTACGTTTAAAGTAAATATCTTGAAAACCGTCAAAGCAATCAAAACAAAAGTTGCATAATATAATGAGAATAAAATGCCCTATCGAAATTCACAATGTTATCATAAGTAAAGCACAGTTGCCAACTCAGCATAAAGTATTTTGTTTGAGATAGTACCATATACAAGTGTGCACATATTTAAATTGCACTATTATCACTAAACATAACAGTGAAGTGTATTGGTAGTGTTGCACACTATTGGAGCTGCGTGTGCTGAAAACGTTGAATGGAGAAGTCTGATATTTGACGATACATGGTAAAGGAATGCATTATAAAAAACTGAAGGTTTATTTTTTTTACTATACTTCTGTAGCCCCGGTGAATAAGCAGACAAGTCATGAAAACAAAATGATACACGCAACGAAAGAAACATGTGTTTTCTAATCCTGTAAACTGTTTTTTCAGATTATATTTTCAATATTTGGAACAGTACGTTCTTGGTTTATGTCTTTCGTGTTAAGTGACATAGACAACTATTATTTTACTTCCTCTCCTGCATATCACATGATTATGTTCGCACACTGTAATATTACTATATTCACATTGGAAATATTATTATTTTATTACCATTTCATTTCGCTTTTAGTCGTCCCGGATAGCCGTGTGGTCTAGAAGGCTAGACAATCGATATATTAGGGATTTCGGGTCCCAATCCCGCCTCAGACACGGTTTTGCTATACTTTACACCTTATATTTCATTGTTATCTTTCTCTTTCATAGTGGTTTTGGATCCCACTTTACACTTTAGGTTCCGTCCTATATAGCTTCGGAGCTGACACAGGACGTAACGCATCACTCAATTTCGTTTTTCAAATGCATCAATATTTTGTGACACTTCTAATATTTTGCTATGTTATACTATCAGAGTTATACATTTGAACTAAATTCATAGTATGAGACCCAGATTCCACTATTATCATCTGTCGCCACTTATCATACTTCTACATTGAATATTCTCAGCACACGTAGCTCCAACAGTGTGCAAACTGTACCACTATACTTCACTGTTGTGTTAAGTGATAATAGTGCATTTTAAATCTGTGCACACTTTTATATAGTACCAATTCAAACAAAATATTTATGCTCAGTTGGCAACATTGCTTCACCTATGGCAACACTGTTTATGGATTTGGATAGGGCATTTTGTTGTCATTATATTATGCAACTTTTGTTTCGATTGCATTGACTATTTTCGACATATTCACTTTAAATTTACATAATTCAATGATACAATTTTCTGGATATTCACATTTTGAAGGCAGGTAGCCCCTGTCCTTCTGGTCCATACCACCTTAAATTTTGTTCGTTTTCATTTTTCTTGATGTTCTATCAGATGTGCTATGTGGCAATCAGATTTGAGTGACAACTTGTGGGACTCTCCCGTGTCAGACCTCAATTCAACTGTCGTCAAAAGCTATGCTTTCGGCACTAGTACATCTGGTGCAGGGCTGCAAAGTTCTCGTGCCAAAATAATAGGATCACACTAAAGCTTACCGAAATCTGGTGTTCGAAAATGTTGAGCGGTAGCATATATATATATATATATATATATATATATATATATATATATATATATAAGTAGTGAAGAGTTATATAGGACTCAGCTCTTATTTGAGGGCGTATATCAAAAATTTTACGGAACAAGTGGAACCATTTCAAATTCTTTTGGACAAGAATACAGAATTTATATGGACAACTCAGCTATTTGATGAACTTAAGATGGATATCATTCAGGCCCCATCTTTGTTTCATTTCGATCCATCATTGGAAATCCGAGCATATTCCGACGCATCCTCAACCTCAACAAGTGGAATTTCGTCATGTTATAGTATAACACTGAAACTGATCAGGAACGTGTTGTTTCCTACTGTAGTAATCGTTTTACTAAAAGCAAACGTAAGGCCTCAACATGGCAGAAAGAACTATATGCATTGATATGTGTCCGAAAATTTCGATATTTTTCACTGAATAGAAAATTTAAGTTATTTATAGATGCTAAATGCTTGGCTTCACTCAACACCCAGCCTGACAAATTCGGAAAATTTACTCGTTACAAGATATTCTTAGCGGATAATAATTTTCAAATTCACCACATTAAAAGTCAACAGCATCCTGCACATATTTTTAGTCGCTTAGAAGACAAGCAAGACATACAGCGGGACAAAAATCAAGAAGTTGATAGCTTCTCGGACACAGAGGACGCTAAAGTATTTGCTTCTCACTCATTGGAGCACACTTTCAAATTGACCAGTCCATGACGTTGCCCAATTTATCGGAGGAACAAAGGAAGGACCCTTCATTTCAGACAGCATCTCTGTTTTGGAAAATAAAGAACCTAATAAATTGTCTACACTCCGTGCGGAGAAATATTTTCTCTTAAAAACGGACTGTTATATAGAACTCAGAAACATCCTCAATTAGGATTGCTATACTTACTTTATATACCAAAATCTTTGCTAAGCAAATGGTTTGATGCGAAACATAATAGCACATTGGCACCCCATTTTGGATATACTAAGACCTACCAGTCGGAACTCACAAAATATTATTTTCATAAGATGAAAGCTTACATAGCAAACAGAATAAGAACTTTGCCAAACACTCAAGAAGTTACCAGCCAAGCTGGCGGGCCAATTGCTTCATCATCCACCTACGCATCCCCATCAGGAAGTCGCGGTCGAAAAGAGGGATTGCCGCTGTCGACGGTGGCGGGCCGCCGGAGGCAGCCGGCACCCGTCCACGGCGGCATGACGATCTACTTGTTCAAAGTTGCCGAGCTTTTGCCGAGGCGGCAAGCGGTCGAAAATCGTAATATAAAATGCCCTTTGCCGATACTTTGCCGACTGTTGCCGACCGTCAGAGTCGGCAAAACAGTTGAAAAGGCCTCTTTTCCACCCTCTGCCTCCTTATGCGGGCCTCTTTTCAACGGCGGGTCCGGCGCATTTACTGCGCCTATACGGTCCGACGGCGGCGCCCGGGCATTTAAGGCTCATTTCCTCATGTTCGGCTGTTTGCCGACTGCTCTGCAAGGCAACTGAAAAACACCGGCGTCCGGCGCCGGCAATCCGACCGCGGCATCTGGTCGGCATGGACAAATTGTCCGACTGTAGGCGGCAGAAACCTGATAAGGATATTGCTACTGCGTGGCAGTACGATTCAATTGGAAGGGTGCGGGTCGGAAAAGGAAAATTCAAACACATACTAGTAGCTATTGAAATGGCCACACGATTTTGCGTGACCAAAAATGTAGACAACATCACAGCCGAAGAAATTGAACAGTTTCTTATATATGAAATTATTCTTAAATACGGAACTTTATCATACCTGCATTTGGATAGACACCCAGTACATAATGCTAAGAGACTGCAAACCTAGCAAAGTTCTACAACTTTGAATTTAAATTTTGTCCAGCATATGATCACAAAACTCTAGGTTTAGTGGGAACACTCCACATAATCATACAGAACGCTCTTAAATTTGTTGTACAGAAAAATCAAAACCAATGGGCAAAACTAATTTCGTATATAACTTTTGCGATTAATACATTCGTAAAGGCTGTAACTAAATATTCAATTTTTTCCTTGTGCACGGATACGAACCTAAGACCATTTCTGATATTGCGCTAGCATCCACTCCGACGTTATGCGTCCAGAAAGAACACTTAAATAAGATACGTGGAATTGTACAGAACAATCTAACTGCAAGTTATAACAAACAGAAGAAATATTACGACCTTAAACATAAACAGACTAATTTTGATAAGGGTCAGAAAGTACTTGTATTTTCACCCAATCGTCAGATTGGAATACCAGAAAGTTTATCTTCTAGATTCGTCGGACCTTTAGAAATTATAGAAAGAATCCATCCAAACCTTTATAGGGTCAGATTTCCTGACTTATACCGTCAACCCATACAGGAGATTTCTGTAGACAGAATTAAACCGAATTATGAAGATACAGACGAAACTCAGCCAAGGATAAATAGTTATTTTTTCTACACGAGTGAAGACATTTAATAAAAAAAGAAATGTATATAATAGCAAAGTCAGAACACAACATACATGACAGGCTCTGGAATATTTCATTTTTAAATGTTTCTCTTCTTTCAATTGACAGTCCGAAAAGAGAAGAACAGGACTAGAAGATAAACACTTCTAAATTATTTAACTCAATTGGCAAATAACATTCAATAGCATAAAGCAATTTAATCATTCTCACTTTTTACTTTGAAAAACAAAGTACTCACCACTAAGAAGAAAGAAACACGAAAACATTCAGACAGATAAGAGCATTTTCATTGCGATACAAACATTTCCTCTCTGTTTTACATATAGCTGATTCATTATTCTGCAACTGAGTGAAAGAATGCTGAAATTGCATTTTCGTATTTAGAAGGCAACTGATCTTTTCAAGAACAGCTAAGCTATAATTCTATTCTTTCATCGATATTTTTTTCTTCTTGCACTGTGAATTACATATTGCGACCGACATTATGCAACATAACTATTGTATAGGATGTTCCAAAAATCATATTACATTATACAGAATGTCCAAGAATTCAGGACCATCATTTTCATCATCATTGACATTTAAAATTGGATTACTTTATTGAAGTATATATCTTTAGTGTAAATATTTTAGAACCTTTACACCTTATGCAGGGTAACCGAGAAATTACGTCGTTTGCATCACGAAATTTCCAATATAAATTATCTTTATATCCCTGTGATAATCGCAACTCTTTTAGTATTTGCAACTCTTATTATTTTATACATACTATATCTCCGCCTTCGCTCGGTAAAAAAAAACATCCAAAAGACCTCGTTTAGATATAACGCCTCCAATTCCAATGAACACATTTAATACCATATATACATCGAAAGAGCAACCGATCTTACAGACTCCAACACCCCTCAACATAAGTGAACTAAAATATGTATATTAACGCCAAAGCTAAAAACAGCCCTACTGCGAAGGAAATGAAGTGGCATATAAAATGCACCGATCCTGCCTATGATTAGGGAATAACTGTTAGTGCTTTCTCTACCTTAATAGTGCTCCGAAAAATGAAATTTTTCAGCGTTGTCAGCGTTATTAGTGCTTTTAGTATTTTTTTTGTGTGTGATTCCTCAGTGCTACCAATCCTCACAAGTAGAAAAACAACCCTTCGGCTTATTTTTAAACAAGCCAGGGGTGTAATGTCTCACGTGACGTAGTGAATAAACAGTTCCACACGCCAATCCTCGTGGTTTGGCAAGATGATTTCACACCAGATGGATCTATAATCACCTGCAGACGACGGGCTTCTGGCCCCTTCCATGGTGTGAAAGACGATCACGGAGCAGCAGCGCCACTGCCACCCAAGGAATCCTATAAATTGGATGGATAACAGCAATTCTTTACAAGTTTTCCGGTGACCTCCTACTGTTTGCCACGGAACGTTAGGAGTAACCTAACCCCAGGCCTCTAGTCTGCTACGAGACTACGCCTATCCTATCTCCTGGCTTAGCCTGCTACAGGGCTCTGTGTGGGAATCCTAACCACAGCCGCTTAGCCTGCTATGGGGCTCTGTTGGCCACTTAACCATCCGGCATCTGGTACTATCTGGTAAGAGTTCATGTGGTCTGTATCCCACGTCAAAGTGTAGGTGCTCCTTTCATATAGTGACGCTGCTCAAAAAGATGATAAACTCAAATTTAAAAAAACAACGATAATTCCAATTGGAAATGTAGAAATTGTCCCTCCCCCTGAAGAGTGGCATTTTGGAAAATGCTGGGTCACGTGTTTGGTTACTTGTAATCAGGTGTTTATATACAGTGTTGAATCGTTCAAGCTTGATGGACTTGAGAAAGACTCTGCTTTTCACAATAACTCTAAGGCCTTTATCCACATTATCAGGCGCCCTTTAATGGAAATGACGATTGTGACATAACTTAAGGTATACGCTAAGTATATTTCCGAAATTGATTTCAGAATCTCAATTGTCTTCCTGTGACGCAGTCACGAACAACAGATTACACCTCTCTCAATGTGTAAAAAAAAAGTTCGCTTTAAAATGCTTTCTTTCCCTTTCAAACACGCTGGGACATATATATATATATATATATATATATATATATATATATATATATATATATATATATATGTTTATGAGTATTTGTGTCAATTTTTCATATCCTTAACCTCAGGGATTTTTTATTATTATTCTTGGCAAAATGTTTGAGCCTCCTTTACTTCCCTTATCAATGTATTAAGAAAACAATTATTAATTTATCTCCTAACAAAAGGAGCGTTATGTCCAAATCACGCTTCTAGATACGATAGTATATTAATTAACAAATCAGATACTACATTTCACATCTCCAAGTGAAGCGACTTCCTACATTCGGCACTTTGCAAACAAATAAAGGCAATGTTTAATATTATTGAAAATTTTCATTATTTTTTCCTTTGGAGCGGAATTATCAAAAACGCCTGATATACACATTTCTTTATTTTTAATTGAAAGTCTATATAGCCGACTCCAGATCTGAAACTCAAACGAATTCTTCTTCCCGTACTTTGTGATTAAACAAAGAGAAAATTGAGTATGTTGGAAATGTCACCCTTTCCCCCTTTGAAACAGAAGTTTCTATAATGCTGAAACTATTATTTTCAGTGAAGAGTTCATATGTCAAGTTTCATTTATCTAACACCAGGAAATCATGAAATATTGGCCGAAATCTTGAACCCACCTTAACCCCCCTTAGGATTGTTTTTTTTTCAAAAGACCTTCCTCAACCATTATTTTTGTGACAAAAATAATATTCTCTCCATGCTTTACGTTAATGTCTAAAGCAAGATGGCAGGAATGTGTCACCCAAGTCTACATTTTTGAATAATCGTATAGATA
This sequence comes from Thermobia domestica, assembly GCF_964235325.1. Taxonomy (NCBI): domain Eukaryota; kingdom Metazoa; phylum Arthropoda; class Insecta; order Zygentoma; family Lepismatidae; genus Thermobia; species Thermobia domestica. The sequence continues at coordinate 283,666,648 of NC_137459.1, forward strand.
TATACTAGTTGAAATATATGTTCTTTGCATGAGGAAACAAAATTTATGTGAAATATTAGAATTGAATGAGTATTCGCGTTTAAATGATAGTGTAATTATACAAAGAAAAGATAAAAAAGTAAGATACTCAATTTTTGGCATAAATTTTGAGCTCCCGTTCTCCTTCGGGTACGTTCGTTAATCAATGTTGCAGGATAAAAAAACCTCGATGCAGGACCTAACTAACGGGTGCGGCAAGCATTTGATACTGTGAAGTCACGTCCGCAGAGATTAAGAAGCAAACACTGGAGACAGAACATTCGTTGAATCGTTCAAGCTTAGCACCCTATACAAGTAACCACATCCACAATGTAGGACACCTTTCAGTGAAATTGTTGTGAACCACAATAACAGCATCTACATGCTGTGGAGACTGAATGTTGGTAATAATGAAACAGTTCCTAGGAATTTTCGTCATTGCATCCACAATAGCTGCCCTGACAGTCGTAAACATGTAAGGTGGATGCTTATTGAGTCCCTCTCAAAACGTCCCTAAGTAATAGCGAACTGTGTTAACATCCAGAGAGCTAAAGGTCCATTATTAAGGATAGCATGTTCATGAAAATTGTCGGCCAGCCATTCTTGGATGGCATGGACTGTATGCGATGGAACGGGGTCTTCGTGAGAAACATATGGCTTTCCACACACTAGAGTAGTAATCTAGGTCTTATAACCATGCTCAAATTTTTGGTTTAAGTAACGGTGTTGAGTCTGGCATCTTGATGAATTAAAGTGGAGACACAGCTTTTCGCTAACGCCAGAACCTGATATTGGACATGATTTGGTTTACATGGTGGTCGCAACCTTTTTCTGGCTTTTACATAGCCACCCACCACATTTACGGTTTAGTTTCTGGTCCTCGACGAAAATGCTCTCATCGAAGACAAGCGAGAACATTCCGGGCTTCCCCGAAAGTTTCAGCTTATGCAGGAGGTTCTTGGCTTTGGTCAATCAATTTGCTCTGGTTCTATTGCACAAGAACTATCCTCTTCACACCAGGTACGACTTTTAAGAAGGTATTGATGAACATGTAGAATAGTGGCCTCGTTAAAATGCAGCCCTCTGGCGTATATCCGCATAAGCTTCCCGCACAATACTGTATCATATACTCGTATAATATATATTTTTCTCAAATACTTGCCGCACTCGGAATATTCGAAGATTCACTTCAAATGGGTAAAACATTGTCCGAGATGTAATCACAAAAAAAGAAAGAAAGAAAGAAAGAAAGAAAGAAAAAGAAATACATAATCTAATGTGAAGGAATAAGAGTGGAAACTGCATTTCACCTGCTTTTAAATCCAGGCTATAGGAAACTGATGTGTCACGTGTAAGCCTATTTGTAATTAGGGGTTTATATACATATCTTAGTATTTCTAATTTAAGAGGCTCATGAGATGTTATATCTTTTTAAAATTATTTTGAAACATATACTCCTTTAATATACGCTCTTTAATCAAAATGACGATTGAAATCAAGCTCGAGGTAGATTCTAGGTATGCTCCAAAATCCTTGGCATAGTTTTCAGCCATTGCCCCATGATGCGATCAGAAACAACAGACAAAAAATCTTTCATCGCAGATGAACAATAATTGAAAATCTGTATTTCCTCTTAGGATGCGATTTAAGAAAACACTGGGACACGTGTCCGCTAATTTTTAATTAACGAATTCCACACCAACAACTCAAGATTATCCCTGCACTAAAACTTTTTCTGAATAAATACTGTGAAATCTTAATAGTATAGTAAAATCTCCTTTACCCACTTTAGAAGCGGATTCTTGCAGACACTGAAATATGTATTTAATTATTTTACTTCAGAACTTACAAATTAAACTAGCTTTCGGCTAGCTGGGGATTGCGCCCGAAGACCCCTGCATTTGCTCGGCCTACGGTATTGCATCTCTTATGATCAGCCCTTATATCAACAGTGAATTTTGTACATTTGCTCTTAGTATTTCCTATATTTGGTCAGCTGGGGGCTTTGCCCCAAGACCGCTGTGTTTGCTTGGCCTACAGCCTCGCATCTCTTAAATCCACAATATACCGATTTGCAAGTGTGTTTTCCTATTTCAACTATCTAAAAGATAAAATTGTGTTCTAAGAAAACGCCCATATAAATAACAAAGACAATTTTTCATCCCCCCTTTAGACCCCTTATAAACTAAAAAAATATTCTCTTTTCGTACTTTTTCTGTGGCCTAGTCCTGGAAGGCACAATTATGTCAAATTTCATCATTCTAATCCTGCCGGATGTGCCTAAACAGTTTCAGTTGTAGATGTTCCATATAAATAGCATGGAAAAGATGTTTCAGTTCCCCATAAAGCCACTCTAAAGGTGCTTTTTTTAAAAATCATTGGTAATTTATTTAAGTAACGCTAACAAAAAAGTGGAATCATACCAAACTTCAATTTTTTATTCCAATTTCAAGTACCTGTAACATTAGATTATAGGTCTAAAAAAGACCAATTTAAATTACTTGGGAAATTTCTTCATCCTTCCTTTAGACCCTCTAAAAATTATCAAAAAAAATCACTTTTGGCATTTTTTTTTTCTGTGGGTTAGTCCCGAAAAGCTACAATCGTACCAAATTTAATCATTGCAGCCTTTCAGTAAGTGCAATTTTAAAAGTAAATACATAACTAACTAGATTGGTAGACAAATATCACAGTTAGGGACCCCGAATAAACGATATGCACAGCATTAGTCGTCATCATTACATTGTTGAAGGAAATGAAATAAACACACACACACACAAAACTTATTTCGCTTATAGGGAAGAAGCTCGAACTGTAAGTATTAGCAAAATAATGTCGTGAATTCCTGTTAATCTCATGAAATAGTTAGCATTATGCAACTAAAAACATATTTCCATATTCATTTTACAGGCTCAAGAAAAAAAGAACGAAACGATTACTAGCCTAATATTAGTTCGGTACCAATTTTAAGAAAAGAAAAGACGAAAGGCAAAAATAAATTACTAGCAAATATTACAATCAGAAGAATGTTCACCTCCTGTATTGGATACCAGACCCAGTTCCTGAAGTTCCACAAGATGTCATCGACCTTTGTATGTTTCGTACATAAATGCACAAACACACACACACACACATATATATATATATATATATATATATATATAGCCAAGATAACCGTAGCTATAAAATAACAATCAGAGATGTTTATTAATTCCAAACAACTCGGAAGAATTAAATAGTTTAGAAGATTACTGTACACTAGCTCTCTCGCATAGCTGTTAGTCTCTTAATGGAGATTTTAACTCAGTATTATTCATCGACGCTTTCGCATTTAGTGTTATGAACACAAGCTATCATACAACAATATTAATCCTAAATCTGAGCTTTATTTTTATAGTACATCATAATCCATTTAAAACAATTACATTGGAAGAGCATGAAACACACTTGACAGCGTAGCTCAACTTCATAACTAGCTCAGCCTATATTAATTTACGAGAATAATTAATTACGTTTGGAATGTGGTACTCTATCAAAGTGCTATAGCATACATCAATGACATTTACAGTATGAAAGACGAAAGCAGAGAAGAAAAATAAAACCATAGCTGAGAAGAAACTATTTAACTCGATCTATCATGTCTCCAACATTTGTCCAACTCAACTTAAGCGTCATGCAATGGACACACATTAATCAATATATTATTTCATTCTACTGATATAATAATGATGACGATGACACAAATATGAAAGATAACGATTCCATATGCAAATGAATAATGGAACACACACACTCATAGCAATGACAAAAATAGGCGAGATAGGTCTTATATAATATATCTATTCTGGTTGAAATAGGAACATTACAAATTCCCTTATATCACGAAATTACATGAGAGCAAGCATAGTCGTACAACTCGATGCAGCAATATTAAACTTTTCTATTATCAACTAAAATAAACCAACAGTATTATATTCTGATTGCTTCGTATAAGCATACCTTAAATCAATAATTACAATATATATTTCATGACTAAGAAGCATAGTAAACTTCTGTAAAATTGTGCTCTCTTAACTGTTCGTTTAACATATTGAAATTTTCAATGCATTATTTTATAACATATAAGGAATAAATATTGAATTAGAAAACACACAAACAAAGAGGACAATCTCGAATGTGAAACTAGACAAGCTGAGTACTGGAAAATGATATACCAATGTCTTCCTGAGTTAACTCCATCTAGAAACATACATCCAATATTATTCAAAATTTGCCATATAAGATTATTCTGAATTTCGACTGTTTTCAAGATTAAAGGAGGAGCAGAGAAGGAGGCAAATGGAGAAAGTCATGAAGGAGAATTTAAATACGCATGGGGATGCATGGAGGAAATTAACGCGACATAACTTTATTAGTTTTATTCGTAGGAATACTAAACTTCATTGCATAAGTTTAATCAATCCAAATACATAACTTAGCATATAAGTTTGACTTAAAGTTACCAATCGTAACGTGGAAAAACTCATACAAATTAAGTATTCCAGATATTCATACGGAAACTCCCCGTCGTGGTCTACCATTTTGTTCAAAGCAGCCCAACCGGCAAGGTAACTTTAGTAAGTTCGTATTACCTAAGAAGTTACAATTTAAAGACAGTTTTATTTTTTCCACTAGTCTTACCTTTAGATGATGTTTTTCTTCTAACGCATGACACACATAATATGTCATATAGAGTACAATGTTTCATCCACACGACCAAGTCCAATAGTGTTGTTCACAGCCTGGTGATATCTTCACTCAGCATCCCTGGGTCTTCCGAAGTGCTCGACCCAAATTAAGTTAGCATATATCGGATTGTGTGCTCCTCTCATTTTACTACATAGTTTGCAGATTTACAAGTTAACTAAAAATAACATTTTTTTTTCGCGCTCAAGAATCCGAAATACCCAAGAAAATTTAAAAGGGAGACAGGGGAAATACCGAATACTTAAGAATTTTGACCTTTTCCGGAAGATCGTAAACCATGAACAAACATTTTCTAGGGTAAACGAAAGAATAATGCCTTGTGCTTTAAACTGATATAACGTTTGATCATTATTCCAAATAGTATAGAGTACATGAGCAGTTATAGAAGACACACCAAAATTCGGATTTACACCACTAGTGGGGTAAGTCCGAATGAACTACTTACACTGATGTAATTAAAAAAAATGAGACTGTATAGACTATGACACTGAAAAAATATGAATATGACTGACAAAGAACCTATATGAAGTTAACATATGAATGAAAAACAAGTTACAGTATAGCGCATGTCACCAACTTTTTTTTAATATTTGTAAATCTGCTGTACTAATATTTGTAACAGACAAAGTATGAAAACCTTTCAATTCACTGTAGCTCTACTCTGATACTACTACAAATTATATTTCTTTTAACAGCACAGGTTCAAGTAGAGTTACGATTGTGCAGGCTTCGTACTTCACTGTTGACTTATCTACGCCTAGTCATTTCTACACGGCACAGATCACAAGTATAATTGGTTCTCGAGGTTTCTGGATCGAAGTCACTACAATCTTCGTGGCACCACTCCTTATATTCGTCGCACTGATTCCATTTTTAGCTGTGTGCAGTTCAATAATTCTTTCCACCATATTTCTCCGCCTACCCCATCGTTTCTCCTTTCTCGATGCGAACCCGCAATTTTAACACTGTGCTTACAGAAAAGATATACCTCTATCTGACTCTTAACATCCCTGCTTAAATTATTGCGCCATTTTGTTTTTGAAACACAAATTCAATATCAGCATTTTGTAATGGAGGAAATCCGAACAGGTTGCAAGCCTTCCGCTCGCTTTTACCCCATTATGTACTTGAATGTAATATTCCACTTCCCGCCTCATCACAGCAGAGCGACATGGATATAATGTTACACGTTAGTAACTCCACCTTCAGCAATGTCAATCATAAAATTAATGCCAACACCATAATGCTATTTGTGTTATGTAACAACAACTACTCACTTATCTTTATAACACAAATGTGTCAAATTGTTTTCTGTGAATTCTTCCTATAGGTACAGAGCCCCCTCGCATTTAACCATTTCTTGTACAAACCCGTCACGTGAAGAAACAAATCAGCGCTTCAGTCCACTTAGCAGCGTTGCCAGTTCCTGGAAATTGCAGTGTTCGGAATTACCGGCAGTTCGGTTTTACCCCTCGATCCCTGTGATGATGATGATGATGAATCCATCCAGACATATGCCTCTGGTAACACACGAAAGGTTGCGTTTTCCTTGTCAATAATAGTCACAAACTACAAATGATCAAACCATGACTTAAGCTTTTTGATGTGACATTTTCTATTGCAAACTATTTCAGTACCTTGCGTTTAGTTCATTGCAAGTGCGGCTTTTATACCTCATGGTCGCTAATTGTGGACAGAAATTAGAAACAGTTTGGACTATTTCTAATCATCTGACAGAAACATGCAAGATTATTTCTTTCAAACGTATTTTTAGTTGAAAGACGAAATACGAAACTTGTCACAAAGAAAATTAGAAAAAGAAAAAAAAACAGTGAAGTAAAACGCACTTGTGACATTTTACAAATAATACGTCATTGTTATCAACTCTCGTCTAGCAACAAATTGCATGGAGTGTTACGTAAACAGTTTACTACCACTTTACAGCATCGAGACGCTAATTATTTTCTTCTTAGTACATAATATGATATACTTCCAACTGAGGAGACGCAATTGAAAGCTTGAAAAATTAAACCAGTTCTTAAGTTCCGGTGTTTTTCAACAAAAATTATTTTTAATAATTTCCTTTCGTGGAAGGCAATCTTTCAAAATAAACAAGATATATGGTAAAAGAAATCCAATTATCTGTTATACATTGAAGAAATAAATGAGATCTCCGTAAAGGGGATACATTGGACCACTTGATTGATTGTTCCTTCTTTCTTTCATTCTTTTGTTTGAACGGAGAAAATAGAAGCCTTTCCATTCAGTCAATATTTGTACAGGAAATTTGGAATCATTTCACCATCATCTGCCCCATATTTTCCCCTTTCACGTTGAGTTTCCAAAACCTATTTTTTCTCCAAGGAAATTACGACAATGATGTCCTTATTTCTTATTTATTCTAGTATTGATGCAATTTGATGATACGAGATATGTAATTTGGTTAAAACTTGTTTGAATATATGTGGCATGACCATTATGCGTTTATTGATCAAGAACAAGTTAAGCATGAAAAGAAATTACAAGGTAAAATCACAGGAACAAATGAACATCTAATGTACAGATCTTTATACTACTGTAAGCAGATATTTGAAAGGTATTTTAGAGATTTATTTCAGTTTTGAACTACGTTGCCAACTTTTGAAAACGGAAATACCGGGCATCCTCTTGGAGTAAGTATACTTTTAGGCTGTGACATCATCACTCGTCAAAAATGTGAACAACCCGAAGGTGCTTACTTCACGTAAATTTGATCGATCCGGAGTTCGAATTTAAGAATTTTAGTTAATTTGGAAGCATTTATTAAACTTACTTATTTAAGTTTTGGTTGAGTCGGGACACGTAATTTATTTTTGTAGTCTACCATCAAAAATACATTTATTTAATACAGAAAAGTAAATATAATTAGCAATATAATTACGGCATGCACAAAATATACTTGAAAAATAAGTCTTACCAGCTTCGCTGGGGCTGGTAATATCTCACAATGTCTATACACCTTTACTGGACCTGGATTAATTACTTAATTGGAAGATAGCTGTGCTACCTACGCTCTTGAAACTATGCTTTTGTTGACTTTTAACAGTTTGGTAAGTTCAGTAAATTTTCCTTCCTTCAACCTTTCAGAGAATTCCGCACACGACAGGTCGATATCAACGCGAATTCTCTGCTTTAACCATATTCATCGACGAACGATTCCTTTCATCACTCCAAAATTAGTTGAGTAGAATAGAGAGAAGGACTAGTAAGAGGAAAAATACCAGATTTTTAATGTCCGGTTCCAAGGTCGTACCGGACACCGGACAAGAAGGTGAATAACCGAACCGTCCGGTAAAATACCTGACAGTTGGTAACCGTAATTCCTGAATGGATATTAACTGAGTTATTCACTTAATAATTTGATATACTTTTATATGATCTTTGAAAAAAGAATAACCAAAATTTGACATGATATTAAGACGCACTGTAATGAAGGAATTCATACCAAGACTAGCCTTTGGTTAGCTGGTTGCTCCGTCCCCAGACCCCCAAGTTTGCTCGGCATACGGCCTTGCATCTCTTAGGCATCAGCCTTTGCATCAAGTGTGAATTTTGTGAATTTTCTCTTTAATTACATTGGCTGAATTTGGGGGATTCTGGGGGGATTCACCACCTGACCCTCACGTTTACTCGGCCTACGGTCTCGCACATCTTAAATCCACAATTCTACCAAATTTCAAGTTTTCTTCCCTATTTCAACTATCTAAAACATAAGGTTTTGTATCCCAAGAAAAAGCCTATTTAAATAACATGGGAATATCTCCATCCTCCTTTAGGCCCCTTAAAAACTAAAAATATTCACTTTTGGCAATGTTCCTGTAGATTAGTCCTGGAAGGCTACACTCATGCGACATTTTATCATTCTAATCCTTCCGGAAGTGCCTAAACATGTTGATGTGTAGAAGATTTTCATATAAATAACATGGGAAAGATTTTTCAGTTCCCCATAAAACCATTCTACTGTTGAAAATTTTTATTTTTAGCGAGCTACTTAGTTAACGCTAACAAAAGCGTATAAGCACACCGAATTTCAACTTTTTATTCCAATTCCAAGTACCTAAGATATGAGATTATATGTCCAAAAAAGACCCATTTAAATAACATGGAGAATTTCTTCATTTCCCTTTTAGATACCCTAAAAATTAAAAATATTTACTTTTGGTAATTTTTCTGTCGGTTAGTCTCAAAAAGCTACAAACATGTCAAATTTAATCATTGTAGCCGTGCAGGAAGTGCCCAATAATTTGTGGATGTAAAAGGTGTCCCATATAAATAACACGGAAAAGATTTTTCAGTTCTCCATAAAACTACTTTACAGGCGGAAGTTTTTATTCTTACTTATTTACTTAGCTAACGCTAACAAAAGCGTACAAGCATATTGAATTTCAAGTTTTTATTCCAATTCCAAATACCTAAAACATGAGATGATATGTCCAAAAAACACCCATTTAAATGACATGGGGAAATTCTTCATCCCTCTTTAGAGCCCCTAAAAGAATATTCACTTTTGGCAATTTTCCTGTCGATTAATCTCGGAAAGCAACAATCACGCCAAATTTCAACTTCCCACTTCAAACGGAAGTACCCCTTTAATTTATGCCAGCTCATGTAGTTTTATATATAGTTGTTTCAAGAATTGAAACGCCTCATACACTTAGCATTGAACTATGAGTGTTGCATTTTCTTTTTTTTTTTCTTACTTTTTTTTGCGATTAATATTGTTTATCTCTCAGTTACTTTAACATTTTGACACAAGCAAAAAACGTCATTATTTTTTAAGGAAGGGGAGGAAGACCGACACACAAGTTGTGGAATATACACTTACCTTGATGCATACTATTTATATAATTTATATAAAACTACTTTCTTACGAACATTGCGTAACTTTATTAAGTACAGTATATACAATATATTAAATACTGTAGTCTCTTAGTACGGAAATTTAATATGTTTTAGTTTGTACTTCGAAGAACCTTATCCTTTTGAAAACTCAGAGGAAGCATTTCCCCCACTAGCCCCCGCTGTGGGCGTCTATTACTATAAGGAACCACCACTTGCAGCTATATGTATGCGCAATCTTTCAACTGTAATTTGAACTTTGTGCATAACCCACTTTTTATTGGATACGTTGGTATCGTTTGATTAAGTTTACAATTAGTTTCAAACTGTCCTGCGCATGTTTATGCACTAATATGTTTTCCTGGTTAAGGGTAAACCATCGGAACAATTGGTCATTTTTTTTCGTTTCGTAGTCTGTGCTTCATTACCTCAGAAAGTGGAAAAACTCACAGAAAGAATTTGTGAGTCAGTATTGGATCATAAAGTCGAAACATATCCATTCTTTCATGAACAGTTATCTATTTAAATATTACGAATACACATTTTCTTGAATAATGGACCACGCTAACTCTACTCAGAGTCTTAACATGGACTCGTTTATTAACCCCGAATTACTTGTAACCGGTTCGCAGCTCAAACTGTTATTTTAAGTTCGATTTCCTAAGTAATACCTGATGAAAGTTAAACACTATTAAACTCGATAAGAGTAAATTGCACTGAAGTCACCGAGCGCAAACCTGAAGCAAAACGAAAAACAATAGTTTTGACAAAATTTCGAAGTGAGATGTTCCTCTTTATAATTTAATTAGAATAGAAAATGTTCATTATCTACATAACCATTGTATGTTTATATTTCCTTACGTTTTCCAAACTATTGTAGAATAATACAAATTAACCTTACCCTTTTGCACGTTATTTCCTTTTGTAACGCATACACACACACACACACAAACATATATATATATATATATATATATATATATATATATATATATATATATATATATATATATATTACAGGGTGTTTCAGATAAAACGTCCAGTGTTTATAAATCCGAAACGGCTGAGAATAAAAAGATGAAACAAAAACTGAGATAGGAAAATGTCATAGGGCGCATCACAGGGTGTTGTTGTGATGACCCCCAGAGCCCTCCTTCAAGGGGTCCCAGGGGCATTTCAAATTTTCAAATGGGAACATGTATTGAGTCATACCTCATTCAATAGTACTTGAAAAACGAAACAACTTTTGTAGGAAACAATTTTCGATTTCGGCCACCGTTTTCAAAATGGCCGCAAAAAGTGGGTCCTGTATCAGATGAAACGTCCAGTGCTTATAGGCCTAAAGCAAAAACGGCTGAGAATAGAGAGATGAAACAAAAACTGAGATAGAAACGATGATAAAGCATATCAAGTTGTGTTGTTGTGGTGACCCTCAGGAATCTCCTTGAAGGGGGCCCAGGTGCCAACTTCAAACTGATACAGGATTTTTTGCGGCCATTTTGAAAACGGTGCCCCAAATCGAAAATTGTGTCCTACAAAAGTTGTTTCGTATTTTAAGGACTATTGAATGAGGTATGATTCAATACATGTTCCCTTTTGAAAATTTGAAGTTGGCCCCTGGGCCCCCTTGAAGGAGGGCAACGGGAGTCACCAGGACAACACCGTGTGATGCGCCCTATGACATTTTCCTATCTCAGTTTTTGTTTCATTTTTTTATTCTCAGCCATTTCGGATTTATAAGCACTGGACGTTTTATCTGATATAGGACCCACTTTTTGCGGCCATTTAAAAACGGTGGCCCAAATCGAAAATTGTTTCCTACAAAAGTTGTTTTGTTTTTCAAGTACTACTGAATGAGGTATGATTCAATATATGTTCCTATTTGGAAATTTGAAGTTGGCCCCTGGGCCCCCTTGAAGAGGGCCCTGGGGGTCACCACAACAACACCATGTGATGCGCCCTATGACATTTTCCTATCTCAGTTTTTGTTTCATTTTTTTTGTTCTCAGCCGTTTCGGAGTTATAAGCACTGGACCTTTTATCTGAAACACCCTGTATATATATATATATATATATATATATATATATATATATATATATATATATATATATATATATATATATATATATATATATATATATATAATGGCACTCATATTTTATATATATATATATATACGCACATCTAAGAATACATAGATTATCTGTAGCTATCATATTTGTTCCAAAATAAACATCGGACAAATAAACAATATCATTGGGGTCTTTAACGATTTTGAGTAACAAAGTAAAATCTGTAGATAATGGTGCTACCACTCATAAAATTTACCGGTATTAGCCATGACTACCAACAATGTATATTTATCCAAACTGGATTTAAAACATTCTTTATGAACATAGTCAAAGTGGTTGTCAGCCTCCTCGGATATGTCTCCTTCCGTCTTATTTGTGTTATAGAAGAAAAATCTCGTCCAGTTCTTTACCAGGAGGTAATGTGCCTAAGATGGATGACACATTCCCGCGCTGGATGGCGATGCTGATACGTTGGAAAAGGAATGCTGTCGCTCGGGGGGCACCATTTTTGATTGCTATTTGATGACCAACTTCATTAATGAAATTAGATCCTTCGTGACCCTAAGACCCACTGGTTTCTATTGCTACTGTTACAAACCAATATTTGTCCAATAGGTTTGAGTATTTTAGTCTTTTGCCTGATTCTCCGTGAGCGGCGACGAGACCTGCCTGAATTGAAGAATGGGGTAAGTTGGAAGGAGCAAACGTATCGGAACATGTGAAATCCTAGACTAGTGCTTTTCCATTTTTCCATGGTACCAAGGTCATGCCATCAGGCCTTTTGCCATCAGAGCGGCAACAACCATTTGGTTCTTTTATTGAAGGAACTCCCGCTGAAACGAGGGCTCTACAAATAATGTCGTTTACAATATGATGTCGAGATTGTCTTCCCGCACTTTTTTTGCATGAAAGGCCATGTAATCCTTTATTATCAACATATGCGTTGCAAGCAGGACAAAAGTGAGGCTCACAAATATTTGCACCTAAGCGCAGAGCTGTAGCAATACGAAAGCTCTCATTAGAAAGGTGTAGGCCGAGTGTGTGAGAAGGTAGGACTTGAAGCCATGCTCCGTTTTTGGAAGAAGAGACAGCTAACAGCCTGGCTTTGTCATCTGGGTTATTAGTTGATGATACTAGTGAAGATAAACGAAGCTTGACTATAGGTTCATCCCAAACAGACTGAACATGTCTTTTGTCGATAGGTGGGGGATCCATTACAACCAGACTAGTCCATTTATCGGTGCATTCTTGTACATCTCGAATCGAGTCTAAGTCAACCTCCTGTTGAAGAAGAGATCCAATTAGTTCTCGTGAGCCATAGAATGATGCGTGGAAAGAAGGTATGGCGATATCCATGGCTCGACGAATCCCAAGGCCTCCCTTCTCAACTGGTAAGGAAGCTTGTAACCACGAACTGTCTTTCAAAGAACAGTTTAGAATTGATTCCAGTCCTGTTCTAAGAGTGTGGTCGAATTTGTCAAGTTATTTATCATCCTGCCAAGAAGGGGAGCAACGGAGGAAATACAGTAATCTTGGAAGTGAGAGTGAAGCTCGTAGTAAATAATAAGCGGAGTGTGCAGAAAGTTTTGATAATTGAGAAGAGAAGAATTCTAATTTTGATATCTTCTCCAATAAAAGTTTGCTCCTTGATTCGGTAGAGATGGCAGCCCCTAAAAGTTCCGCATTGGTAGGTGATAAGAGTCTGATACCAGGTGCTACTTCGTTAAACTTTTCATAAAGGTCATGGACTTCATCAGCTCTGGCGCTCAGAAAACTCACTTCACATTTGGCAGAGTTAAAAAACAATCCAATAGATGAAGCTTCTAGACGAATTTTATTAAAAGCGCGTAGTACTACGTCGATATTTCCAGCTATTGTACCGTCATCTAAGTACCAGATATTTAAATCTGTGTTAATATCCTTAATAATGTGATGGATTGTTAGGGCGAACAGTGCTGGTCCAAGGGGGTCGCCTTGCTGTACTCCACGTTGTGAGTGAATTATGTTATCCCTTATAAAAAGATTGCTTGGTTCGGGTAGCATTGGTAGATAGATGTATGGATAGTAAGTTGGAAAGTTAGTTTTAACAGATTGTAACATTGAGTCGCGGTTGAGTTCATTGAAGGCGTTGCGGAAGTCAATTTTCAAAAATGCTTTCACTTCAGTATGGGAAGATGAGTAGTACATTCTGGCAGCATGTACGGCTGATTCTGCTCCGAATGGTATACAGACCCCTAGTTGCTGTGGTGATAGTATATTAATTAATGAATATCGTATCCGGAAGCAGATATTTTTTGCTGATAAGGGTCTCCAAACATTGCCAACAGCTATTGGGCGAATTCCACCGCTTTTCTTCTTCAGTGCTATAAGTGAAGCACCAAAAAAAAAAAAAAAGATCGTAAAACGGTCGGCACTTTCCCAGATATAATTAAGTGCATAAATTCACAAATGGATGTGGTTAACCGTTCCCTTGAATCAAAGTCTTGATTTATAAGTAGATCTTTTAAGATTGAGGGACGGAGATTATCCATTCCGCCTGCCGAACCAGAGGGGAACGATTTTATAGCCTTTAATAATTCGATGGAAGAGACTTTAGTTACTGTAGTCGAGTCCTCAGGTGGTTCGGGATTGATGAATGAGTGAACGTGGGCTGGATGTTTTTCTCTGAGAGCATGTAGTACTGACGTATCTGGCGTAGCCACAGTGTCACCGGATATCAGTAGTCTGATAGCGCTACGTATATCACCATCTGCTAATTTTTGTTAGATGCTTTTAGTATTGATTGAACCGTATTTTTGTGGTTTGCGAGGTTCGTTGGTCCCTCGATGCTGCTTTGTTAATACTTCACGCTGATGTTCCCTCCAGTTTCTGACCCTTAGCTTCATCCAAGTGGTGAGATTACTTACTTTCTCAGAACGCGGTGGAATGCAAAGCACTGCGTAAGGGAAAACTAAAAGGTCGATCCAAGAATCAACATTATTGGTGTTGTTGATATTACGAATAATATCACATAGAGAATCAGCTACCGATGAACGAGCACCGCGCGGGACACGACGATGAACCGGAACATTAGCCTTCAAATGAGACATAAGATCATTCATTTTGGTTAAAAGTTCAGAAGAATTGTCACTGAAATCTAAGGTTAATAAATCCGAAATATAGTTGGTAGGCTGTTGAAGTTTCACGTTACTGCCCTTACTCTTGCGTGTCGCGTGATGACATTTTCCTGTGTGAATGGATAAGCCTCTTTGGCTAAGAAAATATTTATTACAATGAGCACATTGCACATCGTTTGAAATGTTTGATGTATACATATAATGGTTATACGTTATTAAAATTGTTTTGTTTCACTCATTGCTATTGTTGAAAATTTCAAACATACACTTTTAACGAATAGTAACTGATAAAAATGCACTTTTCGTTTTTCCGTTGCACTAGATTTTATTGTTAAAGATTACGGAATTTTAACGTTCATTAGGCCTATTTTTTATTTCTTTATAATAAAATAACCACAAAACCAATTTTAATACGGATTTCGCCACTTTCACCTCGGAGACATCATGCACACCCATATACGACTCAAACTCGTCAATCGAAGGTATTTCCTCATTTTAGGACAGAAAGCACACAGAGAACACTTTCGGATTCCAGACCGGTGTCAACAATAAACAACAGTTATATATATATGCGTGTGTGTATGTGTAAGATTAATTTGGAGTAATTCACAGTCAAAACGCATGACGTCCTAGTTAATTTGTACACATTTCTTCTGAAAATGTTTAATAAAATGGCTACTGTTTCATTAAATAAAACATATGCCATAAATCGTACAACATTTCCACAACTCAAACATATGCCACATGTTTACGTCGTGATCGACAGTGAGTCAATTTTAAACTAGCCCAATGAGTGGTAGAGTGACAAGCGGGACTAACTAACACGGAGACCATCTCCTAGTCAATATATTCAGTCAAGTTTTAGTGATGGTGACGATGAGTGCTCAACGTCTGATACGTGGACTGCAACTATATGAGTTCGCACTCGGGCATCACTGCGGCAGCAACCCAAAACATTTGCCATGCAAAATGGGAAAGTGGAGTGAACCACAGCACAGCAGCTCGTTGTTTCCAGAAAGTTTGTGCAAGGTTGTAAAAGTATCAAATATGAGCCAAGATCCGGCCGCTCTAGGTGAGGTAACACAACACGCTGCTGAGGAAAATACCATGCGATGATTGTCAAAACAAAGTCGGCATATCATGGTCCACTGTAGTGCAACACCTTCACGACTACGAGAAAACTGCCAGGAGCTGTCAAGCCCATGCCCAGAGGAGGGTAGATGTGTACCGACAATTGCTCCAAAATCGTCGAGATGTGCGCATTTCCTAAAACTGATTGCATATGCAATGAAGAGTTGATGTGCGAAATCTGTGGTTGTGCATGGACCAACTTTCAGAACCTGCCGTCCAACATGGTCGTTTCTAGGATAAAGTCACGCTATGTGTGTGATGGAATTACGAGAGGGTAATCCACTTCAAGTTAATCGCAAGCGGTCGTATCATTAATGTCGATCGTTAATCTTTTTTTTTAAAAAAAAAGAATCGAACGGATGTATACTTCACTATGCAAAAATAAATAAATAAATTTTAAAAAATGCATTTGTGAATTGAAAGTGCGCCTTGAGGCAGTAGTTTAACACAGCAGTCTAATGGCATCGAACTGATTCCACGCCCAACCTATAGTACAGACCTTACTTCTTTGGATTAATACATGTTTCGATACATGACGCACTTCCTGAAATCGCAATGTTTCCGTAACAAGCAGGATATGGAAACAGCAGTGATGACTTTTTTGCCTTTAAGCACAAGACATGGTATTGACGTAAAATCGAGGAACTGATAAGAATATGACAGAAGGCAGTCCAACACGAAGAGATAAACTTCGAATATGGTTGCATGTACTGTAATACATACAGGTATTTTGCGTACCCGAATATTGCAAGACCCATGACTTATACTTCTGGCATAGAAAATATTAGAAAACGAAGCCCAATCGTTGAAATGCAGTATTAAAAAAAGAAAAAGAAAAAAATAAACACACTGGAAAGAGCTGACCACTCTTAATTATGATTTATGCATACCTTCCATAAATGGGTGAACTATAACCACTTTGTTTCCTTCAATGTTTAACTAATCATGTAATTTGTTCTTAACTAGTGTTTGAATGCAATTAAGTCGTTCTTCAACTTTTTGCATTCGTTCTTTCGAAATCACACACACACACACACACACACACACACACACACATATATATATATATATATATATATATATATATATATATATATATATATATGAAGACTACGGGGGAAAAGGGAGGTAAGTCAGTAACTGGGATAAAATTAGTTAAGGACAGGACCATATAGCGTTAGCGGTGTATTTTGTATGGGCTAAATTGCAGAGCAAAGGGAAGGCTAGTAAGTGAGAAATTTCATATTGAAAATTGCATCTACAGGGAAAGAGGGAGGTAAGTCAGTAATAAACAGGAGAAAAGGGAGGTAAGTCATTTTATTGCAGCTAGTAAACAGGAGAAAAAGGAGGTAAGTCGTTTTATTGCAGATGTTAGAATGTAGCTCTCTGGAGTGTGGTAAGTGTTACGTATTTGCAACACTGCTGGATGGCCATTTATATGCTGTATTGTTGTGTGTGTTTGCGTAAGACAAAGGTCTACATCTGCATAGTATTGTTTTGGCAATTGTAGTGTGTGTTAGTTAACTTACAACATGGATTCAAATACCTGTTCAGACACTGATGGTGAAGAAGAACCGTATGTATCGTATCAAAGTAGTAAGAAGAGGAAAAGTTTTGGTAGGATCAAGGATGCAAACAAAAAACTGAGAGCCCAGTCTCATGAGATTGGTGATCCTTGTAATTGTAGGTTAAAGTGTTTCAACGGTATTGACCTAAAGCAGCAAAATAAAATCATCAATGACATCAATGGTTTACAGTGTTGGGAGAAACAAACTTTACATTTGGCTGGTTTACTTACATCTCACGATATTAAACAGAGGAGGCCACGAAAAGATGAACGAGATGCCATCCTTCGAGCTAAAAGTTTCACATACAAGGTAAGGGTTTCAGATGGGAACGATGCAAAAAAAATTGAAGTTTGTCAAAAAGCTTTCAGTTCTTTGCATGGCATTTCTAAAAAGAGACTCGAAAATATCCATAAATCCATAAAAAGTAATACACAAATAGGCATCGACATGCGTGGCAAACACAATAACCGGCACAATAAATTATCAGCAGAAACTGAAAAGCTAGTTGTAGGTCACATCGCATCATTTAAGGGCCGTGAAAGCCATTATAGCAGAAAGAGGGCACAGAAGTTGTACCTTCCTGAAGAACTAAGCATTACTAAAATGTATAACATGTATAAGGAACGGAATCCAGACAATCTAGTGTCCTATGAAACATACCGTATGATTTTCAATACACGGTTCAATATCTCCTTCGGGTATCCCAGAAGTGATTCATGCAGTACTTGTGATGAATTTCTTGCAAAAAAAGAAATCACTCTTATCCCAGCTGAGTACAGCAAATGAAGAGGAAAAGCAGCAGTTAGAGAAGATCACGTTTTTTCGAAAGTTCACATTCATAGAGCCGAGACTTCTTTACAATCGCAAGAGAGAAGCAAAAAAGACGAGTAGAAAGGATCCTCGGGCTGAATCAGTTTCCTTAGATTTCCAAAAAGATCTACCCTGCCCAAATATTTCTACTAACATGGTTTATTATAAGCGACAGTTGAGCGTTTTTTTTTTCCTTCAACATTCACCAACTGTCTGACAACAAGGCTATTTCCTATGTATATCCTGAAACTGTTGGCAGGAAAGGAGCCAATGAACTAACATCTTTTCTTAATGAATACATTACAAACATTCTAAGCCCAGAAGTCCGGCATTTAAATATCTTCCGTGACTGTGCAGCTGGGCAGAACAAAAATTACACCCTGTTCCGATACTTACACTATATTGTTCATGAGCAGAAACTCCTACAGTCTGTTCAAGTTACATTCCCAATACGAGGGCATTCATACCTGGAATGCGACAAGGACATGGGACTGATAAACACAAAAATTGTGACAGAAATCCCTCGGGACTGGGTTGAAGTGTTCCGACGTGCAAGAGTGAAACCTGAACCATTCACTGTTATAGAAGTAGACGATAGAATGATCAGAGATTGGAGTAGCTTCCTTGATGACTACTACCTTCAGAAGTGTTCCATACCGACCAGGCCAATAAGGGAGTTGAAAGTTGAAGCACACCATCCACGCCTAGTCATCCACCGGAAATTGTACAATGCTGCATGGATCTCCACTGTTGTGTGCAAGAAGAGATCAGGAAGAAGCCTTGTAGGTGATATGAACCCCAATGAATTTCGCTATCCTCCTAGAGCATACCAGGGACGTCTGCCGATAACAGAAGAGAAGTTCAAAAACCTCCAAGAACTGAAAACTTTTTGTTCTGACGAGGCTCAAATCTACATGAATCTCCCTCATGAACCAAAATTACGAAGGAAACAAACGTTGGGACAATAACGTGATTACTTGGCTACAACCATAACAGACTTGTTGACTTACCTCCCTCTTCTGCTGTAAAAGCTTACACTTGGAACTATTTTTTTTTTATTGTGTTGTGATTCTATTGACAACAGTTACCTATTATTGCATTTCATAACAAAGAAATATATGTTTCTTCGATTATATGCAGTCATTGTAAGATATCTAAAGACAAATGAAGGTTATTTGGTTTCAAACTTTGAAATTGCTCCTGTGTAAAATTATGAAATCATGACTTGCCTCCCTTTTCCCCTGTAGTCTTCATATATATACAGTGGCGGATCCAGGATATGATCAAGGAAGGGGCTAAACAATAGTTTGTAGCTTTATCCAGTGCAAAACAGGATTGAAGCTCATTTTATCCAGTGTATAGCTGAGCGTCAAGGGGGCGACTATAGCCCCCCTTGGATTCGTACCTATATATATATATTCAGGGAATTGGTACACTCTAATGTGGATGATTCACATTTTGGATTTTCAAGAATAATTTCAAATGCCTTTTACGATTTTTTAGAATATTCACGCAACAATGAGTATATATGTTTAAAAGTTTCCATATTTCGAATATCTATCTATCTATCTATCTATCTATCTATCTATCTATCTATCTATCTATCTATCTATCTATCTATCTATCTATCTATCTATCTATCTATCTCTCTCTCTCTCTCTATATATATATATATATATATATATATATATATATATATATATATATATATATATATATATGTCTATAACTATCTATCTATTTGGTGTCTTCCTGTTTCGCCTATTCCTGTTCTGCCTACTAGCCTCCCAGCAATAATTATCAAGATTTCTACGTTCTCAAGATTGTAGCCAAGACAGGAATTTCTGTTTTGCCTATTCCTGTTTCGCCTACTGTTAAGGTAAAGGGATATTTTTGAGTTTGGGATTTTTCTTGGGAATTTTATTTTTAATGTGAGTTCAGATATTTCGTAAAATAATTTAATATTAACGAAAATGCATTAATAGTCACGACTTAAACAACTACAGCACGAACAACAAAGGGATGAAGTTCACTTTTAAGATAATCATCCTAACTAGTCGAAATAAATACTCCGCTCTGATTGGTGTTTTATGGGGAAAGAACATATCAGAATATCAGAATATGTCTACCTTTGAATATGAACTTTTAATGAGCCACCGGGAATGTAACGTTTATGCTAGTCTTGTGTTGAACTTTGTGTGTGTCATATAATCAGAATAGAAATTCTTTTTGTCATTAAACAACGAATGTTTTAGTAGACAACCTCAATAATATACAAAAATCAAAATGTTATAATTTATATTTTTTTCTTCAAATTCATTAATACTGTAAATTACATTACAGAAATGCTTTACAATATTTTTCGAAATCGACATTTTACATCCTTCGAATATATATATTGGTAACACATTATACGGTTTCATGCCAGTATATATTTAGCTTTTTTGGGTTGCATTTAGCCTAACATATGGGGTGTTTAATCATGTTAGGATTTTTGGTAACTTTTGTTACCATGGTGTAGTATCGTCTTTGACCGTTTATTTAGGTTCTATAACAGGTAATTCAGCCGCTTTTTATTGATCAAGTCAGTAATGAACCAAATAACACCCTAGATGCATTTTGGAACCGGATGGTCAACTTGGCGGCGCCAAGTGGGAGTGAAGAGGTGTGACTTATCTATTTTTCCTAAAGGCAAATTTCAATACTTTTTTTTTACACCTTTAGCTTTCAAGATATCAAATTCAGACTTTGCACACGGATTGTTTGTACCTTTGGGTATTTCTCAATTTTTGAGATCTCTATGTAAAGCTCGAAGAGCGTAAGTGTTCCGAAGTGCTGATTTTTTTTTCAGGAAAAAAAATCCATTTTTTTTTTCCGAATTTTCTCATACAGGCGTATGATAGTAGCCTCGTTGGAAAGGGGTTGTTATACTGAAGAAAATGTCACTTGAACCATCATTCTAGTCAAAATAGTAATGGCGTGTATTTTTTTTTTAAATATGTATATATGTGTTTATATATACATATCTAGTACCTAAATTAAGAATTTCAACAATTTTTCCGCCCTTTGTTTTCGAGACACAAGACTTAAATTTTGCACAGGTATTATGTACAAAATAACAACGTTTTTAAGAAAAAATCAGATCCTTACGTCAACCCAGGCCTGGGCCAGAGGGGCAAAGTATTTTGGCGGGATTGTCAAAAATAAATATATGTTTTTTCCCCGAATTTTCCAGTTCAGGTGTATAATACGGAGGTGCGAGTGATACCGCTCCAGAGGGCTCGTTATACTACAGAAAATGGCGTTTGAGCCATGAATCTAGGTATAATAGTAATGACCCAGTACATTTTTGAAGTATATATATATATACATGAAAAAATGGACCAACTTCAGATTTTCAAAAATTTTTCCCGACCTCAGTTTTCAAGATACAAGATTGAAATTTTAAACACGTATTACGAATATAACAGTGTGTGTTTAAAAAAAAAAAAAACATTCAGTTCCCTACGTGAACCCAGGCTTGTGAAAGATTGGCACAAAAATTTGAAAAACATTTTTTTTTTTCGAAAAATCTCCCGGTTTTCCCCGATTTTCAAGTTTCTGGTACATAATACGAACAGGCGAGTAGTGCCATTAAAAAGTATGCTTTATGCTAAAAAAAAACGAGATATAAACCATGATCCTACGATACATAGTAAGGAAGCAGTAGCTGTTTGAGTGAAAGTTTAAAATTTACCTCAAAAAGTGGAAATCCTAAAAGGGTTAAATCATCTTTCCATCTTGTATTTTATGAGCAAACATTATTGTTATAACCAATACCATCCAGATTTTCCCTCATGTGCATAAGGCGTCTAAAACTCTACATAGAAGGAATTGTCATGATCTGCATTTCCTTAGATTATGGTCTACATGATACACTATCTGGCAAACCTTTTATTGCCGTTATAGCTTTCTTCTGCAATTGGAAGACAATTTGAGCACGCTATGTATTACCCCACATTAATATACCGCAGTGTAAATGGCAATGAAAGAAAGCTTGATGTGCTGTAAGAAGCACGGTTTCAGTAACTGTTGCCCTTAGTTTGTGAATTAAAACAATATTCTAGATAGATTTTCAATATCACATTCCAGTTTAGCTTTGGATCTAGATAGAAGCCCAGAAGCTTTACAGAATGGCATGCATGTACATCAGTCATGTGGCAAGATAAAAATGAATGGTTTATGTTATACACTTAGATTCATTGAGATAAAGTTTGTTATTCCTTAACCATGTTCATATTCATGACATTTCTAAAATTTCATTATTTTTAACTCCCATTAAGGTTTTATCTGTACTTGTGTGTTGAGTCGACGGCATATAAAACAGATTTACAAGATAGAAAACTTAGGAAGTCATTTACATAGACAAGGAAAGTAAAGGTCCTAGCACACTTCCCTGAGCCACCCCTGATGTTACATTCAAAAAACTTGACCTTTCATTTGCAATACGGACAGCCTGTCGTCTATTACTAAGATAGGACTTCATTAATGAAAACTCAATTCCCTGATACAACGATAATATAACTTTGCAACCAATAAATCGTGTAACATTGTATCGAAAGCTATAATCAGATCTGGCAGTGTTGTACATCTATATAAATTACTTTCAAATTGTCTAATATGTGTGTTACTATATTTTCCACAGCCTTAGTCATGCAAAACTCCGGTCTGAACCCAAATTGAAGTGTGGATCAGTTTGTTCGTTTCTAGATAGTTTAATAATTGATTTTTAATACATTATTCAAAAACTTTTGATATAATTCGCACTAAGGATATAGGACGATTGTTATTCGGTTTACTTTTATTGCTTTTCTTACGTATGGCAAGAGTGCTTGTCAATTTAAGGAAGTTAAAGCAGATTCCCTCTAAAATCATGCAGTTAAATAGGTGAACTAAAAGTTCAATTATAACATCAATTACTTTCTTTTAAGAAGCTGTTAGAAAATCCATAGAAATCCTCAGTTTCAAGGTTTCAGTTTGCTAACAACCGATAAAACTATTCTGTTATTAATTACAGTCCATGAAAAAATTGACTTAATGTTAATTACATTTTGCTGTACTAATAAACTTCTAAAGTCAAAATTTTGATTTTCGGAGAAACAATTTTTATCTTTTTATTTATCATTTAATTCTGTTACATTATTCACTATTTGTTGAACTTGTTTACGGATATTGACATGGGGTCTCGAACAAAGAGTTTTCCAATTTCCTTATTAATTATAGACCAAGCTCCTGCACATTTATTCCTTGAATTATTTATCAAGTTTTCATTTGAAGTTAAGTAATTTTTGCTGCTTATCTATCTTTCTTGTATATCTTTTTAGCAGTTTTATATTATTCTTTATCAATCGGTAATCCTGTAGTGTTGGTAATATTATACAACATGATTAGTCTATAACGTTGTGATTTAAGATGTGGCGTATACAAAATAAAAAATGTTTCAAAACTTCTTTTTTCCTTATGGTAGGTCTCTTAACCTTTTCCGAATAGCATTCATTTAGATATGTAACCAAGGTACGCATAAAAGCTCAGAATTGTGGAAGCTCAAAAATTTCCTAGGGTTTTTCCTCGTCTGTGCCGCATATCTTTTAAAATTGCAGATAGAAATGTTTTCTGAGTGTTTTGTGAGAATATTTTTGTAACAAGTGTCTTTATCCTCACAAATATGTCGAACTTTGTTGACACTAAGCGTCGAGGCCAACTGTTCGAATATAAAGATTATTTATATCGGATTAACAGGCGAAATGGTGAGAAGACTTGCATGAAATGTACACTTTATGCAAAGCCATTTTTGTTCTTCTTGGAGATGAGCAAATACAATCGTCAGATATACATTTGAGCAAGCCACAATGAACGTCAATTGAAGCAGACGTTTAATGGATAAAATGACGAAGAGGATAACCGGGGATCCAGTTTAACTACTTCCAAAGATTTACAGATAGCCTACGTCCATTTCTGTGTTGTAAGGCACAGTGCAGAGGCATTTTCTTTCGGCGGGTATTGCTATCGTAGTGCAAGCCACAGACTTTCGAAGTATAATAAGCACAGAGTTGGTTTGTCAAATTTCACCAATGAACAGTGGAAGAGTGTAGAAAATTTCATAGTCACCCTACTCACCCATTTATTTTTTTATTGTATTGTATGAAATATTAATGTGACAAATGAGCAAGAACGACTAACAGTGTTAAGGATGACACTCAAAACTGAGTAGAGAATTGTCTCGTGATATTCCCAGTTACTTTGTTGGAGGGTCGATTCAAATGCAATCGACCAATGATGGTTGCTGACAAAATTTACTTTTTATTATTTTATTTTACCTAAGTTTGTACGACATTTAGGGAGATAAAAACAGGTATTCATTTATTTTTTAGCCTCGCAGGTTATGTCGTGGCGGCCATTTTGTATAGGCGCCTGAGCGTATTTTGAACTATTTAGTGCATTCCATTAAACGCTGCAACTTTTTAAGTTTTAAAGATAATGCGTTCAAACCAAAACCATATGAAAGATAATGGAGTGGACAATGTTCTATGTTCTATGCACATTGAGACGTTTTTCAGAACGTCAAAGAGAGAAACTCTGAACATTGAAGTTGGAAACGTAGAAATGGCCATTTTGGAATGTACATTTTGAAACTAAATAAATGAGACTCACATTCAATTCTTCGTCTACATAATAGACAACGTCCTAAACAAGTTTCAGATCTGAGAGTTATATATTTGATTTTTTGGAAATTTTTAAACATTGCGAATTTTCGAAGATCAGCGGATTATTACTTTGAAAGAGATATTAAAATCTAGAGTTATGCGTTTAATGGATTGCATTGATACTATATTATTTTGCATGCATTTGAAAAAACTGGGTATGAGTGTACGACAGAAAAACAGGTACAAATAAATGAACATGTACAATAACATAGCTCTTTATTTTTCATTTCTTTTAAACCTGATCACTATAATACGGATTTTTATGTAATATCAACCCCCTAAATTTGTACATAAATATGTAACAAAAATCGCTTAAAAATGTAAGAAATATGTAATATTATATAATAATATGTAATATTACATATGTTACATATTTATGAAAACGTCATATTAACACACGTATGAGTATGCAATATTTAAACGAATTATGAAAATAAAAAGGAAAATCTACCACACTTTATCCTGCTTAATGCAAGTCCCCCAATGAAGTAAAATTTTTGAACAGCTGAGACAGCCATGCGTCACTGACGTCACTGATTGCAGGATAATAAAAATCAGACGCAAATGAAGGAAGATGTGAATAAACTAGAGAGAAACAGAAAATCCCCGAGAAAAGCAATGCGTACGGCATTTATACGTCAGAAATCTCATGTGGTGTGCTGTGGCTCCGTTTCAAATCTAGAACCTTTTACACTAAATGCGCATCCGTCACCACGGCCCAATCTTGAAATGAATTATACGGAATATACAAATTTAAATACTAAAATCAACTTAAGACGAAATACACACACACACACACACACACACACACACATATATATATATATATATATATATATATATATATATATATATATATATATATATATATATATATATATATATATATATAGGGGAAACTATACAGTCGTGGGCACCTTAAGGCATTTTTTTTAGTAATTAATTTATAACTTTTATACGTTTGGCCATATGCATCTAATATTTGTCAAATAATATTGTTACAGTATGGGCTTTAAAATAAATATGATATCGGACTGAAATGTATCGTTAGGTACGTGTAATATTTTTTTTTTTAAAAAGTACTATAACTTTTATAATGATGGGCCCTACAGAGACTGAGTTGGGCACTTTTGATTACAGTTATGGGCACCTGTGCAGAAATTTCTAAAATTATTTAATAATGTCAAGATACATTACTGTTACATAAATGCATAATACAGCATCTCGTTTTGATGTTTTGTAGTTTTATAATAACAATTTTAATAAAAAATTAAGAACTTATGAAATTAGGCACTCTGTTTGCCTAATCGCTGTCACTTTCAGTTTCGTCTAAGATCTGCAAACACTGGATACAATAACATACATCATCATCGTAGGCTTCTCCACAGCAAGAAGGCAAGCTTTATGAAAAGCCTGTCCACAGCATTTGCAGTTCATTCCTGGAAAACGAGGTCCTACATTCTCACCACACTGGTTACACAACCCAGAAAGTGAAAAAGAAATTACGGTTTTCTAATTGTTCCGTACTGTTTTCTAACACCCTAACTTTCAATATGTTTGAATCTTCTTTGGATGCTGAAGAAGAATGAACTCCCTCATTTTTGTTCTCTTGCAGTTCGCCAAAAAGCACCCGTTTAGCCGGAGGGGCAGAGGGTAATTTCTCCACATCAGCTCCAGTTATACCTGTACGTTCAGAAGAAAATAGATTAACACTAGGAGTATCTTCGTGTCTTTTTGCTACTTTCCCAGCTGAACCTGACTGTTTAACTTCTCGTTTCATCTTTCTCCCTCTCTTGTTTTTCTTTTGTATTTATTTTCTCTTTGTGCAGTTCTTTCCATTTATCTAATGTTATTACAAATGAAAATCTTTGAATATTGCGACCTTTCCGCTTTGGCGTTTCTGGTCATACCAAACAGTCCTTAAATGCGGCATATCTGATTTCTTGATTGGGTACATTTTACCCCGGTCAGTAGTTCCGTTTTGCTGTTTTGGTATCACCTCAACTTGTAGAGAAGTGCTTGCTTCCTCAAGTTGTTTTGCTAAAGCACTTTCAGTCTGTTATAATCGTGGTGAGTTTGAGGCTTCATCTGACGGCAACTCATCATTTGTGTGGATTTTTATGAGCGTTTCATCTTTAGAAAATTCTTCAAATATTTTACAGAGAAGGCCAAAGTCTTCACACTTTTCTTCATGACCCTTTGCAGCTTTATCTGTAAACTGTTTTATTTGGTTACACTTCTCGGGCCGAAGTAAATCACAAAACTTCTCATAAGTCAAATCACGAAAACTTGATTCCATTTAAATTGTATTTACATAATCTTGGAAATAATTTAGTCCTCACTCAGCGCCGAAAACGAACTTGGGCAGCTACCTGAGTGAAAACGCTGTGATTAGTTTCTTAAAAGCCGGTATTAACAGAGTGGCAAATGATGTGCTGGGTAACACATCCGATGCATCAATGCAAAAATCACCGAGAGACACTGGCCATTACATCACAGAATTCAGCTTAAAAAGCAACTAAGCCTATTTCATACTCCATAACTTCACGTGTAAGTACTGTACATGGCCACAACGTAAGTCACTGGCGTTTCTCCTAGCGCGAGGACTGTAGCTGTATTTTAAATGTAATCATATGTGATAAATATGAATAGGCCTTGTTATTAATTTTCAAGGAAAAAACTGTACACTTAGCAATATGAAAAAAGAGGCTTCGGACTTCCAACGCAAACTGATTTGTGCAGTGCTTCCCCTTCTTGTTCTTTGTTGGGATCATGATCTAGGTCTAGTTGAGTCGAAGCGTCGAAACCTTCCTTTCATATTGGTAAG
Organism: Thermobia domestica; assembly: GCF_964235325.1. NCBI lineage: Eukaryota > Metazoa > Arthropoda > Insecta > Zygentoma > Lepismatidae > Thermobia > Thermobia domestica. Next base: position 283,694,558 of record NC_137459.1, read on the forward strand.
AGTGCAGATTTCCTCCTTTTCCCTAAAATTAAATGTAATCAGATACATGAGAAACTTAAATCTACTTAAGTAACCTGATTATAATGGGCCCTATACCGAGATCGTATGTTATACACTCCGTTGTGCATTTTTTTTTCCAGAAAGGGGTCTCTATAAAATAAGCCTAGTTCTATTGTTATGCTTAATCACGGCCGCCTTTATTGTTATACAGGCCAGTCTTGAAATGGCAACTCCGCCTTTTTGCCACAGACTATCCACCCAGCACAGCCGGCTGCCCAAATCCTCTCCATTAATGTCTAGAGAAAGGGAGGATCCTCACTAAAATGGTAGAGAAATAGTCTGTGGACTGCCAACTGTTGAAGGTGGATTGTCTGTGGCAGGCCGATTTGCGCAGTTGCCACATTCAAGGTCCTGGCTTATATAGCAAACGAGGCCGTGGCTTAATCCAATATAAACATACAGTGATGGGCATAGTGAGTTTACAGTAATGGACACTGGGCCCATCACTGTTAAATAACCTTTAAATTTCATGAAATTTTCGAGCAAGAAACACAACAGCCTGGAATGCACTTTAGGCTTAAAATAACGACAAAAAAATAATATAGTAAAATATAATTATGGGCACTAGGTGCCCATCACTGTCATGTTCCATTAAATTAAAATACAGTGGTGAGCACCTCATGATTTGAGAGCAAAACTCATTTAGACTTACATCTCATTAGCATGAAGTGCTCTTATCGTTTAATAATCACTCAAAACACAAAATTTTAATTTCCAATTGATTTATAATGAAACAAAACCTTAATCAGTACACCTATCTGATTAAAATAATTCTTTAGAAATAAACAACAACCATCACAACGTTTCACATCGTGCACCTTTCTACACCCCGCCACACACACGAAAGAAGGAAGACAATTGACAAACTGTAAGCGTAAAGAAGAAAGGCGTACCAACATTTGAAAATCGTCAATATCTCGCTATAGGCGCTCAGACTCTTATTATTTGAAAATAATTGACATAGGTGCCCATTATTATCAGAGTGCCCACGACTGTATAGTTTCCCTTATATATATATATATATATATATATATATATATATATATATATATATATATATATATATATATATATATATATATATATATATATATATATATATTTCATGCAGGGAAAAGCAGTCCTATATATTTTTAATAATATCTGCTGAACTAAGACTGAAGAATATTTCAACTAATGAACATTTTTAATTTGAAATAAAGTACTTACAAAAGATGTGCCTGTAGTTCAACTGTGTGTTGTTGCACAATCGGTTAAAATGCACATTTCCAAATGATTAGAAGTAAAATTTTGTCGGCGATCGGATAAAATATTCTTGTATGCAGAGAATGATCGCTCCACATCACATAAGGCAACAGGAGCGTATTTCAACAAGGGGATGTAGTCGAGTGATATATCTTCAGGGGAGTGCTTCTTTCACCACTGAGAATCTCACACACTGCCAATAGGCTGTCGTAACCCGGGTTTCTTTCCAGCACTGCATTCAGTTTCTTTCGAACTTTTTCTCCTACATCTCCACACACACTTTGCAGCAGTCTCTTTGCATCCTCTATGATTTCCATGGATTCCGGAAGGGGTCGCCCAACAGTCTCTAGCTTTTTAATGCTTGTAAATAGACAATCAAAATTGCTGTTTATGTATGCGATATCACACGCTACTTTTGAGTCATTGAACAGTTTCTGAGCAATGCTAACTGACACAGCAGACTCCGATGGAAATGAATGAACAACAGGCTTATTTTTTTCGAAAATGTTCATTGTAGAAATGTACAGCCTGTATTCAAGTGCCCCATCGCGCTAGAACAGACTCAGGAGGAAGTGGCACGTGTGGCAGTTGATCTCTGTAAACTTGAACACGTTGTGGCGCCTTAACAAACATTGTTTTGTGGAAGAAACTAGTTGATTTACTTCGCAAAAATTGCTTCTCTCCTCTTCAGCAACACGCTGAAGAGCATGGGCCATACAGGTGAAATAAATTAAGTGAGGGTAAGACACTGTAAGTGCTCTAGCCGCTTTTAACATGTACGCTACACTGTCTGTATAGAGAACAAGGACTTCTTCTTTCTGAACTCCTTCCGGCCACAACACTTTAAGACCATCGTTTACAAAGCCAGCAATCGAGAAATGATTCGTGCGTTCCAGCAATTTACTCGCAATAAGATAGGATTTAGATTGAACATCTTCACTTAACTTCCCAATCACTAAATTTGCTACATAAAGTCCCAAAACCTCTGTTGTTTCGTCCACAGAAATCCAAATATATGAACTACCTATTTCTGCCCTAATGGAATCTATAGCTTCCCTATAACAAACTTCGAAATAACACTTTCGAAGAGTGGATTCATCAGGAATTCGAAGCCCGCAGTACTTCTCCAAAAAAGCACGGTATTCTGGCACTTGAACTTTGTTCCAAGGAATGTTTGCCGCTATGATTGCTTGGCACAAGTCTTTGAAAAGCTCACTCACTGAAGTATCTTTGAAAAAGTCGGAGTGTACGTCTGATGAGGATCTTGGCTAGAAGATCGAAACGTCACATGTAAATGTGTTTTTATATTAAATAAGTGCAGTCTTGTTCAGCAGTGTGTTTATTTTTCTGATTTTATTCGCAAGACGTTGACTATGATTGTGTGTCAATTTACGACAAGAGTAGTTTTTTTTTTCAGTTAGCAATTTTTTATTTCTTACATGGAGTGCACTTCGTACATGTTGTTCTAACTGATCTTTCATTGAACATCCATTTTTTTAAATCACACACTTGGCACAACACCAATTTAGCGTCTGTAGTAAACGCATCATGAATAGTTACCCACGACCGCAATTTCGCGGATAAAGTGGAGGTAACCGGAGCCATTTCTAACTTCGACGGTCAATACAGAACAAGTGCGTTTTGCAACTGCAATACTAGAGTACTGTCCTCCTGTCATTCAGTTGAACAAGTGAAGTTCTTTGAAAGCTTAAGTTACCTGCTATGATATTGCCATTGTCGCCAGCTTCTTTGAACGAACTCTTGCAGTAAATTCCTGGAAGCACACTAACATACAGTTTTAACTTGAATTCCAAAATTTGCTTTCATCTTCTTTTTTTTCCCGTCCGACCTCCAATAGCAATCAAATTGACTTCATTTTAGAAATTTCCTGGCCAGTCGCCTGTCAGGCATGCGATCTGTCTACCTCCAGAGTTGAGAATAAATGGCGTTGCTAATGTACCCCGGTGGAAGAATTTTTACTTGTTTATTCTTATATTTCTTTTGTTATCGGTGAAAATTCTGCGAAACGTGGTTTGACAAATAATAAAAAAAGAGATATATTTCTCTATCGGTAAATAAACGAAAAGATAGACATGAGAGAATTGAATCTAGATGCAAGCCTTGCACAGTTAGAGAGCTTTTTTTTATTTTAAATTACAATTTCAGTAAATGCAAAATTTTAAGACAGTTCTATGTAACAAATATGTAGAAACCATAGAAATATGTAACATTGGCCAAAATATGTAAAAATATAAAACTTCAGTTGAAGCACCCTACAGGTGTGAATCACAAACATTTAAGGATTTGACGAACCTACATATGAAGGAAAAAATATGTAATTACATACAAATCGGGACATTACTGATCACTTAGTTTTATCTCATGCTAAAACGGTTTTACTTCATTACATTAAATCAATATTCTGAATTCATATAAAGCTAAAATTAGCAAGAAGAATAACGAACTCAAAACTTTCCGTTGGTCGTAACAGTAGGCGAAACAGGAATAGGCAAAACAGGAAGGAATCATATATATATTAGTGTTGCTTACTATATACACTTTTCTCCTGACACCTACTCTGTACGGTCGAATGAATTTGTGTACTGCAATGAATTTCTGTCGTACTGAATGCAAAATGTTATATGGTTTTGTTTCTTTTTTTCTTTTCTTTCTCTTCAAACTATGTCAATACAATATTAGCCATGGACAAATCAACGTCCTTAGATTTATTTGTGATACAAGAGTTAATTCTGCCTCTTTTCGGCAAATGTCGTAAAAGTGATGTTTCAGAAAGTGTATATTTTGCTGTTGAAAGTGGTCTGCCTTGTCTAATAACTTGTCATGAAAATTCTGGCTTATCTCGTTTCTAACTAACAGTGTATGCTAACATACATAATCTATATATTTGGACTCAGGAAATTAAACTACGTCTACACTAAAATACACTATGTGTTGTATTTGAATTATTATTGTTACACGCACTGAGTTATGCATCATTATTTTTTTCCAGACAAAGTAGGGCTAACGTATGCAAATACCGAAATGGAAAATAATAAAATAATATATCTGAAATTCAAAATGTTATTAAACTTTATTTGATATTTACTTACATTAGGATTATATATATATATATATATATATATATATATATATATATATATATATTAAAAGAAAGTGTTTGTACCTTCTATAGTTGATTTCTTCGATTCGAACAGTTATTGATTTTCTCCTATAGAAGGTTATTCAGATTTTTTTTTAATGTTCAGAATTAGGAACAACTTCATAATAAATTTGATATTTTAGATATTCTGTGATAAAGCCTCAAGTTAGATCATGATAATTAATTCACATTTAGCAAACAAAGTTCACGTTATGGGTAAGATTGTCTTTTAAAGCTTCTATTTTCGCAAGAAACTAATTCAGCAAGAAAACGGAAAACGGAATAATATTTTTCCTCTTAAAAGAACAAATTGCTCTGCTTTAACAACAGAATTGAAGACCTTGGTTTCAAGGAGTCCAAGTCCCTGGAGTTGTTTTTTTTTTTTTTTTTTTTTTTTTTTTTTTTTTTTTTTTTTTTGTCTTTTTGCAGGAGAAAAAATATAATATCGAATGTTTTGTTTATACATGCTTCCTTATAGTTTGTCTTACGTATTATATAAAATTGAAAGTGACTAATAACTCTCGAACCACCTGACCGTTCTCGTTCAAATTTTCAACCATGGATGAGGTTCGGGTTTGGCATGGCTTTATCATTTCACTTTGATTGCACAACTTAGAGAGATATTTAAAAACGATCAAAAATGACCTATATTAGTGTCCAATCTACAGTTTTTGGGATGGCCGAAATGAACAATGACACTTTTGATACCGCTTAAATCCAGATTCTGATCCGCAACTAGAGGAGGGGGGAAATATTTAAAAAATGATAGACAACGAGCTATATTAGTATCCATTACATAGTTTTCGAGGTCACTTAGATGACCAGTGTCACTTCCGATGCCATTTAAATCCAGATTCAGACCTCATTACCTTTTATGTCCAAAATGAAACTATTTTCCCCGTGCGAAGAACGGACAATTTGCTAGTTAATTATATTCCATGTCATCCTCCTTAAAGTTCTAACTACGTGAAACAGATCAACGTGAAGAGTTCTAAAGTCAATGGACTTGGGCTGATTTTCAATTCAAGTTTTCAATTGTCGTTAGAACAAATCAGCCAACCATATTTAGAGAGAGAGGGTGTGTGTGTGTGTGTGTGTGTGTGTGTGTGTGTGTGTGTGTGAGAGAGAGAGAGAGAGAGAGAGAGAGAGAATATTCATTCTTGAAACTAAACTAATTTTAATTCTAAAATATGGGAAATAAGCTACATCCAACTGAATTGAGATAATAACTATGAATTAAGATATAATGCTTTAATTAAAACTGCAAAATATACATTAAATTACACTTTTCTCATTCTCACCACTATCTGATAATCAAATTTTGATTAATTTGAAACAGTTTACCAGGTTTCTTTCTATTTAAACTTCTAAGAAGGAAGAGGATAAAGACAAAATCAATAACCGCAGTATCATCATGAGATTTTAGACTGACATGGCAGTTGATAACTGTTCTCGGAGAAGTAATTAAAAGTACAAAGGTGATCTAATTGAATGGAAAAGCATTTATGTTTCAAGTTCTGTCAGCTAATACTCTGTTTTATTCTGAATAAAACGAAATGGTACACGATTTTCCTGTAACTTCTACACAATTCTGTTATAGTTCGGGCTGACTAATTATACACAATGCATGTCCGTGAGACTTCCTTTGCTCTTTTCTTTCTTTTAAATAGTGTCATAGAACTTTTGGTCTCTACTTTGTAGACTAGTCTTCTGTATATAATGTTTAAGTACTTTACTGTTCAAGTCCCTTACTTTAATTACGCTATTTGGACTTAGGAAAAGTGACGAAACTTGATCTTCGCTTAATGCTTCGTCCACCCAGGTTGAACAATTAAGACGCCATCTAATGCAGATCCCTCCTCTTCCTGTAGGATCACAGATTACCATTATGCGAAGAGCAGTGAAGCTAATCTTGTCACCTTCACGTCGGAAGTTCTCCTACGCCAACCTACATTTCACACAACTCTTGCTCCTTTCTACAGGATCCGCTGAAACCAATTACAGAGTTTGATCATTTCTCCGAATCCAATTATTAGACAGATTTAAACAACTTCGTAAATCTTGTTTCCGAGATCAATATACAAAACATCAAGTTTCTCTGTTAGCGGCAGGCGTAGTTATTTTTAATCATTTCATTAATCAGTGTCCCCCACTTTTAGTTCTATGTAGACACGAATATCAGTGCTTACAGAAATAAAACTATAAAATACCATAATATATTTTAATATTAACCTATTAAAGTTTGTAATAACGAATGCAAACAAATGCTTTTATTATGTTTTGAAATAAGTGAGAATCGTCTTCTATGAGATGAAACTAATTCCCGTCCTTAAGGTGCAAAACTCGCTAGCTGTATTACTTATTAAATGTTTATCTTTGTAGTAAGTAAACTACTTTGGTATATCTGCTTTTTATTACTCTCGCTCTTTTGAGCAAGTACAATTGATGTTACGTATGCATATATTCACATTCAAACCAAAGCTGATCTCAGTGTGTTAATCATAGTTTATCTGTTAACGTAAATTATTTCTACATTCAAAACGACCAAAAACCCATGAATGGTTATCTGTGAAGGCATTACACGTATATATATATATATATATATATATATATATATATGTGTGTGTGTGTGTGTGTGTGTGTGTGCAATTTAACAGGTCAATAAATTATTTGGTTCAACAATTATTATTTCAATTAAATGAAATTTGAGGTAAGTATTAACTATGTGTGATGTACTAGGTACTTATAAAATGTATGTGTCAATTTTTGACGTGGTGGTACTGCATGCGTTTCCTATTCTTTCGTTTTGAGGTACATTTGTCTAACAAATTATATTTGTCTAATATGAAATTAATTTTATGTCCATTTTATGAGGCAATCTAATCTAATGTAAATAAAATATTATCTGTCTATCTGCGTACGGTCTTGGGACCAGATGAGTGGACCGAGAGTTACCAAATTTGGGTCACGGGTACATAGGTACAGGACCCAGACCACGAGGAAGCGTCTTTTTTAGTTTTGAACCAGGGGGTCTCAGGGAGGGCGGCATTTACCGCGCCATGTAAAAGTAGTAGAACATGACCGACATTAATGTCGAATTCATAGTTTTCGCGGTCGCTGAGATAAATGGTGAAACTCCGATCGCATTAACTTCGAAATTCACCTCATTGCGCTGCGGAGGTCACCTGGCGGAGGGGGGATACCGAGAGACGTAAAATAATCCAAAATGGCCAATATTAGTGTAGAATCCATAGTTTTCCATAGGCTCATGTCTCATATAGCCTCGCTGCTGAACGGGACGCTAAAGTAAACTCAAATCAAATCAAACTAAGGGAAATCTGAATACAAAAATGTTATTAACTTTGGTTGTCTGCAAACCGCTTTACTTTGCAAAGTATATGGTTAAGAATGTTTACTTTTATTTCCTTTTCAACAGGCGGTGCAGGAATTGTTTATTTTAGTAAACAATTTATTAATTACATTTCTTTCAAATATTTTATACGTACATCCTTCCGTTGGAATAGCTTATTCATTTAGTGAAAACTGTATCGAAATATGACCAACAGTTCTCAGTATAACTGCGTACATAGTACACAATACATACATATAGGTTAAACTGAGAACATCTTCCTCCGTTTCATTTAAGTCGGTTAAAAAAGGCAAATTTGGTATTCAGTGGTTGTTAGTTCTACAGTTAAACCCAGATATGACATGGTGCAGTTTGGGAACTCAAAGAGTTGAACGGGCAAATATTGTTTATGAGTTTCAGCAAGGAACAAAACAGTTGTTGATTGGGAGGAAAAAGTCACCAAAGTGTGATAAGTGAGCGGATAGTAGGTCAGGTTTGACAGATTTAAGAATGGCAATGACCCTTATTACGGGACGTTCAAAAGTAATAGGCAATGTGGCACGGAACAAAACTATCATTGCACCACAAGATTATCTCTGAGGCCCATAACTTGAATGTCATTATTTCTCCGGAAACTAATTTATATTGTCTGATATGAACTTGAAATGTCTATAACGTCATACATTTTAATTCTATGTTATTACTAGGATTATAAGTACAGTGCTGCCAATTATATTTCTGTAATTGTTTAAGTTACCATTTTTTTTTTTGTTTGTTTATGTCAGTAACAATGACCTATTTATTTAATTTGTTTCTATAGAAAGAAAATACCATACAGGTCTATAACAACTTAGTACAGTATGCGTGGAAATGTGGCTTCTAATTGCATTTCGGTGGTGGTACGGTAGAGTAGGGTGGAATGTGGAAGAGCGATATATTTCAGTATTCCAATGAATTCAGGGTTAATCTTTTATACTTTCCATCCCAGTTATCCTTGAAATTGCAAAATTATTTTAAATTTTATTTCGGCGAAAATATGGACAGTGTAAGTGGCCTACATTAGGGACTATATGGAACGTTACCATAAGATCAGTGTTGCCAACCCAAAATAAAGGTACATTTTTTTCTATTAGCACAACGTTTTTTTTTTTTTGCACTTGAGAAATGAACATGCAAAACGTGAGCAAACAAGCTATCATTTGTCTTTCAGTGTTGCAAACTAACAACACTCAGTATCATGAATATTACAAGGTAGTCACTGCAACAAATGTACAATTGCTATCATTTGTTCCATTTGCACTATTAAATAAAAAGTTCAAATCACTGTATTCTGCATCAAAATCTGACAGGCTTTAATTATCCTCGCTATCTTCGAGCTCACTACCTTCGATGGCAGATTTGCTTAAATGCTCTTTAAGTTCTTTTACAATTGAACTATGCGAAAAGCACGATTTGAGATTTTCCAACACTGCTTCAGATTCCCACATACAGTCACAGAATAGCACACTGACAACTTACATGAAATATGCCTATACAATTTAATATAAAACCAGAAGTAATATTAAATTTGAATCACTTTTAATTATGGTAGAGTGTTCAGGATAGTCATGGTACATTGTCTTGGAACCCCTGAATCGTTGCGAGAAAAATGCTTCTTGTTATTTGCTACTGCTATTTTAAATTTCTTTGTTTTATAGCGATACACACTGAAATGGGAATGACTATTTTCAACCACTTCCGGTTTAAATAAAGAGTTAACGGAGAAGATGAAAATTATCCTTGAGACGTTGAAACGATTGGAAAACCTGAATCTCGATGTCTCTTACTGTTTTTCCTATGATAGCTGTCGACAGATGGAAGGCGGACTGAGAAAGCTGTTGTATAAGAAAAATGAAATGATCTCTTTTTTTTTTAAATATGTATATATATATATATATATATATATATATATATATATATATATATATATATATAGTTTTATGTTCCACGGTTATGCCGGCTAGGCTAAAGCAGACGGTGATGATGAGAGATGAGTGAAATGAGCAATATAGAAAGTGGGAGGAAACTGGAGAATTCCGAGAAAACCCACGCACACTGCGTTTGTCCACCACAAAATCCACTTGTTGGAAGCTGGAATCGAACCCAGGACAACATGAACCAGAAGGGAACGCTCTACCACTGAGCCACCGTGGTCCCTTGTATAAGTATTCCGACACGTAAGCATAGCGTAGTTTGGAAGTCTAAACTGATGACTATGGAGCCAGTAGTTGTAAACCGCTGCGGCGTTATTACATATTAGAACAACGTGAAGTTGTATGCTGCTAAAGTCACCCTTACATCATTGCCTGAGTTGATTGGGAATCTCTAATGCGTTCTCCAGCTCTTCAAACTGGTCTATTGCCTAGCGCGCATGCATGTACTACACGAGATTCCGGGTTCAATTCGTAGTGAAAAAGCGTTGAAATTTAGGCACATTATGGTGATTTGGAGTACACCTTAAGAAAGTTAAAGAAGCAGTGAAATACTATGCTTAGTCAGGAAGTGTAGAACGATACGTGCATAATATGATCGGGGATTATCCTTATGTAATGAATTCCGCGGCAGGATATACAGGTTGTTTTAAAACAAAACCGACAACGTTTAAAACGCCAAAAATGCCACAATTTGAAATGTGCTTACGATGGTTCCGTATGCTCTATTGTTGTTTGTTGAAATAGTAACGACGAACATTACATATACGCTTCCAATGAGCAACAATTGAGCAAATAAGGATGTATATTGACCGTCGTAAACATTTTTCATAGAATGGTGAGTTTAGCTTTTTTTTTAAAAAAAAAGCCAACATATCTTTAAGGTATAAATCACTGCAAAATTTGGAAAAATACTTTCTCTTTCAAATTTTTGTCACTGCATTGACCCTCAATGTTTACACTTTCCAAACAAAGATAACATATTGCCTCATTTTCCACACTGTTGTTATATATATATATATATATATATATATATATATATATATATATATATATATCAAAATATCTTTTCTAGTTTTAGTTTTAAGAATGATAAATTGACATATCATCTGCAGAAACCCTCAAACATCACTCAACAATCCACAAATTCTATGCTTTAGGCACGAGTGCATTTCATCTAAAGCGGTTAAGTTCTCGTGCCAAAGTATAAAGGTAGCCATGAAAGTTATGTAACTTTGTATGGAGGTCTGTCTTCAATTGGCCCTCACACCGTGAGTTGAACGCGAATGGAGAAAAGGCGAAATCAGTTGTTGGTGTTGACATATCCATCATACTACCTGACTGTGACAGTTCAGTTACACCGTGAACTTGCGTAAGGACAGAGTGAACAGGGGACCTCCACAGAGCATCACAAGGCCGTGTACGCTATACGAAGCGGGATGGAAGATATGCCAGGCCTTTGTTGAGGGTGTCGTCACTACGCGAACAGTGCAGTGGTGGTTTAACAAGTTTAAGGACGGTGACGAAACACTTGAAGTAGCACTACTTTCAGCAATGCCAACATATGCACAAAATGAAGATCTTCAAGTAGCAATTGAGGTGAACAGTGGACAGACATGTGAGGAACTGGGACTACAATTCAGTGTGTGAAGCACCTCCACCGACTTGGGAAGCACTATAAGTTGGGTCGATGGGTCCCACATGATTTGATTCCGGGCCAAAATACAACGCGAGCAGACACCTGTGTTTTTATACTGTCTCGTCTGAGGAAGGAGCCATTCCTGGACAGGGTGTTGATATGTGACGAGAAGTGAGTCATGTACGAAGCTCCACGGCGCCGTCATCATGGTTAGTTTCCCATGAACGGGTTCCAAACCAACCGAAGCCAGCACTGCACCAGACGAAGGTCCTCCTGTTTGTTTGGTGGACTGCTCGCGGAATCATGCATCGGGAACTGCTCACGTGACTAGGATGACCCAAGGCATTATTCTACGCCTTTGATGGGAAACACTATTGCATCCCCCATACACGTCGGACATGACACCGTCCGATTATCACCTGTTCCGTTCTTTATGATATCACCTTAGATGACCCCAGTTCAAATCCCTAGTAGAGGTGCAAAATGCACTTGATACCTTCTTCGGTTCACGGGCCGTCAAGTTCTAACGCTATGGAATTCATGGCCTTACGGGAGAAGGTTGTTGATGCTTACGGGAGCTATTTTTGATCTTCCAGGTACGTCTTAAGTGACATATTGATATTCGCAGGCGGTGGATGAGAAAGTGACATAACTTTCTGTGTTACCTTTGTAATATAATTACAGTAAAACCTTACAAAAATGGGGGTGTTCGAAAACTTTTGAGCGGTAGTATAATATATATATATATATATATATATATATATATATATATATATATATATATATATATATGTGTGTGTGTGTGTGTGTGTGTGTTAAATGCGGACCGACTCTTTTTGGCTTCAATATTTTTTCACGAAATTTCAACTTAATATAATTTATGTAAAGATTTTAATATAAAGACTAATATTATAGTAGTCATTGTTCTACCAAACTTTGAAGGTGTATTAAGAAATTAAAAACAAGAGTTCGTTTGAATTTTAGTATTTCTCCTTTATTCTGCTGTATCGTAATAAGTTAATGATGAAAGAGTAGAAAGACAAATGACACGACCATTTTAATTCATTAACCTAGAGGATATCGTAACAAATCAAAAATTAAAAAAAAAATGTTAAACTTTTTTTTATTTGACTATTGAATTCGTGGGATAGAGACATTGTTAACATCTGACCTCTCCGCTCTTTTAGTAACACGATGTAAATAATATTGTGGGAATAAACAAGGCAATCAATCAAAATCATTGGTTTAATTACGAAATTCGAGAACTATAGAAATGCATTACGCCTGCTATATTAAAACAGACAACTCTACATATATATTTGAATGATCCAAGTGAGATAATTTAGTTTGTTGTTATTGAATTGTGCATTGATGAAGCTATATTCTACGTGATATTTGTCAAATTAATTTGGTCATGAACACGAATTACGAAAGTCTGCGTAGGGGGACAACATGAATCAGTGGTACAGCACTTACATCTGGTGTGTGGGGTCTCTGGTTTGATCCTCAGCCAAGTATGTTTGTGGTGGACAACATCATGTTATTGGGTTTTCTCGAGGTACTCCTGTTCCCTCCCACATTTTCATTCCATCAAGTATTTCATCGTCATTTACTTGCCTTGATCGTCCGTCTCCCTTAGCCTGAAGGAGATAATCGTGAAAAGTTAATCTGACCGATTTCATTTCCGAAAATCTACATTCCAGAACGTTTATGATTCTAGTGTTGCGCATTACTTTTTATCTTCTTGTCATTGATGAAATAAGTAAATTTTGTGCTCTATCTGAGGCTTAACACTTAGCGTGGAGTCCGATTTCTAAATTACTAGCATATGCAAATTTTATACTTATAGGAGCAATATAACTGTTTGAGCAAGTAACAAATGGAGAGTATTATAATGATAGATTTTTTCCCCTTTTTAGTTTATACAGGGTGTTTCAAAACAACACCGACATCGTTTGGGAGATGATTCCTGACACCAAGATAAGGTAAAAAGTATAGACCAACTTGGGTGCACAAATTCTTCCTTTCGGAACTATAGGCCGCCGAAAACATGAAAAAATGAAATT